>NW_023425562.1:66484575-67109575 GCF_014108245.1 Pipistrellus kuhlii
TCTCTTCTACTCTCTTATCTTTCTTTATTTCTTTCTTTCTTTCCCTCCCTCCCTCCCCTCCCTCCCTCCCTCCCTCCCTCCCTCCCTCCTTCTTTCTTTCTTTCTTCTTTCTTTCTTTCTTTCTTTCTTTCTTTCTTTCTTTCTTTCTTTCTTTCTTTCTTTCTTCTCTTTCTTTCTTTCTTTCTTCAATCCACAAATGTAATATGTCCATTCTGAGGAAAATATGGAGAAATATTCTGAATCACTGCATGCTTATAAGGGGTGGAAAGACTCAAAGATATTTCATGCCTGGGAGAGATTTCTTAGGAATTTACATTATTATCATTTCAAATTCCAAAGACAGTCACTAGTCAGACATTAGCTAACATGTGACCTTTCGCTCAATTGCATTTTGAGCTCCTGACTTAGATAATGCAGTCATATTTTCACCTTGGGATGCCAAAGCAAACACCAGTGATGAACTTGGCCTCTGGAGCCACACTCTCTCCCTGATGTGATTTTGAATTCCCTGTGGATGTTTCCACACATAGAGGAAGGAAGTTCCTTCTGACTAGTAGCTCTCTGTTATTCCTAAGGAGTGGTCATTTGTCTTCTCTCTCTGCCTTCCCCTTGTTGGAGGGGCAGGGTTTATGCAGGAAAATGCATGCACCTGATGGGCCTTTTAGTTCCCAGCAGCAAGGACTGCTTCTCAGGCCACTCATAAAAGCTTCCCTTCTGAAAGAAACTTGTCAAGGCTCAGTGGTTGGCAAGATAGATTAACAAGTGCTTCCAGTTGATGGAATAGCTTTTGGGTGACTTAATGAGAGGGTAGATTGAAATCTTAGCCATTTTCATCTTAGCTTATTATTATTTTTTAAAGACTGATAAATGATTATGGTTCTCTGTAATCTAAGAAATGCTAGGTATTAAAAACCATGTGGGAAGGTATTTGGGAGTGGTCACGCCCTGAGGCCTTTGATTTTAGTCTGAAGATTAAAAATAACCTTTGGATTTTATCTGGACAAGGAAGTTGCTCTCCGTAGAGACAAACCTCATGGTTGGCATAGAAACAGCTGCTGGACTATTTCTGGGCCATTCAAGGCATGGCACCTGGCCAAGTCTGAATGGCTGTTCTCTCCTGGTTGCGTGTTTAAATAAAGGTCACACAAAAATCTTCTCTCTTGGTCTTGACTTAAGGGAGAAATCAGGGAGTGACTCCAATGTTATCTTAAAGTGAGCATTTCCTTTTTCTTTAGGCATCTTTTTATGGCCCTAATTAAAGTTAATGAATGCCCTGAGTGTATGACAAGTGCTGAGTGCATTATAGCTCACCTATAGTTTCCTTGTGGTTGCACACATTTATGGGAAATGACCTTTAGTTCCTGCAGATCCATTGTTAGGCAATCTCTTAATTATAGACTTTATCTTCCTAAAGCTTTCAAATCACTTTTTAACCAAATAATTGAGATGCTTTCCTAAGTGCTGGCACTCTTAAGTCAAGTTAGCTTGAGAGGCTCAAGTTTATGTAAATAAAAGGACCTGTTTCACAAATGAGTCTTCACCTCAGGTGTTTATGAAATGGCTCTTAGAAACTTTTGAAAATAGCAAAAGCATTTAGAAAGACATCTTAGTTTGAGCCTCAGAATGTAAACATAAATCAGCTTGAAGGAGAGCTGCTCTGATGGCAGGGGTGGCTAAAAGTGTGGGGATCATCCTGGAAAAGTTGCTTTTGCTTGGTAATCCAGGCCCACTTCCCTCTTGCTCACCTCCTTAGACCCTTAGGAGACCCCACAACCAAAGCCTTGCTCAAAGACAAGAAATGTTCATGGCCTGAAAATGTGTAAAATAGGATTTAGCTCTGAGTTCTTTCTAGGTTCTATAGACGCTATGGGGATAGAAAATGCTGAAATTAGCCTTTGACATAGTTACACAGTATATCTGCACAAAAAACAAGGGGTAGTATTCTTAACCCCAAGCTGTTAAACATCCCATTCTTCTGAAACTGCCATTTCTCAGAGTTTTAAACTTGCATAATGCCTATTTCAAAGCCAGAGGGAAAATGTTGATTTTATTCTCTTTCATAGTCCTATCTCACTTTTAATCCTTAGGAGTAGTGGTATTTCTAGCTGTTAAAAGCAAGTATTTTTGAGTCTCAAGTCTAACACTTGATTTATGACAATTTGCTTAATCTCCTAGTACCTCAGTTTTCTCATTTCTGGAATGGGATGATAATAAAAACTGCTTGAGGATTAAAGGAATGGAGCTGAATCTAGTCTTTGGCAACTAGTTAGCATTTAAAATGTGTTACCTACCATTATTATTGGTGTTGTTGCTGCCATTGTCATTAAACAACTTTTTCACACACTATTTGTTTTTTCCCTCCCACTAGAGTTCACTCTGAATCCTTCTAGAGTTCTGAAAAATCAAATGTATCTTCAATATGCAATTTTAAAAATCATTATTCCAGAGGTTTTGAAGAGTAAGTTAAGGGTATGAAGGCATTTCAAAAAATAAGTTGAGACTGGAAGACACTACTAAATAAATTTCAGCCTCCAAAATGACTATTTTAAAATGACTATTTGTAGGATGTAAAATCAGTTCTGTAGATGCATGTCATTTTTTTTCACACTTTCCTAGTTCTATCTTGTCAAATCATCATTGAGTATACATTCTAGTGTGTAGTATGCGCTAGACTCCTCATTAGATTGAAGTTATGGAATTTTCGGAATGCTTTCAACATGATTCATTCATGGTCAGGACTTAAGATATATGGTAAAATCTCCTAAGCAGATTTTAAATATCAGAAATCAGTCCATTGCTGGTCTAAATTCAGAAAGAAGGAAATCTTCAAACTGAAGTTCTGGAGCTGAGAGGGAGAGAGAATGACCTCTTCAGTTTGTCTTCAAGTACACCTTTTGTGGCTTGAAATGGGAAGATCTAGATTAATGTGAAAGATCATGATATTTTCCAAAAGTTAGACTTCATTCAGAGCTCAGAGTAGGGGAAATAAAAGGAATTGTGAGAGAAATTACTTACATAATATGTTATGGGATCCCTCAAATCACAGAGGAGAAGATGGCAAACCTTTGTCTTTTGAGATTGTCCAGGATTCTTGACAGATCACTTAAAAGAAAATTTTAGCTATTCATCTAAGTAGAAGGTGGGTAAAATGAGAATTATTATAAAAAGCCGAGAATTTTAAGCCAGGAAGAGAGTGATCAAGGAGGGGCAGGATTCTGTATCTTTCTGTGAGACTGTCTTTTTTTTTTTTTTTTTTTTTTACTATCTTTATCTAGTTTTAATGTGGAAGTACTAGATAGTAGTAGTTTCTTGCCTTGTACACAGCTGTCTGGGACTGCTGCTGCTCCAGATGGCTGCCTGAGGAAGAGAAATGACTTCAGACACGAACCTACTCATCCCATTTTCTAGAAGTTCTTTATTTATACTGGGAGTCATTGATGTCATAACAACAACCTAATACCATTTTTTAAACATATTTTATTGATTTTTTTACAGAGAGGAAGGGAAAGGGATAGACAGTTAGAAACATCAGTGAAAGAGGAACATTGATCAGCTGCCTCCTGCACACCCCCCACTGGGGATATGCCCCCAACCAAAGTACATGCCCTTGACCGGAATCGAACCTGGGACCCCGGCGTCCACAGGCCGATGTTCTATCCATTGAGCCAAACCGGTTTTGGTGGAGGCGGCGGCTGCTGCTCCTCCTCCTCCTCCTCCTCCTCCTCCTCTTCCTTCTTCTTCTTCTTCTTCTTCTTCTTCTTCTTCTTCTTCTGCTTCTGCTTCTGCTTCTGCTTCTGCTTCTGCTTCTGCTTTTTTATTTATTTTTATTTTTACTTTTTTAAGAGAACTGACTATACATCTAAGACAGATGGCTAGTTCTTAGGTAGACTCCAACTAAATGTTACAGTAAGGAAGGCCTGCAAATCCCCACTCTGAATTTACTTAAGCTTAATATTTGTCAGGCTTCCTTGAAAGATAGACCTTAGAAATTTATTTTGTTTATTTTCAAGTTTAAAAAAGTATAATCCTCCTAATGGCTCTTAGCTCACAAGACAGGACTAGGATAAAGACCCAGTTACCTCATTTCCAGCCTTCCACTTAATTTATTAAGTTATTACTTGTGCATTGCCTACTTTAAAAAGGATGTGATGCAGAGTGCACATTAAATTCTCTTTCAAAATAGAGTTGACTACTTTGTAGAGTGGCATGAGGAGAGGGAGGGCTGGAAGGAGGGCAGATGGACCTTCAAGGGTCAGGGCAGAGTAAAGTGAGGAGTTTTAGTTGTCAATGAAACAAAGAAGTTGGGCTTAATAGGTCACAGACTGGAATTGAACTAAATTATCTTGTTTGCACCATTTAATGAAAGCTTCAAGTCTATAGGTACATGGTGAATAAAAGAATTGAGAATGTTTTGATCAAAGTGGTTACAACTGTAACCAATCATTCATTCATTCATCCATAAGATATTTATTGATTCCTAAGTATGTTTCAAGCACTTTGACTGACTCTGACTATACTCCTATGTACAAACAATTCATGTATATGTGCCATACTGAAGAGGGGGTGATAGAGACTGGGATGTTAAACAGACATGTAAACATAGTTACAAATAGTGCTTAAGAGTTGAGTAAAAAATGGCATCCAATTTTAAATTTATTTTACACCTAAAACTTATTTTAGACTATGCAGTAAGAAATAACATTTCTTTCTGGTTAAGTGAGGTTGCATTCACTTTTCTGAAGTGAAATCTCTTCTTAAAACATGAATTTCTCAAAAGGGGGATTTAGAAAGAGAAACCAAGATAGCGGCATAGGTAACTGTGTAACTGCAGCCTCACACAACAATTTCAAAAAAAAACAACCAAAAAACTAAAATACAAAATGGACATTATCCAGAACTATAGGAAAATTGACTGACTGGAAATTCTACAACTAGAAGGAAAGAGAAAACCAGAAGGAAAATCAGAGGATCTGTAAAAGCCTAAGGTACAGAGACATGGTGTGTGGAGAGAGGACGGAGTTGGAGAAGAGGGGCGGCTGAGTGCCTGGCTGGTGTTCCCTAGCGGGAAGGAGATAAAAACTCTGGACTGTGCTGAAGCCCAACCCTGACAGCACTGAACCTCAGTTCTGGGCGAGACCTTGGGGACCCAGGCTCATATGGAGGGAGTCTGGGCTGTTAGGCAGAAGCTCAGGGGAGCGGCGAAAGGAAGTCCCAGAGGCACACACATTATGCGCAGAGAATGGAGTGTTTGACTGTGCCACGGGATTGCCCTAGCGGGAAGGAGACAAAAGCTCCAGACTGCTCAGAACCCCACTTCCATCCGCACTGAACCCCAGTTCTGGGCTCATTGGGGGAGAGCCTAGACTGTTTGGTAGTGGACGAAACTCGAGGGCACCTTTCTCTCAGAGGTGCTTACAGTGAGTACTGAAGGACACTGAGGTACACTGAGACTCAGGAACCTCATAGGGCGGAGCTGACTAGAAGCCATGGCTGTAGGCTCCACACTGAAACTCTGCCCCATCCAAGCTGAGCACAGAGGCTTTTATAATTTTCCAAGTCTAGTTGAATAAGGCTGTTGCCTGGCATAGACACAGCTGATCCTCACAGCAATTGGCCTGGAGGTCAGTTCCTCCCAGTGATACCAACAACAATTAAGACTTAACTACAACATGGCTATACACACAGTCCACAAAAGGGGGCACCAAGAGTGTCCACCTCAGGTAACTGGGAGACTGGCCCACTGAACCATATAGGACACCTTAGCACACAAAGCCACCCTACCAACTCAGGGAAGCAGCGAAAATGCCGAGACAAGGAAACAGATCACAAATGAAAGAAATGGAGGACAAAAAGTGACTGGATATAGAGTTCAAAACCAGGCTTATAAGGTTTTGCAAGAATTTCCTAGAAAAGGCCGATAAACTAAATGAGACTTATGAGGATATGATAAGGGATCAACTAGAAATAAAAAGGATCAACTAGAAATAAAGAATACATTGTCTGAAATAAAAAATATTATACTGAGTCCTAAAAACAGAATGGAAGATCGCAAGAATCAAGTCAAAGATTTGGAACATAAAGAGCCAGAAGACACTCCTCCACAGAAGCAAGAAGACAAGAGAATCCAGAAAGTTGAAGACAATGTAAGAAACCTCTGGGACAACTTCAAGCAAACCAACATCAGAATTGTGGGGTCCCAGAAGAAGAGAGGGAGCAAGATACTGAAAACATATTGGAAGAAATAGCGACCGAAAACTTCCCCCACCTGGTAAAAGAAATAGACTAACAAGTCCAGGAAGCTCACTGAACCCCCAAACAAAAGGAATCCAAAGAGGACCACACCAAGACAAATCATAATTAAAGTTCCAAGAGCAAAATACAAAGAGATAATATTAAAAGCAGCAAGAAAAAGCAGGTAGTTACCTCTAAAGGAGTACCCATATGATTATCAGCTGATTTCTCAACAGAAACCATGCAGGCCAGACGGGAATGGCAAGAAATATTCAAAGAGATGAATAGCAAGGACCTACAGCCAACAATACTCTACCCAGCAAAGCTATCACTCAGAATCGAAGGCCAGATAAAGAGTTACACAAATAAAAAAAAAGCTAAAGGTTTTCATCACTGCCAAACCAGAATTATATGAATTGTTGAAGGGGGTTATTTAGGAAGAGGAAGAAAATAAAGATAAAAATTATGAACAACAAATACATAACTATCAACAAGTGAAACTAAAAGCCAAGGGTATTAAAAAATCTGATGAACAATATTAACTGGTGAATATAATAGAATCAGAGGTATGCAAGGGGTGTGAACTGACAATTCTCAGGGAAAAGGGGAGTGGGGGGTGCGGGAAGAGACTGAACATAAACTGTGCACCTATGGATGAGGACAATCGGGGGTGGGAAAGGGCAGAGGGTGGGGTGGGAATCTGGTGGAGGGGAGCAATGGAGGGGGGAAAAATGAGGAACATTTGTAATAATTTGAACAATAGAGATTTATTAAAAAACAAAACAAAACAAACAAACAAAAAACAAACATGGATTTCTCATCTACAATGTTCTCCATCCAATGCTTGCAATATTACGTCAGTTCTGGTTTAATGGTCTTGCTCACAAAGTAAATAAAACACAATGGTGTTGTACCGAATCTGTCTAGAAGTTAATTAAAATGCATAATGTCCCAACTTCTCAAATAAAAGTTGGCAGACTTGGTTATCTAACACAAAAATTCAATTGGATTATCTGTAATAATAAAGGAATAATATGCTAATTATTATAGACCAGATAGCTGAATGACCTTTCCCATGTCCTTCTGGACAAAGCTATGGCAGTTGGGGCTGAGGCAGAGATGTTTAGGGGAGATCAGGTAGGCAGGTTAACAGTTAGGGGCAATGAGGCAGGCAGGCAGAATTGTTATGGGCAATTAGGCAAGCAGGTGAGAAGTTAGGGGTGATGAAGCAGGCAGGAAGAGTGGCTAGGGGTGATAAGGCAGGCAAGCAAGTGGGAAGGGGCAATCTGGCAGGCAGGCAGGCAGAGTGGTTAAGGTCAATTAGGCAGGCAGGTGAGCAGTTAGGAGCCAAGGTTCCCAGATTGCGATAAGGTGCAGGCAGGGCTGAGGAACTCTCTTCCCCCATCTTGCACGTATTTCAAGCACCGGGCCTCTAGTTACTATTATAATTATTATTTGAAGATTTGCAGGTGGTTCAAATGACAATGAAAATTTTATTGCCCAGCCAATGTGACTCAGTAGATGAGAATCAAATTGTGAACTAGAAGATCAGGGTTCTATTCCTGGTCAGGACACCTATCTGGGTTGGGGGCTAGATCCCCAGTGCAGGAGGCAGCTGATTAATGATTCTCTCTCATCACTGATATTTCTATCTCTTCTTCCATTTACTTCTTCTCTTTGAAATTAACAAAAATTTATTTTAAAAAAACTTTTTTTTATCATTGACAATATACTAATGTGGTAGGTTGACATAGGGATTGACTGTTGCAATATATAATTAATCTAAAGTAATGTGATATATTTTCCCTGACTACATATAACCTTTAAGGTGTAAGAGTATTTAACCAAATCTTTTGCCCCACCGTTTCTAGAAATTAGATGTTTTGGAAAAGACTTTTAAGAAGATGAAATGGTTTGATAACCCTTTAAAAAGAAGGCTGAAATACCGTTAATGCAAAATATGCCATAGCAGAAACATTGTAAAATTTTAGGCATGCCCACATGGATTATAATTTCAAAATCCAAATGTATACACTTAAATATTTACAAATAATTAGTAGCCCTGCACACGAATCCATACACCAGTAGCTCGCCAGTAGCTCATCACCACCCTCTAGCAGCTCTCTGACTGCTTCCCTGCCCTCCTGTAGATCCCCTTCAGCCCCCCATCCTGCCCCTCCTGTAGCTCTCTGCTGCCTGATTGTACAATAGCTCACTGCCCCACCCTCAGGCTGATCTGTGATCCATTTTTTTATGAGGTCAGTCTTTATGCTTCATGGCTTAACGGCCATTTGCATATTACACCTTTATTAAATAGGATGGTTCACATGCATGTTTTCAAGTTTTGAGAAATTTCTTTTATGTGTTGAGAAATGGGAAATTGTGAAATTTCTTCCTTTGACTTAAAAAAAAAAACAGATTAAAAAAAAAACAAAACTTAGACCTATGAGGTCTTAGAGATATTACTGCTTGATATTAAATTACTGCTTGAAATAAAAGCATTGATAGTAACCTTCCAGGCTCTAATCATGTGTTCCTACTAAAAATATCTTTCGGGTAGGCATGGCATTTACCATCCTAATATACGTTTCATGATCTTCCAGTGTATTTTGGAGAATAGACTACTTTTTCTCTCTTCCTCTTTTTTCCCTCTTTCCCTCTTCTTCTTTCTCTTCCTCTCCTCTTTCTCTTTCTCTCTGTCTCTCCTCTCTCTCTCTCTCTCTCTCTCTCTCTCTCTCTCTCTCTCTCTCTCTCTCTCTCTCTCTCTCTCTCATTTTCTTTCTAATTCTCTTTCTTGTCCTCTTCTCTTTCCCCCTCAGTCTTTTTGGATTTTTGCCAGAGCTCTCTGCTTTTTTTCCAGGAGTCTGGTAATTGAAGGTAATTTTTTAGAAGATGGTTTTAATTATTTAATGCCAGTGGAATGTTTAACTGCCCCTTGCTATTGGTGGACTTGTTTACATTGGGATTTCAGATAAATTCACATTACATGGAACCAGATGTTATCTGCTATGACAGCTTTTCTACAAAACAAAAATTGTATGAAGGAAGGCTTTTACTACCATATTTAGGTTAACTGCCCTCAAATTTTATAGACATATGCCACTTTGGGTAAACTTTTAATCACAACCAGTGACTATTCAACAATGAGAGTATATATTCTCTGTGCAATAAATAAGGGCTTCTCATTTTCCATGTCTTTATAGTTTGTGGCACTAATCAGAAAAATCTATGTTTCACAAAAACAGTTTGTTCATTTACATTCATATTTTGCCTAAACATCACAGATTTACTGTCATGCTGCCCAGATAATTGAAAATAAATGTCGTGATATTTAAAAAGGAAAAAAAAAACCCTGAAGTAATAAAAGATCTATGAAACAACAACTGGTTAGAGTGTCATCTCTATACGCCAAGGTTGTGGGTTCTATCCCTGACCAATACACATACAAGAGCATCCAGTGAATACATAAATGGAACAACAAATCAATGTTTTTCTCTCCCTTCCTCTCTCTCTAAAATCAATAAAATAACATGATTTTTTAAAAAAGAAAAAAAAAGTGTTGAATCTTAACCATTTGTAAAGCTCATTAAAATTCAAAGGGTTTAAATTCTTATAGATAAATTTTTAAAAGTCATATAGAGTATATTCCCTGAAATTAAGCTAGTTGTTCCATGTTACTTAAGATATACCTACAAGGTTAGAAATTAAGGGATGATGAAATAAGAAATGGAATTAAAATATCACTAGACATTAGAAAATACTTTTAAATGAATGATGATAAAAAGTTACATATCAGTACTTGTGAGGTACACCTAAAAGTGCTTAGAGGGAAATTTATAGTCTAAAGGCATGCATTAGAGAGTGGGAAATGCTGAAAATCAATGATCTAAGTATTCAGCAAAAGTAAAAGAAAGGTAATAATAAAGATTAAAGAAAATTTTGATTCAACACAAAATAAACATAAGATAGAGAATTTCTAACAGGCTAAAACTGGTTCATTAAAAGATTGATAATATTGCTAAATCCTAACATAAGTGATGTAAAAAGAGAGAACAAGAGAGTATAATTTACCAATGTTAGCTATCAGTACAAATCATAAAAAATTAAAAAAAAAATGAAATTATGAGAAACTTTAATGTATTTAAATACCTAAAAATTTTCCAATTCCTGTCAGGCTAGCATGGCTCAATGGTTGAAAATTTGTTTCCTGGTTGGGATACACACCCAGGGTGCAAACTTGATCCTCAGGGCGGGGCATGCAATGGTCAATGATTTTTCTCTCATCATTGATGTTTATATATCTCTCTCCCTCTCCCTTCCTCTCTGAAATCAATAGAAGTATATTTTTTAAAATGTACAAATTCTACTGGCAAAATTTAAAAATTTAAACCATAATTTAAAACTTCTGCATAATGAAAACAGTTAGATACCTTTACTGGTGAGGTTTTTCAATCAATCAAGAAATAAATTATTTTGTTTTATAAAATCTTCTGAAGAATATAATAGGAAAGAAAAAGGAATATTTTAAAATTTACTTTACGAGGTCGGTATCAATTTGATGGCAAAACCTGGTAAGAACTTTGTAAGAAAGATAAATTATAGGCCAATCTCTTTTGTGAAAAAAAAATTTCCCCCCAAAATATTGTCAGATAGGATCCAGAAAATATAAAGGAATCATATATTAAAATGCAATTGGGATTATTTTTAAAAATAGTTCCTTAAATTATTTACAGATGAATGTGTATAACTACATTAGCAAATAAAAACATGAAGACTAATACTGTTTCTTAGAAGATACAGAAAAAATTTTAATAACATTTAGCTTCATTTACCATAAAATTTTACCATCCACTATGGAAAATAAAACCCATTTTTAATTTGTTAAAAGTATCTATGCAAAACAAAAATTGTCATATTTATCTATTTTAATTTTTTAAAAAATATATTTTATTGATTTTTTACAGAGAGGAAGGAAGAGGGAGAGAGAGTTTGAAATGTTGATGAGAGAGAAACATCGACCAGCTGCCTCTTGCACACCCCCTACCAGGGATTTGCCCGCAACCAATGTACATGCCCTTGACCGGAATGGAACCTAGGACCTTTCAGTCCACAGACCGATGCTCTACCACTGAGCCAAACCGGTTTCGGCTATTTTAATTTTTTTTATTAAATTAAGGGAGAGGGAGAGGGACAGAAAGAGAAATTTTTATTTGAGAGAGAAACATTGATTAGCTACTTCCACATGCAATTGAGACCATAACCTGGGTATGTGCCTAAACAGGAATCAAACCAGTGACCTTTCAGTTAGATGATGGTCAACCAACTGAGCAACACAAGCCAGGGCCAAAAAATAATCATATTTAATGGTAAAATATTGAGAAATTCTTTTCTAAGTTCAGGAGTGATATAAGGATTTATATTATAACCATTTCTTTTTAACATTGTATTTGTTGTCTATCCTACCCAGCTAATAAAATAATAAGGGAAGAAAAATAATTCCAATGTATAAGATTAGAAAAGAAGAAATGAAAATTATTATTTATGAATGACATGCTTATATTTTAGAATTTTTAAAAATATTTATATAAACTATTAGAATTAATACATTACCTTAACAGTATTTTTGAAGTCACACACACAGAAATGAGTAGTATTTGTATATACCAGCAATAAAAAAGTAGAAATTGAAATGTTAAAATAATTGTCTGTTTGCAAATAATATGATCTTATATATAGAAAACCCTAAATGTCCAGCAAAGAATAAAAACACCTGTTAGACCTAATAAACAAATTTATTTAAATATCAAGATATAAAATTAATATACCAAATCATTTGTGTTTCTATATACTAAGAATGAGTCATCCCATAAAAGAAATTAATAAAACAATGACATTAATAATAGCATAAAAAATAAAATACTTAGGAACTGATTTAACCAACAAAGTGAAAGATCTGTATACTGAAAACTGTAAGACACTGATGAAAGACATTAAAATACAAATAAATGGAAATATGTCTCTTGTTCTTGGTTTAGAAGAATGAATATTGTTAATGTTTATAATGCTTAATGCAATTTGGAATTCTCCAGAATTCCAATGGTATTTTTCACAAAAATAGAAAAAATAATCCTAAAATAACATGGAACTACAAAAGACCTCCAATAGCTGAAGTAACCTTGAGAAAGAAGGAAGTTAAATACATGATATTTTCTAATTTCAAACTATATTGCCAACCTAAAGTAATCAAAACAAACATATAGAGAAACATAAATATATACTTACACATATGTGGTCAATTATGTTTTGACAGGGGTGTCAAAATAGACACTGGGAAAAAGATAGTCTCTTTCATAAATGCTGTTGGGAAAAATTGTGTATTCAAAAGCAAAAGAATGAAATTGGACACTGTTTATACCATAAACAAAAATCAATTTGAAATGCGTAAAGGCTTAAATGTAAGATGTGAAACAATCAACTCTTAGAAGAAAACATGGCAAAACTCGTAGATGGTCTTGGAAATAATTTTTTTAATATTACACAAAAAGTAACATTATAATCAACCAAAGGAAAAATAAACAAGTGGGGCTACATCAAACTGAAAAGCTTCTGCAAAGGAAACCATCAACAAAATAAAAAGTCAACCTATGGAATTAGAAAAATAATATTTGCAAACCCATATATCTGATAAGGGGTTGATATCCAAAGTATATAAGGTATTCATACAATTCAATTATAAAAACCAAACAAAAGACATAAAAACAAATAAACCTATTTTAAAAAATGAGCAGAGGACCTGAATAGATAACGTTTTTCAATGAAAGCATAAAAATGCCCAGTAGGTATATTAAAAGGTACTCAACATAACTAAACAATCAAAATCACAATTAAATGTCACCTCATAGCTATTAGGTTGGCATTGTCAAAAAGATAAGTAGGTGAAATGATCTTAAATAGAGAAAATCCCAAATGTTCACCAAAAACCAGATGGCAAGGATGTGCACAAAAGAGAATCCTTGTTCACTGTTGCTGGAGATGTAAATTGTTATATCCATTATAAAAAATATTATGGAGTTTTCTCAAAAAAAAATTTTTTTTTAAAAAAAGGACAACCATACGATCTAGTAATTCCACTTCTGTGTATCTATCTAAAGGAGATGAAATCAGTATTTGTAGAAATATTTGCATTCCAATATTAATTGTAGCATTGTTTACAATAACTGAGGTATTGAGACAACCTAAGGCCCACAAATGAATAAAGTATAAGAAATTGTGATATATATATTTATACCTATATTTCTACTGTGTTTCCCCCAAAATAAGACATCTTCTGAAAATAAGACCTAGCGCAACTTTGGGAGAAAAAATTAATATAAGACACTGTCTTATTTTCGGGGAAACAGGCTATCTTTGTATTTAATGGAATATTACTCAGCCATAAAAAGAAGAAAATTCTGCCATTTGTGACAACATTCAGGAGCCTAGAGAAAAGTATATGAAGTGACATAAACCAGACAGAAGATTAATAATGAATAATATCACTTCATTATATGTGAAATTTAAACAAGTCAAATTCATAGAAGCAGAGAGTAGAATGGTGGTTGACAGGGAATGGGGGTTGGGGAAATTAAGAGATATTGGTCATTGGGTGCAAACATTAAATTCTGGGGATGTGATGTATAGAATTGTGACTATAGTTAACAGTATTTCATTTTATACTTGGAATTTGATGAAAGTAGATCTTAAGTATTCCCAAGACACACACACACACACACACACACACACACACACACACACACAGGGTAATTATGTGAAGTGACATGTCAATTAATTTATTATGGTAATAATTTTATAATGTGTCTATCCTATATAATAAAAGGCTAATATGCAAATAGACCAAACAGCAGAATGACTGGTCAATATGATGCACATTGACCACCAGGAGGCAGACACTCAACATAGTCAGTACGCTCCCTCAGGGGGAGCTCCTATTAGCCAGAAGCTGGGCTTATGGCTGGCGAGCGCAGCGGCTGTGGCGGGAGCCTCTCCCACCTCTGAGGCAGTGCTAAGGAGTAGCAAGCCTGACTTTCAGCTGGGCAGTGGTCCCCACAGGAGGAGCACTGCTTAGCCAGAAGCCGGCCTCATGGCTGGTGAGTGCAGTGGCGGTGCTGGGAGACTCTCTCACCTCCATGGCAGCACTAAGGACCCCTCGAGGGATGACTGCCTACTGGCTTAGACCCGCTCCCTGAATGCCTAAGCAGCAGTAGGACATCCCCCAAGGGGTCCGGACTGTGAAAGGGTACAGGC
This sequence comes from Pipistrellus kuhlii, assembly GCF_014108245.1. Taxonomy (NCBI): domain Eukaryota; kingdom Metazoa; phylum Chordata; class Mammalia; order Chiroptera; family Vespertilionidae; genus Pipistrellus; species Pipistrellus kuhlii. The sequence continues at coordinate 66,499,111 of NW_023425562.1, forward strand.
TGAGTTGAGGGACCCCTCCACACCCCAGTGCATGAATGTTGTGCACAGGGCATCTAGTATATATAAAAGCCTAAAAGCTTAAGCAACCGACTGACCGGCCAGTAGCTATGGCACGTACTGACCACAAGGGGGCAGACGTTCAACACAGGAGTGGAAACCATAGGCATGGAAACATGGAACAGACTGATGAATCTCAGAGGGAAAAGGGGAGGGAGGAGGGAGGGAAGATATTAACCAAAGATCTTATATGCATACTAGAGGTCCAGTGCATAAATGGGTCCCTGGGCCTGGTGCATGGATTCATGGATTCATGGGTTTATGGATTCATGCACCAGTGGGATTCTTTGGCCTGGCCTGCAGGGATCACTCTGAAACCAACATCCCCCGAGGGGTCCCAGATTGTGAAAGGCCACAGGCCAAGCTGAGGGACCTTCTGTGCATTAGGCCTCTAGTATATTCATAAAATCATCATCTTGTACACCTTAAATATATACAATTTTTTGTGACAAAGAATAAAATAAAATTTCAAAATAGCCCAAAATTAGTAAAAAAAAATAAATAAAATAATAATAATAATAATAATAATAATAATAAATATATGTTGTATTTATCTCCAGAAAAAATATCAGCATTTTTGGAATAAATCTAAATAAAATATATGCAAAACCCCTATAGAGAAATTTCAAAACATTACTAGAGAAATAAAATTGGACAAGTTAATGGAGAGGTATGCCATGTTCAATGGTTAAAAGGTAGAAAATGAAGATGTTATTTCTCTCCAAGCTGATTTTTAGGTAAAGTGAAGTAAGTAAAAATTTTTGGCCTTCAACACTGTGCATGGGAGACTGTTAAGGGGAGGGTAGCAGGCTAGCTTTAAAAGCAATATGCAAATATAAAGGCCAAATATTACAAAGACAATCTTGAAGAATAAAACATTTGATTCTCCCAAATATTAAGATCTATTATAAATGATTGAGAATGGGCATAAATGAGGCTTCCTTTAATTCTGGTGATGTTCTACAACTTGATCAAGGGGGTATATAGAGGGCAGTGTTACTTTATAGAAGTACAACAACCATATAACATAATATTTGTCTACTTAGTTGTATATGTGTTATATTTCAATGACTATTTCTGAAGCCAATATGGCAAAATATTGAAATGTACATATGTAGATGAGATTTACACTGATTATTCTCTATGCTTTTTTAAATTCTTGCAATACTTCAATAATTTCAAAAAAATACTTTATAAAACTATTTTCCTTTTTTTCTTATAAAATTATATTTGATTTAGGCTATGTTTTAATTACAAATTTGTATATGGCAAAAACCATACCATACCTCTCCCTCATTGCACCATGTTATGATTTTTCCCTTTCTCGGACTCTGGCAAAAATTACTGTAGCCTGAGAAGACATGAAAAAGCTGGTGAATGCTATGGTTACAAACTTCTCTACACTTATGATCCGCAGAATAATGCTGGTGTTCTGGACAGATGGTTAGATTGATAGCAGGTACAAAGTCTCAACAGTAGAAGAAAAGGACTGTTTGGGAAAGAGAAGGACCTGGAATCCTCCAAGTACAACAGCTGTCAGAGAGTAAATGTTCATTTGATAAACTATCGGACCACCTCTGGAAGTGCAGTTCACTCAGCACTCAATTACTCAGGACTGAGCACCAGCCTGCAGGTCAAGGGCCGTGGTGGTCTAAGGGATAAGACACGAGAGGCGCACACTCTGCTCTGTTGTATTTGTTGTCTGCCATTGGCTAGAGATGGCTTCTGTCCAGGCTTCCTCTAAAATGTGTCGGGTCAAATGCTCAATTCCAGGATCACACTCCAGGTGTTTAAGTATGTTTAAAATGTACTTAAAATATACTGTCATTGATATTAGTTTGTCATTGGCTTATAGTGCAATGCAACCTACTTTGTCTATTTTCACTGGGACTAAAGTAATTCAAAAAACAACCATCTAAAATTCTAAAATTTGAGTTTTCTAGGGGAATTTATTTTTTGAGGAGTGATGGTGGTGTCTAAGACATGTTAGGTTGGTTTTTATTTTATTCTGATCCAGTGACTGGATCATTATAAACCAGTCTTTACTCATTTTCTGATGCATTCACAGCTTGATATTAGATTCAGAATGGGGAAAAGTGAATAGGCTTAATGTGGGTGCAAATTCAAATGCTGACAGGGACCGAAGGGATAGCCTAAATGAGCAAGGTGGTGATGGTATAAGAAAATAAGAAAAGGCCGGGACCGGTTTGGCTCAGTGGATAGAGCGTTTGCCTGCAGACTGAAAGGTCCCGGGTTCGATTCCGGTCAAGGGCATGTACCTTGGTTGCGGGTACATCCCCAGTGGGGGGTGTGCAAGAGGCAGCTGGTCAATGATTCTCATGCATTGATGTTTCTAGCTCTCTATCCCTCTCTCTTCCTCTCTGTGAAAAATCAATAAAAATATATAAATAAATAAAAATAAGAAAAGTGTGTGTCATTGTAAATGGTATCTCATTAATTTGCCTGAGTTCTGTGGAGGCAGTGGGAAGTGGTATTAAACTGGAACCTTCTCAATGGCCAGGCTCCACTCAGCTCTGGCCGTTTATAGCCACACCAATGCTGCTATCAAATCTTTACTTTTCCAAAGAAATCTGAAATATCTCTCTTTAAAAGTCTTCCAATTTAAAAACCAATCCATTTAGAAACTAACAAACACACACTCTTTTGCTATTACCATGGGCCAAACCGTATCCTTCTAGGGCTGGCTGCTTTTGGGGTGGTTCTGTGAACCTTATCCTTGCAAAGTAGTCAGGGAACTAGGGCACACAGTTTACATAAAAAGGATATGAAACAATGTTAAATACTACATGCCTTTATTGTGTACTCACTCACACAATAGTATTTATTAAGAACCTTCTAGGCCCCAGGCCCTGTATGTGTTAGGAGGGTTACAGAGATGAACAAGCATGTTTTCTGTTGTTAAGTGGCTCCTGGTCTGGGAGAAGGCACACATCATGATATTTGTTGTTAAACAAATCTAAAGTAAGAGGGACACTGAGTGTTGCAGAACTTCAGCGGTGGAGTCTTTGCAGACATTTTTCTTTTCTTTTTTTAAAAAAATATATTTTATTGATTTTTTACAGAGAGGAAGGCAGAGAGATAGAGAGCTAGAAATGTCGATGAGAGAGAAACATCGACCAGCTGCCTCCTGCACACCCCCTACCGGGGATGTGCCCGCAACCGAGGTACATGCCCTTGACCGGAATCGAACCTGGGACCTTTCAGTCCGCAGACCGACGCTTTACCATTGAGCCAAACAGGTTTTGGCCTGACATTTTTCTTAATGCCACAGGGAATGGCGGGGAATGAGTGAGCCCCTTTTATATATAAATGTATATGTATAAATAGGTACCATCTAGCTGCATGGGCTGCGCTTTACTTTAACCAAATCACAAAAAGCAAAAACTAGTCATGCAACTACTTCAGCAGCAGCTTCTAAAGGAAGTGGGACAGGGACTGAGTGCCTCTCTTCAGCTAATCCTCCGACATTCTTTTAAAGCACAGACAACGGTGGGGGTGGAGGGGCATGTCAGGGAGGGGTTTGGGATGGGAATGGGGGGATGAGGACAGATATGTGATACCTTAATCAATCAAGAAATCAAAAAATTAAAAAAAAACACATAAAGCACATCTTTAATGTTACTAACTAAGCAGTTATTTCTTTTAAATGGCTACACTATCAGTAACCTGGCTGGCTTGCCATTTATACACACACACACACACACACACACACACACACACACACACACACTTATTCACATAATATTTTATTTCTTTTGCCACTGAAGACAATCTTACTTAAGCTGCAAGTTAAATAACAACGACGGCCACTTGATTTTTTCTACTTGCAAACTGCAGTATAGCCACAAAGAAGACACATAAGCGAATAAACTCGCTTCCGTTCTAGAGCTCTTTGATTATGATTAAAAGGAAAACAATATACTTTATGAATGCTGAGCGCATTGCTCTTTAAGCTATTTACTGTTAATTGTGCTTTATCCACCAAAATAGGCAGTAGAGGTCCCAATGCTCTGTTTCTGAGCATTCCCTCTGATTTCCAACACTTCATAGGCTTGGAGGAGGGATCATTTGATTCCAACCTATCTTCAACACTTCCTGCAGGCAGTTTTCCCCAAATTACAATGTTGTGAGGGGCAAGGAGGAAGTTGATGATTGCTCTTTAAAAGCTATTTGGTCCTTCTGGATGGAAGAACAATGTATTCATTAGTGATAAAAATCTAGATAGGAATGATGTCATGAAGTATCGGTTTAACTAATGAGGTGGGAAACTCCAAAGACCTCTTGGCTGTTTCGCTGGATAAAATACCCACCTTCAGACATAAAAAACAATTGTGGAAAAGCTTCTGTCAAAAGTAAACACTTCAGTATCTGATGGCAGGTGTTACTGACAGAACAGAAGAGCCTGGAATTTCCTCTAACTGTGCTTGGCTTTGAGGAATACAAATTTCACCCTGTCTTTCATCATGGCAATAACATGGTAACGATTAAATTCACCTGCAAGAGCCCGAGGGGTCTGTTTGTTTCATGGGAACTTCTAAGCCTCTTGTGTACAGACTTGTTCAAGTGGGAGTTTGTGAATTTAAGCACAGCAACCTCCAGCTTACCTCACATGGCCAAGAGAATGGTATGCGCTGCTTAATTGAATATTCTTGTTGAAGAGCTGTTGCACATACCATACATTTTAATTTTCAAAGGGAAAACTTTGGTTAGCATTACAGTCGCATGCACATGGCTTAAAGCTTGCTTTGATGCAATAGTGGGAGTTTGTCTCCTTTATCCTCTGTGCTGTTGTGGTTCCTCTGGCTTTAGGTGCTTTCCCAGCTCTGGGCAGAATTTCCTCCTCAGCCCCTCTGATTGCAGTTTATCTACCATGGAGCCCTCCAGGCCCCAGAGAACCCCAGAATTTGTGCTTGGCCTCAGCCAAACCCTATCAATCATTTCCTTCAGGGCTGTTCTGGGTGACCGGCTAGTGCCTTGTCGGACCAATTTGAGCTGCAGTGTTTTGATGGATAGTTGTGTAATCTAAAGACCTTCTCTGGATAAGATTTGATTGAAGGAGCTTGGTTTTGCCTCTTACGATTTGCTTAAAATAAATAATTTGGAATCATATAATCCCATCACCTTTTGTAATGCAGAGACCTTCTATCAATATGTCACATCTACCCTAAAATTCTTTATTTCTATGAACACAATAGCTGCGGTTAGAAAAATTGTGACTTAAAACGCAGTCACCTGAGGCCCAGGCCTGGGCTTTCCCACTTGTTCCCACTAGCCTAAAGATAAAGGGAAGTGTGGGCACATATTTGGGGGCAGGGATCAGCTCAGCCCCTGCCCCCGGAAAGGGATTCCCTCTGCCCTGCTTCCCTGTCACCTAAACTAGGTCCCATTATTGGCCCTCAAGACCCTCACATGGTATATCCATTTCTTTGGCCACACGACAAGCATTTATTGAACTATGTACAAGGCACTGCGGCATGCTTCTGGAAGCCAACAGTGAGCAAAATGGGACAAACAGCAAACAAAAAACCCTATCCTCATGGAGCTTAAGGTCTAGTGGTTAAAGAGAAAATGAACACGTTGAATGTTAGCGATAAACGACATGAAGAATTATAAAGCAGGGTAAGAACTGCAGTTATCAGGATAGTGTTTGCACGAAATAAAAGTATTAGATATTGAAGACTTTCCCACTCCTAAATTGAACAGATCTGAGGGAAGTAAAAATCTACTTGGGAAATGTGTGCGGGGAGAAGCAAATCAGATGAAGTACTATTCTAATTACTATTAAAGTATTGAATCCACACTTTTTATGAAGGAGGGCCATCTTAGGAATGTGTATTTGTTTCTTAGCACTGTTGTAACAAAGTACCACAACTGCATGGCTTAGAACAAGGGTTTTTTGTTGTTGTTGTTGTTGTTTGTTTTGTTTTTTTGTCCCAGGGTGCTGGAGGCCAGAAGTCTGGAATCAGTGTCAGCAGGCAGTCTCACATACTCGGAGAGTCTTCCTTGCCTCTTCCTGGTGGCTCCCTGCAGTCTTTGATGTTCCTTCTCTTGCAGAAGCCTCTCTCCAACACCCCATCATCACATTGCTTTCTTCCTGTGTGGGTCTGTGTTGTGTCTAAATTTCTCCTCTTATAAGCACACCAGTCATATGAGGTTAGGATTCATCCTAATGACCTCATTTTAACTATATCCATAAAGACAGTATCTCCAAGTAAGGATGCATTCTGAGATACTGGGGGTTGGAACTTCAACATATCTTAAAAAAAAAACACACCACACTCACGTGGCGTTATAACTCGATATTTCTCTGGTGAGAAAGACAGATGCACATACAAATAGCTATATTATTGGGCAGCAATAATTAGGTGCTAATGGTTCTTTGGTGCTGAAAAGGAGGGCCACTTACCTCCTTATAAAAGGGAAAGTCCACATAAACTACAGGGAATAAAATTAGTAAAAATGTACTTAAAGTGGGTGGATGAAGCCAGTTTTTTATGTACTTACTTAACAAACTGTGTTCATTATCATCTTATTAAGGTAACCGTATCATAGCCCATTTAGTTTAAGAGTGTTTATATACTTTACATCATGGTTGGATGGCTTTTTCCCTTCATTTTCCTTTTCTGTCTGGTGGACTTGGAAAGCTTGAGTCTGACCTTGCCAGAAAACGTAGCAGCTCTGTGTAATTGGCTGTCTCCACTCGAGGTAACAGGAGAGCCTGTGGGGTTCAGTGGGGCGTACTCTGATGGGACACGAGTTGCATATGAGGCAGTTGGATCCTTGCTGCATATGCTGGTTACACAGCCCCAGCGTAGGGGGAGGCGCCTGGTCTCAGGAAAAAGCCAGCGACTGTGCCTCTCTTCCCTGTATCCTGCTCCATTCATTCTGCGTGTCAACCCAGGCCACTGGGGACAGCTCAGATCAGGCGCAGCTCGAGTCTCCAGACACTCCGCCAAGACAACACATTTTAAAATATGCCCCTTAATTTGATCCTTCCCCGAAGAAGCTTAAACCATATAGGATTCTTGGCAAAATCTATCATCATGACATTGTAGAAGATTTATAAGCACTCCTAAAGATTGCTGCGGGATTATAGGAGTTCCTCGAGTGCCTGTGGGCCCCCCTGATCAACTCTGCACACTGAGCAAGGGCTGGAGAAGGAAAGCCGTCGTCACTCCAGGTGTGTGTCTTCTCACACTTGTCGCTCTGGACTCCGATGAGAGAAGTCTGATTACAGGGATTATTAATTATTACCCCATATTTCTGTAGACAGTACTTTTTGCCCTTCCTAGAAAAGCTGTAGCAGGATACTAAATAACTTTCTGGTTTTGTTTTTATAATCAAGCCACATTTTTTTCTGACTTGAGATGAAACATAAGCTAAACTCCTTCCTTTATTTATTTATTTATTTTTTTTCTGGAATGTTTTTCCATCTTTTGAGCCTCGGAGGTTTCTCCTCAATCCTCCTATTATTTTTTATTTTTTATTTTTTTACGCTGGGTAAATTGTTCTAGTTTAGCTATGGGTAGCTCCCTAAAACTTTATCTCCTGACTTCTAACCAAATTTCAATTTAGAAGCAAATGCTTATTCCCCCCTCTCTTCTTTTCTTAATATGTAAAGTGTCTAGCTCTTAGTATTATTGGCAAGATTATGTTCCCTTTGTTGTTTTAACCTCAACTTTATAAAAACGGCTCACATGATGCTTTTACTCCAAGATTGGAGAGTTCAGACATTTATACATCCAAAAACAACATGTTCCTCTGTGGAGATTCACCGTAGTGCTGGGAGGCATGTCATAAAGAGAGCCAGACATGGCGAGGACAAAGTAAATAGAAGGAAAAAAAAGTTTCTGAAGTATGAGCTTTGTAAGACTTGCAAGACTAAGTAAATAGAATTACTCATCTTCCCCATTCTAAATAGAACCTTATTTTAGAAAATCAGCACCAGCCAAAAAGTGTCGGGCATCATGCCACCCTGAACATAGTTACACATTCATCTTAAGACCCTCCTTAAAACATCTAAGCCACCTTCATTTTTCTGTTGTAGTTGGAGCTCAGAGCAGAAAGCACCGTCACATTCCTCCTTATTTAAAAAAATGAATTATTGTCTCAAGTCTTTATAGCCCTAATAGACTCCTAAAACAAATGTGCAGGGCAGGCCATTTACTTTGATGGTTACAGGTAAATAATAAACAGTGATTAGCATTAAGCTCTCTCCTGTCTGCACATGATGATTTAAGAACAGAGCATTACTTCTATTCTTTGTTTGAATATTTCTTAAAACCCGGTTTGTTCCTATTTGTTCATAATATATCCATTAATTTACTTATGTATATTCTCATTGTTTTAAAGACATTTTTGGCTTAACACAAGGAAAGCATACCTATAAACAATAAACCCTGGCTAGTGTGGCTCAATGGGTTGAGCTTTGTCCCATGCACCAAAAAGTTTATGATTTCGTTCCTGGTCAGGGCACATATCTGGATTATATGCTCAGTCCCCAGTAGGGGTTGTGCAGGAGGCAGCCAATGTTTCTCTCACCTATTGATGTTTCTCTCTATCTCTTTCTTCCTCTCCCTTCCTCTATCTCATTAAAATATCAATGAAAACATATTTTAAAATAATAGTAATAAAATAAGCTAGAAAGTGAAGCAGCCAACAGTGTTTTTTTTTGTGTTTTTTTTTAACTAGGCATTGGCGAATCTACCATTTTCTCTGCCAATGTATTGTTTGTATCACGGGATCCCAGAATAGTTCATACCCAACAGCAGATGAGTTGACATGCCTATCTTAGATTTGTTTCTCTCATGGGTTTCCTCCAAAGTCACTGGAGTGTTCCTGGCTTCAATGTACTTATTTTGGAGCGACATCCTTAAAGCGTGCTGAGGACTCTAACTACCGCATAGAAAGCTAGAAAGAAGCAGGGCTGCTTGATGCCAGTGACAGTCAATTGCTTATGTGACGGAAAGCTTCCAAATGGATTAATGCTCTCTCATGAGCATTGGCAGAGCAGAGCATGTGGCCAGTCCACAGGCCTCTAGACTTATCCACCACCTTTGAGTGGATTGCACTTTCTGATGTGAGACAGTGCATCAGTTGGGATCAGTGATTTTGCCATTCACTGAAGTCCTGCAATGGGAGTGGGTTTCCTATGTGGTAGGAGGGAGAAAGAGAGAAGGTGAGGGGGGTAGTATGAAAGGAAGGGTGTGGGGGGAGAGAATATATCTTTCTAAATGCCAACTGTGCCTTTTTAATAGGTATTTTCAAGGCCTTCAGAACTTTCCCATATCAATAGGTGAACGCTGCCTCTATTATCCACTAAATGTCTATTGTATGCTCATGCCTGTGAAACTCAATGATGGACAATGAACACAGAGCTCTTTGTTTCCCCAAGTTCTTCTTGCTGCTTTCCCTGGCCAAGGCCTCATCAAAGCACTTGGGAAAGGTGTGGCTGTAATCTTCAAGGAGGGTGCAGAAATTGTTATTCACTGAGTCAGTACTTGAGCCATAAGCTCTCTCATGACTCATTCCTTTACAGAAGAAGCTTTCTCTGGTCACATCACCAGAATTTCTTTTGAAAGTCCATCTCTCTTGGCACAAGGCATGTGTTGGATGGACCATCCTCAGCTGCAGGGGATGGGCCCTAATGTGTTTAAGCTTATTTTCCAATTCTTGAAAGATAATGTTTGGCTCAGGGTTGGTCATGTGCTTTTAATGAGGGAACTTCAGAGCTCTTTGTGGTTTACCAGACAGGGCTCTAACTCTGGTTATGAAGAAGAAGCAAATAAACATACCTGTATGCTGTGGACAGTCATATTATGACCAAAAGAACACCAACATTGGAAAGCAGAAAGAGGAAAGGGAAAATAATAGAGTCTTTTGGTTATTACCTGTACCCATTCTACCTCTGTATATTTCAGTTATGTGATTAGTTATTATTTAAGTCAGTTTGAATTAGATTTTTCTTACTGGCTACCCAATTAAACCTCATAGTTTCATTCTGACTTGATTAGGTTAAAAATATTTGGACCCTGGCCGGGAAGCAAGTTGGTTAAAGCATCGTCCTGATATTCCAGGATTGAGGGTTTGATCCCCAGTCAGAGTATATACAAGAAGCAACCAGATAATGCATAAATAAGTGGAATAACAAATTAATCTCTTTCTCTCCCTCTCAGATCAATTAAAATAATATAGGTATATTTGGCAATTAATTTTTAACTGGGAGGTGAGATTTAAATAAGGAAAACATTCACGATGGCAAGTCATCTTGAATAGTGAAAGTTTGACAGTAATAATAAGGTAAGGCCACTTAAGTTCTGTGTTGAATCAGCCAGACTTCTTCCTTTCTCTGAACTAGAGAACAATAATCGATATCATGGCTATTTGTTTTTATTTACAGTAAATAGCTCATGCAAGCAAATTACCTAGAAGAAAGAAAACACCTCTGACATAATTTGGGGGCCAGCATGAAAAGAATAGGTTGCTCAGGAAGCCACAGAACCCCTATGTGAACAGCCCGGCAACTCCAACAGCATTTGGAGCTGCTAGGAAGGAGCAAACCTTTTTTCATTTCATGCAGCCAGTGCTGAAGTCTCTTTCCCCCATTGATTTTCCTTTTTTCTTCTGAATAGGAAAGTAGCATTAGCTCTGTCATAGTGAGCCTGTCAGTAATGGGCCCTGCCAGGCGTGGAGAAGAGAAAAGCCACCACCTGCCTTGCCTCTATTCCCCCATCCCATTCCCCATTCCCAGTTGTCTGTCTGCACAGCTGCCAGCAGCCGGCCATTGTTCCACCCCAGCGCTGTCTGGGGAACTCAGCCATCCCAGCCTCAACAGCACAATTGCCATTTGAATGATGCTCCTGGGTGGGTTTTCTCTGCACCTTGGCCATGACCTCTTGCAAGATTGCTGCCTGCGAATCCCAGTAGACATGGCTTACACTGCTTGTCATGTGTGCCTTTGGAGAAGTACACACAGTACCCCAGAGAGGGAGAAGGGTTTGAGCAAAGAAAAAGAAGTATAAAAATAATACTTGGGGTGCATGAATTGCTTTAGGCTTCCCAGTGTCCATTCATTTACTCTCACAGTAGAACCCCCTATTCTACTGGAAATGTGTCACTCAGGCTTGGCCAATGGAATCATTGCATTCCCTCCTGGCAACTGTGATTGGGTCAGAAATAGGCTCATGACCTAGCTCAGGTTAACCAGAGACCCTGAGGTTCATCCCACAGACCTACTTTGAGAAATGGGGGAGTTGGTGCTCTCTTTCTTAAGATTCTAAACCTAGAGTACCTGGAGGCTTGAACCTGCTGGCATCTCTGTCATTATATCATGGCTGCAAGAAAAATGCCTAAAAAATTGTCCCAAACATAAATAGATGGAAACAATAGGCATTTGTTTTTTAATCATGCTCTAATGGGTTGATGAGTTTGATGGGCTAAGTTGAACTGCAGTTCAGACAGTGGACTCGAGGTTAGATTCAAATCTGCTCATGGTCTCTCTCATCATCCACTGTGTGACAGCCTGGTGAGTGACAGATGCTCACAAGACAAGCCTAGTGATGCTGGCAATTTTTCAGCCTTGGCTGTGTGTCATATCCAATAACATGTCTAGAGCAAGACTCATAGCCAAGCCCAACATCAAGAGAGCAGAAAGTACACTCATAAAACCATGGCAAGGGCCCTGCTATGCTATTATGTCAGGAGAAGTGAAGTAACTGAGAGTAGCAATCCAGTCTACCAGACTACCTTACCAGCACGTGGGACATGACTAAAGTCAGAATGCACAGTGGGAAGCAAGCACTGAGGAATGGAGAGAGGCCTGAAACCTGGTTTGAGCTCTGACCAGCTGTATCTGCATAGGCTTCATTCCTGGACCATCAGTCAGAGGATTCCTTTTGGTTAAAGTCAATTTGGATTAGTTTTCTGTCACTAAAATTCATAGAGAAGAATCATTAGAGAGAAGACTAAAAAAGCAGTTTGGGGCCAATGTATCTTCTTTGTGGGTGTGGTGGGTGCTGTGCTGAGCCAAGCAGACACCCGTTTAGGAATGAAGGGATTATTCCCCCAGCTGCTGGGCGTAAGGCTGGCAGACAGTCTGCAGCTGTCCGCCTTTCAGGTACTGCCTCAGCTAAATACATCCTTCTTACTTAAAGCCATGCCACCTTTCTGGGGTAGCCCACATCTAATAACTGATTGAAGTTAGGGAGAAAAGTCTGTCTCTTTTTTTAACCTCATCTCAGGATGGCTCTGAAAGGCCAACCCCTCTTCAGAGCTCCTGAGACATCCCTTAAAGCTGCATTGCAGTTCTCTCTGCCCCATACTGCTTTTGTTCTTTCTCTTCTATAGACGTGAGACCTGGAGCCCTCCTTATGCTAGCTCCTGAATGCTAGTCTACTTGCAGGGCCCAATGTACAACACCAAACTAAATAGTATTTTTTTCTAGAGCTGTAACTCAGGGACGGAAGTAAGAGCCATCACTTTGAGCACAGAGGTGATGATAATCTGTAGCAGGATTTACTAGTAAGAAGGTGACACATAGCCAAAGCTGGTTTGGCTCAGTGGATAGAGGGGTTCCGGATTCGATTCCGGTCAAGGGCATGTACCTTTGTTGTGGGCACATCCCCAGTGGGGGGTGTGCAGGAGGCAGCTGATCGATGTTTCTCTCTCATCGATGTTTCTAACGCTCTATCCTTATCCCTTCCTCTCTGTAAAAAATAAAATAAAATATCTATATTAAAAGAAAGGTGATACATATCATACATTCCTCCTAACTCCAGCTCAGAGTCCAAGCACAGAGGAGAACCTTGGCCATGCCTCTTTCCCTTTAGGCCACCCAGAATTCATTGTGAGGTTGACTCTTCAACAAATTGACTGGTGGTTTTGATCATATTCAGGAACAACCATAATGTTATCATTTTCTTATGAACATTAAATGTTTTTCAAAGTGCTTGGCATTAAACCTATCATCTAGTCTTTGTTTCCCTCCTGGCTCTGATGGGAGCCATCCCTTAAAGACAGTAAATGGTTGTTACCTTTATAACAGCATAACTCTTAGCAAGTTTAAAATTAAAATATTATCACAATTGGCATTTCCCATTCCATTTCAAATGTAGAGCACTTTAAGAATTCTCAGGAAATCAAAATATTGCCTTGAAAGCCCTGTTTTTATAAGGGTGAGCAGGAAATTGCTGCACACTAGCATTTATCCAACTATCAGGATTTTTTTTGTAATCTATAAAATATTTGCCAACATTTCCCCCAAGTGAAATCTCTCATGCACAGTGATTAAAAACAAACACAATTTGTGCTGTATGTTGGAGACTCTTTTAATAACTTGAAGCCAGAGTAATGATCACCAGGGCTCCAAGTTAATAACAGGTTGAAGGGATGCACTTAAAATCATGGCAATGGCCTTGCATTATACCTGTGGTTTGCATGCTTGTTCTTTACGACCTCACTAAAATAATCATTAATTCTAAACAGACAATCCTCCACTTACTTGTGTGTGTATGAGTGCACGTTCAAGAATGATACATGCATGCATATTGCTCCTGGAGGATCATTTTACAGAAATCCAAACTATCTCAGTACCTGTCATATAATCCATTACAGATTTACCAACTCAAAAGTCTAATTCTTTTTTTTTTTTTTTTTTTTTTTTTGTCAATCCTTACCCGAGGATATTTTTTCATTGATTTTTAAAGAGAGTGGAAGAAGGGGGAGAGACAGAGAAATATTGATGTGAGAGAGACACAATTGATTGCCTTCCTCATAAAGACTCAGGGTCAAAGATTTAGCCTACAACTGAGGTACATGCCCTTAACTAGAATCAAACCCATGTCCCTTTAGTCGATGGGCTGATACTCACTGAGCCAAACTGGCTGAGATTCTAATACTATAAGATGTAATTCCATATATTTGGTATAATATATAAAGTTTATATTGTCCAAATGATTTTGATGAAAATTTATGTGCTCTATTATAATTTTATATGTTTTTGTCACTTTAAGAGAAAGACTTATTCCAATTTATTTTTAAGTTCCAATATATAGTACCATATGGCATGCTGAGGTGTTCCTTGAATATTTTAGAATAAGTAGGGATGTCCCAAAAACCTTTGTGTAATAAAGCTTCAAAAATTTCAAAAATATAAATTCTACAAACTTATAGATATGTGAATGCATAATTATACAAACTTGTTCTACTTTCTTTTTTCTATTGCAATTACGATACTAGTTTTTGTATTAATTTTTTTTCAGTTTATTATTTTTTCTTTCACTCAACATTTGGCTTCTTCAAATGGACTAAAGCCAAAAATTTGAATTCTGAGTCACAAAACTACATAAAAGTTACATAAATTTACCTCATTGAACTTTCAGATTATATTTAGATAATGTAATTTACTTATACTTCTGAAGTTAATAATGTTTAAAATTACACTGAGACGTTTTGGTCTCCCAAAAACTGATTTGTTAATTCTTTCTATATCCTTTATTTTCACATTTTCTTTTCTTTTTCTTTTTTTTTTTGAAGAGCACATATTAAACAATTTTCCCAATAATTAAAAGTATGTAAAGTGTGATTTCCTTGCTCATTTTTGTTTCATATACTCCAGTAATGAAAATCAATGTATTTAATAACAAATTTAATCCTCAATATGGGAAGAAAGTAAATGGGTTAAGATTGCCAAAAAGGATATGACAGTTGTTGAATTCTAAGTATCCCCAGATTAATTAAAAAATTAAAAAAGACCCAAGATCTGATGTTCATGAATCAGGCCATCCCTCATTGAACCCATTTTGTTCTATTAATAAACTTTTTTTAATATCACTGGAAGTAAAATAAAAATGCTTATAGTATAATATGTGCATTTGCAGGAAGATGGTTATTTGAATATATGGTCCTCTTGGGTGTCCTTAAATAGGCTGATATTGGATAAAAAGGAGCCAGAATAATATATCAGAAACAAAAGGGCTCTAGGCTCAAGGTTTGGAACCATGTTCTATTTGGCAGAACACAAACTCTGACTCCTTGGTTAATTTTTCCACTCAGTGCATTGAATCCTCTACTTTTTCTAAGGTGTAGATCTTTCTTGAGAAACCTCAGGGATGATGTCTTGTCTTTGTATTTGCAAGAATTAAAGGTCATAGACTCTTGTTCTTAGGGAACAAGCTTAAATTACTTCTGGGATCTTAATAAAAATCTTTCTATATTGCATACTTCTTGAATATATATAAAGTACTATAGCAGTCATGAAAAAAAAAGATGAAAATAAAATTGTATGTTAGTAAGAGTCCTGAAAATTAGAACTCTACTGCTGACTTGAAAGAGTAATTGTTGTCAGAATGAGAATCCATTTATTTACAAACAAATGCTCAGGGTGTTTTTCCCTAAGCTAGTTGCTATGTTCAAAGTGAACCTGCCCACAAATGTTTATTGTGGCTTTATTCATAATTACCAAAATTGGAACCGATGTTTTCTAATGGTTGAACAGATAAGCATTTGGGTGCATCTATACAGTGGAATCTTATTCAGCAATAAAAAGAAATGAGCTATTGTGTAATGAAAGACATGGGAATGCATATTGCTAAGTGAAAAATTCCAGTCTGGAAACACTAGGTACTGTATGGTTTCAACTCTATAATATTCTAGAGAAGGAAAATCTATTCAAAGAGTAATATACATCAGAAGATGCCAGTGATTGGACAGAGGAAGGGATACATAGGTGGATCAGTGGACATTTTTACAGCAGCAAAATGTTCTGCATGGCACTCTGGTGGTGGGTGTATTTACTTGGCAAAACTCATAGAACTGTGTAACATAAAGAGTGTATCTTAATGTAAACTATGGACTTTAGCTAATATTAACCTATAAACATTGTTTCATTTTAACAAATGCATTGCACCAATATAAGATGTTATTAATAAGGGACACTAGGGCAGACAGAGAGTGGAAGAGGGAATACGGGACTTCTCTGTACTTTCGCTCAATTTTTCTGTAAGCCAAAAACTGCTCTAAAAATAAAATCTATTAACTAAAGAGCAATACATAAAGGCTTATAAATGTGCTAGTGTATACATAGCAAAATTATCAGGAATAACCATTGCATGATATATTTTACCCTAAATTACTCCAATAATGTATTTGTGGTACCTATTTTATCACTAAAGTATTATATTGAATGTGGACAGCCTTAGTAATTATGAGGCTTTTATAAAGTACACAATGGGGGAAAAGTAGTTTTAAAACATAGAGTTTATCTTTTTATCATTATCTATTAATTGTTTATTATTTTCCATTCCAACAACTGTAAACCTAGTTTTTGCCCCATTCTGTGTGTGTTGCAGTAAACATTGGTTTTGCCTCTGTGTCACTTCCAGGCTTTCTTTTCATTCCTCCACATTTTTTGATATTTCTTTTGGTGTGGTACTACTATTATCTTGTGTCATTAAAGTTGGGTAGGCCTTACTTTATGAGATTTTACTTTAGACAGTCTCCTTGAAGCAGAATATTCTATAGAAATTCTGAATATGTTTTTGAAATCTTATATTCATGGGACAATCTCACTCACACTTATTCTCTAAATCAGGCATTCACAGCACAATATCAGTGCATTTCCGTAGACACTGGTGATATCTTCTTAAAAAGATAAGACAACTCAGTTCTCCACAGTGACTAGCAAGCAGCAATTAGCTAGTCACTTTATGAGGACCTGGAAAGATGTGGACACAATCCATGCTCAGCCCAGCTTCCATGCCCTCATGCATATTCAGGATTAGGATGTCATCACGGCACATCCTAGAGTTGGCACAGAGAGTTAGGAAGGTAGTTCTAGAGGGAAACGTTTTAGGCTGAAATCCCAAAAAATCCTCTGAACTACTATAATTGGAAAATACAAGTTTGTTCAAATACTTTTGAAGCCTCAATGGACATTTACATCTCTGGGAAACTGGGGAGACGTATTTAAGATCATCATTCACAGAGCCCCCCATGAAGGGAGCCTGGGCTTAGAACCCAGCTACCGCTCCTGGCTCATGGATGACCCAGAGAGGGCATTCTTTCCTAATTACGTAAGAGCAGTGCAGGTGAGATGAGCAGCACCCTTGTGCAGCCCCTGAAGAAGCACCAAGGCTAACCTCCATGGACCATGGTTTCTTCACTGGTCAAGGCGGGTAATGGTACTCCCACCTTCAGGCTATTGTGAGGAGGACCTGATTTAACAGGCAAGTGTTCTGTAAGTGCAACTCCTTACTATCGGCACATCCTAGAGTTGTCACAAGGATCAAAGGAGCATGTAAATCTGGCACCTCCTAGGCCCTTAATGGTGAGGACTTCTATTGCTGGTAAAATTTAACTAAGTTTATCTCTCCTATCCTACATTGGTTATAGTCCAAAGGACCATGTTTAATGCCAAAAGCGATTAATTGAAGAATCACCATATTCTAGCCATTTAAAAATTATTATTATTATTATTACTATTCATGACTTAATCCTTAAACTTTCCTTTTGAGGTAACTATGTTAACCCATAATTGAGAAAATTAAGGTTGTAAAACCATTACTCTTAACATAAAGGAGGAGAGGAAAGACTAGGAAGAAGGGGATGAAGAGAAAAATAGGAATAGAAGAGGAAAGAGTAGAAGTAGAAATTAGAATAAATTCTTAGTGTCATCTATAAACCTAAGTTAACTTGATTAATTTGAGTATATGCCTAACTTATGAATGATTTGTAGGTTTGTCAAGCAGTGTTGACAAATGTATTAAACATCATAATTGAAAACATTTGTTAAAACACATGGGACGTTTTTTGATGATAGTCTGCATTGCATGACATATTTATATTAGATTTTAAAACAAAATTCTAAAGTTCAAAAAACTCAGATTGTTCTCTAAAGATGCATGCTAACTTCATGATTTTACATCTAATCTGTGGTTTCTGTAGATTACAGCTGACACTAAAACTGCTTTCCACTATTTGACAGAGAACGGGCACAGACTGTTAAACCAGTTTTAACAGATTTAGCTCCGTAGCAATTTTGTTGAAAAACCATATCCACTGATCAAGAGATTGCCTTTCCCTCCAGGGAAATGAGCCACTGTCTAAGGTCCTCCTTGTAAACAGAATTTTCCAGCAGTTCTTATTTCTCCCCAGGAGGCCAGAGTCTAGGTTTGAATTACTGTTCTTCATCAGGAAGATTTCTCACCATTAGCTGCATGAAAATCATTCATCCTCAATGAGTGACAACACGGTATCCTGAATTTCTAAGAGTATAAATTCCCTAATGTTGGGCTTCTGTGTTTACACATTTGGTGCTTTCAAGATAAATATGACTATGTTAAGAGAAAATCATTTTCTCACAATGGAGATGTTTATTTTAACAATGAATCATCTTCCATATTATTCTCTCTTGGGGATGTGAGAATTAAGTTATATAATTTACATTAAGAGCAGCTTTAAAATTTTTATTTATTGGAGAGAAATAGAGAGATTTGGGGTATGTGTGTGTATAAACTCTGTAAGGGGGCTATTATCCTTACTTAATTGATAAGGAAATTGCGACAGAGAGCTTTTATATGTAATATGCTTATATGTGGGAGTATGTGCATATAAATATATAATTGCATGTGTATGTTTGTATAGATGTGTCTGTCATTTTCATTGGGTAAAGGACTACTTATATTGTATTTACATTGCACTGTTACTGTGTTTTCCCGGAAATAAAACATCCTCCGAAAATAAGACCTATTTACAGGTTTCTTTCTGAGTGAAATATAAGGCATCCCCCAGAAAATAAGCCCCCCCCCTCCCAGGAGTCACAAGAAATTCACCAGGAAATTCAGGAATTAGATTGTTATGATGATGTTCCAGAAGATGATGACATGATTGTCACTGAGTAAATGAGTAAATTCTTGATACTGTAGGATTCACAGTTTGTCTGGTTTGTGTTGACAACTACCGTACTACCGTACTGTATACAGGAATAAATTTCCTTTATTTTCATTTAACAATAAATGTGTACCGTATTCTTCTTCATGGAAAAATAAGACATCCCCTGAAAATAAGACCTAGCGCATCTTTGGGAGGAAACATTAATATAAGACACTGCCTTATTTTCAGGGAAACAGGGTAAAACTTGTGTTTTCTAGAAGGTTGATATTTCAAGAGGTATATTTATTTCAAGAGGTAAACCTATAGGTATATATCCTGTAGGTGTGTTTCTGCAGTTATGTTAAAAAGATCACTTTTTCAAGGCTTTGGAAATTAAGATGTTAACTAGGCTGCATTTATATATTGCATCTTTGGTTAAGTTAGCAAAAGATACCCTGTTATCTGGTAGCATGGTTTGGCTAGTAAAAATAATTACCTTTGTACAGATTTTAAAAAGTAACATAAGGTGCCCCTCTTTGGACCTAGGTGGAATATTGAATACAGTGAGGCATACAATCTGGCCAGAAAAATGTGGAATTCCACATTTTGCTTGCAATTCTATTTTGTTTCTAAGCTAGGCAATTTAGTACAGTGCACATTCTTACATGGAAGCTCACAGGAGACAGCTGTGCATGTGCCTTTGTGTGTGTGTGTGTTGAGAGAGAGAGAGAGAGAGAGAGAGAGAGAGAGAGAGAGAGAGAGAGAGAGAGAGAGAAAATGGTTAAAGGTAGAAAGATGGGCAGTTTCAAAGCTTCAGTACCAACAGCTCATTAGGACCAGCCAGTTAACATACTACAATAGTTGGTGAGTGGCTAGATGAAACACCACTTATGCACTTCTTTAAATCTTCTTGACATTAATGATTATTTCTGCCACTGATACAGAGAGCAGTGTGCATGGGTACAGCAGCTTCACAGGGGTATAATCTGATGGGCTTGGATCCCATATCTCACTTTGAGCCCCAAGGGCTTCTCTGATCCATCACTGGGATACTCTTGTATGCACCACCCAGGTTGGAACAATTGAATACTTGGTAGAATGAATGCCTTTGGGGCAACTCTGACTGGTGGGGACAGAATTTGTTGGGTTAATGCTCCCCCATTCTATTACCTGGACAGACAGTTCTGAGACACATTTCAGAGGCTTCTTAGAGGTTCTGAGGAAGTGAACAAGTTATTTTTCAGTAGCCAGCTCTGGAACACATTCTTTAACTGGCTTTCCCTCTTCCCTGTTTCACCATATTACTTCTCATATTAGCCACTGCAGGCATTTCTTTTTTAGAGCTTTACAGGCCAGGTCAGTGGTTGGCAAACTGCAGCTCGCTAGCTACATGTCATTCTTTGTCCTCCTGAGTTTCTAGCCAAGGCCAGCTTAGGAGTACCCCAATTAAGTTAATAACAATGTACCTACCTATATAGTTTAAGTTTAAAAAATTTGGCTCTCAAAAGAAATTTTAATCGTTGTACTGTTGATATTTGGCTCTGTTGACTAATGAGTTTGCCGACCACTGGGCTAAGTCAATGTGGTCAGTAGGTACTAGCAGCTTGCTACTATTCATGCCCAATTTTGCCAGATTTGTGATGTTCCCAGACAAGTCATAAATTTTTAAATTTTGTATAATTTTTGTATTTTTAAAATATTTGTGATTTTTAAAAGCATTTTGCTGGGCAAATAAAAGAAATGCAAACCTGATTTTGCTTCAGGGTATTCATTTGTGATTTCTGGGCTATTTGAATGGAAAAATATTAATTTGTGATTTCTGGGCTATTTGAATGAAAAAAACAAAAACAAAAACAAGAAATGGGTTGTTTCCTGGAATGAAAAGCCTGTGTTTCTCACATGAAAAACCAGTCTGTAAACATCACTAGGAAGTTTATGGCTGTGCTTTCTAGCACCATCCTCAGTGCCCTATACTAGAAAGGCCCATAATAAACATTGTGTTAAATCAATCAGTTTAGGGTGCCAGTATTGTCAGTACCAGGCTGAGATGGTACTGACAATACTTCTTTGCTTCAGAAGAGGCAGTTCTGGTGGCCTACTTAGGAGACTGGACCATATCCTGAGGCCTGGGCATTAAGGTCACAAAGCAAATTCTTGTGTACCCTCTCCCTTACCCACCCTCAGGATCTCTTGATGCACTAGCCTGTAGATTGTTACCACCATGTCTGATATGCCAATAATCCCAAATTGCTGGGTTCTCTGTTCCAAAGATTTGTAAAGCAGGCTTCTAAACTTCCACACAATGGACATGTTGGGTTGAATAAGTTTTCAGCCAAGGGGGCAGTGCAGGATGGTTAGCAACATCCCTGGCTTCTAGATGCTTATAGCTCCTCCCAATAATAACTGTGCCAAGATTTTGTCCAATGACCCCTGGAGAGGGAGCTCAAAATCCACCTCTCCCCAACCCACTGAGAGGCACGAGGCACTGCCTGTAGGATAACGCCTCAGTGAGAAGCAGAACAGGAAAAGTTGAAGTGTGAGGATCAATTTGATGGCTCAGCCATCTTTTGTGATATTGTTTGCATGCTTGAATGTTTCCCTATTGTAGTGAATTGTCTCATAAGAGCCAGGTAGGGGTTACAATTGTGCATTTTAGATATAGTGGTCTAGCTGAGAAAAAGATTGGTAGCTCCAAAGTTTCATGGGAGTAAACTAACATTTCCTCAAAGCATCTTCCAATGGGAGAGTTTAGTTGATGTTCTTGAAAACAAAGTGTGTGTGTGTGTGTGTGTGTGTGTGTGTGTGTGTTTCTTTTGAATACACATTAAACGTCTTTAAACATCAGTGTTAAAGGTTAGCATTATTTTAAGCTTAAACAAAATTCTTTAAGGAGATGAGATTGTTTTCTTACTAATATTCATTTAAATCCCTTTGCTTTTCACCAGTTTGAAAAGTCTGTGATTAGAGTGTGTACCATTTCCTCCAAATATAATAATCTTTAGCTATTCTCTCACCCTTGATTCTCATACCAATTTAGTATTATGGCAAGGGAGCCATATTTAATTGGACCTAAGTAGAATTTTGCTCAAGGACCATTTTGTTTGTTTGCAAATGATGAAATAACTATTTTTCCTGCCTTCACCTATTCAATGGCCATGATTAGAGCTTTAAACATGCTCAGCTCATAGGACTTTCTTAATCAATGGCTCATTTGCCTTCATTTCAATGCCCTTCTGAGTATTTATTTATGTATTATTTTATATTTTTCAAATAGACCCAAGGGACTCTGCCAACTGCTGCAGGAGCTTTGGAGGTATCAGTAAAAGAAAATAATGAAGCACAGTGGCATGGGCTTAGCCAATATGTCGAAGGTGCCAATATGAGTTCAGAGCCAAGCTCATCAGCTTGCTTTAGCACTTGGTTTGGAGACAGCCTGGCCTAGATAGGCTGATATCTAAGTGGAAAGCAGGCTCAGCGCCTGGAGAAGTAGTGCGAATGTTCCCCTGCAAGCTCATCTTTACATGATAATAACAAAACTTAATTAAAAAATCGCTGGTATTTTCTCTGTTTGTTTCCTCGGCAGAAAACTCAAATACCAGACTGTCTGGTTCTAAATTGAACATCTGGCAACACTAATGATTTGGTTTGCATGGTGCTTTATGTTGTTTGGCAGATTCAGAAAAAGAGGAGACAGTAGGGGTCGGGGTTGGGAGAGTCCAGAAAGACTCAGAAGAAAAAACACACACACAAAAAACCTTTCTTTTCATTTTTATATTTTTAATTGGGTTAAAAAATGTTTCATAGAAAAGGGGAATATTTTTACCTATTACTCAATTTTATTATAGGCCTGCCCATCTCTTGTTCTTATTGTATATATCTACTTCTTGCCTTAAACACTAATTTGCATGCCTTTAACTCTGTCATTTTATAGTCTCTGATCCCTGTGTTCCTGATATTAATGGTCTTGACTTAGGGATCTGTTCTAACTCTGAAAAGCCACCAGCATGGCTTATTCCCTGGGTGATATAAGAAAGTGGAATCTGGGACTAGATGACTTTGAATCATAGCTGTACCACTTCTCATTTGTGCAGAAAAGGCATTTAATCTATTTTTGCCTTAATTTACACAGACATAAAATGGGTATATTTATAATCCAATCTATATTAAAATTTGTGTTGTGATCATAAACAGGGCTACTTCTCATTCTTGTGAGTTCCTTCCAGGGCAAGAGTACATGTGGAGACCTGCATATTCTATATAAAGACAGGGTGTCCCCAAAAATGTATACACACTTTAACAGCTGCTAGCTCAGTTTTGAAAATGAAATGTAGTTTAATAAACACTGCCTTTTTAATTATGCAAAATATGTGTATGCATATTTTGAGGACACCCTATATTTCAAATAATAAATTGCCCTAACAAGCTGTTGAATGAACTGTGTTCTATTCATCTACCTTGACAAATAATACCTTCAAAATCTGAAGATCTGTTTTACATTTAGAAATTTTAGTCTCATTAGTGTTGGGATACAGAAACCCAGAGGGAACTGGCCCTCATTTCTCAGCCTACCTGCCCCTCTTCTTAAGCCCAGCTTTTTTACACAGTGCGGGGGGGGGGGGGCCCCCAGACTTTGTGTGGACACCCCAATCCACACACTCAAGCTTCATCTCCAGCTCCCTCACAAAGAAAGCTGAAGCTGCTCCTGAGGCCTGGAAGTTATGCACTAAGGCAGTGGTTGGCAAACTGAGGCTTACGAACCACATGGGACAAACTAGCCATAGTTTGATGCTCTGTTGACTTATTGAGTTTGCTTACCCCTGGGATAGGAGTTTAATCACAAGGAACAACAATAGCCTATAATTATTGAAATTTAGAGTCTAGGTCAGTGGTCAGCAAACTCAGTAGTTAATAGAGTGGCAAACCACAGCAGCTTGCAAGCCATAGTTTGCCGACCACTGCACTAAGGCATGAAGTACCCTAGGAGGAAAGACCTGAGGAAGATGTCTTGGAAGTCCTTGAAATAGATTCAAAGCTCTTTTGACAGGGAAGTATGGGGACCTATGAACCCAGAGTATGGTCCTGGGACTGGACAAAGGCAGGTTAAGTCCACCTGCAGGCAAATGACCCCAACTGACCAGGATCGGAGCATCAGATTTCTGGGATGCAAGAGTCTGAAAGACTAAATTCCATATGTTAGCCTGAATTCTCTAGAGTGGCTGTCACAGCTTCCCACATTTCCTGTAAAACTAGTCAATTTTTTACTTCTCTCCACATTTTAAAAGTATACTTTTGGTAGCTATACTATGAAAAAGTTGGCTGATTCTTCAAAAAGTTAAACATAGAATTGCCTTATTATTGAGAAATTTCACTTCTGGTTAAGAATTGAAAATAATGATTCTAACAGGTATATGTTCACCCATGTTCATAGCTCCATTACTCATAATAGGCAAAGGATGGAAATAAATGTCCATTGACAGGTGAATGGATTAGCAATATATAACATCCATACAATGGAATGTCATTCTGCCTTAAATAAGAATGAACTCCTGATACATGCTAAACATGGATGAACCTTGAAAAGACTATGCTGGATGAATTAAGCCAGACACAGAAGGACAAATATTGTATGGTTCCACTCACACGAGGTACCTAGAATAGACAAATTTATAGAGGCAGAAAGTAGAATAGAGATTAACAGCTGCTGAGGGAAGGGGGGATGGAGAATTATGGTTTAATTGATTCTGAGTTTAACTTTGGGATGATGAACATGTTCTGGAAACAGGTTGTGGCAATGGTTATACAACAATGTGAATTCACTTAATGCCACTGAATTGTACTCTTAAAAATGATTAAAATGATGAATTTCCATTATGCATGTATTTTGCTATGATGATATAGCATGAAGATACCCCAAAAACTTTCTTAAAATGTTTTTCCTCACACCAAGGACAGGGGATGGAAACTCAGTGTATTCCTATTCTCTTTCCCTTTGGTGAACTTTCAGCTGACCTGCAATTTCTCTTTCTCTTTACTTCAGCTGGACCAGGTAGCATGGTATAGAGAGAAAAGAAAATTGGGGGAAAGGGTCATTTCAAAGGGTCTGCTGTCCCGCCAACTATTCCTTTGTTCTTTGCCTGATACGTACTTTATTCATGTTATCTGTCTGTGACCCAGTTTTTGGCTCTTTCTCTTCAGACACTTAGGGAACCTTGAGACAGGTTCTAGTATGTACACTGAGATAAGGTGGTCTTCATGTGTAATGGGGGTGATGGTGGTTTGGGCTTCTGATAAACTAACCTCAGATAAACAAAACACGTCCACTGTAGCTCTCTTGACTTGTGAAATCTGTAGCTTGAGAATCACCATTCATCATTTTTGTCCTCCCAGACGCTAATGGAAATTAAAATAAACAAACCTGTCTGCAGTGAGAGGAGAAAAGGTCCTCTGCAGTGACAAGTTTCACACAAATTGTAATAGAATAAAATATCCCTCGTGTTTTGAAACAGGCCATCCATTAAAGGTTCAACAGACACAGGGGAGGATTGCAGTCTAAAGGTGGATAGGCTGTTGTTTAACCAACGTTTCATTAATGAATGAGAGTTCAAGCGGCAAATGATCGTCTAACAACATCATTTTATATTTGTGCAGATTAAACAAGACTCAGGTTTCTCTCGTTTGGAGGTTGGCAAACTAAATCTGGCACAGAATGTACAGGAAGATAAACTCAAGAGGAACGCAGCCTGTCACAGTGATTGATGGGGTTGGTGTTCACCCAACAGTGTTTGAAAATGTAGATATCCATAAATAAATGATGCTGTGTGAGCCTTGCCAGCCTAGGGAATTAAGAAGACATTATTACATTTTGCAGAAGCAATATAAGGTCTGCTACCAAATATGATGGCTGTAATTCTATACCCTTTTCATAAGACCTCACAATGTATGTGCTGTGGAATGAGTGGTGCCATCTTCAGTAAGGAGGTTTCTGAGGTGTTACAAGGTGAGGCAAATCACTCTCCATGCTATGTTCTGAGGTGTAGACTGCAAAATCAGCAGCATTACTTGCTGGAACACATTAGGAATCGGCCCCTACCACTTTGCTTCCTCCTACCCCCTCAGTTTACCCAGGGCTCTGAAGAGGGCCTCAAACTGAAGTTGAAACACAGGGGAGACTAAAATAATAAAATACCCAAGTTAGAGGATCTTTATTAACAAGACAGAAAAGTATTCTCAAACATATATATTGATAAATTGTGAAAAAATTTTTTGGTCAAAATCAGTAAGGTACAGCATTTGATTTATTTGTTGTCCATATGTATTTTGAGGTTTTTAAAAAATAAATATACATATCCATAAGCATATAATTAATGAAAACATGATTCTGTTAAACATGATATTTTATAACCTGCTCTTTTCACTTAATAAAAATTACTAATATCTTTTGATGTTAAAAAAAAAGTTTATATTTAGCAGTTTTAAAGAATGCTCTGCTATGAATCTACTTTAACTCATTGTTGGTCACTCAAGCTAGTCTTCCTATTTATAAAAAATAGCTCTATGGAAACTATCATGGGAACTAGATTTTGTTGTATATGCCTAATTATTTAATTAAGACAAATATCTTCAAATAGAACTGCTAGATTAATGTTTGAACAACATTTTATGTCTTTTTATATCCAGTTACATTCATATAGCAGGATCCAAGAAGCCAGTTTTCTTACTCTTGTGACCCCTACATATCTCCAGAAAAAAAAGTTGGTGTCAATGAAGTAAGCAAAAATTGGCATTACATGATTATTTTATTTTTAATTTCTTTGATAACCTATGAATTGATCTGAACACCTTATCAAGGCTTACCTGACATTTATAAATCTTCTTGAACACATTGCTTCTTTTAATTAGTATTTATATTTACTTATCAATTTATGTCTTTTATATAGTAAAAATGTTAGTTACCTCTGATATGAGCTGCAAACATTTTAGCCTCAGATTTCTGATAATTTTGTCTATATTTTCTTTCCTTTGGTCTATAAATGTGATATTCTGTAATGTAATCAATTTCATGGTTTATATAGACTATGTTGCTCTGATTTTTAAGCCATCTACTGATCCTGTTTTTATCTGGTATAGTTATTTTTTTGCCTTTGTATCTTGGTCCCTCTTAAATTTATTTTGGTGTGTGGGGGAAATTTTTATTTTGTCCTCAAATTATTAGTTAATTATATACATATATAGAGAAATAGAGATAAATGCATAGAAAGATAGATAAATATCAACTGATTTAAACGCCTGATTTTCTCAAAGACACATAGAACCTCTCTGTCAATCTCCCCCTTCCATCCCCTAAGGTACAATTGGAATTGAATTAAATTTATATATTGAAGAGATCTTTATAATAATGGCTTCTTTTTTCACATGGTGACATGGTTTTGTCTCCTAATTCAAATCATTTTGTGTGTGTGCATGCCCTTCTTAAGTTTTGTAGTTTTCCCCATATGCGCTTTGCACATTTTTAAAAATTTAGTCTTATTTTTAAAATTTTATTGCATTGACAAAGGAATCTTTTCCTTATCATATAGGAAAGTTATTAATTAAAAAAAAAGACTAGGCATGAACTAATTTTAAAAAATACAGAGTAGATATAAATTTGCAGTTAAAGTTGGGCATACAAGAAATATCCTTTATTTCCTTTAAATCTAATTTAGTCTTACCCTTACTACCACCTAGCTCTTCTCTACCCTGTTGCTCTGTCAAGAAAATAAATCAGTCTCAGTCCTTAGGGAACTGCCAGTTCCTCTCTAAGGTCATACCTAAAAAACGAGGTGTGGCTGGATTTCATCATGAAGACTGCTGAGACCACCAGTGTCAGACCCTCATTGCCCCATGAAGATGCAGGAATTAATTTGTATTGAGCTCATGCCAAGGGTCCACAGAGTCTTTAACTAGGCCAAGAGATCTTGTCTCAAGGGTTGTTCCTGTTTCAATCATTTTCTCACTTCCCTGGGGCCTGACAGGGAATCCTAAGGGTATGCAAACTCTTTTCCCTTCTTATACTTGGATATTCCTCTTTCTCTAAAAATCAGTGTTATTCTTAAAAAAAAAAAAAAAAAAAGCTAAAGCTTCTCTGATTTTTGCTAATTATAGATAAATTTTTTGTTTACTTACATGTGGTTTGCCCTCTGAAGCTTTTTGATTCATTGCTGTATTATAGTACTAAAAATAACATCTTTACATTTTTTAATCCAAGTCAACCACTTTGGGAAATTAACTTGATTTTAGGGCTTAATCCCCTAAAAGAGATATGAGGAAATTAGAGAATTTCAATAGATATTAGTGAAAGAGCATCAAAAGCCATACTTTCTTCAAATTTTTCTTCTGTGAAACCTTGCACACACACAAAAAAAGAATATAAAGAATTAATGCAGTTTTCTTACTTGGTATTTTCATTTTTATTTTTTTAAGTATATTTTTTATTGATTTCAGAGAGAAAGGAAAATAGAAACATCAATGATGAGAGAAAACCATTAATTGGCTGCCTCATGAATGCACAACACTAGGTACGGAGTCTGTAACCTGGGCCTATTCCCGACCTGGAATTGAACCATGAAAATAGTCATGGTAGACTCTTATACATTAAGCAACACTGGTTGGGCAATTATTTGGCATTTTTTAAATGCAGCTGCCCATCCAGAATGGATACCACTCACCTCTTACACCCTCAGTGTAATCCAACTCTTTATGCTAATATGCTAAGACTATCATATGTACATTTATAAAAATGTGCTGACCTTTATTTTTCAGTGTATAGGCAAACACTAAAAGAGGCAAACCCAATAAAGGAAGGATTTCCCCTCTTTTGGTTACTTTCTACCACCTTAATTCTAGCCTCTGCCTTTATTCTTAACTATTTAAATATTAATTTTTTTTTATTTTTTTATTTTTCTCTCACCCAATGACTACCCAGGCTGCAAATTATGGCCTTACCATGTATTAGTCATATGATTATCTGTTCATTAGTTTCTTCATCTGTAAAGTGGGAAAGGGAATTCCTACTCATAGGTTTATCAAGAGATGTACTGATGCTGTCTTGCATGAATGAATCAGGGAAGTAAAGGCCAGGATGTGTGATGATATGGAATGGAGTATCCATTCATTACCGATGGGTGGAGATAATGTATGTAAAATGCTTAGAATATTTGCCACCTAGGTAGAAACATTATTAGGACATAACAGATATAATTTATGAATTCTCTGGAAAATAGCAATATTAATATTTTAAATCACATTTATACCTCTGCATAATTTTCACCTCAAAATGAATTTATGTTTTGATTTTTATTTTCAACCATCTCAAGAAGAGACTATGTAGTAAAATCTTATAAAGGAGGAAACAAGGTCTACTGGTTGTAAATTAAGTTTTATTTACAACCGGGGAGAGCTTCCAACTTATTCATCAAGAAATTCTTTCTAAAATTTTTTTGAGGTTAGTGGTGTATTTCCCTTGTGATTTATTTCTGGTCTCTGTTATTGATTGTGGCCAAAGAAATTGTAAAATATGAGATAAACCTGTGAATGTGAATGGCCAGAGGCCACTTGTTTATTGATGTGACTCTACTATGGCTGAATCCAAGAGCTATAATTTATAGAACCCAGCAGTTCCAGAACATGTTTCACTTGTTATTTAGTGTCTATGTTCAATGTGTGGACCCAGCATACACCTCATGAGGATAAGCTCAGGTCTGGCCAGTCTGGAAGCCAGAGATGGCTCTTGGTTGGCTGTTCTGATGGTATCTTTTGATACAGCCTGGATTGAGAAGGTGAAAGGTGTAACTGATGCTGTCTTGCATGAATTTGATTCAGATGAAGTAAAGGTCAGGACAGTGATGATATAGAGTGGAGTGTCATTCATTACCAACGCGTATGATTGGATCACACAACCTTTCAGGCAGGCAAAAAATGCCAGTGTTAATTAATTGACTTGAGGACCTAGTACAGTCAATCCATTTAACAAACTATAGTGCCAGATTTTAAGGGAAGTAGAGGAAAATTGGGAGAAAGATGTAACAGACAAATAAACAGAAAGCTACCTACCTATCTAAGGTTTTGCTAAGGGTAAGAGAGAAAACAACACAAACTGAGGAATTCTCTGCAGACTCAATATTAATTTCTGACATCTCATGTCATGTTTAATGCCTACTATCACTTTTTTTTTCAAATCTGAGTAAAATTTTTCAAAATAAGAATGCCATTTATCTTAATCTAGTTGTCACAATGTTCTAGATGGTCTCAAGGTTTCTGGAGTGTTAGATGCCTCAGAATCTTTGCCAATCCTATTTAGTGGCATTTATTACCCAAAAGTTTCTATAGGAGTATTCTTGGGTGTGAAACATTTCCAATATTTTGGAAGGGGCAAGTCTGTTTTGTGGGAACCATGTCAAGGTGCAATTCTCTCATCACTACAGGTTCCCTAGTGCAGCTATCGTCAGTAGTATATTTGGTCAGGTCCATTTCTTCCTTCTACTCCTTAAGCTTAGCTTATATCTTTATGCCAATGGCTTATTCTGTCACCCCTTCACCATTCCCCATCCTCTATCCCAATGTTACAACCTTTAGCCAGGGGTTTTTGTGGGACTTTGTTTCTACTGGTGAGATTGTACTGAAGTAGACTTTTGGAATGACCAATGAGAACAAAGGTGAAGATGTGTCTTTAGAGGCCCATATCTCAAATTTCAACCTCCAACCTCACCGTCTGCTGCTGTTTTCTTCCACCTTTTGTCAACTCCCCATGTATAGTTTTCCTGTATGGGTTTAAAATAGTGTTTCCCTGACCCCATTAGAGCATTGTTCAGAGGGTGGCTTTATTTTCTTTACTGGGCAACCTCTTAGCTATGCTCAATATTTTCTGGGTTGAAATGTTCATTGTAGCAATTTGTAATATTTGTAATATATTTAAGTAACTCTGGAGTATTGGCTTTTAACACTCCCATCCAATTATGAAGTTCAGACCTTGAGCTGAACTATGTGTTTGTGGCTGCTACTAACCTCCTTGAGTAGAGATCAAGTTGCCAGAAGTATTAATGATTGATTGAATAGTTTAAATCTTTCATTTTTAAATTATTTTGGAACTCACTTTTGGTGAAAATTCTTGCAATTCATCTAATTTACTGATATGACATGTCATATGCATTCTGGACATTATGATAAGTTTTCATATTTGAGCTTTTTTTATGGACTAAATTCAGTGAATTGAATGGTTTTAAATATTGAAACTTGATAGTTGGAGATTTCTATTTAAGGGAGAGAAGCAAAGAAATCAAACTTTTTTTGATCCTATAATGCCATAAAAGACATGAACAAAACTTTGTTTTTAGCACAGTTCCAAGTCATTGGAGGGCATCTCTTGACCAGAATAATTTTCTTTATAATGTTAATATTTGTTCAATACTGAGTAAAATTATGGATGCACATTTTGGGTCACATTTACAATTACTTCTAGATTTTTTAAATTTTCATGTGCTTTCTTTATTTAAAAAATGTGTGTGTGTGTTTTTTGCCAATGAGTACTTAATTTTTCTATCATTGCTACTTTGAGTTTTAATAATGAAATGTTCCATATCATTGTTTAATACTGTACAATGTTGTAATGAAACATGTCTTCAAAAGATAGAAAAATATGTGATATTGGTCAAAACTGTACATGCCATGTAGAATTCCAGAGAACTGGGGGCTTGTAGAAATTCAGGAATAAGAGGGTTGGTGAAAGGCTTTCAGGAAAGTTTGGAGACCTAAATCCTGAGTGATAAACATATGGTTCCTGGTCTTAAACAGCAGTCATGAAAGGAAAATAAAAACAAGGAAGTGTTTTCTTTCATTTTGGTATAAATTACTCCATGACAAATAGAAAGTGAGATTCTCTTTCATAACCTATATTTTTCATAACCTATATTTCAGAGAATCTGCTGATTGGTGAAAAAGAGAGTAAACACAGAAGAAATGTATAAATTACAACAGTTTCTAGCAAAGGCAGGAAATGCTAATCTCATTATGTAAAAGGAAAAGCTGAATTTGTTTGGAAGGATCAGTTATTCTATAATCATGTAAGCGTTCTCATTTATGGGATGCTCACCATCTACAATAACACTTCCACCTGATCATCCAATAAGAGAATGGGATGTTAGCGTTCAGCTGGGTTCTGATCCCGGCCCCTCACTTTTTACAAGAGTATCAGGGTTAAGCAGAAAAGAAACTTCTCATTGTAGGCCCCACATTAAATTATGGCTACTCTGGGGATGAGGTCTGAATCATCTGTGAGGTGTTTATTTCTTGTTTCTGTCTCCACATTTGGGTAATCATCTTTTACCCCAAATCCCTGTCTCAGGATTATGAATGACCAAAGGAGATCCCTGTCACAGCACAACATTTCATCAGCAGAAACTCTGAGAGGCAATGTTACATGGGATAGAAGCAGGAGATCAACTCTGCTTACATCCCTCCAACAGGCTGGTAGAACTGGTAGGCCGGAGCCTAGATTATGCCTTGCAGATTTAAAGCCAGACCTTACTGAAGGGAACTAGGGTATATGGGTGAGCGGTAATTGCTTTATTTTTCTACAGTGCTATATCTGTTTGGGTTCTCATTACATATGCATGGCAAAAAGCTGTAACTCATTGCTTGTGGACTCCTGTCCCCTGCTCTGGGTTCTCTCATCATTCCTGGAAGCCTGTGTTGAGTCAGGGCTTGGGTAGAAGGAGGACCCTCCTGTTCCATTATAAGATTTAATGTGTTCTTCATTTCAGTCTATGTGGTCCCTTTGGTCTAGAAAATATCCCTTTTCTTTGGTGCCTTTCTCATGGCAGAGCAAGCCTCCAGAACTTCATCTGCTTAGGACCAGAGTGTGTACTGAGTTTGGTCCACGAATATTTTGGTTTTTCTTTTAAGCTCATAAAATTTGAAGAATCTGGAAAGTTTACTTGACTAATGTAGTTTTTTTGTATCTCTTTAAAAGTAAAAATTCACAGACTCAGATCTTGCATGGGCTGCTCCCCATGCAGCTGGCTGATGCTGCCCCAGTTGGATGGGACATGATCTCTCCAGTTTGGCACAGTTCCCACCATTCCCTGTTGTTTTGCACTTGGCTCCCTTCATTCACTTTAGTCTCCTGCACTTTGACTCAATGGTGCATGATCATATTCTTTCTCTGAGAAGCTCTTTTTGGAAGATTGACACAGGCCTCTCTACTTTTGGACTTACAGATCTTCCTTCACTCATCACCTCTTATCTTTCCCTCCTGTGTCCCCTTTTTGTCATCTGTGGATGGTGAAGGGGAGCTCTGCTTCCTCCCCTCTGCTTTTCTCCAACATTCTATCTGTATCCTGATTCTGGCTGAGACATTTTGACTATGTTCTAAGTCTTAGTGCCCTAGGAGTGTTTGGCTTACAAATTCAAAATCCCATAATGAAGCCTGTTCCTATTATCTGTATTAACACTCACTTCCCCTGAGTCAGTGAGTACATTCTGCTAGATGTCTTCCATTTGCCCTCCAAAGCCACTCTTCACCTTTTCCCTCATCTCTCTGCCCATGGAAAATGATTTGCACAGACTGTCCCAATGGGCTTCCCTGCCCTGTGGCTTCCTACTGAAGTTGGTAGATAGACAGTACCACTGGGAAATCCAAGGAAAGGAAGAGATGAAAGGTGAGGTTTTCATTTCTTGTTTCTGTCTCCACATTCAGGTAACTGCTCCATCTCTTTGTGCGTTTTGACCTGTGGATAGTGGCAGTGCCATGTTTACTGGCCTAAGGGAATGGCACCGGTCCTAGTGGTTGCTACACCCTTCCTACACCTTTATAAATAGTCTCCTTGCTAACCACTTTTAAATTACTCAACTTGAAAGTGCCATCTGTTTCCTCTTGGGACTTTAATGAATATAACATTCCATGCAGTTGTTTACCCATAGGCATGTTCAATAATGTTTATGCATATTCTAAGTATCACCTAAAAATAAATCTGTGTTCAAATGCAGCATCTGAACCACAAAGCAATGTAAGACTTTTTATAAAACATTCACTTGTGATTTAAAACAATAGAGAGTAACTGAATTGATGCTTTTAAACTCCTACATCACAACCTTTAACACACAAGGAATCCCCAATGCACCAGTTTCTAAGAGAACCTAATAATATTTAAGCTGATATAGAACAACAAAAAAATGGGGGTTATTTAGGTCTGCAACAACTGAGGAAGATAAATCAATAACAAGCTTAGCATGGCTTCACTATGCCCTGGGTGCATGTTCGCAGGTAACAGAAGACCGTAGTCAGAACACACAGCTTCACTCAGTTAAATTTTTAATACTCTTCAAAACAATGTGTGAGGTTAGCACCTCAGCTTGGGAATCCCAAACCTCTAGTAAAACAGGGCACCTTCCCACCTCTGTAAGAGTGCCTAGCCTTGTCCCTCATCCTCTCCCCTTAAGTTCACTCAGCCATGACACGAATGTGTCACTCATGCTAGTGGCCTATGTAGAGAATAAGAAAGTAAGGATTTGCTGGTGCATATTTAACACCTTGGAGAGAAATAGTGTTCACAGATATTGTACATACTGCTCAGAATACATTAGGTCTAGCATGTCAGGTGAAGCTACAGTCATGTGCCACATAAGGAAGTTTTGGTCAATGACAGACTGTGTATGTGACACTGGTCCCATAAGATTATAGTGGAGCTGAAAAATTTCTATCACTGGATAACATTGTAGCCATGTTGACATCATAGCGTAATGCATTACTGATGTGTTTGTGTGTGATGATGACGTAACCCTACTGTGCTGCCAGTCATATGAAAGTATAGCACATACATTGCATACACTGTATAACACTGGATAATGATGATAAATTACTATTTTACTTTTTTATGTATTTACTATACTTTTTATCATTATTTTAGAGTTTACTCATTCTACTTATATTAAAAAAAAAAAAAATTGCCGAAACAGGTTTGGCTCAGTGGATAGAACATTGGCCTGTGGACTCAAGGGACCTGGGTTCAATTCTGGTCAAGGGCATGTACATTGGTTTTGGATGCATCCCCAGTGGGGGTTGTGCAGGAGGCAGCTGATCAATGTTTCTCTCTCATCGATGTTTCTAGCTCTCTGTCCCTCTCCCTTTCTCTCTGTAAAAAAAAGCAATAAAATATATTAATAATAATTTTAAAAAACTTCTCTAAAATGAAATGCCCTATTACCCTAGCAATATCCTTAGATATCTTGTGTCTGTCAAGCCTCTTGACTGGATCATTTCTTTTTCTAAGCATGCAAAATCCACTGCTAATGTTGCCAGTAAAAGGCCACATTAAATGATTGACCCGGAAACAGAATTAAAAGTGATTAAGGACTATGAAGATAGAAATCAGGGATGATTATTGCTTGTTAGTCAGGCATGTCCCATTCCACCGTGGCTCTGATCTTAAAGAATAAGAACAATATGATGGGAGCTGTTATGGGATCTGCTTCATTGAAGGCAACCAGACCAACAAAAATTTGAGGAGGGCCTAACTCAGCCATGGAGAAATTTCTGTGATCTGGACTGTAGACATAGAAGCATGTTCCTATCAGCACCATGATGGTTGCAAGCGATGCAGAAAGTTTGCAATTTTGAAAGAAAAGGCTGAACCCAACTACAATGCTGAACCTACTGCTAGCTCTAGGCAGTTTAAGTGACTCAGGAATAGATATTCAATACATAATGTGAGAGTGAGAAGTGAGTCTGCCACTGCTGACATGAAGGCAGCTGAAGAATTTTGGAAATTCTAGATAAGCTGATTGTGGAAGAAAATTACATACCCCAGCAAATATTCAATATGGATTAAACCTCCCTCTTCTAGAAATGGATGCCTAAAAGGACTTTCATGTATAAGGAGGTCAAATCAATAATAGGTTTAAGGATAAAAGTTTTGCTTGTGGGCAATGTTGCAGGCTACAAATGGAAACCCATTGTGATCTGGCATAGTGAGAGCCCCAGGGCCTTCAAGCACACCAGTGAGCACACACTGCCAGGGAACTAAGGAGCAATGAGAATCAAGGTTGACTT
The DNA here is from genome assembly GCF_014108245.1 of Pipistrellus kuhlii. Classification (NCBI taxonomy): domain Eukaryota; kingdom Metazoa; phylum Chordata; class Mammalia; order Chiroptera; family Vespertilionidae; genus Pipistrellus; species Pipistrellus kuhlii. The sequence continues at coordinate 66,535,136 of NW_023425562.1, forward strand.
GGCTCCTCTTCCAAGATGCCCTCCTGGGTTGTTATGTTAGAAAATGGAAAAGTACACTTTGAGGGGTAACATACCTTTCAAGATTTTGCTTATTGTTGATAATGCTCTTAAGCATCCTCCTTTTATTGATGATCTTTATCCCAACATCAAAGTAATGTTTCTCATTCCAAATACCACCTCTTCAATCTACTCAATGGATCTGGAATTTATAAGAGCTTTTAAGGCCTACTACCTGAGAAGGACCTTTGCCCAGGCTGTTGCTTTAACTGAGGAAAAGCTGAGAAGACATTGATGCAATTCTGGAAAGATTACAACACCTACAACTTCCTCAAGAGCCTGTCTGGGCTTTGGGTGGTGTCACCGAAGGGTGTTTGGATGCCATCTGGAAGGAGACACCCAAGAGGTGCATCATGACTTCAAAGGATTTGCCGAGGATGAGGAGGTTGCAAAAATCAACAAGGCTGTGGTTGAGATGGCAAACAAGTGTAAGCTGGGTGTGACTAAGGATGGTATTGAAGAGCACCCTAGAGGTGACTCCTGAGGAATTAACTAATGAGGAGTTGTTGGAACTGGAGCCAGAATGCAGAGCTGAAGAAGAGGCAAGAGAGAAAGAAACTGCAGGAGCAGTAAAGGAAGAAGAACCCCCAAGAAAAGCCACAGTGAAGGGTTTGGCTTAAGCTTTTTCAGACCCCAACAAGCTCCTTAAAATGTTTGAAAACATGGACCCCCAACATTGAAAAGTTTATTAATAGAGAGGAATGTTCATGGTATATTATTTGCTTACAAGCAAATCTATGAAGAAAAAATAAGAAACAAGGTAAACACCATGGGCATATTTCTAAAAAGAGCAATTCCTCCTCAAGAGGAGCCTCAAACAGGTTATTTAGGAGGTGTTCCAGAAGAAAGAGTTGTTACCATCAGAGAGAATGGCTCCCTGTATATTATTGCCCCTCAAGACCTTCTAGTGGGACAAGATGCAGAGGGAAGCAGTGATATTGACAATCCTGACCCTATGTAGGCCTAAACTCACGTGTGAGTTTGTCTTAGTTTTTAAATAATTGTTAAAAGCAATAAATAGCTGAAACCGGTTTGGCTCAGTGGATAGAGCTTCAGTCTGCAGACTGAAAGGTCTTGGGTTCAACTTTGGTCAAGGGTATGTACATTGGTTGTGGGAACATCCTCAGTGGGGGGTGTGCAAGAGGCAGCTGGGTCGATGTTTCTCTTTCATCGATGTTCCTAGCTTTCTGTCCCTCTCTCTTCCTCTCTGTAAAAAATTCATAAAATATATTTTAAAAAAGCAATAATTAATTAAAATAGAAAGATACTTATAGAATCTTTACATATACAAGGCTAAGTGAGCATCAATATGTCCAACCATCTACTGACCAGCCGGTACATATCACATACACTGGCAATTTAAAAATAAACATTGACTTGCACATGCACAATACATATATCAATAGAACTTCTGTCATTGAGATCATGAATCTGGTTGACACTTCTATTATAGAGAAAGGGAGATATTAAAATATTTCTTCTAATTAATTTTCTTTCAATGAGCATGAATCTGTGCACTGGGCCAGTAGTAAAGACATAAAAAAAGAAACTTTATCTGTATAGCTGTACAATGTTTTCAGCTGTTGTAAAAATCAAAAAGTTAAAAAAATATTTAAATATTTATAAAATAAAAAGTTCAGTAAGCTAAGGTTAATTCATTATTGAAGAAAGAAAAATATATAAATTTAGTGTAGTCTAAGTGTACAGTGCTTATAAACTCTACAGTAGTGGGCAGTGATGTCCTACATTTTACATTCACTTACCACTCACCCATTTATACAGAGTAACATCCAGTCCTGCAAGCTCCATTCATGGCAATGGCCCTATACTTGTACACCATTCTTAATTTCTTATACAGAATTTCAGTGTACCTTTTCTATATTCAGATATGTCTAGTTACATGAATATCATTGTGATATAATTGCCTGCAGTATCCAATGTTGTAATGTGTTGTACAGGTTTGTAGCCTAGGAGTAACCCATGTAGCCTAGGTGTGTAGTAGGCTATATCATCTAGGTTTGTGTGAATATACTTTATGATGTTTATACAACAATGAATTTCTCAGATATATCCCCATCCACTAAGTGATGCATGGTTGTTGTGAAACATGGATTTCTTCCTTGGTTTACTTCTGAAATAAATTTATAAATGATTCTCTGAGTAATAAATTCATATATCACATATGTGTGGGTGTTCATACATGTGAAATATGATGTTGTATCCAAGCAAAGAAAGATCACCATTACCCACAGATTTGTGTTTTTGAAAATTGCTTCAAATCCATTGGTTAATTTTTTAAAATTTCATTTACTGATTTGAGAGAGAGAAAGAGGAAAGAAGAAAGAGAGAAATATGAATGTTTTATTCTACTTATATATGCATCTATTGGTTGATTCTTGTATGTGCCTTGACAGGGGATAGAATATGCATTCTTGGCATATCTGGATAATGCTCTAACCAACAGTAACCTAGCCAAGGCCCAGCTGGTTCATTCTGATGTTCCTTTGGTTGATTTCTCTCCAAACCAGATTTTTCTTGTTTTCTTGCTAATAACACAGCACAATTTACAACTTTCTGCCAAAATAGCTGTGAAAAATGATCTTATTGGAACTGAATGAACTTCATTATGTTAAAGTGTTTTTCTGAAAAATATTCTAAAACTTGAAAAATGGACATCAGAACAGGCAGAAGATTTCTGAATTCTGTTTTTCTCCTTTCTCCAGGTCCCTCTTCTGTTAGCTCTGTCTCTCTCTTTCACTCCCTGATGAAAAGCACATTCAATAAGCCCTGACTTTTCCTTTCCTTAGTACCCTTTCTTTTAGATTATCTTGACTCTCAGTACTTCAACTACTCACTCAACTACTCAATGAGTAGTTGAGGATGTAGTACATCTTTCCCTTTATCTCTTATGTTTTATATGGTTTTAATCTTTTAGGCTTTCTCAAACTCTTCACAGAATAAGATAGGATAATGGTATTACATAAAGCCAAAAATATTAAAACAACAAAAATGCAAATGAACTGGTTTGTAGTTAAAAAGATGATTTTTTTATTGATAATTTAAAAATGAGTCTTTGACCCTTCCCACATGGATGACTTTGAAAGTAGTGAATCTTATCTATGCTCTTTCTCCAAAGCACAAATTCTGCAAAAAGAATGGTTCTGAAAAACCATTTCATACTCAAGCCCTTCCATTATCTCAGATTCGACATGACCAAGATTAAACTCAAAGACAAACTCCTCCTACCAGCAGGGGAAAAAAACAAACAAAACCCTTGTCTGTTTCTGTCTATGGTGCGATTATTTCCAGTAAACATGCTTATATGTGTGTGGTTAGTCTTTTTTGTATTGACCTGACTTCTCTCTGATTGTCCACATCCACTCAGTTTCCAAATCCTGGATTCTTTCTTTGAAATGACCCTTAAAGTTGCCCTTTTTCTCCAATTCAATTGTTTATTTATTTAGCCCCAGGCCATTTTTCCCTCACTTTGGACTAGGGTAGTATCTGTCCAGCTGGTCCCCCTATCTCCTTTGCCCATCTAGATGATAACTAATTCAATTGTAGGTTTTATGTTTCACAACTTTCTAGTTTTGGAATTTGCTTTTCTTCCTGAATAGGACTTTAGTAACTTGTACTTTTGGTTTTGCTATTCTTAAAATGTCCTCAATTATAACTTAACTGCATTTGATTAACAGCTGCTGTGACATTTCCTAAAGTACAAGGTCTTTCTGTATATCTCTTTGATAACTTACTGTGTTCATTCTTGCTCTTGGTTAAAAAACACATCGCTTATCAATGTGTTTAATTCATGATCAACTGGCAGTCCATGCATGGTATTTAATATACTAATTGATGTCTCCTATTTACTAATGGATGTTACATCATCATTATTAAGAAAATGTGCTGCTGGATTGACATCTGATTAAGGATACATGATTGGGGTTAAGTGCCTGTGAGTGTTTGTAGATAGTTGGTAATAGTATAGAACTGTGCAGTGTGGTAGGCGATCATTGGCTTTCCCTTCTGTTAACGAGCTGTACTTGGTGTGCTAAAGGGGCATTGAGATGCTCAACCTAAATGTTTCTTTCTTACATTCTGAATGACAAAACTCATACTGGCTATAATAATCTGAGGCAATCTAAGTGAATAAAAAAGAAAAACAGAATAGGATATCTTTATAGAGTTATATAAGATGAATAAGTATCACACACACATACATAGGTAGTTAGAGATCCATGCAGTTATATTAATTTATTATGAGAGACCTGGAGGTAGACACTTTGGGGTATTGGTGATTAAATTTACCAATCATCCTATCCCCAGCAATTCTGGGTATATGCAAGACTGAATTTATTGGAGCTCTTGTGATTAGATAAAGCATATGAACGGTTTTTTAAAAATAATATTTTTATTGATTTTTATTGATTTTTATAGAGAGGAAGAGGGAGAAAAAGAAGAGAGAGAAAATTAAACACATCAATGTGAGAAGGAAATATTGGTCAGTTGCATCCTATACACACCGTGACCAGGGATTGAAGCCACAACTTGGATATATGCCCTGACCGGGAATCAAACCAACCTTTTGGTGTACAGGACAACTGAGCTACAGGGCCAGGGCTATATTACCTGTTTTGGCCAATGAGTTTTAAGGCTTTTATTGCTATGTCAGACCTGTCCTTTGCTGTGATGACCAGCAAGGGCCTACATAGTGGCTACTCTAGCAGCCTGAACCCACAATGAAGATAACATGAAACATCAAATAGCCAACTTTTCCTGGATATGTAATTTGAAAAAAACAAAACAAAATGAGAACCTTTTTTGTTTGAAACCACTGAGATGAGGGCAGTGTTTGTTACTCCTTATAACCTTGTATCTCTTTACAGATATACTTGGAATGATTCTGGCTTTAAATCTCCTTGGCTATATGACTTAATGTTAGTCAATTAGCTTTTTTGTTTGTTTGTTTATCTGAAAAGAAAAACAAAGAGTATATTATCCAAGTGCCTACATCATCAAATTATAATAAATACCAGATTAGATAATAATGCATGTGAAAATATTATATAATTAAAATTATATACATGCACATAAGATATTTTTCAATGACATAATTTAGGAACTTACAAATTATTCTTAATTTAAAGATATATGCTGGTGGTAAATCTAAACAGTAAAGAAGGGTAAAGTTGTAAGCTAAAATATTCCTTCCCAATACCAACCCATTACTCAATTCCAGTTTTATCTACTATTAGAAGTTTCTTGTGAATAAGCATAAAAGTATACTTTTATGCATGTTTTCAACTTCTTTGGCCACTTTACACTATATTTTGAACATTCTCCTCATTTTTCTTTTTGATGATTTCATAATGACCCTGCTGGATAAATGAACCCTGCTTTATATAATTTCTCAATCACAATGTTTTTTCTTGGAAAAAAATGAATACTCCTTATAACTTAGGACAACTAAAATTATTTTTAAAAATGTAAGAGGGCAGTGAAAAAAATAATAGTAATATTTATGACCAACACCTGTATCTATAGAGACAAGGGGGATGAATTAATAAAGTTAGAGATGTAAGCTCAGTAAAGAAATTGGGAGGAGGGAGGAGAGAGAAGGAAGGAAGGAAGGAGGGAGAGGGAGAGGAAGAGAGAGAAAGAGAAGAGGGAAAGAGGGAAGACAGAATTGTTGGCCCTGGAAAATCGCATGCCTTTTTAAAGGCAGCAGCTGCTCTTCAGCTGCAGCCCAGTTTTACCCTCAGTTCTATCGCAGCATTTACAAATACGTTTTTTTTTTTTTCCCCAAGGGCTTTTAAGAAATTCCAATATTTGTATGTATAGTTTTAGTTTTTAAAGTCAGAAACTTAATTTTTAGTGCATAAGCCAAATTCATTTAGGGGGCAGGCAACTGGATATAATCAAAATATATTTGTTATTTAAAAATAAAACGTACAATAGAGCCACAGGGTTTGAATATACTTTAAAGAACATGGCTACATAATATGATCTTGTCTACATGATACCAGTATGTTTCATACCATCGAAGCCTTCCTCATTCTAATTTTGTTTTTTAAAGTCACACAACCAACCGATCTCAAAATTCCTTGAAGAATATTATTTTCGGATAATTTTATTTCTGCCTTTGTCTTGTGCTCTAAAGCACTGAGTATCATATAAAAGGAACTTTCAGTGACTCTCTCGAACCTGCCATTTACCCTCTTCTTTCATATCAGGATCAAAATGGAGTTATGAATGTTAATTTGGAGGCAGTTAGTAGAGCAGATCTCATTTGTTTCCAAGCAAATATTTTATTAAAGTATTTTTGAACAACACCTAATTTGTTTTTATATTTTTCTCTTAATGGACTAGTTCAGTGTAAATTGTGATCATTTCAATCAAAAAAGTAAAAATACTCATGTATGAAAATTGACATGGGATTCTGACATTGTTTTCCATTTATCCTGGTACTTCTTGTTAAATGTGATCTAAAATTAGATAGATGCAGATTGCACACTTTTGAAAATAGTGAAAGTGCTATCTCTGCAAATTGTTCTGAAGCCCAGTTTGCTTTAATTGGTAAAACTAATCACATATCTCAAAGGAAGGGAAGGCATTTGAAGATTAAATCAAATTTATTCACCTTATAAGGTTGAATACATACTTTTTATACTTATTTTAAAATTATAGTGAAGATTACTTTTTGTCAACTCAAAGTGTCAGTCAAGATTTGGGAATTATGATTTTATGAGAGATCCCATTCTGAAATGTAAATTTATAGTTGAACAGAATTTTTGTTCCATTTGATTCAGATGCTGAGAAAGCTTCTTCTTTTTTTTTTTTTTTCTTCTTTTTTGATATGCCTGAATGTCTCCTTCTTTCCAAACTTGGTGATTTTCAGGAGTCTAATTATAACTGAAATCCATTTTTAAAAACCTGCCAAGAGGACCCACATTACTGTCTGATTTAACTAATGTAACTATTAGATTTAATCTGTTTAGTTGTGGAAAAATTAGTTTGTGACCGCAATGGTTGTCTGCATCAATTATATCCAAATGGACAGAGTAATTTTTAGAACTTTTATTGCTATCAGTTTTTCTTGCTTCATTAAAATTTTCCCATTGGTTTTAGAACCAATGGGAAGTTGAAAAATACACATACACAAACACACACACACACACACACACACACACACACACTCACATATACCTATACATATAAGTATACTTTCTTTTGGGATAAAAAGTATAACTCAGGCTGAAACTGGTTTGGCTCAGTGGATAGAGCTTCAGCCTTTGGTGGAGGGATCCTGGTTTGATTCCAGTCAGGGGCATGTATCTTGGTTGTGGGCGCATCCAAAGTAGGGGATGTGTAGGAAGCAGCTGATCAATGTTCTCTCTCATTGATGTTTCTAACTCTCTATTCCTCTCCCTTTCTCTCTGTAAAAAAAAATCAATAAAATATATATTTTTAAAAAGTATAACTCAGTCACAGAGTTTGAACCTACCTTAAAGAATATAACTATATATTATTACTTTATTTACATGATCTTCATTTACATAAAATGTGAGTATATGTGTGTGGGAGGGCATATATAATTATATATATGGCAAATCAGAAATCCATAAGGATGGGTAATGGCAAGTCTTAATTAGGGTGATTACTTTTTAAAATAAAGGTTTCGTTTCCCATGTCCTTTGCATCTGGTTGTGACCATGGGACTAAGTTCTGGCCAGCAGCATGTAGATAGAAGTGATGAGCACAGCTGCAGGGATGCCCTTGGAGGAATGGCATGTATATTTCTTCTTCCATTCATACTACTTGGTTCAATAGTAGATAATTTTAACATGGTCCTAATTATGTAACCTTTGTGTAGTGGTTTGATTGTTTGTTTTACAATAAACCAGAGGGTAACTTAACTAAAACTAAATCATGCTTATTTCAATATTTTAAATATAAAATAAATGGTAAAATTGAAAGTAACTATAAAGTATGGGTCCAAATATCATTTTCAAATATCAAGAGAAAGAGTGTGGTGCTGAGATGTGGATAATAAAAATGAGTTATTTTTATGGAAACAAATAAATCAAGTTCATCCCAGAGAATTGTATGGTTGCCTGAAGAACCTCAATCAGAAACCATTGAAGGTGGTTGCATCTGGGAAATGAAACGGGATTGGTGATGGGGTTTATGAGTGGGAGACTTCTGTCTTTCATTTTATGACTTTCCATACCTTTAATTTTTTTACTGTCTTGATATAATACTATCAATGATAATGTTACATAGCCATAACTAAGCTTTAAAGCTGCAATCCTAATTTTATTGACATAAATTTTCCCCACATAACACTGTACATGTGTATGTAGTATGTCAATCTAATCCTCTCCAAATCATTCCAGTAATATGGTCTGTTCTCTTTTAGAGGATATTTACAGGAAAATAATAGAAAGTAAACATTTCTTCTTGGTTGTTAAAAAATTCTGAAGTGCGTCACTACATGGGATGCCCTTTTCTCTGTGGTGGTCATCAGAATAATTCAGAGGTCAGGCATATTCTGGCTTACTTGGCTTATTTTGGTCAAATAGGCAGGTGAGAATGCACCTCAAGGGTTGGCCTCTACTCAGGGGACCTCTCCCAGAGGAGAGGTATGACACCAACCATAAATATATATACGTTTGCACATATGATGCTGTGGGGTGTAAATGAGCTCAGCTGGGCCATGGCATCCCACAAAGAGATAAGTTTACTTAGGAAGTAGGTATCTAGGTTTGGTTAGGACATTTGCATATCCATTAAATGCCATTTTTCACCATTCTCTCTTGTTCTCTCTCTCTCTCTCTCTCTCTCTCTCTCTCTCTCTCTCTCTCTCTCTCTCTTTCTCTCTCTCTCTCATGTACATATATATAACGTGTAGGTAGAAGTGCATTTTTGAAGGGCATTTTGATTTGTCTGCTCTTTTGAGCCAACTAAATTTGAATATATATAGTATGATCATGGTATGCTATAGTACCAAAATAATGTTGTTTTTTCTCTGCCTCAAACACCTTTGCACAAATATAACTTCTAAAAAGGCCTTCATGGACTAACTCTATATAAGTTTCAAATTTCTATTTTTTTTTATATAACTACCTGTCCCAAAATGCAACTCAAATGTTAATCATTGGATACTTAAAAAAATTGTACTAGGAATTGTGGATGACAGAGTCGTTTAAGTCAGTAAAACATAAACTCCTAACAAGTAGTGATTGCAAGGAAGTAACCTTCCCTGAATCACAGTCAGTATCTAGAAAAACAATTCTCATATAGTAGAAGCTTTATCATCATTTGCTGACTGACTCATGCAATTATCTGTGCTTCCATTATCTAATAATTTACCCAAATTTAAATTCTAATATTGCTTATCTATCACCACTATATCTATGTAGTATTATTAGAATTAGAATTAGGAGCACAATTAAAGGAATCCTGAAGGTATACCTGATTAAGTGGATCCCAGCAAGGAGTGTATTTTGAGGTGGGCTATGAATATTGAATTTCAGGTTACTGGAGCAAACTATTGTTTTCGTGGTCTGGGTAGTGGAATTTTATTTCTTTTAGGACCGTGAAAAAGGCAGCTCTGTCTCAGAATGGAATAGTTTCTCCCCTCCTCCTATTCCTATCAGGCTGATTCTGAGCAAAGTCCATTCCAATCAGTTTGACTCATTATTTCGCACAAGATTGAAAGCTGAATATTTTTACTCAACAGATAGGAATTTCATGTGATTTCTCAAGGGCGCAGAAAATTTGCAGCTGAGAACAGAATGTCTTAAGAAATATAGTTTTAGAGCTCTTGGTCTCTAACACCATTTTCTTGGCTAGCAATATCATGTAGCCAAGAAGGTAAAAATAGATGTCATTAAGCAATTTATTTTCAATGAATTAAAATAAAGACTTCCTAAAGCCTGTGGTTTATCAGTCTAAAAGAAGATAACACTAAAAATATTAAAACATTTTTCCGTGTATTACAGATTAGAATCCAATATAAATATGACTGCTGCCATGCCCCTCAACAAAAGTGCAAAATATTGTAGCAAAAATATGTGATAAAAACACTAATATCCAAAATGCCTGTATTACTGTTCATTTTATATTCTTGTGAATGAAGTGACTAGCATTACTTTTCTTAGTTCTTTTATAAGAAAGCTGAGCACTGTGTGTACTGTTTCAAGTTGGTTAAGCTGGAATTGCATTTCCAAGCATCCTTTTCCCTGTATATTCTGGCTAGAGTTGACCGAAAAAGGAATTTAGAGGGTAAACATGAGGCAGCAGCCATTGCTCACAGAAGTATCCTTGTCAGATGGGGTGACAGACAGTTACAGATATGCCAGCCATCTTTGCTGGTGCTTGTTCTCCTCTACTCTGTATCTTGCTCCTCATCCCACCAGTTTCCTCTGTGAGCATGTGTGGCCTGAGGCCCACACCAGAGGCTTGACTATACCCCTACGGAGTCTAGGCCACACGGAAGTCTTCCTTTCCAGCCCTCCATTGGTGATTGGGCAGGCCTGACTTTTCAGATTGTGTGGTCACCTCCCTGATCTTCCTACTTTCCCAGCATCTCCTGTTTTCTAGCTTCTCCCATAGGAGGTCTGCTAACTATGACACATCTCTTATCCCAGAGCTTCATGTGCTAATGGTCAGAGTGTTCCTGACGCACAGCTCAGCTGAACTGCAAAGCTCCTCTTAGATCCAGCCCACCTTCAATTGGCTAACACTGCATTTTGCAAATGACCCTGCCTTGCTTCAGGTCAACTTGAAAAGCTCATGTGTTTACATTTTGACATAACAACCACATACGCATCAGCAGTGTGCCAATGAGTAATGGGAACTTCTTGAGAAAGAGAGTCTCATCTGAGAGGGAAATTCATACACAATGAAGCCAGCTCACAAAGCCTGGCCTCATTAAAGCACACTGATTTTTAACTGGTGTGGAGGTGTTGCTGACAAAATTGAGTAGCAGGCACCCTGTATGGGTGAAAGCTCAGAGAAAGCCATCCAATAAAAGTCAAAATGGTATGAAATTGTTGATAGAAGTGGGGGGAATCTTTATAGCCTGTAGTGTAAAAGGCCTGGACACTTAGGATGTTGTGTACGTGGATATCTGAGTTGTTTCCTTCTTTGGACTGCTAAAATCAACTTTGGAGACAACCCTCATTTCTCACTGTTCAGGGTCCTGTCATTGCCCTGCCAAGGCCCTTCCCAGTCACCTGAAAAAGCATCTTTCTACAATAGCTATGACCCAACCTGCCAGTGGGAGCATTCTGCTCATACAGAGGCAAGGCCAACATAATGGAGAGTGATTCCTGGAGGCATCACTTCAGGCCAACCAGGAGTCATCTGATACCCCTGCTTCTTCCTGGCTCCTGTGGTGGAATAACTCTGAGGCCGGTGTCCCACACCATCTCTATCTCCCAGAGCTCCCAATGAGGTCAAGCTTATGTCACCCACAGGACAATGTCTTTGATAATAAATCCTGCACTGGTTACCCTCTCTCTTGCCAAATTGCCCATTCTCCTACAGGTGTTTCCTGGGATCACTCTCTAAAGAAATCACTGGCATGTTGAGTCCTTGTCTCAAGCATTGCTTATGAGGGAGTAAAATTAAGGCCTTACTTATGCTTTTAGAAGCTATGGCCCATTCTGGCTATTTGGTTTTGCTGAGGATTTGCTTGTGATGTTAACATTTGTTTTGGGTAAAAAGTGAAGGGGAAAAGGCTTTGCAAATTAAGCAAGGATACCTAATTATAAATAACACCTTAGTGTTAGTTAGATATTAAATTAGAAGTTTCCATGGGAACCTCAAAATGTATTTCAGGTTCCAGAGAGTGTTGTGTGGCTCAGAGGAGGGTAGGGGGATCTTATCTCTCATTTGAGCCCAATAACAGGGGCTTCATGGAATTTCTTGGGGAATTCTCATGGGTGCTCTGCAGTAGAGAAACACAGTGAACTGGCATCTGCCTCCTAGAAAGGTAAGAGGTGGAGAGCCAGCAGCTTGCTCCTCCTAAGGCAGAACAAGGGCCGGTATTGCAGTCTTGGTTTTGCTCAATATCCTAGTAGTAACTTGACAACTTACCTTATCTTGACTGACAAAGAATGCAAGTTTCTGATGGAATGGATGTTGGCCTTGTGTCTGGGAGAGATGCAGTGCGAATGTTCTCTAAGATCCCAAAAATAGGAACATCTAAACAGCAGATGGCTTCAGCAGAAAGAGGCTACAGTGAACAGCTGGATCTATAGCTGCTGAGAAGTAGGATTCTAGGTGTAGCAAATACAAATACAAAATACCCAGTTAAGCTAAAACTCTATCTAAACAATGAATGTGTGTGTGTGTGTGTGTGTGTGTGTGTGTGTGTGTGTATACCATGAAATTTTTAGGATGCATTTATGTAAAACTGTTATTTGGTGGTTAGTTAAAAATTTGAATTTAACTGGGAATCCTGTATTTTATCTGGAAACTTTGTTTCCACCTCACCTCCAGTTCCAAAGAAAACTAGATGTAAAATAATTGTGAAAATAATTGTTGGTATTTTGCTGGTTTTAAAAAAAAAAATCCTTGTAGTAGAAGGTGAAAGCTTTGCTATGTTCCCATACTGAACTAAGAAGTGAATGGAAACTTAATGCTTAATCTAATGAATTTTTTATTCATTTTAATTAATTAATCCATGTCAAGAACAGTTTTAAGTACAGGGCAATCAGCAATGAAAGATGAGACTAAGTTCTTAACCCCACAGAGCTTTTATTTTAGGGATGCATATATACTTGGCAAACAAGATAGAACTTGGGGTCAAGAGGGTTATGATTCCTGCCTTAACCCTCTCAATTTTTGCCTCTCTGCCCTGTAGTGTCTTTTGCTCCCCTAGGGACACTGTCAAAAGGAAAATCTTGAGTATCATCACTGCTCCAGCTTACTAAGATTAGTTTGTGGATTGTAGTTAAGTGAAGAATCCTTAGTTAAACCAGGTGATACATATACTAGTGCATATGGATTTGAAGAGACATATCTTATGTCTGCCTCACTCATTCACTCATTCATTCATTCATCATTCACTTAATGAAATAAAAAAGAGATATAAGCTGTGATGGTGTTGGGTCATAGTTCATAGGGCTATGAATATAGATGTGGTGGAGTCAGGAAATACAAGGTCTTCGATGCAAGAAACCATCAATTCTGAGATGTCAAATAGTAGTGCCATCCTATATTGTACTGTTAAAAAAAATGAGAAACAGGAAATACTTTAACTCCCTCTGGTAGAATTTAATTAAAGTTTTGCTTCCTCCTTACTTTCCTAAATCTCTACCACCCTCTGTGAGGGTCAAAATGAAAACAAACATAGATACTAAACTGCAACCATACATAAACAGAACTTGCAATAAAAGAATGCTGCCCATCAAGAAAGGGTGTTTTGGGCTTAATATGATCAATTGGGGAAATCAGGGTCAGACTACTGTGGCTTATTGTCCATATTTAATTTGATGCTCATATTTAAGTGAAGTATTTTTGGGGAGAGTATTATATTTGAATGTTTTATTCTGAAAGAAAAGTATTAGGGTAGTTTTTAATACGTATTCAAAAATGTATCTCACAAATTAAATGTCTGCACTAGTCTTAGGAATGTATGAATTTGTGTGTGTGTGTGTGTGTGTGTGTGTGTGTGTGTGTGTGTATTTAGATGTCTCTCAATGTTACTTTCTTACAAAATATTACCTGAACAGGATGCAAATTTGATATTTTCTTCCTGTGCTAACTATTCCTCTTGGCTCTGTTCTCCCCCCTCCCCCCATTCATCAGTGATAATATTCAGTTATTTCTAAAGGAAAAAACATAAAACTCTATACTGTGTGCAAAATAGTAGAAATCAAATATTTATCTAACAAGCTGAAGCTGCTCCACAAACCGTGATCTTATTTATAAAATTCCGTAAATGGTCTTTTAGTCCAAATTTCATTTTCCTTAGAGGTGAGGAAACAGGCTCACAGATGCTAAAATACATTGCCTGAGTTGGCAGGGCTGGCTAGTCAGTTTTCCAGGCCAGTGTTTGAGCCATATTACCTGCTACCTCCTCTTTTGAGGATGGGTATGCACATCCCCAGCCACCAGAGTTGACATTCTGGCATCTTCTGAAGGGTGTAGGATGTGAGAAAATGATCTGCTCCTCTAACCCTCTCCATAGGATAAACTCTGAGAATGTTTGGAGGTGTTTTGGGAGGTAAAACTAGGAGCAGTGAGGCCACCTGAGGACTACCCTGTCCTTAGAACCTGACAGGTGGGCCCCACCCCAATGTAGATTATTTTATATTAAAGGCCCAGTGCACAAAATTCGTGCATGGAAGGGGGTTGTCCCACAGCCCAGCCTGCACTCTCTCCAATCTGGGACCCCTCAAGGGATGTCCAACTGCCAGTTTAGTGAGATTGGGCCTAAATGGGCAGTTGGACATCCCTCTCACAATCCAGGACTGCTGGCTCCCAACTGCTCGCCTGCCTGCCTTCCTGATTGCCCCTAACCACTTTTTCCTGTCAGCCTGATCACCCCCTAACCACTCCCATGCCAGCCTGATCGATGTCTAACTGCTTCCCTGCCAGCCTATTTGCCCCCAACTATCCTCCTCTGCTGGCCTGGTCACCCCTAACTGCCCTCCCCTGCAGAGTTGATTGCCTCCAACTGCCTCCCTTGCAGGCCTGGTCCCTCTCCACTGCCCTCCCTTGCAGGGCTGGTGCCTCCCAACTGTCCTCTCCTGCTGCCCATCTTATGGTAGCCATCTTATGTCCACATAGGGCAAGATCTTTGACCACATGGAGGCAGCCATATTGTGTGTTAGAGTGATGGTCAATCTGCATATTACTCTTTTATTAGATAGGATAGAGGCCTGGTGCTTGGGTGAGGGGCAGTTGGTTTGCTCTGAAGGGGTCCCAGATAAGGGTGGAGGTTCCCTTGGGGCATGGGGCAGCCTTAGCGAGGGGCCTATGGTGGTTTGCAGGCCAGCCACTCCCCCTGGCAACTCAAGCAGAGGCCCTGATATCTTGCATTTATTTTACTTTCTACAATTGAAACTTTGTATCCTGGAGCAGAGCCAAGCCTCCTGCTTGTTTTGTGGCTGCCACAATTTCAGTTTGGATGTGTTTACCTTCTATAATTGAAACTTTATAGCTTTAAGTGGAGGCTTAGGCCAGAAAGGGCAGGCAGAAAGCTTGGCTTCTTCCATTGGGAAACCCAAGCCTCCCTCCTGCTCTCTGTGGCTTTAGCCATCTTGGTTGGGTTTATTTGCATACAGGCTATGATTGGCTAGTGGGCATGGCTTTTGGGTGTGGTGGAGTGATGGTTAGTTTGCATATTACTCTTTTATTAGATAGGATAATTCATAATCATTGAGTCTATTGAGTCAGACTTTTGATTAGATACATGAGCCCTACCAGTTAGATTCTAGGACTACTGTCTTCGCTTTTCAAACCTTTCATGTTGCAGTTTTTATGATACAGAATTACCCAAGAAGTTCTAATGGGTTTCATTTTTGTTGTTGTTGTTTGCTAGTGGTCTTGATCTGGCATCTAGAAAGATTCAGGAACTTGGAGAAGGTGCTGTGCATAAATTAATCAAGAGTCCAGAAATGAAACATAATTTTGAAAGGCATCATGGGGAGTCAGAGAAGACCTAGATAAATGAGTTTAGTTCTCCTAGTCTCAGGATCCCTTGCTTTTTATTAATACACTTTATCCAAAGGCAAAGTGGATGTATGCATCAAAGGGTAGGATTTCATATAGACAATCCATTTTCAGATTGGAAGAATTGCCTTCAGCTATTTAGGTGTTTGGTCAGTTGGAGGCAACAACATGTGAATTAAGATGCCCTTAGCTGTCTGGCAGCAAGCAATCATTTAATGCATCCTTTTCAGGTTTGGGAAAATGCCCTCAGCCATCTCCAGATGATTCAGCCCTGCTGACATGCTGGAATTGGCTTCAGGCAGTTTTTGACTATGCTGATCAGTCAAGTAACTCCCCATTTTACGTTTGCACTGGCAACAGCCATTTTTTAAGCTTTTTAATGTCTGCTGGTTTTGAATAATAGTTATTTCACATATACCACCTTACCCACTCATAACTCAGACAAATGCAAGGATCCATTAAAGATGTGCAAATGATAACCAACCAGCGTGGCTCAGTGGTTGTGTGTGGACTATGAACCAGGAGATCATGGTTCAATTCCTGGTTCAATATGTTTGGGTTTTGGGCTCAATCTCCAGTAGGGCTTATGTAGGAGGCAGCTAATCAATGATTCTTTCTCATCATTGATGTTTCTATCTCTCTCCCTTCCCCTTCCTCTCTGCAATCAATAAAAATATATTAAAATATTCAAAGATGTGCAAATGAGCTCTTTACTTATCAGGGCTCCAATGACGTATTTTACTATACTCAGTAGGATACCCACTGGCCTTTATGTCCCATGAACTCCTTTTTAAGTTTTATAATTATTCAAGAGAGTTGTGTGGCATAAAGAACTCTGAATTAAGCCTGAGTGATGCTGGCATGTCAGAACAAGTGTGAGGACAGACTACAACGGCCAACTGGCACATCCAGTCTTACATTGCATAAATGTAACTATACATACTATATTTACAGCCATGTATGCTATTTTATAAAAAGATGGTAAAAGGAAATTTAAAAAAAAGGTTATTCTATTTTCCTCAGCATTTCTATGCATGAGAACTAGTCTTGACAATATCTTAAAGGCTATATAATCTGGATTTAGGCAGAAACATGCAATCGATTCCTATTGTCTCAGCATGACTAGACTACTTCTTTAGATTTCATAATGGGAAAATAACACAGTATCTGCATTCATTCCTCTGGCAACCAGCGAGTGATAGGAATGAATTATGTTTTTATTCAAGAAGCCTGTTTAATAAAGAAAAGGAAGAAAAGAAAGGAAAGAAAAATGAAGCATTTTGTCTTCATTTAATTATATCATGATGATTTTCTTTTGTAGCATCACTTCAGAGAAATTAACGTATAATTCTATTTTATCTTATTTAAGCATATTACATATGCTTATATGCCTAACAGTTTATTCCCTCAAAGTTTTAAAAACTTCCTTCCAAATGAATTTTATTTAATAGTTGTTACATAACAAAAGAACAAATATATTCCAGAAAAGAAAAATTTTAAGTAATGTTAATGTATGTTAGCTGTTGCTAATTAACAGACTGCCACAAAAAATTTATTGGTGTGAAACTATCAGCATTATGTTTCACATACACATTTGCCACCCAGCTGAGGGGATTCTGCTTCAGGTTTGAGGGGTGTGTTTGGTTTACTCCACATTCTCGGGCCCAGGCTGGAGGCAGTGACAAGATTTTCTCATATCAGAGCCAGAAGCTTCCAGAGGATACACGAGATGCCTCTTAAACCAAGCTTGGAACTGGTACAGGGTCACTTCTACCCATATTCCACTGGCTACATCAACTTATATGAAAATGTCCAACATCAGTGATGCTAGGAAAAAATGCTTCTCCCATAACCACACTTTCTGCTGTACAAAATGTAGTAAATTACAGTTTCTTCTATAACATTCATAATTGTTACTTAAAATAATATATTGATATATATAGTCAAATTTCAAGAAAAAAGATAGGGAAAATAAAAGTTTGGCAGACAGTTGCCCATTTCCCCCCCTTTTTATATTTAATATTTAATATTTTATATTTAATATTTATCTTCTAAGACAGAAAGAAGCTCTGATAGTACCAAGAAAGCTAATTCAGAATTTCATCAAGCCAGTGCAACTTTTTAAATGCTTTATTAAATAAAACATTGCTCAAATTCAGCTTAATATATGAAATTCACTTATTTTAATATTTCAGACAAATGTGTTAAGATATAATTTTGTGATTTACCTAATTATTAAATAAGAAGCCTTGTCTTACTTTTTGAAATTTATTATTAAAAGTTCTTTATCAACTTTTGAATAAACATTGTATAGATATTCATACATGGGCATATTGATTTTTCAGTGTTTTAATTGGTGATGAAGATTGCCTAGGGGTAGGTGATAGTTATATTTGAAAATGTTATAAATCTTCTTTGTAGAAAAAAAATTACATTTTACCTATTGAAAAAAATTGAATCTTAAAAAATATTTGATTAGGAACTTGCAGTTACCAAATAGTTGTTGCTTTGATTATATATTATATATATATATATATATATATATATATATATATATATATATATATATATATATATATATATATTTATTTATATATACATAAATTTAAAAAGTTCACTTTGGACTGTGTATCTTATCTTTCAAAACAGGCTAGATGGATATTCCTCTGCCATTCAGTGGACACTAGATTATAATTTCTTTCACTCTCCTAATGACATAATGCAATTCTTTCAATTTCTTCTTTTTAAAGAATGCACATGATCATTGAATTTTTATTTGATTGCTCAAATATATCCATGACTACTTATGGTTGATGTCAACATATATTTTCTTTAGATTTATAGTACACTGTCCATAGTAATTATATTGGTAATGACTTTGAAGCATTAATGTGTGTCCTATAAGTGTACAAATTTTATAAATGAAGAGATAGGGAAATCGCCTCGTTTTTTTTTTGGGGGGGGGTAAGCACGAATTATTTTTAAATAGCATTTTATTAAGTTCATGAATAATAAGGAGTAATGATAAACAAAAAAAATGATGTTAAATAATAAAACTTATAAAATTATCATAGCCAAGAATACTGTTTTTGAAAAATGACTTCATGGGCTTTGGTCACATTCTGAACGAACTTTTGAATATTAAAGAAGAAAAGAAATATAAGCATCAATAGACAATGGAATTTAAATACTACAATTGTGGGAATTTTGTACAGTGGTTGATGGATTAACCACAGCTGGCATGCTTTTACTGGACCAGAAGATGAAAATAATAGAAAACATTTAGACCAATTTTATTTATTTGAGTTGCAATTTAAGAAGACATCTGATTCCACTAAATCAGCTGAGTTTTCAAAAAGCAGATGAGATTTGAAGCCAAAAGATAGTCCTTTGAAGGATCTTGAGACATAATTTATCTGAATGCATACTATCCTCTTCTATGATATTCTGGAGGCTAGGACCTTCCTTACTTAGCAGAGTGTCTGGAACACAGTAGGTGCTCAATAAATGTTTGAAGAGAGGAA
The DNA here is from genome assembly GCF_014108245.1 of Pipistrellus kuhlii. Lineage (NCBI taxonomy): Eukaryota > Metazoa > Chordata > Mammalia > Chiroptera > Vespertilionidae > Pipistrellus > Pipistrellus kuhlii. The sequence continues at coordinate 66,554,404 of NW_023425562.1, forward strand.
AAAAAAATATTGGAATGCCATTTAAACCCCTGTGAAAAATATTTTCTTAAGTTACTTTATATTCAGCACTTTTCCCAGTTATTGCTGGTAGTGTTGACTTTTTCAGATATAATTTACATTACATCTATTTTAAACAAGTCTGTGTTTTTAGTCATTAAAATAAAAATGTTGCCTCATAGAAAAACAGTGAAATATTGCTATAAATTAAAATCAACACCTTAGAAAGAAAAATAAATAGGTTTTAGGTTTTGTTACTTTAAAGTAAATTCTGTTTCAAGTTTTAAATTCTAAAATTCATACATAATGTTTAGATACCATAAAATAGGCTTGTGGTTGGTTATAGATTTTTATTTGCATTTGGTTTCATTTCTTCTGTTATGATTCTATTAACTAGAAGTTGCCTTTTCTTCTGTGTTTTTTTCTTTCCTTTTTAATTTATTTTTTTTGGGGGGATGTATTTTGTAACTCAAGAGAAAATAATGTAAGGTTACTAAAAAAGCATGATTTAAATAGAAAAAATACACCTCTCTCTTCAAGATTGTTTCTTAAATTATGCTTACTATGTCTAAAGCCCAATAAGTAAATTGACTGAACAGCAGAATGACCAGTGGAAGACCAGTCGCTCAGATGTGCACTGACTTCCAGGGGGCAAATGCTCAATGCAGGAGCTGTCCCCAACCCTCAGGCCCCAGGCCAGTTAAGACTAATGCCAGTGGGGGTCCCAATTGCCCAACTGGTTGCCCTGTAGAGAGACATAACCAGTAACAGGGAAGGGGGTGGGGCTGGCAAGTTGGTGGTGCCAGGTCAGCCAGACCAAGGTGGGTACTATTGAGGGCCCCCTGATTGCTTTACTAGTTGCCCTGCAGAGAGAGATGACCAAGAGCAGTGGTGGGGGATGGGGCCAGCAAGCAGGTGGTGCCAGGCTGGCCAAGCCAGGTTCTAACAGGGCCCCACCAAAAAGCTCACCAGTTACCCCACAGATTGTCCCTGATCACCAGCCAGGCCTAGGAACCCTTCCTGTGCAGGAATTTCATGCACCAGGCCTCTAGGACCGTGGTTTTTAACCTTTCTAATGCTGCGACCCTTTAATACAATTCCTCATGTTGTGGTGACTCCCCAACCATAAGATAAAATTATTTTTGTTGCTACTTCATAACTGTAATTTTGCTACTGCTAATGAGTCATAATGTAAAGATCTGTTTTCCAAAAGACCATCATTAACAATAGCAAAATTATAGTTATGAAGTAGCAACAAAAATAATTTTATGTTGGGGGCTCACCACAACATGAGGAACCATATTGAAGGGTCGCAGTATTAGGAAGGTTTTGAGAACCACTGCTCTAGGATAAAATGACATGTAAAGAATATTTTAAAGAATAATGTTATGCTTTGTTAAAGAGACACACTTTTCTATAATTATTCATGTATTTATAAATATTCATAGATATTACTATTTTGATAGTTCATTGGAAGAAAATCTGTGGTATCTTTTCTAAAGCTTAGGGTTAGCCCGATTTTTAAAAACAGTTCATGTTAGAGTAATGCTTAATACTGTATGCCTAACACTTCAAAGACAGGTGGGATCATTCATTTTCCACTGAATTGTCTACACAATGGAGATCTGTTATTGATAATAGCAAGGACAGGAATATTTCAACTGTGGGTGATTGCAACAAATACCACACTTTCTAACAATTCTGACTGGCAGAAACACTGTTTCCCTTACTGCAGGCTAGCATGTTGGCCTTTTCCCCTAGTGTGGACCTGCAAAGAAACTTTCTTTGCAGCAGAAAATACTTAGGTTGTTATCCCATTATTTCTCCTTCCCCCAATTAATTGATTCCTTAGTCTGACAGATTTGTAAGCTTAGTGGTATTTGAAGTGGGCCATTCTACTCTATAGTCTAGAGTCCAGGTAATATATATGACATTTTATCCAGTTGTCTTATTCAAAAGCAAACATTTATATTTTAAGTTTGAATACACCCTTTGAAATCTATAAATTAATAAACCAAGCATTATAACGCATGAAGTATAATAAAGATAAATTGAAAGCTATCATATTTAAGGACTCTCACAAGACTGTAAGTATGTCTCCAATTACTACCGAAGTTAATGAAAAAAGTTAAAAATAAAGATGCTATACTTCAATCATTCTCACTACTAGAAACACACAGTTTTAAAATGTTATGATCTGTTTATTATACATCAAAGTAATCTCTTAAAATAAGAAACTGCATTAATTTGCTGAAAATCCAAAGTCTTGGACAATTATTTCAGATTCTCAATCCTCCAAACACATAAACACACACACACACACACACACACACACACACACACATACAGGTACAATAACTATTTTTTTTCAATAGTTTATAACCTGGAGAAAAATGCTTTGCAGAAGTTACTTCAGGAAGGTGGAATAAAAGAAAGAAACACAGTTTTAGAGTTTTTCAATAGGAAAACTCTATCTAATGTTTAAGTTTCTTATACTCTTAAGTCTGGCTCTGGCTTTGTTCAATTCATTTAGCTGGACTGAATGAGAATCTTAGCACTAATCTTCACATAAAATGTTTTCTAGCCAAGACTGGTTTGGCTCAATGGATAGAGCGTCGGCTTGGGGACTGAAAGGTCCCGGGTTCGATTCCGGTCAAGGGCATGTACCTTGGTTGTGGGCATATCCCCAGTAGGGGGTGTGCAAGAGGCAGCTGATCGATGACTCTCTCTCATCGATGTTTCTAACTCTCTATCTCTCTCTCCCTTCCTCTCTGTACAAAATCAATAAAATATATATTTTTTTAAAAATGTTTTCTAGGAAAAAAATACTTTAAATATTAATTTGATTAAAATACACAAATTATAAAAACAGGATATAGTTTATTTCTTCCAAGATTCAATGTTTAGATCCTTTGTTAAAGAGAAATTTGTTATAGAAATTTGTCTCTGTCCCATTCAATTTCATAGAAAAAAAAATGATGTGCTTTTAACGTTTGATACATAAAATATTACCAAGAAAATAATAATGAATGGCATTTTCAGAGCTTGTAGTCAATTGAAATACCATTTATGTCTTTGTTTTGCTATGAAACTACAGTGAGTCACCAAAATCTAATGTATTAAAATGAACTGAAGTTTATTTTGCTGAGACCAGTTTGGCTCAATGGATAGAGCTTCGGCCTGCGGACTGAAAGGTCCCAGGTTCGATTCCGGGCAAGAGCATGTACCTTGGTTGGGGGAATATCCCCAGTGGGGGGTGTGCAGAAGGCAGCTGATTGATGATTCTCTCTCATCGATGTTTCTGGCTCTCTATCCCTCTCTCTTCCTTTCTGTAAAAAAATCAATAAAATATATTTTTTTAAAAATGAACTGAAGTTTATTTCAAACACATATATTTATTGATATCAAACATTCAAATGAGATGTTAGGTTCATACGATGCAAACATACATGACATCTTCCCTTAAGGATCCTATTGATGTCATTATAATTAGCTAGTTATAAACAGTAGGGAAGGAACAAAGGGAAGGTCAGGCTTTATAGGCATGTCATTGGGCAACTTCACCAGGAAGCTATAATTTCACACTCCCCAGGGAACCAGCGGCCCATTCCCTGCAGATCACTGGGGAAGGGGTCCAACTAAAGGGAGACAGAGGCATGCACAATGAAGTCAAGGTGATATGGGGGAGGTGCTTGCTGTCACTTTAACCTGGGGACAAAGGGCATTAACCAGAATGGGTGGGGCCACTTCAAGCCCTCAAAATTTTGAGACTATATAATGCCTCAAACAAAGGAGCTCTTCCTCCTGGCTGTTGGCATTTTCTCTTGGCTCTCTTACATTCACCCAAGTTTCCTCCAAGCCATGTGACCCAGCAGACCCCACATGCAATGGACTATAGCAGGAAACATAAGCTAAACTAGCCTGACACTGGATTGGACTGTGCCCTAACATGGAAAAGGAACTCTGGACACTGGCTCTCATTTTAGCTCTGCTGAAGCCCCAGCTACATTTTTATGACTAGACTAAGGACCTTGGAAACTCAGGGGTTTAATTACATGGAAATAAAATTCACTCATTCTCCAGTGCGAGTCTGAGCAATTTTTTTTTCTTTGGATATAGAAAGAAATCTACCCCTACTTGCAACAGGTAGGGATGATGATCCCTCCCCTCCAGTTACACTATCATATATCAGGAGATAAGTGATATGAAAGCATGAAAAGCTAAGTAACAATAGGATCTATAATAATAAAAGTGCAATATGCTAGTAAGACCGGACAACCAAATGACCTTCCAGATGTCATTCTGGATGTCCTTCAGGATGAAGCTGCAGTGGCAGAGGCAGTTAGGGGCAATTAGGAAGGCAGGTGAGCAGTTAGGGGCAATCAGTTAGGCAGGTAGGCAGAGTGGTTAGGAGCAATGAGGCAGGCAGGTGAATGGTTAGGGGTGATCAGGCAGGGTTGCAGAATGGTTAGGGGTGATGAGGCAGGCAGGCAGGCAAACAGTTAGGAACCAGAAGCCCTGGGTTACGAGAGGGTGCAGGCTGGGCTGAGGGACCCTTTCCTCCCTGTGCATGAATATTATGCACTGGACCTCTAGTGTTTAAATAAGCAAGTAAAAACTGAGTTGATCCTTGATGTTGGTAAGGAGGTGAAAGGATTTCTCAAAAGATAGAGAATAAAAATATAAGGTCAATCAATGTGTGGTATAGATAGATAGATATTGATAAAGCAAGTATAGTAAAATATTAAGCAAGTATAGACTCTGTGGGTTTGTATAAAATTCTTTCAACTAATTCTGTGTGCTTGAACATTTTTATAAAATGTTGATAAAAGTAGTTTATGACTCTGGCATTTGATTTTCATGCAGATTTAATGATAAATAAAGCACAAAAGGTGACTTATCTGAATAGTTGTCCTTCATTAATTCTCATAAATGATATTATCCAAAGACCAAAAGGACTTGATGTTAAAGAATAAGTTACATTTTGTATCTTTCAGAAAATAAGAGAATTTTAAACTAAAATTGGCTTAAATAGAAGACATGTTTTTATTATACAGAACAAGGAAGCAAACATTAGGACAGACTTTAGAGATGATTAATCGTTTTTTCAATATTCTCAGCAGCACACACTCCTGCTCTGCTGCCTACACATCATCTTCAACACAAGGCTGTTTCTCCCCACTCACAGGATGCCACCAGCAGCCTAGTCCCTATTCTTTGTTCAAAATGATCATCTTCAGTCCCCCAATTACTCTGAGTAATTGTGTTTTGTTTTAAATTGACATTGATCTGCTCAGCTCTGAATCCGAATCTCTCAAGTGGTGAGTGGATAGAGACCCACGCTAGACTGAGACTCATCATGAGAAATGGAATAGTTCTAGAGCAGCAGCACAGTGAACACCACAGGGTAGCCATGAGACGAAGTCCTCCAGGAGAGCAAATGAATAATGGGTGGAGAGCACATTGATTTATACAAGCACAGAGCTGTGACCACCAGGTACCTTGGAAAATTTTGTGGGTAGAGTATCTATAGTAATAATAGATGGATATTCAAGTTGACCAAGATGCCATCACAGTAACAGTAATAACCAAATAGCAGGCTGCATGGGCGACCAGGCAGGCAGGGAGAAGTTGGGGGCGATCAGGCAGGCAGGAGGTGAGCAGTTAAGAGCCAGTGGTCCTGGATTGGAGAGGGTGCAGATTGGGCTGAGGGGACCCCCCCCCACATGCACACATTTTGTGCACTGGGCCTTTAGTGTGTTTATAAAAGAGAGTTATCTTTATGAAATATTGTTTTCAATATTATAAAAGCAGTACATGTTCAGCATGAAAACTATAAAAAAGACTACAGAATATAACAATCATTTCAAATTTTACCACTTCAAAATAATCACGGTTAATATTTGGACATTGGCTTTAAACATTGTGCGTGTGTGTGTGTGTGTGTGTGTGTGTGTGTGTGTGTGCGCGCGCGTATACACACACACACGTGTCCTAAATTTGTTATAACACTAACTATATACACTTTTGTGTGCTATTTGACTTCCTTTACCTTATAGCATTAATATTTCCCAATATCTTTAAGATTTCTTCATTAACTCTGTTTTATGGCTGCATAGGTGTATATTACATGAAAGCATTAGTGTATGCAAATATTCCTGTATTATAGAATGGTTACATTGAATCAACTTTGTTTTGTTGCTGACACTATAATAACTATTTTTTTAAACATATTTTATTTATTTTTTTTAGAGAGAAAACAAGAAGAAATGGGAGAGAGAAAAAGCAATTAGTTGCCTTCTGCCTGCCTCCTACCGAGGATTAAGCCCCAAAAACTTGGCTTGTGCCCTGATCAGGAATCAAACTGACAACCTTTAAGTGCACAGGATGATGACCAAGCAACTGAGCCACATGGGCCAGGGCTGTAGTAATTATTTTTACAACAAATCATTGTCAGAATTCCTGATTATTTCCTTAGAAAATATTTTTAGTTAGTATAGCATTACTCCAGATTATATGATTACTTTTAATGCTGAATACATAATGTTATATTAAGCTTGTTCCTGTTTATACCTTTACTCATGTGATTGTTCCATTGGTTCCAAGTATTAGCATCATTAATATAACTATTATTTTAAAAACTATCTTTAGGCTATTGTAACATGTGATCTCACTTTTTCAGTTCCAAGGGTCTCTCTAAAACATACAACTACCGATATGTTTTACTAATGTTATTTTATTACCACCTTGCTGCATTTCTTCCTTCTTCTTTTGCATTTGTACATTAAAAACACAAGGTGAACTATTTATCATGTTTTATGTTTATTACTTTATGTTTCTACTCATTTTTATTTCTTAGTTTAATATTTACACAGGCCTTGGGATTCAAGCACTTGAACTTTTATACATATACGCCATGTAGGATAAGCAATGAATGAGTAAATGAAAGAAAAATGAATGAATGAATGGCTGAATGAAGGAATGAAAATATAAGATCTGGTAGTTCAGAATAAAATTTGTTTTGACTTTATTAAGTTCATAAAATTTGCAAATTACTTCATAAAAGTATTTTATGGGTTTTGGCATTTTAACGATGTTTACAGTGTTGTAGGAGAGACAAAAGATTTCAGCCCTATGGCAGCTTGCCAGAACAGGGAGCAATTGTGCATACAATTGCACTATTAAGTTATTAAAGGTAGTAAGACATTTACACAAAACAGACCTTGAATTGTTTCAAGCTCTGTTTAGTTGAAAAGGTTAATAAAGGACAAATCACATTCTTTAACTCTCCTTTTCATTTTAAATTCACCTTTATTTCCCACTTGGCCACATTATTTTCTTGTTAAGTAAATAAAAATTGTAAATTTTCTTTCTAAGTTAATAGCATAAGCTTAATTTCCACAGGTAAAAATTTTTTTTAAAAAAATTAAGAAAAAAAACAGCCTTGTGATTAAGGTTTACAACATCAGAGAGAACAAATCAGAATATCCAAGTGTGAGTGTGTTGGGGAACAAGTTTCATTTCTAGAACCATATATATTTTTTTGTCCTGGGATCTAATACTCTAGGAAATAATTTATGTGGAAGCTTCTTGAACATGTTAAGCACTATATAGATGTAAAGAATTAGTATTAGCAGTGTGGTAAATCAAGTTTCTGAAGGTTGGTATAGGCCATTTATATTTTTAAGTAGATGAATAGAAGAAAAATATGTTTTAGTTCAAGAATGGCTGATTTTGCCTTCTAGAGTGGTTGAAACACTTTTGTGGTTTGGTTTGATTAATCCCTATGCCATCCTGGTGAGAGAGATTGGATGCTCACATTGCAATTGTATGGTCTTATCTACATTAAGTTTCAGTTACCTAGATGTCATTTCTCATGAGTGCAACGGACTAGTCTTTCTCTTAATTATTTCTTTTATCCCTGAATTTCAGATAGACACTCTAAGGACCCCAACAAGGAGCCCACTGCAGAAGTGGCTCTTACTAAGACATTTAAAAGTGCCCATAGGGCCTCTAAAATTTTCCCAAGACTTTGAGAGGGAGACGGGACAGGGAAGTCCTCATAAAACTCAGAGGTTAGATGAGGAGGAAGGTCCCAGAAAACTGGCCATGCTTCCCTTCTTACTTTAATTTTGTATGAATAAAATGATGATGGAACATTCCAGCACTCTCCATAGAAAGTGAACTTGGAGAGTTTATCGAGTCATAGGGAATCATAAGAAAAGATCAGTCCCAGGGTTGGAGCAAAAAAGAGGCAGAGGACTTGGAATCTGCCAGCTGGAAAAAAAAAATTAAGGCATCTGTCGAGCCCTGGGACATATTAGAAGCTGTCTTGAAGCCTGGTGTGTGTTTTGAGTTTCCACTCCTTGTGATGTCTGCAGATCTGTTCTTGGTTTTCCAAGGGACCCTTTCTCCAACACACAGAATAGGGAGATGAGTGGGAGTTCCTGTTCCTTTATTATCAGGCATATACAGAAACTCAAGCACAGAAAGATTGACTATTGGAGATGACTGGGGTGATAGTACGATATCATCAATCTCATTGTTTGTTTTTGTTTTTTTTGACACAATTTTTAAATCGGTCAATGATATTTGAGGGATCTGAGAAATTTACTTTATAAAAATGTCAGTTCCTTCCAGGCTATTCCTTTTTTTCCTTAACTTTTTTAAAGACATTATCAAGCCCTGTTGGGACCAACCATAGCCACAAGTCAGTAATGCTCTGAAAACTCTCTTCCTGTTTTTGCTCTGAGTGAGGCCTGGCTGCCTAAGAATTTGCTCTTTGTAGTCTTCTCAATAGCGTATGTTCTATCCCCTTTTCTCCCTTTGCACTCCTCCTACCCCCATATACCACAGGTCCTGGGGAAAAGGAAGGTAACAACTTTTCCCTAAAAACCACTTTCAGACCATCTGTCCTACTCTTCTGAAACAAAAAGTAAGCTCTTTTGAAACAAATATCTAAATAGTCTCAGGTTATACCATCAAAAGTTGATCTGTTTTCTTCCTGGTTACTTTCTCTCAATTACAGGATGTTTTAGTATGTATTTTTTATTTCTTTTCTCCATGACTACTGTCTTATTTTTAGTGCCTTCAATAAGAATGTAAGGTTCTTGGCTGGCCCATCAACCACCTGAGCCCCTGAGTTCCTTAACCCTCTCCAATTATCTTCTGCTTTTTCTATCCTTGGTTGCTCACTGCATGATTCTACTGCTCTTGATCTTGCAATTGAAATAACTGCATCTGCTCCATAATATCAGTTTCAAGCATCCTACAAGCATGGATCTCTGACACTTGTCACCACTCATCCTCCTCTCCATGTTCACACTTCCCAAGCCTGGAGCTCACAAGCCATTGAGATGATCTCTCCAGAGTGCACACTCTCAAGTCCCTTGACTTTCTCCATCAAAATTGCCTAGAGAAAAATGCAGCACCGATTAAGTCCTACTTTCTGCCTACTCTCCATCTGTTGCCAGGCAGCTGAACATGACTGAGGAAAAGCTCACAACCACTCTCTGGTCTCAAGTGGGCTCTCAGCCTGCTAAAGAGCCTCTTCACATTTCTCCAGTTAAGTTACTCCCTTATCACCAAGACAACCACTGGGCACCTTCTTTAAACATTAAACTCAACCCCAATTTACTTATTCTCAACTTTTCCCTGAAAAACAGAAGCCATCACAAGAGAACTTCATCTTCAAACTACTGAATCTACCAATCTACCCGAATCTTTACTCACACATTCTTTTTGGGTCCCTGTTCCTCTCTTACTCACTGAGTTTGCTTCTGCCTCCTCCATGTTGTCTTTTCTCCTGACTCTAATATCTTTCATCTTAAAACCAAAGCAAAACAAACAGAAAAGAGATCCTTTACTCTCATGACTCACCTTTACTGCCCTAAGCCTTTAGAGAAAAATTTCTCTCAAACCTGTTTCTGTCATCTCACCACTTCTTCAAAATCATTCTTTCTTGAACTCAGTAGTCCTCTGCAAAACACACTTTTTAGGTCACCAGTGAGTTCAATCTTGCCAAGTCTAATGGTCAGTTCTCTGACCTTATCGTAGTACACACTGCACCAGCATTTGAAAAAAAAAAAAAGGTCATCTTTCTTTTTTTGAAACATCTTTGGACATCCTTTACTCTGATTTTATTTTATTTCATTATCCTCTTATCCTTTGCTTGTTTCCATTAAAGATTAGAGGCCTCTAGGGCTGAGTTTTAAGACCTTTTTTCTTTTCTATTTTTTATTTACTCCCTAAGTGATATTAACCAGTACCATAGCTTTCAATATGATTTATGTTCTTAGGAATCCAGCTCCTCCCCTTTCTCCAAGTTCATACTCATGTATGTAACTTTTAGCTACGTATTGTCTAGTTAGTTAAAACATGCTTTTTAAAAAATAAAATGTTTTGACACTTGAAAATTATACATAATTCAAATCTCAATGTCCATAAATTTTTTGGAATCTAGTCACCCTTAGTTGTTTACATTTTGTCCATAGCTATCTTCTCATTACAATGACTGGGTTGAATAGTTGTGACAGATTTATGGCCTACAAAGCTGAAAATATTTACTATCTGGTCATTTACAGGAAAAAATTTCTGATCTTAGTCCTAAAATAACATCCTCTCACTGCAGCCAAGGCCTAAATTTCTTTTTCTAACTAGATCCAATAGAAATCTCAACAGGAGTCCTCTAATCCTAAATCATATGACAATTTTTTAATCAACCCCTGATCAAAGGGTTAGACTACAATCAATTGGACAGGTAGGGCTCATATGCTCATCCTTGAAGTTGGGAAATGAGAAATGCTTATTATATGGACTGAACATGGAAGGGAGAGATTCCAAGGAAATTGAAATGCTATAACAAGAAGGGTGAGTAGAAAATGGTAGAAAAAAAATAATGTACTTCTACATGGATCCTCTTGATTTTGTAAAGATAGCATATCCCCAAATCTTATGGTTTAGTCCTCCTATGAATTATAGCTTTCTGTTGAGAAATCACTCAGTTTACATGTGTGTCTTAAATAGAATTTTTGTGTGTGTTTTCAATCCATGATCACAAAACATGAAATTATTGCTTTTTGAAGCCAGTTTCTTATACTGCAATGGGACAGAGTGCAGAAGGTATGAAAAAGGAGTACCATCTGAAGAGTTCTATAGATGTTCTTGAGCCACCTCATAGGTGTTCAGGGCAGGAGCCAGGCTACAGGTACCCCTTGCACACAGCCTTCTGAGCAACAATAGAGTAAGATACTTTGGATATTGTGCCTCATTCCAGTTCCCTACCCTCATTGTGAGAATAGAGGACTCAGCCAGAGTGGGGGATTATATACTGCAAGGCTATCCTAATTTACCAGGCAAACATTGCTCTCCAAATTTATGGAGAAGAGGGGAGAACTGATTTATGACCAAACAGTGTGCCTGGCCTGAAGAGTGTGGCTCGGTGGTTGAGTGTCAACCCATAAACCAGAAGGTCATGGTTCGATTCCTTGTCGGGGCACATGCTAATGTTACGGGCTCAATCCCCAGGAGGGGACATGCAGGAGGCAGCTGATCAATGATTCTCTTTCATAATTGATGTTTCTATCCCTGTATCACTCTCCTTCATCTCTCTGAAATCAATAAAAACAAAGAAACAAAGAAACCATATGTCAGTATTGCCACTCAACAAAGGGATATCATTGAAGATCATTAAAGAAACCTTTCATGTGTCATTGATGGCAGTTTGGAGCCATCAATGTTACAGTGAGGGGAAAACACTGTGAACTTGCAGGAATGGTAGAACTAAGTGTGTTTGCCCTTCCTGAAGTCATGGAGAAATCCTTGAGTCAGTAAGATATTTCTTCATCACGAAGTCAAACTATAGGCATCTTTAAGAGTAAAGTTGAAAATAGCTATTTTAGAAATCATAACATATCTACAACATGGAAGCTGCTATTTCTTTATTGATTAATCTCGCATGGAAAATTAATTTGAAAATTGGATCTCAACAGTCTTGTGATTTACTCTTTACAAAGTAGCAAAGATTTAAAAATTTGAGCTTCTCTTTGCTAGCATTTTCTTTTTTGAATAACACTTCTGACATTCTTTTATGTTTATATCCTCTCATTGAGAATTCTCCCCAATAGAGCAAATTTTCTACAATAGAACTGATATTTTTCATGTGACTAATAAAAACTGGCTGCCAAAGGGTGACAAATAGGCTTTTACAGTTATGAAATCATTAACCATAGATGCAAAATCAGGTTATGTATGATGTCCCATTCAATTGTGGCATAATCCTAACTTTGCTTACCCTGAGATCTCATTATTTGTATTTCCCAGGGTGCAGTCTACCTCACATAGAACTCAGAAAGCTGTAAATATGTTTTTATTTTTTTTAAATATCATCAATTTAAAACTATCTCTTTTCAAAATGGCTTCCAATTCTACCAACATTCAGCTTGTGGGTTTCTGACAGAGGTTAGAAGCAGCAGTCATATAGAATGCTTAAAAAAATAGTAATAGAATAGTTTAAGGACTACTCTTTTGGGCATTTGTTTAATAGAAAGTTTGGTGTACAAGATATTTCATTTTTGTTGTAATCCTTCAACCTTCCATGATGCCTAGTTTTATTACTCTTATAAAAATCTCTCTCTATATCTATATCTACAATATATCTATCTCTATCTCTATCTCTATCTCTATCTCTATTTCTATCTCTATCTATATCTATATCTATATCTATATCTATATCTATATCTATATCTATATCTATATCTATATCATCTATATATAGATAGATATACTCATGCACACACAGTTTTATGGAAGAAAGGAAGATTTAATACTTTTGGAGGAGACTTGAATTGGGGTGGTGGGCACACAATATAAGTTGATGTATTGTGGAATTGTATACTGAAAGCCTCTATAACTTTATTAACCAATATCACCTCAAAAATTCAATAAAAAATATAAAAACACACTAGAAAACAATAAAAATGTATTATAACAGTTAGTAGGAGATACCGAATCACCAATATATTATAAGCTTATGAGCTACATTTTTTTTCAGGTAAAGTTGGAAATAAGACATCAAAGAGAGTGAAACTCAATAAAATTCTTTAAACTTGTGAAAGATTGTCATGATGTTCATATGAAGAACTCAGCTGGAAGCAAAGGAGAATAGATTTGAATTGCAATTACATATTTGTTGATTCTTTTTCTCTGAAATAGTATAAGATATATTTTTTAGGACCTCACCACCCAGCAAAAGTATCACATTTGACAAGTCCTCGGTTTATACTCAAAACCACATATAGGGAATGTAATATCTTACTTTATCTTCTAGTAGATTTTAGTAATACTAAAAATAAGACCTTATATTTGATTCATTTTTCATTTATTCATTCAACAAATATTTGTAGAGTGCCCACTATGTAAAAGGCACGATGCTAGATGCTAGGGATTCAATGGTGGGCACAACAGACTTGGCTCTGCCTTAAGGGAACTTATTTTTAGGGAGGTAGGCATTAGTAAAAAACACTTCAAAAGTGAACAACAAAGTTGTGCCTTATGTGAGGACAAGAAGGACAGGATAAAAGTATATAAGAAGGAGAATTGGTATATCTTTAGGAAGTTACTATTAATAATAGATATCCATTAACAGAACTAACACAATAGTAACATATCACATAGTGGGTTTACACATGTTTGCCCTTGATAAAAACTCAGATAATGAATACATCAATGATAGATCCTTTCCCTGAGAATTTCTTAAGCACTTTATGGATTACTAGGGGCCTGGTGCATGAAATTGTGCACAAGTGGGTTCCAGCTGGCCAGCCCCAATTGGGGCCAATTGGGCCAGGCCAGCCAAGGGAAGGGGCCGCAGGCAATTGGCTAGCTGGCCCCTCCCCCTGGTCAAACTCCAGGTTGAACTCCTGGTTGAGGGGACAATTTGCATATTAGCCTTTTATTTATAGGATGCCACCCAAAGTGTGCTTTGTTGTCTATGGGTTTTATATAGACAATATATATAATCTATTATATATAAAGAAGGCTAATCACTTCACCTTCTTTCTTCCAGTCCTCCCTATGTCTTCCCTCTAGCAGCTGTCAATCTGTTCCGTGTATCCATGCCTCTGTTTCTATTTGTTTGGTCAGTTATATTTTGTGCATTATATACCATATATTGATATAAATAAGATCATATGTTACTTGTATTTATATGACTGCCTTATTTTACTCAGCATAATAAATTCCAGGTCTAACCATGCTGTCACAAAAGGAAAGATTTCCTTCTATTTATGATCATGTAGTATTCCATTGTATGAATGTACCAGTTTTTTTTATCCATTCATCTAATGATGGGCACTTGGGCTGTTTCCAAATCTTGCCTATTATAAATAATGGTGCTGTGAACATAGGGGTGCATATATTCTTTCTTATTGGTGTGTCAGAAAGTGTAATATTCTTAATAGTTGGTCCTTCTGGCCTACATGGATCACCAATTCTGAAAGCAATAGAACATTATGAAATTCACGCCACTGGCATGATTCAAACCAAATTCCTGTGTACTGAGCCAATAAAATATTCAAAATATTCTATCTGATCTAATTATAAGTAGTTTAATTTTGTTTGGAAAAAAAATCATCCATCTCTCTTCATAATAGAGCAGTGATTATCAACCAAGTTGCAAAGAAGGAAGAATATTGGAATCACCTAAGGGAACTTTGTCCAATTACCTGAGTCTTACCCTTGATTCTATACCTCTCAGTGGGTATCAATAATGCTGACAATAGCTAAAGAATTTTAATCTATGGTAGTATAATTATAGGGGAAAACCTATCAATCACCTATCTTTCTATTTATCCTCTATTTTTCTATCTATCATATATCAGTGAAATGTAGGCAGTCATTATTATATTAAGAATATTATATATATAAAACCTCTATTCAATTAATAGAATTAACTTAATGATATATTTATAGATGTCTCAAATAAGGAAGAAAATATAGACAAAAAAGAATGACTGAGGAGAAATAGCAAATTGCCACTCTGAATGTTAAAACTTTTTTTTCAAACCTCTTTTAAAGACTATGGTAACAGTAGAGTGCAATAACAAAGAATTCAGAAATAAACCCAAGTTTACCTGGAAATATAATATGTAATCAATGACATTTCAACTAACTTGAACAAGAACGCTTTATTTAATAAATGGAGTTGACAAACCATCAACTCATTTTAAAGACAGTAAAACTATGTCCTGTTTCATATGACAAATTGATAGAATATCTAATTGTAAGTGGATTTAATATCTAACTGTAAGCATAAAATGTAAAATAAAAACAAAGTTAGAATATTTGAATGATTTGGGGGGGAAGGGAGGACTTTTTAGTTTTTTTTTAAATCCTCACCTGAGAATATGTTTATTGATTTTAGAGAGAGAGTAAGGAAGAAAGAGAATCATCAACCTGCTGCCTCCTTTATGCACCCTGAGTGGGATTGAATCAGTAACCGAAGTATGTACCCTGATCAAGAATTGAACCTGCAACCTTTTGGTGTGTAGGATAATACTCCAGGCAACCTGGCCACCTGGTTGGACTTCTTAAGTATAATGATCTATGAAGAAAAGAATAAATATATTTGACAATTTAAAATGCATATAGCAAAAGATAACAAATAAAATTAAAACACAAGTAATAAGATGGGAAAACATAGTTTCACATGTGCAGAAAAAGTTCTTTCAGATTTATTTTTTAAAAAGATCAGCAGAAAAATGAGCAAAAGTTCTTATTTAGATAATGCACAGAACAATAAATTGAAGTGGCCAATAAATATATTAAAATATGCTCAACTTTTCTAGTAATCTGGCAAGTTAAAATAAAGACAGATATTTTATTTGTTCCCAATCTATAAATAAAAAATATAATATCAAATGATGATACTATATTTTTCATTTATAGATTGGGAACAAATAGAATATTTCTTTCCAGGATGGGTACAATATAGAGAAATGGACATTGCCATTCTTTTTTTTTTTTTTTTTTTTTTAGAAAATAGGAATTTTTAAAAACATTTTGAAGAGTAATTAAATAACATTAGTAAAATTAAACAGTTCATGTACCTATTAACACAGCACTAGCATTTTGGATAATTTATTCCATAAGAATCAGGTTGTGATTCAAAAGAATCAGTGCACAAAGGTACGTCTTTGTATCATTATATTGGCAATAACCAGGAAATAATCTGAATATTTTTCAATAATAAGACTGATTCAATTATATCATATCCATTACCTGGACTATGATAAAGGTGATAATAATCCAGCAAATTGAATTATCTGCTGAACCAAAGAATAGACATTTAAAGACAGTCTAAGTTATTGAGAAATATAAGGATTTATTTCACATTGGAAAATAATTAAACCCTGTGTGTATATATATATATATATATATATATATATATATATATGTGTGTGTGTGTGTGTATGCATCTATGAATTTATGGACATGGAGGAAAATGAGAGAGAATGAACGCCACTATGTGGGGCATCTGGCCCTGGGGAGAGTTGATAGGAAAGATGAAGAGGTCATTATTAAATATATTTGAATTATTTTACAAGTCATAAGAAGCATATAATAACCTTATAACTTAAAATTATTATTATTTTTAATGTGTCATATTTAATTTATTTTCTTTTTTTAAAATTTATTGTTGAATATGTTACAGATAGCCCCCTTTCTCCACCCATTGATCTGCTCCCCCCTGTCCTGGCCCCCACCCCGGGGCTTCATTGCACTGTTGTCTGTCCATGACTTATATGTGCATGTAAGTTCTTTGGTTAATCTCTTCCTGCTCCACCCTTTCCCTCTGAAATTCTTTAGTCTGTTGCATGTTTCAATGTTTAAAATAAAGACAGAAGTCAAATCATGAACAACCTTGTATTCACATGCATAGAGTAGTTCTGTCAGGACTCATGCCAAACTGCTAATTTGGACACGTTAGGAGAAAATAAATATTATTAGAAAATGAGGGAAGGGAGAGATTACACATATTTCTTTATTAATATGAATATTTTTATAAGGCATACTGATACAGGTATTACACATCTCAGTTAAAAATAAGTACATAGATTTATTTTTTATGCCCATATAATAGGGGGGTTTGTTTTCCTCTCCCATCAGTAGACAACAGTTATTGGCACAAACATTAACAATCAGAATAGTTGTAATTTGGTCCAGGAGGATAATCACGTATTCATTTAAGATCTAATGCCTTGCAGAGATCTGCTATTTTATGAAAGTACTGACTTATAGTAGTTCCAAGTAGGAAATACAATATATAATTCATAGGTTCTTGTAAAACTCACCTGTATTATCTCAGTGCTCCTTTAAACCTTAACTCAAATTAAAGGTCACTAGAGGATGGGTGAAAGAGTGTCTTATCCAAACTTAGAAGAGAAAAGGTTTCAAAGTGGAAAATGAGCAATTGATGATTGTCTTGCCAAGTATAATTAAGAAAATTTGACAGCACTGATTATACTAAGTTCTGGCAGTAAAATCTGCCAAAGTCTGGGATATGGCTCTCTGTAGCTAATACCGTACACTCAGCATGTCAAGGCCTTCATTTGATTCTAATTCTTGAATAAGCTATGGTCTCTGGCATGAAGAATAATATATTTTATGTCCAAGGCCCAAAGCAAAGAGGTCTCCTTTTCCCTCCCTCCCTTCTACATTATCTGGTTCCTAGCCCCCTTTGCCCCTGAGACATGCCATGTGAAAGGGTCTCCCCTTTCAGCTGACCCTGAATGTCTTTTCCTTCAAAGTTTGCTAATAATAATTTCTCATTTTTTTCAAAGACATTGCTATACCTAGACAGCTTCAAAGACTCGGAGAGTGAAGCCTTATGGTTAAGAGGTAGGAAGTATTTGGGTTGTGGGAAGTTCTTACCTTCAGGGATTTAGGTGTTTTCTTGCTAACGTGAACCATGGATTACTGAAAAGGGATGTAGCCATACGAAATAGCAGTGCAAGCCACGTATGTTAAAGGCATTCCAAAGAAACTATCAGAGGAGTAGTTTAGATAGTGTGTGCTTAGACTCTTGAGATAGAATAAATCAGAAGAGTCTTAACTAAGAGATGGTATTTATGTACAAATTCTCTATGATATATGCTGATCTGAAAAAGTAGACATGATATATACACACAATATCAGTTTAAATATGCATATATGCCTATGTGCACAGATATGTATGAAAAGCAGGACTGATGGTGATTAAAAGCAGGACTTGGGGTTAAGAATTATAGTTAACTTCTTTCCACTGCACACAGCATACAGACCAGCCCTTGCATCCATGTCAGTCTTGTTTGATAAGGGTTTATCTTTCCCAAAGGTGATGATCATCTTGTTGGATATTTAAGGAGCCAGTGCAATGCAGTGAAATATTGTTTGCCCAGACCCCTATCTTTTCTCCCACTTCTTGAACTGCTTATGAGAACAAAGGGTACACTCTAGATCTAATTGCTTATAATTGGCCTATTCATGAGTCACATAAATGTGGCACATACACACACATTTACTCAAACTGTAGTTGTTAAGAATTAAATTCTTCTGGAGAAAGAAGAGAGGTAGAATAAAATGCATGTATGGGACTAAAATTGCTATTCAGCATTATGTGGTGAATGAGTATATTTAGTATATTCAGGAAAGCCATGGGGTGCTTGTGGGAAGTTAGAGAAATAGATAAGTTTCTAAGAGCCTAAAAGCAATGTGGGAAAAGAACATATATGAGAGTAAACAGTGGGAAAAAAGTAGGTTTTGGAGACATAGAAGTGTTGTTGGAAGCCAGAAATACAAAGCCTAGGGAAGTAGATCAATATCACGAGAGATACTTTTTTCTACCCCACCCATACACATTTTGACCTTAACATTGTCCTACAAGTGACTAGTTCAACAAGGCATTGTATCTATTTCTTGGCCTAAGAGCTTTCTCTGACTGGAGTCGATTTAGAACTAATATAGCAATGCAAAAAAACATTTAAAGCACTGACGTTTTCCTCTGGCTGGTGTAGCTCAGTTGTTGATTGCTGGACCATGCACCAAGAGGTCTCCAGTTCAATTTCCAGTTAGGGTGCATGCCTCTGATGTGGGATAGATTCCTAGTAGGGGACATACAGCAGGCAACTGATAGATGTTTCTCACTCATCAATGTTTCTATTTCTCTCTCCCTCTCCTTCTCTCTCTAAAAACTAATAAAAAAAACATATTAAGAAAGAAAGCATTGATTCTGTCCCTACCCTCACCCCACAGCTATAGAATATTTTAACCAATGGAGTATAAATGCCCCAACTCCATCCTCCTTGGTGATATAAAAATGGATCCCAGAGACTTAGCGAAACTGTACCTCTGGGATTCCTAGTGCAGGTAAGCTGCGGTTACGTGCAGTACTAACACTTGCTAATAAAGCCTGCAAGGTTTGCCTTCTTTTTCTAGTCACACTTTGCCATTGCCATACTGATGTCATTTGGGATTCCCTCCTCCACAAACCCAACCACACCCAAATCTTTGAACCAAAACTTATTTTTAGGAATCCTAACTAAGATGAGAATTTGTATACCAAAACTTGGAAAATAAACCAGGCTAAAAATAATTAAAGTAAATAACAGATATGATCAGATAAGAGGAGAGTTGAAATATATATATATATATATATATATATATATATATATATATATATATATATATATGTCTTTTAGTTTATCAAAAACTAGTGTTTTAAACCCAAGCATATTTTTGCTGTGGTGATGTGAGCCCATGTCACTAAGAGATGCCTTATCTGGTCCTCTGTGGTTTCCTTCTGCAGTAGTTCCTTTTGGAATTAGGTGGTCTTTTCCAAAGAGCACTTGTATTATGTGTTGAAATAATGAAAAAGCTGCTGAAATACAATATGCATTTTAAAATCTAGTAATAAAGAAAGTAATGTGGCTGAATAATGTCTGGGTAGATTAGCTTTGACACTGTATTTGCTTTGTGTCCAACTTTATCTGGCAATGCATTATTCACTAGTACTATACACAGTACTTTATTAAATCTTAATCAAATACATTTTATCATAAGTGTCAATTCAATGCTTTGCCATTGTATTTATATATTTCTAAATACTGGGTTCTTTATAACGAATGATAAATGCTTAGACTGGAAAAGAATATCATATTTCTGGGGCTCAGGAATGAGGTCATCTTGTAGACACAGGGTGGTTTTCCATCTACACCTAAGTAATCTGCAAACATATTTTATTGCCCTTTCTTTCCTCTTCCAAATAAGCTGAAAGGTGAAAATAATATTCATTTAGTTTTCTCCTTTTCCAATATGAAAACCAAGCAGGAATGTTTTGGTCATTCATCCAGAACATTTTAAAAGGTGTGTAGAGCCCATACATAAGATAAAAATTTAAATTTTTGATGATAGTATTTTTATTTCTATTCATATATTTTTTTTTTGGACTACATTTTTAAATGTGACTAAGAGTTCAAATGAAGTAGGTTAAGTGTGAAGATTTATGTACAAACTGGCAAGAAATTGAAAACACGGTTTTGAATATCATCAATTAATAATGAACTGTATGTTTTGTAAATGCAGCTGGGCCTTAGGAAGCTTCTTAAGTTTCCTAGGTTTTCTGGGAAAGAAAATTATTTACAAAGTATATTATTAAACCACACTTAAATCTTCTGTTTACTAGTATTTTGATAATATTGGACAACTTTAATTTTTAAAATATTTATTGCTGAAATCTAACTTTAGGCTGTTTGATAGTCTGGATCTTTTATCAAAACAGCAGCTGCAGATTTAAAATACTGTACTTAGAGAAAAAAAATACAACTATTATAATCCTATAATATTAGTTAGAAGGAATTTGTTTATTTCATAAGTAAACATAGCTTTAAGGCTAAAGAAGTTTATATATATATATATATATATATATATATATATATATATATATATATATATATAAAATTCTTTTAAATATATTTTATTGATTTTTTTTTTTTTTACAGAGAGGAAGAGAGAGGGATAGAGAGTTAGAAGTATTGATGAGAGAGAAACCGAAGGACTTGTATACATGCATATAAGTACAACTAATGGACACAAAACTCTGGGGAGGGAAGGTATGTGGGGGGGGGCAATGTTAAAATATGTACACAGATAATAATTTAATAAATAAAAAAAATTTAAAAAAAGAAAAAAAAAAGAAATATTGATGAGAGAGAATCATCGATCAGCTGCCTCTTGCACACCCCCTACTGGGGGTATGCCAGCAACCAAGGTAAATGCCCTTGATTGGAATCAAACCTGGGACCTTTCAGTCCGCAGGCCAAAGCTCTATCTACTGAGTCAAACCATTTTCGGCAAGAAGTTTATATTTTTAACTTAAAAAAATCACCACATTGAAAGAAATACAGGCTTTAAGTGAGTGATGGCTGAGGCTGGAGTGTTAATGGCATTAGGTTCTACATTCCAGAATGGCATTAACCCCTGAACAAATTTCACTACTTTGATAAAGTTTTATCTACAGACCATTAAATATATAATTAACACTTGTATATGTAATATTAAGAATAAATTAGAAGCTTCTTTTACCTAATAAACCATAACTCACTCTGCCACATAAGTGACAGTCAAATAATTATTTGTAAAATTAATATATGTTAATTTTAACTGTGCCCCAACATAAAATTCTAACCATGCCCCAACATCAAACCCAAAAGATTATTGATTTTACGTATAATTTTATTTTTAGAAATTATGGTTTGTAAAAATAGGACCTCTGTTATTTTTAATCTTTAAGTTTTTAAAATATATTTTTATTATTTTCAGAGAGGAAGGGAGAAAGGGAGAGAGATAGAAATGAGGAGAGAGAAACATTGATTGGCTGTCTCCTGTACAACCCATACTGGGGATTGAGTCATAGCCTAGGCATGTGCCCTGACAGGGGATGGAGCCAGTGACCTTTTGGTTCCTGGGTTGACATTAAACCATTGAGCCATGCAGGCCAGGCTAAGTGTTAACCAGTTAAAAAGCAAACTTGAAGCTTCTATAAAAATTTTTCATTTTGATCACATAACTATTTTATTTTGAAAGTTGTTTTTTTTTGTTTTTTGTTTTTGTTTTTTTTTTGTATTTGCCTAAATTTATATTCTTGGACAAATATAAAACATAGCTTATCTTAGATTTTACTATTTTTCTCTGTGCATTTTTAAATATTCTGTTTTCTTTGTTTCTTAAACTGAAACAAAAACAAAAGTAAAACATGAAAATATTTTTAAGATGCTATTTACAGGCATGAAAACTATTCTTGTGTGTAAATTTATTGATTCCGTTATTTATGAAATTAATGTAGAGACATTATTTTTCTGATTATAAATCTATAAGGAAAGGCCATGAGTGTGGAAGGGAGAAGTCTGGGTCAAGTTCCAGTTTTTTGCTGATTTTGTGACCCTGAGCAAGTCAGTAAGGTCTCTGGATTTCTGTTTCTTTACACGTAAACAGGACCACAGGATTTGATGTCTTTTTACTTCATTCTCTTGAGTCAACTTAAGAACATCCCTTGAATCAATTTTTAGTCTTTATCATTTGCTTATCATGCTTACCACAGGGATTCATAGCCTCTTTGTGAAAGTTTCTTTCTCTGTGTCTGAATGGCATCATGTACTCGGTATGTGTCTGTCTGCATAAGAGAAAGTAAGATTAAAGTATATTTTTTAAAAAAAACAATAAAAACTAAAAGACTTTTGCCCAGCTTACATGGCTTAATGGTTGCGCATCAACCTATGAACCAAGAGGTCACGGTCCAATTCATGGTCTGAGCACATGCCCAGGTTGTAGGCTCGAACCCCGGTTTGGGGCATACAGTAGGTAGCCAATCAATAATACTCTCTCATGATTGACGTTTCTATTTATCTCTTTCCCTTTCTCTCTGAAATCAATAAGAAAATACATATATATTTTTAAAAGCCAACCAACCAAAAATACAAAACAAAGGAACATTAAACTATAAGACTTTAGCAGAGATTGACTAACAGAATTTCTATTGCCACTAAAATGCTCAGCTGATACATCAATGAGTCTGGGATTAACAAATGAGTGTCTTTGCTAATAGGCAGATACATTTCCAAAGGCTTAGATCTCTTTATGTGCATATGCAGCAATGGAACCATAAATCTAAATGCAATTAAAGTTCTGAAGGAAGGAGAAGGCAATAGGTCACTCATAATAGCGTTTGCCAGTAGCAGCCGTTCTCAGATCCCTTTCTTCCTTATGCTAGAGAGTTGGATTGGATTTCCAGCTTTCAACCCTTCCTCCAGGTGCACTCATCACTCCTCCCGCAGTGCATTACAGGGTCCTGGAGATGTTAAGAAGTAGAGAATAAATGTGGCTGCTTTCCATTTTTCAAATGGGCTTTGGACACACAGTTCATAAATGACCCATAAGAATTTACTGTTCAGGTTTACTTTTCCCCAGGGCTCCTATAATTATTTTTAAAATATTAGCCATAAACCCCTTGCTATTTCCTTAAAGTATTAATTTGCTTTTGTGAGACTCCATTGTATGCCAAAAATCACTTTAGTACTTGATGTGGAGACTGTAGAACAAACCTGTACACCCACATGGGAAAACAGGATGCAAAATTTGGCTGTGACATTTCCCAAAAATGTGGTCCCTGCATCATCATATTTTTTCTGTATGTCATAGAGTGGTGTGTAATAATAGGAAAAGATGAGTATTATCACACAAAATGCACTGCTTATATTAACATCTGTCATCTACTTTGTGAGAATAGTGCCAAAATATAACATTTATCTTGGCATTTAGTTACATTTTGCTTTTGTATTTCTCCAATTTTATTGCCATTAATATAGCACAAAATGTCTTTCAGATGTGAAAAATCAATTATTTTTAATGTCCTAGTAGTTATTAGGGCAGATTAATGCAAGGTGCTATAAGAGTAATGTCCAAATAAAATGTCATGATTGAACAATACTGTTTGCCATAGCAATAAGATTGAGTTGCTCTTGGTACCTTTGTGAGAAGCAGGAGGAAAAAGTCAACATATGCAACAAAAATAAAATATACAAGGCCATGACTTGTTGAAAGAGCAGGCAGGTGCTTTGGTGATACTATTTTCAGTGCAACGATCAAGCTGCCATGTTATATAATAGAACCAGTATGTGCCTGGGACCTAAGCCTGGTGGAGAGTGGATCTAGTTTCATGGGCATGAGACCCATGTAGTCACCTAAGGCCCTATCCTTAGAAGGGACCTGCATTAAATTTTTTTTTGGGGGCTCTGCTCCAACCATTTTGAAATTCTGTAATAATTTTTGAATAAGGGGTCCTGTATTTTCATTTCATAATAATTCCCATAAATTATCCCACAAGACTCCATGATAATTACAAACCTTCTCACCTGGATTTGGGAGGTGGCTCTGTTCCCTTCCTCAAAGTGTTCCTTTATTTCTGTCTCTCTTGCTCTACTCTGTCTTCATTCTCATCTTCGAAGGAGACCCTCTCCAACATTAAATTCTATAAAGGCCCAATGTGACCTCCATGTTTGGCTTGAAGGTACTCTAGAAATGGCTAGACATCTATGTTGTTGGACAGTGTCTATGTTTTTGGACATCTATGCCATGATTCACCTTCTCACTTACGTACTCTTGCAGTTCTGACACTATACGAGGCACCATGCTTCATGCTGTGGATATTGCGGTGAATAAGGAGACTGGATTCCTGTTGTCCTAAGCTTACAATTTAGAAGGATAGACAGTTATGCCAAGGTCCAAGAAGAAGAAATTGTGATGGTGGTAGAACAGGGCCCACTGGAACACAGAGGGAAAGGAAAATAAAAGTTATATCTAAAGAGAGATCTAAGATTTAAGTCTGGATAGGTAGTTGTCATGTGGAGGAAAAAGAAGAAGGTGTTCTAGGAAGAGGGAGTGGTATAAACCAAAGCCTGATGTGAAAGGCTACAATCGTCAGAATTTCCCCCATGGAAAATTGTTCTGATAGTATTCAAAGTAGATATCAACCAAAGAATGTCTTCCCAAGGGAATACAAGTTTATAAATAATGGACCTTGGAATGGGCTAATAGTTTGGCTGAGAGGTCACTACAGAAGGGTCTGCCTCTACTTTAACCAGGTTTTTATTTACAAAGTCCCTGTAACATATGTCTGAACCTGAGCAGATTGTATGGGATATGTAATTTTTGTGGACACATTGAAGATTTCAGTTTGGTAACCAAAATGTTGTTAACTAGGAGGAAACATATTATTTTAAATTAGTGTTCCATTAAGGGCTTCCTTCTCTTTTTGTAAATTTTGTAAATATAGACCTTTTGCTGTTGCAAGCTTCCTCATTCTATGGATAAGTTAAATATTGTCATGGATTGAATGTTTGAGTCTCTCTAAAAATTCATATATTGATTCCCTAACCTCCAATGTGATGATATTTGGAGGTGGGGCCTTTGGAAGGTATTTAGGTTAAGATGAGGTCAAAGATGGGGCTCACATGATGAAATTAGCATCCTCATAAGAAAAGGAAGAGATTTCTCTCTCTCTCTCTCCACATCCATACATGGAGGAAAGGGCAGGTAAGCACTCGGCAGTAAGGAGGCAGTTGTATACAAACCAGGAAGTGGGCCTTCTTAAAAAAAAACCCAAACCTGCCTGCACCTTGATCCTGGGCTTCCCAGCTTCTAGAACTGTGAGAAATTAAAATCCGCCTTTTTAAGGCACCAAGTTCATGGTGTTTTGTATAGCAGCCTGAGAAGACTAATACATTATACAGTCATGTGCTGCTTGATGATGAGGATACATTCTCAGAAATACATCATTAGTAGATTTCATTCTAGTGGGACATCACAGAGTGTACTTACCTAAACTTAGGGAGTATAACTTACTATATAGCTAGGCTACATGGTATAGCCCAGTGATCGGCCCCTTGAGTTTTTAGCAAAGGCCAGCTTAGAAGTACCCTAATTAAGTGAATAACAATGTACCTACTTATATAGTTTAAGTTTAAAAAATTAGGCTCTCAAAATAAATTTCAATCATTGTACTGTTGATATTTGGCTCCATTGACTGATGAGTTTGCCGACCACTGGCATAGCCTATTGCTCCGAGGCTACAAGCCCGTACAACGTGTTATTGTATAAAACATAACAAGAGTAAATCAAGCACAAGAGATTGGAACACCATCAAGAAAGGCACTAAACAAGATGTATGAGGATCTTGCCAGCATAACACAGCATACTGTTGCACAACAAACTTCTTTTTAATAAGTAGAAAAAGTAAGCACTAAAATAAAAAGATATAGTATAGTAAATACCAAACCAGTAACATAGTTGTTAATTATCATTATCAAGTACTATATACTATACATCACTGCACATGTTATACTTTTATAGGACTGGCAGCACAGTAGGCTTGCGTGCATATACCAGATTGTGTACAAAAACGTGATGATGTGTTGCACTTTGACATTATGACAGCTACCAAATCAAGAGGAGATGGGAAATTTTCAGCTTCATTGTAATCTTATGAAATCACCTTTGTATATATGGTTCATCATTGACTGAAACCTCCTTATGCAGAACATGACTGTATAATAGAAAAATGGAATTTTTGGACTGGAACCCAGATTCTTTGCTGAAATCAAAGAATGAATCCACGGACAGAAGACGGTATAGCAAAGGTGGGAATTTGTTGAAGAACAAGTACAAATTCGCACATGGGGAGAGGAAAAGAGTCCCACAGAATGGACTCCCAGGTAGAGAGGGGGAAAGGGTCCCACTAAGTTCTTTTTTTCCTTTGGCTTATAAAGACTGCAGATCCTGGTTCCTTGATATCCCCTCTGACTGGTCACTATTCCCCTAGACTGGTTACCTCAGTAGCTCCTAGACTCAAAGATTGAATCTCACATGGGACATGTTATGTGTGTCTCCCCCCCTCCCCCCACCCCCACGCCTTCCTTATTGCTTTCCTATTCCGTTTGGGCTTTCTTCTTCTCCTTCTTGATGAAGGGCTTCCTTGTTTTTATTTTATAAACTAGAGGCCTGGTGCATGACATTTGTGAGGCGGGTGAGGGATGTCCTTCAGCCTGGCCTGTGCCCTCTCACAGTCCTGGACCCCGAGGGGAATGTCAGCCTGCTGGGTTAAGCCTGTTCTCTGCTGTGCTCACCAGCTGTGAGCCTGGCTTCTGGCTGAGCTGCACTCCCCCTGGGAGAGCGCACTGACCACCAGGGGGCAGTTCCTGCATTGAGTGTCTGTCCCCTGGTGGTCAGTGCACATCATAGCGACCTGTCATTCTGCCATTGGGTGGATTTGCATATCAGCCTTTTATTATAATATATAGGATATAGTTCCCTCATTCTATGGAAATGTACCTGTTGTAACTTTTCATCTTCCTTGTTCTAATGAAAACATGTTCTGCTGCTCTGCAGGCCTGTGCTTCCTCCATGATCCCCTTAATTTATAAAATTTTCTAAAACCTGTCTTTTGCACCCCCAAAAATTTCTGTTTCAATAGCACCCTAAGTGTCTCCAGCAATCTTTTCAAAAACCCCCAAAGCTTCATCTTTGCTACATGGCAAAAACAGGAGAGTCATCCATGTACAACTGGGCACCTCACTTAGAATACCACAAACATCATGCAATCAGGACATGATCAATGTAGCTGCAATTTGCCATCCAGCAGATGGCTTTCCAGGAGTTCATGTGAAGTAGAAGGGAGAAGTAAGTGATTGACTGTGTTTTTTGTATATTTGCTTTTTGGGTGGGTAAGCATTAGAAATGTTACAGCTGAACATTCCAGAGAGTTACCTGCCTGGAACCTTCTGCCGATCAGAGCCCTGTGAAAGCAGATGCTGACTCGTTGGCTGGGATAATGTGAATTCTAGAATTATTTCTGACATATCTGTTTCCACTTAAAATGTAGAGAGGGAAGCTACAAAATAAGAACTGACTCTCCCTTTAGGTCTCTAACAATGCTATTTGGTTCTATACTTTGAGAGGGGAAAAGAGGGAAGAAAAAGAACCATTGGAAAAGATTCTCCCCAGGTGATCAGAGGAAAATGCAACCTATTACCTTGCTTTGGCCATGAAAGGGTTTTCTTTTTCCTTTAAAATGTGACAGTTTGATGTCTGAGATGCTGTGTGACTTTTTTTCCTTTGTAAAGGAACTGATGGAAAGAACTGATTATACATGCCTGATAGAAATCTTTCCTCTGTACACACAAGCATCATAAAATTGATAAAATGATTGAATTAAACATATGCACAAAGTGATTGAAAAACAGATGCATCCAATTCTTTGTGCTCTATATTTGTCACCTCATGTAGCTTGCACACATTCAGACTAAGATATTTCTGTTCTCATTGTGAATATATGGCATTTCATGGATTGAAATTATTCCATTACCTCTATGAATCTAGACAGTGACCTTACAAAGATTAGCTTAATTTATCTGCCCAGGCTTCTACTTTGAGTTATTAATACTTGAATTCATGGAAGGCAACATGCCATGATAAAAAGCAAAAATTTCTTTCCTCTCCATTTTTAATGTGATACAGTATAAAAATGATAGATTGCATGATTATTGGCTAGTTCAGCACATAAAACCCAGGGGTTTGTTTTAAAAAAATTAAAGGTCCTGGAGTAATTGATGACAATGAGACATTTTGCTTTTCTATGTAATTTAAGATTTAGTGGTTGGAAGCTGTTTGTGATATACACAGCATCAGAGAGGAATCAAACACTCTTTGGATATTTTAAGTGTAGGACCATTTATATTTAAGAATATTTCAGAATATGAGTGATAGACTGGGTTCTAGCAGTGATTGGAGTAATTTGTAACCTTCAAAATGATAGGTTTTCTAAATGATCCACTCAATATCATATTACTTAGGATATTATTTAATGTAAGTTTATCAGTCTTTTATCATGTGAAAATCACTTTATTTATGTATTTGTTTATTTTTTCATTCGGTCAGCTTGTATTTATTAACTGCTAGATCTGTTAGGTTGTTTCCCTGCAAATAATGAAAAGTTCCACCAAAATTAGATACAAAATAAAGGTCATTAACATGTCCAAATGTTTCAATTATAAAGGAAAATATATAAATTTAACTGCACTTAGGTTAAAAATTTCTGTGAATCAAAGGATGCCATAAAACAAGAGTTAAAGTGCAGATGTGCAGAAGATATTTGCAATTCATGAGCAGGCGTTAATATTCAGAATACAGAAAGAACAAACGACGAATCAATAAAAAAGACAAGCAATAGAAACATAGATGAAGAATACAATTAGGTAAAGAAAAAAAGGGGAAAAAATAGACCACAAACATAGGGAAAAATATACAAACGCATTATTAAACAGAAAAATATAAATTAAAAACAAAATGAAATATCATTTCACATAAAATCCTGAGTATACAAAATATTGTCAAGAATGTAAAAAAAGAGGGACTCTCAAAGCACTGAAGAGAGTTTAATCAGTACAAACTTTTGAGAGAATAATTTGATAATCTCTGGTAAATTTGATCATACACCAATTCTTTTTGTAAAAAAATAAATATTGTTGAAAGTATTAAATATTTCCCTTTTTTCTTCCCCATTGCCTTCTCCCCTCACCAAGCCTTCACCACTCCACTGTTCATGTCTATGGGCTATGCATATATGGTTATGAGTTCATTGGTTGATCTCTTCTCTCCTTCCACCCTTCTCTGCTTTTCCTCTGAAGTTTGACAGGTTGTTCAATATTTCTGTCTCTAGATCTATTTTTGTTTATCAATTTATGTTGTTAATCAGATTCCACATATGAATAAGATCATGTGATACTTATCTTTCTCTGACTGGCTTATTTTGCTTAGCATAATGCTCTCTAGGACCATCCATACTGTTGCAAATGATGAGTTATTTCTTTTTTACAGCTGTATAGTATTCCATGATATAGATGTACCACAGTTGTTGTTTTTTAATACAATCATCTGCTGATGGGCACTTAGGCTGTTTCCAAATCTTAGCTATTATAAATTGTGCTTCTGGAAACATAGGGGTGCATATATCTTTCCTATTGGTGTCTCTGACCTCTTGTGATATATTCCTAGGAGTGGGATCACTGGGTCAAATGGGAATTCCATTTTTAATTTTTTGAGGAAACTCCAAACTGTTTTCCACAAAGGTTACACCATATACCACCAGCAATGCCCAAGGGTTCCTTTTCTCCACATCCTCACCAGCACTTGTTGTTTGTTGATTTGTTGATGAAAGTCATTCTAACAGAACACATCAATTTTTTAAGGAAGCAATTATACTTCTAGGTATATACTCATGTTTTAACTACTGCAATCTTACAACTTTGACATATTAATCAGTTATAAAATTATTTTTAAATATGTTTTTTATTTTAAGATATAGAGGAAGGGAGAGGGATAGAGAGATAGAAACATCAATTAGAGAGGATCATCATCAGTCAGCTGCCTCCTGCATGCCCCAAAGTGGGAACCGAGCTCACAACTCAGACATGTGCCCTGACCAGGAATCCAACGGGTGATCTCTCAGTTTCTGGGTCAACATTCAATCACCGAGCCACACTGGCTTGGCATGAAAAAAAAGGAATAGGTTAGCAATAAAAATACTGCATCACATGTATTAAGAATAATTATTATTTCATAATTTTCTTCTAAATATGTATGTGTATGTAAGAACATGAAAGCTTATTATAAAATGTGTTGATTTTTGTGGATCATGGTCAAACATATTTGAAAAACACTGTCATAGGCAAATTCTCAGATATGTGAGAAAGGAGACATTTTTTATTATGGCAAGGAAGTGGAAACAATACAAATCTGGAAGGAGAAAGAAGGAATAAGGTGTAGTATCTTTGCCCTATAATACACAGCTATACACAGTGAACATAAATAATTTGGAGTTACATGGATCTATAATAAATGCATCTCAAAGGCATAATTATGAGTTTTTTAAAAAGCAAAGTAACAAAGCTATTTACATATGATGCCCTTACAATATTTTTTTGAAAGACATTATATGTCATTTAGGCTAAATACATGTAGTAAAATACATATTCCAGTATGAGAAAATTACACACAAAATATAGGGCAAAATAAAAGATAGAAAAGGGATTGAGAAGGACTATACCTCTTTTAATGTTTGATTTCAGGAGGAATAAAAGAGGGTGTATTTTTTCACATAACAAGAAGTCTAGAAGATCAACTAAGACCCTAGTTTGTTCCTTCACTCCATTCTGCCACTCTCAATATGTTTCTTTTTGTCTGTGTCCTTTATTGGCTACTGATGTTTAAAGTATCAGCCATATACTTGCCAAGTCCAGTGGTAGATAAAAGATCATTTCTTCCACATCTGGGCTTTTCATTTTTTAAAAAATTTTTATTGACATCTTTTTTAGAAACCCCATAGCAGATTTGTCAGACTGAGTTAACATGTCTTCTCTTGCACCAGAAAATGACCAGGACAGTAGGCTCAACATGATGGGTGAATTCCATTCAAGATTTATCCACCTCATGCCCAAGGAAGAGAGGGCACTTCAATAAAAGCAAAGCTCTGCCCGTCTTGAGGAGAAAGTTCTGTTGGGCAATCGGTAGCGACTACACGTGATATGCCCTAGGGTTAGAGAGGCGACTATGGCAGGCTCCTCAGAGTGTTCTAGTGTAGAAGACTGATTATAGAGGGCAAATTAATAATATAATTTCAGACAGATAAAATTCCATGAAGGAAAGAAGACCCTGGGTTTCACGGGAGAGCATGAAGAAAGCAGCCAAGAGCTGATCTGAAGACAGAGAGTGCAGGAAGCTTGAACAGATGTGTTGGTGCAGGAACAAGCTGGCTGTGTGAGAGGGAAACAGGGAGTCTGATGTATTTGGAAAGAAGAGAGGGAATGAGAGGATGGCAGGAGATGAAGCCCAAGATCCAGGCAGAGCCAGATTAGGTGGATGTGAAGAGGGCTGGCAAGGACTTTACACAGTGTGTCCAGGGTAGGGGTGTCGAACTCAATCAGAGAAGGGGCCAAAATTTAAAATCCAGCCTAAATCGCGGGCTGAATGGTTTACTGAACAGTCATAAACTGTCATTGTGATGGAAATGCAGCGGAGTGCAGTGATGACAGCGCGGTGCGGGCCACATTGCAAGGCCTGGCGGGACGGATTTGGCCCGTGGGCCTTGTGTTTGACACATGTGGTCCAGGGGAATGTGAATCCACGGGAGGGTTATAATCAGGGTTTGATGTGGTCTGGTACAGTTTTAAAGATGGCTGTTGCAAAACATGAGCAAGTGATGATGCTGACTTTGACTAGGGTTGGGACATTGGAAATAGTGTGAAATGAGCCTACTAGTGTAGAGACAATGAAGAGAAAGCAAAAATGTTACAAAAACCAATACAAAGGAGTAAAGACAAACCCAGGGTGGAGGTTACACGCAGGTATTATTTTGATAAGATGTCTCTTGGGGTCATAGCTGAAAGGCTAACCTGGAAAGCGACACCATCAGCCAATGAGGAGAAACTTCCAGAAAAGTACAGTGTGAAGGCAGGACAGGTTCTTTGCATTTCCAGAGGTCCCTGAGGCTGGGTCAGCACGTTGAGCCTTCATAGACATCACAGACAGAAGTTATCTCTACTCACTGCTTAGAACCCAGCATTCCCTCTCATGTTTCCAGCTGTGAAATAGGAAGTGCTTTAGTTTATACTTGGTGAGCATGACCTTCCAGGAAAACAGAAACAAATTAGGGACATAACCATTGAAGATTGCAAGAACGTGGGAAGGAGATCGCCACAAAGACCCTACAAAATTTTTGTGTTTGAATAAGCAAAAATTTGAGGGTTCAACAGGTCATGTGGATGGCCTGAGCTCATTCCTGCTTCTCTTGAGTTCACTGGCGCATTCTGGCTCCTGCCGGGCCTGATTGTTTATGAGCCCATGTTGCCTTCTGGGGGTGCATCACCTTCAGGCCTGGACTTTTTATTTGCCTGCTAATAAACATGCTCTCATCACCTCTAATAGTAGTCTTCGTCTTGGATATGGGATTCAGGCCATTAACTTTCTATGGCATATTTAAAAAGCAATTCCAACGAATAGATATTAGCCATTAAAATAACTTCTTTGTTAGCACAGAGATCCATTTGAAACTGCATTCTGGTTTTCCTATCTGAACATGAAAGTGCATGGTTTTGTGTAATTTTTGAAAGTCCAAAAAAAAAAAAAAGGCATCTGTACTATTTCTCTCATTTATTCATAAAAAAAAATTACTAACAAAACACTGTTAATCTGAATGCAGAGTATTAGTGAAAGCAAGGTGAATTGTCACCCTGAAGAAGACATGCAATACCCCCACATAGGCTTCTTTTAGTTGTGAGAGGCAGAAAACACAACTACATCTGCAAAGGAAAGGCATTTGGGCATAACTGAAAGACAGAGGTGCTGCTCCATGTAGGGACTCTAATGTTCAATCCAGAGCCTGGTTTTTCTTGCTCACTCAGCTTCCCTACATTGTCTTGGCTCCATTTGTACATGGCTATTCCCTCAAGGTGGCAAGCTATAGCAGCACTAGCCTTTATAACCATCAGGTTTGAATCCTATTTCAGTCAGTTTGGGCAATATTTCATTGTGCTCATTCCTGAAAATACCTCTGTGACAGGGGAGTGAAGTGCCCTGAATTATTACATTCCTTCTACCTTTTGAAAAGGGGATTGAATCCACCCTGTCTAAATATGAGGCCTAAGAAGAAGATGAGTGTCGTGAGTTTCCCAGTAGGAAGTTGGCCTGCTGATACCAAAATTATTGAGGAGCCCTTGCCAAGGAGCCAGAGGACACATTTTCCCGTGGCTCTGTTTCAGATCCTAACTGTTAGAGGCAGGGATGTTTCCATGTGGGACCTCTAATAACATGTCAGGAAAAACTACCCAGTATCATATCTTCTAAGACAACAAATTATTCAGGGAGTTTCAGTAGATTGCTTCTGAGCTTCTAGCACCAGGGGCAGCCCTACACACAAAGAAGGTAGAAAGGATTTGCCTACTACATGCTTGATACATATCATCTCCTCACCTACTCACAAATATTTTACTACTAGTCCTGTTTTTCAAATAAGAAAACTGAACCTCAGGCAGGTTAAGGAACTTGACTGAGTTCACATTACAGAAGTGCTGTAGCTCATGTTTAAACCCAGATCTCTTTGTCAAACATTTGCATTGTGTGGCATTTACCTTAAGATGTAGGCATAACTTGTAATGTAAATTTTAACACTTTAAAATATCCTGAACAAGAAACTTCTTCCTTTCTTTGTGAGCTTTCATTGTAATGAATGCCTAATATATGATGTAAGGGTACAAGATCAATGGGAAATGAATTTGTTGTACCATTCTGGGATGGTCTCAGGATAATCATGAGGGAGAACATACAGTCTTCTCCTTTCTGGACACTTCATCACAGTCCAATCCAACCTTGATCCTACAAAAGACATTATGAATGGTGGAGTTGAGCAAGGCTTAACAGCCCCCCTTAGAGAACCTCTTCTAGACTAGAACAGCCTGGTAGCAGCAGCCATCACACCAGATTGTAGTTCTTGAGTTTGCATTGTTTGTGTGCCTTTTGGATTGTGCTTCCCTTGTGAGGAACCATCTTCTTTATTATTTTGTTTTAATTTAAAAAATTATGTTTATTTTATTTTTTAATTGTTTTCTTTATTGATTAAGGTAATACATGTGTCCTTATCCCCTCATTGCCCCCACCCATTAACCGCCCCCCCCCCCCCACACTCATGTCCTCACTCCCCTGGTGTCTGTGTCCATTGGTTAGGCTTATATGCATGCACACAAATCCTTTGGTTGATCTGTCCCCCTTACTCTCACCCTCCCCTACCTTCCCTCTGAGGTCAGACACATTTGCATCTTCAGCACAGAGCACATTAGGTGCTCAATAAATACTTATTAGATTAAATATACTATTAGCCATTGTATATTTGGTATATCAATATATATAATATATATTATAAAATATATATGAAACACATAATATTTTGTAAAATATATACTCTAACTATGTGGTACATATATGAACATAGTATCACCTAATCCATAAATTATACATATGGAATATGTGATATTACACACTTATACACATTCTCTTATATACATCTAAACATATAGATCGTTCTGATTCATAACATTTAAGTTTATTTGGATTTTGTTTTTAAATAAGTATACCATAAAACCTTTCCTGGGATTTGAATCTCATATCAGCATTTTATGAAACCATAAAATATGATATGACCAGCTTACCTTCTGACCTCTACCTTTTCTAACCTTCTCCTAGCTTTATAACATTAAAAACAAACCCACATATGACATGAATTATATTTAAACTCCTGGATAACATTTATTTAGCAAGTCACAAAAAGATGTAGTTCTATTTTTCAAAAAGTAATTTAGTTCTAGAAAGCTGAGCTGACATATAACCAATTGCTAGTTAAAGGAAAAAAAAAACTACCACTTATTGTCAAAATCTTTTAATTTAGCTAAAAGTAGGTTTGCAAAGGAACATTATTGGGAAAGCCTCAAGAGTTGTAAATCTTTAATTTCCATTTTCAAAACATTGCAGTAATGCATAATTCTTTCTGATTCATGATTTCTTAAGCATGCAGCATATTCTTCTTGATTATGACTTCTACCTCTTTTTTTTTTTTTCAAAGCAGAGTGTGATTATGGCAATGAGGCTAAGTAGTACATACTCCAGGGTTACTGTCCATCTGACTTAATGTTTTTAGAGGGTGTTTTGTTTTTGTTTTCCCCCCCCTCTAACTGGTGACACTCTTACTCTCCTGAAAGACACAATTGCTACTCTCTAGACTATTTTTCACAATCTCTTTTCCCTCTTCTGTTTCAATGAAACAACAAAATAAACTACCTAACTTTGAATTTTTTTATTTGCAGGATATTTTTATTTTTTAATGTGACAGAATGTGGAAGTTTTACTGTTTGTAATAGCAAAAGTGCTACTGATGAGCAAACGGAATCTAATAGATAATAAGCAAGTTGTTTAAAGTTATGGAACTAATTGGTGTTCATGTTCAGCCTGCAGAATTTCACAAACAGCAGTGAATTAAGCAGGCAAGCCGTCTGGACTCTTGAAAACTAACTTTTAAAGTCAGTGATATATGGTGGTTAAGAATACAGTCTTTGGATTCAACAATTCTTGGGATTGAATCCCTGTGTCCTCACTTCTTAGCTGTGTGCTACTTGGGCAAGTTACTTAATTTGCTGTTCTCACTTGTGACAGTCTTTGAACTGATGGTCATTACTGAGCTTTTCAAATTTAGGTAAAGATTTGAAGTGCTATTGCTTGGCTCATACTAAGCAATGGATAAAGGATGGCTAATGCTGGTTGTTTTTTTTTTTTTTTTTATGTGATTGTTGTTTTCTTATGCTTTGGCAAGCATTGATAAAGTAAGTAGAAATGCCTGTGTGGAATTTCATAATTTGGGGGGCACAATGGTGGCTGTTATTTATTGTTTTAATTTGTGCCAGTTACAAATGTTTCAGTACACGGTGTGTTACCTTTCTACAGGCCATATTTCCTGAAGTTCATCTAGGTTGTTTTCTCTGTTCCTAGTGAGAGCATCCTTGATTTTGCCTCCTTTTACTGCCAATTTCCTTCTAGATATTCTTGGATTCTGCTTGTTTTTTATTTTTACTGCCATTTCTCTAGTTTAGAACGTCATGCATCAATTTTCACTGGTTCCATCCAACCAACCTACTGAATATCCTTTCTCTTAGTATTGTTCTCTTAAATCTATTACCTTCATTTGAACCAGAGCAATGTTAGTGAAACAAAATTCAAATGGTGTAACCTCTAGGTAAAACTCTAGAGGTTACAGCACTTAAGCTCTCTCAGCAAAGAATGTTAGTTTCACCATGATTTGGCTTATTCTTTTTTTGCCATTTGCTCTGTATCCTTCAGATAGGCTATGCCAAGGGGGAATCAGGGTCTGAGAGGTTAAATAATTAATTTAGGTTGCAAAGCTTGTGAGTGACATCACCAGGACCCCATCCTATGCTTCCCTGCTCTCTCCACTGTGATTACATAGATCAGAGGTCAGCAAAATTCATCCCAATGCCTGCTTTTGCATGTCAAGTTTTATTGGCTTGTACCCATGCCAATTCACTTCCATATTTCTGTGGCTATACTCATGCTACAGTAGCAATGTTGAGTGATTTCTTAGAGACTATCTGGGACTCAAAGTTTAAAATATTTACTATCTGGTCCTTACAAAAAGTGTTTGTTGGCCCCTGACATAGATCAGTCTTGGATTCACAGCAGTAAATAAGGTAGATTGCAGGATGAGTGCACAGTGAGGAACTCTGATCTGAGTCTTTGCCACTTTAATGAAGGCGAAGGAAATGGTGCCTTAAGAATCAGAAGAACCATCCAAGTCCTAAGCCCTTAATATACTAGGACATTTTAATTACATAGCTATCTCTTGGGAAAATGACTTGACAGTATTCAGATTGTTCCAGGGTTGCTGACACTGTTCAATGTGGAAGAAGTAGGAAGCTGAAGAGATGGCAGGCCTTCTCTACCTGATTGTGACTATGAAAGAACAGACAATTAGGGCACTATAATGCCGGGGTTCTTGTCCCAGCCTTACAAAGGGTTCAGCATTCTGGAGAAAGGGGCTGGGCATGGATGATTAAAGAGTCCAAGGACGAAAGATATTTTTGAAAGGCATTGGGGGTCAGTGGAGCTTCAGCTAAAAGGAACTGCAGACTCTCCCTTGACCAAGGACCCCTGTTTTTATTCAACACAATTTATCCTAAGACAAGGTGGAAACATACACTTCAAAGGGTAGAGTATAAAAGCATTGTCAGTTTACGGAATAGCCTACAGCTGTTCACTTGTTTGGCCAACAGGAGGCAATAAAATGCCCTGAGCTGTCTGGCAGTTAACAATCCTATTCATGTTTGGGGGAAATGCCCATTAGCCATTTTCTACAGTTAAACTACATATGTGTGGCTCAGCCATTGTTGAACCCACCAAGTCAACCTTTTGATGGAACTCTTGTAATTATTACATGCTGTAATTGGTTCTAGGCACAGACAGTTAAAAAAAAGGGGGGGGGGGTTGGAAACTGTGAAATCAGTAGCAGAATTCAAAATGCTAAGGTGGGGAATTAGGAAAAGCAGCTGAACAAAGAATATGAATTTTAAGAGAGTAAATAGCTACAAAATGCTCTGAGCCAGAAATGAGTGTATTTTTGCATAAATATGTGTGCAATCAACTGCTGAGTGAACTCTGAAAGTTTGCCATTGACCTACTTGGAGGGAAACGTTGGAATACCCAATCATTCAGAAAAAAATGACCAGTTGCTGAAGTTAAATATGCCAAAATTCCAAAAGAGCTAAGCACAAATCATAGTCTCACAAAGGCAAGCAAGCTCTGGTTCTTTGCCAGGCATTTTGCCTTTGGGAGCCTAGAGGGCAGTGAGGCAATGAGCACAGGTTGTGATAACGCTTTTGCCAAGATCTGAAATAAGCCGTGTTCAGAATGTGCCAGGAACATGATGATGGTTAAGCCTTAGACTTGGATATGGTTCTCCTTCCAAAGAGCTCAAAGTATGGAAAGTTACCAAAGGACATTTTCCAGGCCCGAGAGAATGAGTGCAGTTTTCAACTGCTATCACCTAATTTAATTCCAGGGAATCCTTTGGGTACCCTGAGCTTTTCTTTCTGATGCCCCTATGCAGTGGTGCCCAAAGAAATGTGAGAAAATATGTGGGTTGATATGAATGAAGAAATGTTATAGAAAAATGGTTTCCTTCTTGGTTCCTTCATTCATGATTTAATTAACTTCCATCAAGGGCCCACAGAACACCCTGCTCTGAACTTAGGGAACCAAGACTTGTATCTGGGAGAAGCTGCCAAAAGAAATTATTGCCATGCAATTTAATGAATCCATTCTAATACGTAAGACAGCACCCAAGTTGGTTGATGGTGGAGTGAAGGTGAAGTGGGGAAGTAGGAAAGAGGTTTAGAAATAGGACAAAACATGAAATTTGTGTGACCAGGATCCCTTGTCCTCAAAGTAAGATTTTTGAATGGTAAGATATTTCCATGTATTTTGTGGAAAACTGAAAAGAACAGTGACAGTCATGTTCTCTCCCTTCATGCATGATATGCACACAAGAAAATATGGGCATGTAACATGAGCCTTCTGGGAGGGGCCTGTGTGTCTCTTAACTCATAGCAGAGGCTGTGGGTACTCCCTAGCAGTTTTCATTTGGGTTTGAGGGGCAAGTACATCTACTAGCCCTGACAGAGTGTTCACTGCTGGCACCAATACTCAAACTCCATTGGCTTTATCATTGTGTTTATCATTACTCTAATAGAAACCACCATTTGCTGAGCACTTGCTATGTACCGGGCACTGTACTCAGAAGCTGCATTCATTGCCCATTTAATCATTCCAATAATCCTATGAAGACTAATTTTACCCAGTTTTCAGAAGATAAACTGAGTCCTAGGGTATTAAGCTAACTTTCCCAAAGTCACTTAAGTCAGCCACACACCAGATTATTTTAACCTCTCTGGTGTGTTTTCTGCTATTTGTTTATGATTTGATCAAGAAGTTCTATGGCTGAAGCAGGTGCTTGATGACTACTTATGATAAAGAAACTCCACTTTTTCCTTCCTATGTTGAAAACAACCCAGGTGTTCCCTATTGAGTGCATGTTCCCTGTGCGTCTCCTTTACTGCTCACACAGACGTCATTCCTGACACTGTAGTCACCGCAACTGTGCAGGTTTTTCCACACCCAGCAATTCTCTGCAACACCAGCTGGGCATCCTACAACTTAACTTAGTCCTACTACTGTCTACTTGGAGATATTGTCAAATTTCACTAGTTAAGGGTTCCTCTCATAAGACTGCTCCCACCTCATTGGAAGCATGTCCCCAGATTACCCACAACTTCTGTTCAATTTGGCCATGGAACAGAGGTTTCCAAGACCTCCTCCTCAATGAATTTGCTAGAGCAGATCACAGAACTCAGGGAAACACTTGCTTATGTTTAGCAGTTTATTAAAGGACTAGTGGATCAGTGCACAGAATTCATACATGGGGGGAGGGTGTCCCTCAGCCCAGCCTGCACCCTCTCCAATCTGGAACCCCTTGGGAGATGTCTGACTGTTGGTTTAGGCTCTATCCCACAGGACAGTCGGACACCCCTCTGGCAATTCGGGACCGCAGTCCGGGTCCGCTGGCTCCTAACCGATCACCTGCCTGCTTGTTTGATTGCCCCTAACTACTCTGCCTGCTGGCCTATTCATCCCCAACTGCCCTTCCCTGCTGACCTTCTTGCCCCCAACTGCTGCCCCCTTCCTCGCTGGCCTGATCACCCCCAACTGCCTTCCCTTTCTGGCCTCGTCACCCCTAACCACCTCTGCCTTGACTCCACCAGCATGGCTTTGTCTGGAAGGTCTCCTGAAAGGTCTCCTCCAGTCTAATTAGCATATTACCCTTCTATTAGTTTGGATAGGATAAAGGATACAGATGAAGAGAGTCATAGGGGAGATCTGGAAGGGTTCTGATGACAGGAGTTTCCTTCTCCATGGGATTGGGGTGTGACACCCACCTAGTGTAGATGTTCGCCAACCTGAAAACTCTCTAAACCCCATACTATAGGGATTTTGTATGGCTTCTTTATATGGTCAAATGTAACTCCATTTTAAGGCCCTCTCTCCTCATGGAAGTGGCAGCAGGTGTGAAAATTCCAAGCTTACAATTATGGGTTGTTTTTTTCTGGTAACCATCCCCTCTCCAGGAGCCCATCCAAGTCACTTCATTAGAACAAAGGATACTCCTATCACTTGGGAATTTGGAAGGATTTTAGGAGCTCTGTGTCAGATATAGGGGCAGGTACCAATGTATACTTTTTCCTGTTATCTCTTACTACTATAGAGTTAGCTCTTGGGATATTAGGGGACAAGACATAAAAATCTAGGTCTGGGATATAATTGGTCCTTTCTATTGCTGTCTGAGTTATAGTAAGATGGTTTCAACTTCTGTTATGCACTTTGGGTAAGGCCAGGAAAATCGAGCAGGCATCACATGCAAATATCACAGCTTCCACTGCAGTTTTATGTAAAAAAGGACAACTTGTAAAGGGGAAGGCTGGCCTTTGCAGAAAACACCTGGCTGGGAGATGCTCAGCTTGATCAACCTTTGGACTGTCAGATGCCAGTTGATATTGGGGACCTCTACTCAGCCTCTACCTAGTCCAAGTTTTTGGAAATACAAGGTGGCAACTCCTTCCTTCATTAATATGTACCTTCTGTATTTAACACAAAAAGAGGGGCATTCAATCACAACCTAGAGTCCTCAGAGCCAGGATTTGACATATTGAAACTTAATTCATAAC
This sequence comes from Pipistrellus kuhlii, assembly GCF_014108245.1. Taxonomy (NCBI): domain Eukaryota; kingdom Metazoa; phylum Chordata; class Mammalia; order Chiroptera; family Vespertilionidae; genus Pipistrellus; species Pipistrellus kuhlii. The sequence continues at coordinate 66,595,875 of NW_023425562.1, forward strand.
AACCCACCCATCCATGGTTCTATGGATAGAACCTGGCACCAGAGATCTGGGATGTGGCCAGATGATTTCATTTAATCGATGTCCTAATATATTCATTGTTTCAAAAAAGCTATTAGAATTTTTCTCACCTGTAAATTTAAAATGTGTATATTCTTACTCTTCAACCAATATTAAGAGGACCCGGAGTACAAGAGAAGGGGATTGGGCTTAAACATAAAGTTTTGAGAGATTTAGGCAATAAGTCACTGGATAGATCTATAAGAAGTGGCTCAGACAATGAGGAATCTTGATGACAACCAGACCTCTGAAAGATGTTCATCTTCAGGACTAAAGAATACACTTGAAGTTATTATAAGAATAATAACAAAAATAAAAGTTGTTTTTGATAAGCAATTTATATTTTTCAATGAACTTACATTGAACATCTAGTCCTAGGTCCTGAGACTATGACACTGATCTTACAGAACTCAACCTCTAGTGGACTCTCTTATTTGAGGTCTTTTCTAAATTTCAGATGATAGTTTCTCCCTACTCCATGAGGAAGGTTGGTGAATTTTCACAATCATTGTACTGATGAGGAAGTAGAGCAGTGAGATAATAGAACTAAGAGGTAGCAATTTTTTTAAAAAAAAAGAGCACAAAGTTTGAGCTCAAGTATATTTGGTTATGGTGGGGATTTTGCTATATATATATATATATATATATATATATATATATATATATATATATGTGTGTGTGTGTGTGTGTGTGTGTGTGTGTGTGTGTGTGTTTATATATATATATATATATAACATATATAACATATATATAACATATATATGTGTTATAAAACAAAATGTTATCGTTTTAACCATTTTTAAATGTTCAACTCAATGGCATTAAACATTCACACCCCCTGCTGGGAATCAAGCCTGTAACCCAGGCATGTGCCCTTGACTAGAATCAAACCAGGATCCTTTGGTCAGCAGGCTGATGCTCTATCCACTGAGCCAAATCAGCTAAGGGTTTTTTTTTTGTTTTGTTTTTTTAACTTTTTGAGGAACTGTCATATTGTTTTCCATAGGGCTGCATCATTTTATAATCCTGTGTTTTTAGGACTACAACGACATTGCCTTGGATGATAAATGAGAGGGGGCGATAGCACAGATATTGTAGCAGTGCAGATCTGATGTTCCATTGTGTATCGGCTGAACCAACATTTCTGTCATAGGATTCGTGATGGTTTTCAAATAATGTTCTTCCTTTCCTCCACTAACGCTTGTTGAATAAAAGGGCATGTTTAACTTTTCAGTTCACTTTAAATATGATGAAATGTCAGTGTTTTTGAGGTGTCAAAACAAATGACATAATGTCAGCATTTAGAAGCTTAACTATTTGCAAAAGGAGTTGCTTTGTTTTCTGCCAGGCACACCACAGCATGTTTAACTACAGGGGATGATAGTTGTGAATTATGTGTCTAACCTGTCAAGAACCCAAAAACCTGAGTGATAAGGTGGTGCTTGTTTATCACTGCTTTGAGGATTTTGCTTGTTTCTGCCATAAAAAGGTTCACTAGGAGTTGAAATGAAAACATGTGGGATAGGTGCCAGGTTGGGTGGTCTTGAGGTGTATGTCTGTATGTATGTGCATGCATATGTGTGAGGGGGGTAGATCAAAATGACCACACCTGGAGACCTTTCCCCCAATTTGGCAGACTCTGGGGTAACCCACAGTGGTCAGGCCTTTGTGCAATACCCCCCACCCCTTTCTTGAGTGAGAGCAGAACCTCAGACTTGCTGCTAGCCAATATGAAATGACAAAGAGCATGAGAAGTCACTCCCTTGGGTATGATACCTCATATAAGACTCCCTTATTTGAGGGAGAAGCAATTGCTCTGCTAGCCTTGAAGCTGTCATGTTGTGACAGGACCATGTAGCAAGGAAGGGACAGACTCAGAAGATGAGTGTGGTCTTTGATTGACAGCCAGAAAAAAAATGGGGCCTCAGTCAGTCCTACAATCATAATGGATAGGAATCTGACAACACTCAAGAGGGCTCCAAGCTCCAGAAAGGAACACATCCTGGCCAACGCATTGGTTGTAGAGTTGTAAAATTCTGAACCTCAGATCAGTTTTCTGACCCATGGAAACCAGAACATAGTAAATGTGTGTGAGTTTTTAAGCCACTATATGTGTGGTTATTTGTCATAGAGCAATAGAAAACTAAAACCATCAGGCACACATAGCACTATCTTCCCTTTCTCTGCTTGTTCCTTTTATGTTTATATTGACCTATTTTCTTCTGTGGATTCTGCCTGGTGGTGCTGTCAATTAAGATGCCCTGGTTTCCCCAGCTACGGGGAAGCATAGTCCCAACTAGACCAATCAAATGTTGCGTCCTGGGAATCTAAATATTGAAAATGACAAAAAGGCTAGACATGTTTAAAGTTACTTCATCCCAGCAGCATTATCCTGATGCATTCTTGCTACCATTTCTTCTAGAGATTTCTGTCTTTGCCAATTCTGATTCTTAAACTTACTCTTTTATTCTGTACGCTCCATTAGATTCTTAAAGTAAATTTCTCTCCTGTTTAACTTAGTGTCTGATTTTGTTGTTGTTGTTGCAACCAAAGGAATACGATTTCTACATACAGCCCTGTCATGACATCCTTAAGCCTCCTTTTTCTCTCTGGGCTGCATTAGACTTTCTTTCTAAAAGACTCACTAATTCTTGCTGATGATGTTGTACCAAAGCACTCCTAGGGTAAGGAGAATCCAGGCATTGAAATTATAGGATTTTGCAATCAGAAGGCTGGAAATGATACCTAAAAATTGTCAATTTACCTTCTTTCTTTTAAGCAGGACCATTTTTTGTATGTGTTTTGTTTGTTTGTTTTGTTGTTGTTAGATCTCATAAAGAAGATACTCAGAATGGATAAATCATCAATGTGTACGTTATATATAAGAAGAAAAAATAGATTTTTTTTCTTAAGTTGAAAAACAAAGGTTACAGAATGGCTCCCAGCAGGGTTTTTGTTTTGTTTTGTTTTGTTTTTAATTTCTCAGAACAAAATAAATAGCTATTGGAGGTGCAGGCTTTCATAATGTTTAATATTGAATGTGTAAAGGTGTCTATGTCCTGGACAGAAATATCAAAGATGAAGGGGGAATCTTGAAGGAAACAAAATCTCCAAAATAGGATGAAAAATAAGAATTGAAAGTGGAGAGATGTCACCAGAGTTGTCTTTGGACTCAACCCTCTGATCTATAAATCTTTTCTTCATGGAAAAAGTCTATGTGAAAAGTGTTGCAGGTGTCTCCCCTCTGATAACTAGTCATAAGGTGTGAAAATTCAGATTATACTCTTACAAAGAAGGATTTAAAGGAGTTAAAATAAGACTTTTATTGCCATGTCCATGACACCATTTCAACTATAGTAAAGCATTTATTATTTTAGTTTAAGTTATTGAATTAGAACTGAGGGTTTTTTCACTGGGGTTCTACAATGACCCTATTAAAACTGTCATGAGAAATTCTCTGCTTATGCTTTGGTGAGATTTCAAAAAATATAAACAACATACCGTACTGTTATAGTTGAGAACACATGTGAGATGGAGTTTGTGTATCTATGAGAATAGATGTACCAGTGTGAAGAGAGAAATGTATAAAAACAACAAGAAAAAATCTACAGATGAAAAGTAGATTTTATGAATCTTTAGTGGGTTTCCCTTGCTCTAGGGCCAGTTTTAGCTGCATTTTAAAGTACTACATAAAATACTATATTGCCTATTTCCTTTTACAAAAACATAGTCGAGTTTTGGTTTCATGATTGCTAAAAGAAATGAGTTGATGTTTTTATAATATATCCTTTGAAACATAAAACTGAACATGGTTCTTTACAAGATCTCCTTCTCTTCCAACCACCTTCTAGGGTAGATTAAAATGAAATCAATCTTAGAACTCTGGAAATGTTAAGATTTTAAATGGGTAGTTCTTGACTTTGCAGTGAGATTGTTTCTTCTTGGAAAAACTCTCTCCCTCTCCCATTTCCTTTTGCCAGTAGACAATTTATTGAGTCTTAAGCAAGTGTTCTGTGTGCCATGCACCCTGCCTCCCAACCCTTGACCACCACCCTCCACTGAAATTAACTTCATAACTCTTCATCTTATATAGTTAGATGATCAGTTTTCTCTGAAAATGGCCAAATTTCCAACAAAGTAGTAAAGTAAACAAAAGAGGAAACTGATTTTTAAAACAGAAAATTTTGTCAACAATCTTGAAGAAGAGATCAAAGCAGTTCCTTCAGAAAGCATAAACACGTCCCAAAGACCACTGATTAAGTCCATCCTTTGAATTCTTCATACAATGAAATGTCTGAGGGTTGTGAGATGGCTCTATAAGGGAAAAGGAGGAGTATCGGATTTACCTCTGATCTGATTTCCTTTGGGACTGAGGTTACATGCTTCAAGAAGAATTCTCATTGGTGTAATAAACAGGTTTCATTGCTTTCAACAAAGTGTGGAAGTTGGGAGTTGTCAGAATCCTATAAATAATCATGAGAAGGGATAAAGTCATGATGAAATACAATACATTACTTTTCTATAGTCAAGATATGTTACCTGAGAATGACTGAAGACCAGAGAAACAAATCTCCATTACCCTTCATCTATCTTTACTACTGTGTCCCAATACATAAACAAAATCATTAGAGATTGGTATTTGGGGATTTGCATATTAGTTTTATATCATATATTATGACTAAAAATTTAAGGATCCAACTGTTGAATAATGTATTGTACACTTTGTCAAGAGAATAAATCTCACATTAAGAATTTTTGCCACAACAAAACTAATTAAAAATTTTAAAGAATGATGTAATGAGTGTGCAAATAGATTGCATTAGTATATAAATGTTGTATTCATTTGTACTCAATGTTTGAACAGTAGCTTGAATATCCTCAGTAGTTTCACACCATTGAGCCAATACTGCTCACTCTCTACATTAACTGCAAAATAGTGTTTTGTGCTTCTAGATCTGAAGTTGTTGCTTTCTAACTTGGTGAAGTATCAGTCAATGGCCTTTCTTACAAAGGACTCTGAAATTAATTTTTGTGATGATTTCACTGAGAGATACTCCTACCAAAACTAAATATTTTAGGAATCAACAAATGCCATTTTATATTGCACCAAAATTGAAAATGTCCTGGTATATAGCCACACTGATTTCTAGGCTCATCATCCAAATAAATGCCAATTTATATACAACTTCTTCAGGCAAGTGAGCTTGTGATGGGAACTATTACTAGACTTTGTTGGAAGCATTGAAGCCTGGTTATAGCCAGCAATTCCTACATCATTGAGAATTCTTCTTGAAGCATGTACCCTCAGTCCCAAAGGAAATCAGATCTGAGATAAATCTGATACTCCTCCTTTTCCCTCATAGAGCCGTCTCACAATCCTCAGACATTTCATTGCATAAAGAGTGCAAGGGATGGACTGAATCGGTGGTCTTTGGGATATGTTTATACTTTCTGAAGAAACTGTTTTGATCTTTTCTTCAGGATTGTTGACAGAATTTTCTGTTTTAAAAATCAGTTTTCTCTTTTGTTTACTTTAATACTTTGTTGGGAATGCAGTCATTTTAGGAGAGAACTTGGCATTGCTTCTATCAAGCTGGAGAACTTAATTATTTAGTCAAACTTTTCATAGAGGAATATGCACTGGCATGAAAGGACATCCACATTCTCCTTCTGGGAATGGATGAGATGGAAAGGAGGTTTGCTGTGAAGCATGTGGGCGTGTGCATATTTGTATCAAACTACCCTATGTGAAGGGCTGCCAGTGTGTAAAATCCTCCATACACAAGTAATTAATGTCTCCTGTTGCCTATGAAAATCACAAGCCCTGCGAGTACCTCCCCCCTGTACCATTTGGAAACCATTATTGGCCCCGAGAGACTGACACATTAGTAAGAGTGGGCTCTTGCCAGCCTATTTTGCAAGCTTTGCCTGGCTTGTTTCACTGAACCCCCACCTTTCTCTCCTTTGCCCCATGGTATGTCCTTTGGTTAAGGGTTTTGTCAGCTTCTTCTGCTTTGTGCTTACCTTTGTCTTCCTATTTACAAAAACACATCTTCCTTCATCAGCAAGACCATTTCTGTAGTGTGGACATCTACACCCAGCTGGCTCTGCTGTTCCGCCAAGATGCACACTGTGCTATGACCTTCAAATCCAAGAGTGTCAGTGGACAGCTATGAGGATGACACAGCATTCCAAGGGACAAGATTGCGGAGAGCACATTGTAGAGAGAATAAAAGGAAAGGAGATTAAAGCTTCCAGCCAATCATGTCCCACTGGGAAGCATTTTAAAACCCATTCTACCTCATTTGACCAAGTGTACACATCTTCTAGGAAGAAATAAGAGCCCAAGAAAGAAGGAGATATTCTGCTGTGTTAGACAAATGTCAGACAATAACAATATTCGCTTAGTGAATATTTGGGAAACTGAAATTTTGAAGTACTTGGATGCAAATCATATGTTAATATATGTAAACTAATGGAAATTATCAACAACCTTGATGTTTCTCACAGGTTGACAATGTGGCCTTTGATGCCACAAAAGGGTACCATTGCTGGTAGAGTTTCAGGAAATTATGTGGATTATACATCACTTTATATTTAATGTGAATCATATCTACTTAGCAGTCTGAGCAGTTGCTCTTTTGCCAACAGTTACGCTTGCACATATAAGTAAACAAACATATTTATCACCCCTGGGATCAGTATGTGCTAATAAAGTTGCTGCTGCTTGCATTTTAGATTTGTTTTGATGACAGACACATCCTAAATTAACTAAGAATGGTTCGATTGCTTCAGAGCTCAGCCAGAAAGAAAAGACATGAACATTATTAGAGTTGCCACCAAATGTTTTCAAAGGATATTCTGTCTTAGGTTGAGTTTCAGGTAGTTTTCTGAATGGACTAAACCATGATCAGCTTTTCTCTATACAGTTAATATATAAATGTATGGATTAAATCCATTTCTTGAGTTTTATCCCTTCTTCTTACCATTCTGCTTTGTATTCTTTGTTTTCCTTGTATCCTTTGTTGATCATGTAGGAAAAAAATATTTACTGACCACTTCACTCTTTCCATTCATTTCTTAACTTTTTTTCAATCTAATTTCCTCCTGAAATAGAAGAATAGAGCACCATTAGCTATATGATGGCTTAGTCCCATGGACTTTCCTCAGACTATGTCTTCTTTAACATTTGCAACATTTAACAGTGTTGATCATCCTCTCTTAGGGGTGTCTTCTACTTGCTATCAACTGTCACCAACCACAAACACCATTCCTGTGCCAGGAACTTCTGTCTGTTATTGAAGCTTTGGCTTTCTTTTTCTTTTTTTTTCTTTTTTCTTGTTTTTTTGTTTTTCCCCCTACTTCTCCATTGGCTTCTATTCAGTTCCTGCATATATTTTGTTTGTTTGTTTGTTTTCCAGTTCCATTTGATGTAGGTAATCTATTGTACAAAGAAAAATATTAAAGGCTCTTTTACTCTAAAACCAATTATACCCACTTCCAGCTCTTGGAAAGGAATTAATGCATGGAGTGTGTGGTAGGGTGTGCTTGAATTGAATAGGTACAGTTCCCTGGAATGTACCAGGTGTAGATTAATTTTTCTTAAGTGTTTGGCATATACTAGCTCTTTTTTTATCCTCTTCATAGTCTATTTGTTATTTATCTCCATTTTACACATGAAAACACTATGTGCTCATCTATTGAGAAAGTCTTCTAGGTCAGTTTTGAAAGATAAGATGACTTGAATGTGTTTGGTATTACTCAAAAAAGAAATGGCATCAAGGTTCAGAACAGTGAAATTCCTATAACCAAGATGAAAGTCATGACTTCAAGAAACAATTATTTGATAATTAGGTGAGAATGCTGCTGTATTAGTTTGAATTCCATCATTATTCTTTCTTACAAAGAAGGAAAAATTAATATTTAAGGGGAAAAACTAACACAATCTAATACCCAATTTCTAATACCCCAAGTCACATATTTGAACACTCTATTCTTTGTATTCTTCAGTTTGCCTTTGTTTTTAGAGTGCCTTTCTTAACTATGCTAATGATAACTTCACATTTAATATTTGTGCTTCAAAAAATAAAATAAAATGACAAACAAACAAACAGGTCTCCCTGTTTAAGTTCTCTTTTTCCTCAGTGGAGTAAGCTTCTTTGTGGTTCTGGCATTAAAATGTTTCAAAATGGTTATTGATTCACGGACATTGGTTCTGTAATACAATTTTCTCTATCCTCTGATGTGTTGCTATTTGTTTGAAGGCACTTTCCCCATTATTAGTGCCCTCAGTAGCACTGAGGGATGAGGCCGTGCGGACTTTGGGAAGAAAGCCAGTTGTTTTCTGTGCTGCAGTACATGGAAAGTTATTCAGGAACATGCCCACTGGGGCAAATTTACCAAGCAGAACGTGTATTGCCTTGACATTTTGAACTATCTACTGACACGAAAAGTCAACAGTGAAGTAATTCTACACTTGCTTAGGAATTATTTCATTCAATAGCATTATAGGATAAGATTAACATTTTGAGTTTTTTCTCTCAAAATATAATCCTTTTATTCAACCAAAGTTTATGGTGTCAATGATATTCATTATTTTACTCAGATTTTCATCTTTTTTCTTCCAAGCAGAGCTTTGTACATGATTCATTCTATGCATGTCTCTTATTGTTCCTCTGGGAGAAAGATAACACCTCCCACCCATACTAAAACTTACCAAGTATCAGTAATGAGCACTTCTTGCCTTAAGACAGTGAAATCCCCAATTTCTCCTCTGTCTAAACAGAAAATCCACATTTGAAACAGATCTGCCAATCTCTGCATCTTTGCAGCATAGACTATAATATAATGGAGCCAAATTTTGACCCACCCATTAATATTTATTTATTTATTTATTTATTTATTTATTTATTTATTTTTTGTTGACACTATTATGGATGTACACATTTTTCACCCCATGGTCCCCTCCTCCATCGAGTCCTCTACCCCTTTCTGGCCTTCACCACATTGCTGTCTATGCCCATGGGCTATGCATGTTATGTGCTGTGTAATCTCTTCTAGTCCCCACCACCCCTGCCCCTCTGTGGTTGGAATGTCATGTCTATGTTGAGCTTGTTTCTCTGAATAATTTAGGGGTGTGCTGCTCAGTAGGTTAGCCCCAGGTACTATGCTTCTTTGTTTAAATTAATGAAAAGAAAATTGAGTTTTTCAGTTTCAATAACCACATTATAAGTGCTCAGTAGTTGCATATGACTCAATTTATTTATTTTTATTTTTGTTGATTTTAGAGAGTGAAAGGAGAGAAAGAGAGAGCTAGAGAGAGACATTAATTTGTTGTTTCACTTATTTATGCATTCATTGGTTGATTTCTTTGTTTTACTTTTTTAATATTTTGTTTCTTTTTATTATTTTTTTAAATCCTCACTCAACGATATTTTTCTTTTTATAAAAAATATTGTATTGATTTTTTACAGAGAGGAAGAGAGAGGGATAGAGAGTTAGAAACATGAATGAGAGATAAACATCAATCAGCTATCTCTTGCACACCCCCCACTGGGGATGTGCCTGCAACCAAGGTACATGCCCTTGACCGGAATTGAACCTGGGACCTTTCAGTCCACAGGTGGACACTCAATCCACTGAGCCAAACTGGTTTCGGCAAGGATATTTTTCCATTTATTTTTTTAGACAGAGTGGAAGAGAGATGGGAAGACAGAGAAAAATATTGATGGGAGAGAAACACATTGACTGGTTGCCTCTTGCAGGAGCCCCAACCAGGGCCAGCAAGGAGCCTGCAATCAAGATACATGACTTCAACTGAAATTGAACCCAGTCTGCAGGACAATGCTCTATCCACTGAGCAAAACTGTCTAGGGTGGGTTGATTCTTGTATGTGCCCTGACCTGGGATTGAACCTGCAACTTTGGTTTATCTGGATGACTCTCTAACCAAGTGAGCTACAGGCTGCAGGCGTCTTCAAACTATGGCCCTCGGGCCACATGCGGCCTGCAGAGGAGTCTGATCCGGCCCGCCAGGTTTTTTGGGCAGTGAGCGCAGCCGAGGTGTTACAGTAGGATTTAGTAGTTCATATAGTCCGGCCCTCCAGCTCTCTGAGGGACCGTGATCTGGCCCCCACTTTAAAAAGTTTGAGGACGCCTGCTAGGGTGCATATGACCCAATTAAAATAATGAGACTCAGGATATTTTCTGAGGCTCCTACCTAAAGAGATTCTCCATTCTTGAGAGATGTGGAAAAAGACTATAGCTGTTAGAAGTTGCTCACAGGTGTGTTGGAGTTGTGGGGAAAGCCATCCTCAGGAAGGAGTAGCATCCTCCTGTTTTCCTAATGACCTACCTTCCATGCTAACTCAAAGGTGCCTTCACTTTTCTGAATCTCAGTCTTTCAAATTAGAAACATAAAATACTTGAGGTGAAAAGTATGGTTAATTAAATATTTCTGTGACTACATATTTTCTAGTGAGTCTTTTCTGTGTTTGATTTATTTTTATTTATATATAATACAAACTAGAGGCCCCTGTGCATGAAAATTCTTGCACTGGAGGGGAGTCCCTCAGCCACGCCTACCCCCTCTCATAATCCAGGAGCCCGCAGGGGCAGGAGGTGGCAATCAGGGGAAGGCAATGCCCCCATCACACCTCTGTTGCTGCCATTGCCAGCAGTGCAAACCTCAGCTGGCCTTGGTTACTTGAGCCTCAGGCAGCCCTGGTCGTCTGGGCAGCTGCCATCTAAGGTTTGCCTGTACCTCGTGCCAGCCCTGGGTAGCTGGGGGGCTGAGGGACTTTGCTGTGTACCTGACACCCCAGGGGGCTGAGGGGACTGGGTGCCACCATCTTGTGGCTGTGGGCACTACCATCTTTGGGGGCGGGATAATCAATTAGCATATTCTCTCCTTATTGGCTGTGGGTGCTGCCATCTTTGAGGGTGCGGCAGTCAATTAGTACCTTATTTTCCGGCATATAAGATGACCTTTGAAACAAAAAAAAGTCAACCAAAAATCGGGGGCAAAAGACCAAAACTGCACAAAAATTACCTGCAGATCTTGACGGCAAAGTAAGTCTTTTCTTTGAAGTGAGGGGTAGTCTTATACAGCGAATATAGGCATAAACCTATGTTTTAACTGTAAAATTAGGGGGTCGTCTTATACGCCGGAAAATACGGTATATTCCCTCCTTATTGCTGTGGGTGCTACCATCTTTTTGATGACTGCATGAGGGTTAATTAGCATATCCCCTCTTTATTAGATAGCATTGTCATTAATTTTTTTTTTCAGATTCATTTCACCTTTTTTGGTATTTTCTTATTTTCTCATGTTCATGCCATTACAACAGCAATTGGCTTAGGAAGTAGAACTGCATGTGAGTAGTAGTGAAGGATGTAAGGGAACACTATCCAGTGGCAAAAGAACTGAACAAATTTTAAAATGTTCAAGTGTATGATGTTTTACTAAATCAAAGTAAGTTATTACCAGATATGTTATAAAATATTTTTATTTGAGCTTTTAAGCCATCACATTTAATGTCCTACTTTGAAAAAGCAAGGAGGCAAAGATAACTTTTGCAAGGTTTAAAGTAGGTATAGAAGTTATTGGGTTGTCATTTTAATAGAGTAGAAGTCTTCTATCTGCTATAAATGCAAACAGTTGAAAGGAAACTGTATGTTGCCACTAATAGTGAAATGGGTAAACTGCACACCTTATCAAATTACTTCTAACAATAGGAAAAAAGTATTAACAAGATTGATATATTTTCCTTTTTGCCACAGTTTTGTTTTATATAACTTTTAGGGATATATCAGGATATGATTAGTGTTGTATTTTTTCTACAAAGGTGATGATTTGAGTATAGTTCATAGTAGAATTTTTATCTTTATATTTTTTCCAGTTCTTCAGATTAATCATTATTGACATTGTGAACTTCCCTAACTTCTGTTCTTATTTTTCACCTCCAGTGACTTTCATTGAACTAACAAAGCTATCTTCTTTCCAGGGAAGATGTCTACTGTTTATCCTTTGGTGTTTTGTTTGTGGAATCCATGAATGATGATTGAATAAAATAGAACCTGAGTATTATTTGAAAAACTCTATTCCCTTATATTTTGTTCTGCATTCCAGTTTTCAAGTAGAATTGCAACAATCTAATTATTAATTAGAATGTCACTAGAGTTTGCAGATGAGGAAGGAGGATTTTGTGAATAAAGAGGAAATTATTTGGCTGAATCATGTGGTTTTCAACCCTTCACTATCATGCATCTTATATGAAACATTTGTAATTTTGATAATAGAAAGTTTTTAAAAATCAAATTATTGTGTTTAACTCTATTGAATTTAATCCTATATCTTAAGTTTCTCCTGGCTGCATGGAACCATAGTATCTTGTCCAGAAGTAAATAATTCATAAGTTTTAAAGCACATGCCATTCTGAGTAAGGTGATGAAATCTAGTTCTGCCCTGTTTCCTCTGCCTCAGGACATGAATCATCTCTTTGTGGGGCCTATCCATTCTGTATACCAATTAGCACATTAGTCACTTGGTAATTCCCTTGCTTATCAGATTGACTGCTATGGTAACTCAGGATTTATGTTCAAATAACCTTATTTTACATAATAATGGCCCTAAAGTGCAAGAGTAGTGATGCTGGCAATTCAGATATTCCAAAGAGAAGCTGTAGAGTGCTTCCTTTAAGTAAAAAGTTTTTAAGTTTTACTATCTGAGGGCTGGTATTTTGAAGAATTGTTTACTCTGATCAGTTGAAAATAGTCTTCCTTCCAAATTTCCATACTTTACAATGTTTGTGGTACCATCAAAAGAGAATAAAGAATAAAACTTGTAATGTTTTTGTTACTTAAAAAATTAAACTATGTCCTATTAAATTATATAAATCCATTAGTAATTTCTTTGGATACATCTTTTCTTTCCACACACAATCAAGATGCAATTTATGGAGTATGAGAGAGTATATTTTAACTAGAGGCCCAGTGCATGAATTTGTGTACAGATGGGGTCTGGCCAGTCCACCCCCAATCGGGGGTAAAGAGGGGCTTATCAGGGACCTGGCCAGCCAGGGAGTTATTAGTGTCAAAGATCTTTGCAGGGTGTGTACATGTTTGCTGTTGACTTTCAGATGAGTTGAAGTTTCAAAGATGCTTTAGTGTCAGGGACACTTACACCTTCCATTTCTAAGCCTCTCTCTAGGCAGGTATACGGTTTAGTTCCCTGCTCACAAACCCTCTAAAGAGAGGCCATGGTATGATGTCTTGGTAGTAAACAGTGGAGAGCGAATGCAGGAAGATGGTGGTTGTCCTAGGCACCTCTCCTGGACACCCGACTGATGGTCCAGACCTTGAGTAGTTTTCTTCCTGATCACTTGTCATTCAAGTTCCTGGTTTATGAATGCTGGAGAGTGTTTACTTACTTAAAACCAATAAAGGGCACACTTCAGTGATTGTGATGGGAAGGTGATAGGGGTGGGCTGGCTGGCCCCGCCCCTGATTAGGCTGGCTGGCCCCCCGCAGTGTGCATCATAGCCACCCTTTATTCTGGTTGTTCTATGGTTCAGTCACTTGGCAATATAATAGGTGCAAGCTGCCTTTATCATCTATAATAATAAAAGTGTAATATGCTAATTAGACCAGACTCCTTCTGGATGAAGCTGGGGCTGTAGCCATAGGATCAAGGAAGCCTCTGCAGCTGCGAGGGAAGGATTCAGGCAGCAGCTGTGACTGTGAAGGCCTACTCTAGCACAAATTTTGTACATTGGTCCTCTAGTATACTATATTTGCCTTTTAAAGAAATTCCAGTTATGGGCTAATGGGTTCAGGTTATATGTAGGAATCATGTATATTATACTTTTCTTTGGAAAGTAATTATTTTAAGGCAAAAGTAGGTTTCAATTTTATTTTAAATGGTAATGATATCTCAGATAACTTGGATTATATCCCATTTTTCTCTATTACTATGTATTTATAAACTCTTTTTTTATGTGTAGTCCTTTAAACTGCACAGCATTTGAAGAATGGTCATCATAAATATGAAGTGTTGTGGGGTCGAACCCTGGGTTCAAAATAAGACCACCGGAGGCTGGTTAATTAATTAAAAAAACAAGCAAGCAAGGATTTATTGACTGGCCAGGACAGTCGGGAGAGCACCACACGCAGGTGGTCTCCAAACGACTGCACCGTTTCAGGGGTAGGCAGTCCCTTTTAAAGGTTCAAACCACAGGAATTTTCCTTTGTTCTAAATTCTAAATCCTAAAGACTAAATTCTAAAGACTGGGGACAGCCCACAGGGCCGTTCCCAGTCACATCCTGCTGGACATTGGAATGTGGCCCTATCTTGCAATAGCGATAACACAGAAGCAGAGCTCAGCGGTTAGACTCTAAAGGTTATCTACAGTTTCTATCCCTGAAGCTACTGAGTCAGTGGGAATCAATCTCCTGTGGTCCTGGTCCCAGGCAAGGGAAAATTGCCTTAGCCTCCAGGTCTTCACCTGGAAGCTGAGGTAAGTACCCAGTGATTTAATCAGATACAGGGGCCAGACTTAGCAGGGTTAAAATTCAAACAGCAGTTTTTACCAAAGTATGATTGCCTCTCTATTTCAGAAGGCTATGCATTTTTATCTACTTTTTATTTTTATCTCATTAAAAATACCTAAATGGAGAGATATTTACAAAATAAAATCACCAATAACATAAATGATTTATGATCATTTTTATGCTTCTTTCCTGTCAGTTTAGGTATTTGGAAATTTGGGAAGAGTAGATACTATTGATCCTTCTATTTTAGTTCATTTAATAAATTATATTTTTCTACTGTGTTTTAACAATAACAAAAAAGATTAAGATGTCTTATGTTTTCAGAAGGCAAAAAAAGGTTATGTGAGCTATCTTATTAATTTAACATAGTTTATTTATGAAAGATGTTTCAAAAGCTAAATTTTATATTTAATGTGAATTGAGGAAAATTGAAACATATAAAGACTAACTTTTTAATATTATACTTATAATCATTAGAATTACATTAATTGCTAACTTACCTTGTTTTTTTGAGGCTTTCAGTGTCCTACCTTTTTATTTTTATTTTATTTAAGGATCCTTAGAAACACCATTGATATGGTGTAATTAATGGGCACACTGGATTTAACAGAATGGAATTATTTTTCTTTCCCTTTCTACCTACCCCAGTGAGATGCACAGACTTTCATGGTATGGTACATAACAGCATAGCACTATTCCTGAAAAGTTGAAATCAACTTTTCTATTGTAGTTCAGTATAAAAAACCAATTTATCTTTTAAATGCACTGAAGAACAGACTGCTTAAATGACTCAGTAGGTCATTTTTCTTGTATGACAACAATTTGATAACAATATTAGATTTTATATATCAACTATGTTTAGTCATTCTGAATAGTTTTTATTCAGAATGAGTTCCTAAGGCAGGCTTTGCTAAATGTTGAACCTGTGTTCCTCTATAAAACAGATTTTAAAAATAATTAATTAATTAAAATAAGTTATACAAGATTCCTATTGTATTTTAAAATAGCACTTCTCAAAGCTAACACTATTATATTATTAACTAGTAGTTCTGTACACGAATCCATATGCCAGTAGCTCTCTGCAGGGTCTAGCCCCTCCACACCTGCTGCCCAGAGGCCCTCTGCAGCCCAGAGGCCCATCTGTGCCCAGGCCTTGCCAGAGGCCCATCCACACCAGGGTGCAGAACGCTTGCCCTTTCCTCCCCCCTCTGCCCTTGCTGTTCTGTGCCCGCTGCCCAGAGGCCCTCCACAGCCAGGGTGAAACACTTGCCTTGTCGCTGTGGTGAAGAAGCAAGCATTCCACCAGGCTGCTCATGCTGCCTACTCTCAATGGCCGCCACCCAAGGGACTGAAGAACGCTGATGGGGCTGAGAGGACTGGGCACCATCATCTTTTGGCTGTGGTTGCTATCATCTTTGTGACAGAGTGATGGTTAATTTGCATATTACCATTTTTAAAGATAGGAAAAGTCAATAACTGTGTAAAAGATCTGGTTTACAATGATAAAGTGAAGCTGAATTTCAAAATATTTTTTCCTTAAACCAATGGCATGAAAAGCATATAATTAAATATCAACTCTGGTCATCCATCTATCCATTAATCCATCTGTACATACATATGTATATCCTACTTAATAAAAGAGAAACATGCAAATAGACTGCACCTTCACTATGTCCACAAGCCCCACCCACCATCCAATCAGGGCATTTATGCAAATTAATCCAACCAAAATGGCAGGTAATTTGCATATCCATGCCAGAGCAAAGACTGAAGACAGTGTAGAAAGAAGCCAAGTGCTGCAGAAGGGAGCGAAGCTGCTGAGAAGCAAGCAAGTGGGGCAGGGGAGAAGGAAGGAAAGCAGGTGGGCGGGGGAGGAGGGAGGGAAGCAGGTGGGGCAGCGCCTGCAGCAGGAAGCCCTATTGCAGGAATCTTCCTGCAACAGGCCTCTAGTATATATAATAAGGAGGAAAAACTTATATCAATCAGAGGAAAACACTAGTGTTTAGCAAAGGATGCAGATCTTAGACCCAGAGCCTGTGTGGTGACTGTAGCAATCCACCATGTGCTTCTAAATGGCTTTCTATGTAAAGGAAATATAGAAGGTGTGAGTAAAATAATATCCCAAAAATGACTGACCCCCAACTATAGAGACACTAATGGAGCATTCCTGAGATAGGGAACATGGAAACTTTTGTGAGGATGGCAGTCTTCTCACTCTCAGGACAGAGTAACCATTTCTGTAGTTCTCCATCTTGGCGTCTCCCTGCCAATATGAAAGTAGGTGATAAAAAGCAGAATGATTATAAACCTTCAGAGCTAATTATCTTCAACAATAAACAAGGTTTTAGTTGATCAGGAAACAAAAGAGAAAATAAATTGGACAAGGAGCGGGAATGAATGGATAAGCATATAGGAGAATCCCTGGGTGATGTTGCCTTCAGCCTGTGGACAGCCTCATGCCTTATCTCTGCTGAGTCTGAGAGAGGAGATAACAGGGCTTTTGGGAAGAAAGAAGCTAATTGGACTAAATCAACCCCTAAATTAATCCTAATGGAAACAGAGGTTAAGAAGACCTGGGCTGAGTAGGGGAACTATCTGAAGCCATAGGCATCAAATTGATTCCTAATAACGTGAAAACAGATGCAGGCCTAAAAAAATTAAAATAAAACAAAACAGAGAGGATATGACAAAATTCAAAATTACTAATCAAGATTGCCCACAACTAAACCCAGCCACTTCCCTCACTCCACCCCTTGCCATTGGTCACAGGTATAAGCAGTCATCAAACTGCAGTATCCAGGGGAGCTAAGTGAATCTCAGCTATGGTGAGAGGACTGTATAGAATAAAGTTACTAAAAACAAACTTTAAAACTGCCAAATCACCAGAGAGGAAAAGAAACACATGTCACATACATTTTTTAAAAAAGATAATTCACATAGAAGAGTAAAAACAGAGAAATATTACATGTAAAATGCAATGTTGATTACTTTTTACATCAATAGATCTAAATGAGAGTGCCTTTTAATGTAATATAACATAAATAAATTTAATAATTAATTGTGAGAAACACAATGAGAATTAGCAGAAATTCAGTGGTGGCAAGAGAAGTTAGACCATCATTTTAGCCATTAATAAAATTATGTAGACCAATATATATGGTCTGAATAGAATCACTAATATCTCTGAAATTCAATCTTTATTTCCATATCTCTGGGTCAGATACAGAAGTGGAACATATATTAGACCTTAAAGAAAACTTTACTATGCTCCCCAAAAGTAAAATAATATAAAGTACAATATTGACCACAATGCAAAAAAGTTAGAACTCAGTAGAAGGTAAATATAAAATCCAACCACCTTAAAAACAAAAACAAAAACTTCTTAATTCTTGTGTCACAGGGAAATAACATTATAAAAAATATTTATAAAAAAAAGTGAACATTTGACAGAATTCAGAATAATTTGCCATTAAAATTAAAATTCACCTGGAAAATAAACATCTGAAAATATTCATCATAATTTTGAAAAAGATGAGATCACTACTTTACTAAATACTAAAATGCATCATGAAGTTGTAATAATGAAAGTAAACTGCTATTGGATAAAAGAGAGACTATAGCAGGCCTGTATGGGTAAGCATATAGGAGAATCCTATGTGTGTAACATTTATTCTGTGGTATTGGTGTTTGTTAAAAAATCACTGAGAAAAGGTATTGCTCAGCAAACACTGTGGGACAAGTGGTTAACTGGTGCAGAAAAAGATGAAACTGGATTCCTACTGTATTTTCTACCTCAAAATAAACTCTAGATGGAAGAAACTATCAAGCATTAAAAAACAGCCTACAAAAAGTTTTTAAACATCATTGCTAAATGTACTTATAATCTTGGCAGAGAGAAACTCTTCAAAAAGTAGAACATCCATAATTTATAAAGAAAATATCAATAAATTTTACAACATAAAACATATTAGAAAAACAAAGATTTTGTATGAATAGAAAACAATATGAGAAAGAACAAAAGAAAATCACGAATTTGAGAGAATATTTATATAGGTCAGATCAACACTATTTTTTCTTAATTTTAAAATATCTAATAGACTAAAGTAATTAACAGTAGAAAAATGGGCAAAAGATATTAACAGCAAGTTTTAATAATAAAAAAGTGAATATTTAACATATAAATAGTTATTCAGCCTCATTCAGCAGCAAAGCCAAAAATATATAAATAGAAATGATTTAAAAAAATCTAACATTTATACCAATATGATTGACAAATAATTAAATCTGAAAATACCAGGAATCAGTATATTGATAAAGAACTCTACCTTGTGAGGTTATAAAATATGCTGACCTATCTTGGGAGGTTTGAATGTATTTGCCAGAAATTTAAATGTGTAAACCCTTTTACCCTAACATGTCACTGTAGGAATTCACACTATGCATAGACTTGCAAAAGTCCACCAAATGTTTGCACAATAATGTTGACTTCATCTTTATTTATACACTTCCCTTGTCTGCACCCTTCCAACTAAAAGTAATGAAAGTATTGGTTAGTATGAAACTGTTTAAATAATTACAACATGATAAAGAATTTTGAAGACTGTTTGAAAAATAATTGTTTATACTGAAAGGAAGATAGTTCAAATATACAGGAGTATATTTTTAAAGTCAAGATATAGTGTTAAATATGTGAAAATATGCATATATGCGTGATTTGTTCCTATTACATTAAAAAAAACACATTTTTTCCCCTTTTTCTAAACGGATACAGAAGGAAATGTTAACAGTGGCTGCTCTTGGAGAAAGGGATGGGGTTAAGGGAGAAAGAATTTCACTATTTTTTTTCCTTTCTGTATTGTTTTCATTATCTAATCATCATATATACGAACTGAGGTTTCTCAAGCACTACTTATTTTTACTTTTCTTTCTTATATTTCCCTTACAAACCATACTAATCAATGTTAGTGGTATTAATGAGTTAGCAAAATAATTCGGAAAGGATTGACTCTACAGCCTGAATCTACAAATTCTGGTGTGAGCTGAAAATTAGGGAACTCTATCAGTTTTAATATTTCTACAGAGAGTTGTTACATATACACGATGAATACACATAAGACTACTAAGTTCAGGTTGATTCTTCTTAAGTGTTGATTCTACTCCCCCAAGAATCGAAATAATTTTAATATATTTTGTTTTATAAATATTTAACTTATGTTTGCTGAACTTGAAAAAGGCAATATTCCACAAGGGTGCATTTTCTAAATGTAAGGCATGAATGATTTTTTTCATAGTTCCAGTATTTATGAAATACTGAGAATTTATGCATGTGAAATGTCTCTTAATGGACCATTATAGACTTAAGCTATTCTTTGTTTAGGTCTCCAGTGTAAAATTCAAGGAGGGGAAGCTACATCAAACGAATATGCTGTGTTTCTTGTGCAATAGCCTTTTTAATCTCTGCAGATAGGCTCAGCTAGATTGGTCTGAAAGATTTTTTAAAGAAGTGCTTTAATTCTCTCTCAAAAAACTCAGCCTTCCTAAAGTATCCTTCCACATCGCTATTTTTACTGTTGCTGCACATACTGAAGTCTTTACAAGCATGGCATTTACTATGTTTATTTTATGTAGAGTGTGTTATTAAAGCAGTGGCTGAATTCCTAGATATAATTTACATAAATTCCTATTTCAGTGATAAAAATTAATGGCTTGGTAGCTATGAATGAGTTGGAATGAGTCATTGATTTCTTAACAGAAAAGAGCTTTGTCTTCAGTTTTTACCACATTTGAACATCAGCACCTGGATAATTTTCATTTGTTTATTTACTTGCATTTACTTAGTGTCATCATTATGACTCCGTGATTTGAGCAGAGGAGGTCTCTCTTTAACCTTAGCCTACTCATAGGGGGACGTGGCACTTATCACAGTTTATCTTTTAAAACCATCCCCAAAGCTTGACAATGTTCTTGTAATTCCATTAGCAGCTGTGATGTGGAGGCTTAACATCTTTGCCATTTTGGAAGCTGACAGACTGAAACTTAGCATTCGTTTTGGCTCCTCTGAATTTCATCTGCTCATCCAAGCTTTTCAAAATGAAATAAAAAGTCAGCCCTTGTTCTCGCTCCTGCAGAAGCAATCGCAGATTTTATGAGGAAAACAATGAACATGTCACCGTGGATTTGGCACCGGGGAGGAGCAGGGAGTTCATAAATAGTCTTTGTGGGTGCCACCTGTTATGCACCAGAATTGTTTAGATCAGTGAAATCCTCTGGCTGTAAGTTATGTAAATTGTGTCTTTTCCTAGACTATGTTTTATGGGAGAGAGGCGGGGGGGGGGGGGGGGGGGAGGGTTGAGAAATGTGTACGAAACCCGAAAGGGTCTCATGCTTAAATACCGCAATGTGGCAGACAGTTAATCTTCAAAACAGATAGTGAACATACATAACTGCTTTATTACCTTCCACATATGTCTCTCCATAATTATCCTGGCTTATACCTTCGATGAGATAAAGAGGTAAGAGCTGTCTCAGCACAGAGAGTTTGGTTTTTATTTTTTGGGTCCCGAGCAGAAGGTATTAGGGAAAAAGTCATGTGGATTTGTTTGATATTGGTGCTAGGAAAAGCCCGACTGAAATTAATCGTTCTGTCTGTTTGAGGCCTCGGAGAGCAGGTGCCTGGTAAGTCTGACTAACAGCTGCGTCAACACACCTTGGCACATCTGAGACTGTTTAGGGAAATGACTGGGGGGCTGGCTGCACAGAGTCCTCTCCAGTTATCTGGTGCTGACATGTGCAAGTGGCATCTAGTGACTGGGTTGCAGCTGACCTCCCCGTGGCCCGGGAGTAATTCCCGAGAGATTTTACTGCATTTTGCAAATGAAACAGGAGCCACTTCAATGTCGAAAAGGAAAAAACAATTTCTTACCAGGGATTTCCACTGAGGTGGCAACCCCAGTCGTTTACCTTTTGCTTGTTTGGTAACTAAAAAGGATGATTGTTGAGCAAGTGTATGGATGTGGAAATGAACATAGGTTACAAACTCACGTGTACAAGACATGCACCTGGAATTTCCTATAAATTGTATTTATGTAGTGACTTACTGTATTTTTCGGACCATAAGATGCACAGGACCATAAGACGCACCAGTTTTTAGAGAGGGAAATGAAGAAAAAAAGATTCTGAAACAAATAGTGTCCTAAAATATTTTATGTGCATTAAAACCCAACATCACAGTCATAAACACATGTAATCAACCCTGTAAAGTAAACAGCAGCATTTAGAACCATTTTAGAGCCAGGCAAGCACACAGAGACCACAAAGAGCCGGGCAAGTAAAAAACTTTTTTTTTAAAGTATATGTGTAGGCTATATTTGGACCATAAAACGCAGGGACTTTTTCCCCCCACTTCTGGGGGAAAAAAAGTGCGTCTTATGGTCCGAAAAATATGGTATGTCGAGAGAGAACATCCAGATTCTCCCAGAACAGTCCAGGATTTTGGCCTCATAATTAACCTTCACTCATCTCTTCCCTCTCAACAGTGTTCTGGCCATGCTACCTGTATGTCACAATGACTACTTTTCCTTGAATCTGTTAAGGTAGAACAGCCCTGGTACTTCAGTGGGGTGAACTATTGGGCTCAAAGTGAAAAAGTGTATTTGTCAATATTTTAGAACAGCTATTTTTAACCTTTTTTAATCTCATGGCATACTATATACTAGACTTCTCCAGCACACCAAAATCATATGCTGATCTGGCAGAAAATAGGTATAATTTTGATTCTTTAACACTGGATGGCTATTGTTGTATTGGCTGTTGTCATTTTTTAAATTTAACCATTTAAGGGAAAAATACATCATTGGCCTGGACTAAATAGTCAGATATTGCATGTTTCAAAAATTCTAGAGTCACACCAGTGTGCTGCCTAACACCAATTGAAAATCATTGCTTTTGCCGAAACCTGTTTAGCTCAGTGGATAGAGCATCAGCCTGCAGACTGAAAGGTCCTAGGTTCAATTCCGGTCAAGGGCATGTACCTTGGTTGTGGGCACCTCCCGAGTGAGGGGTGTGCAGGAGGCAGCTGTTCGATGTTTCTCTCTCCTCAATATTTCTAACTCTCTATCCCTCTCCCTTCCTCTCTGTAAAAATCAATAAATATATTTAAAAAATAAAAAAAGAAAATAGTTGCTTTGGAATATTATTCTCTTTGAAATACTCAAAGGTTATTTTGTTTGTTTATTGCTAGTTTTTAAAAGGATGTGTAAGAGTGTCATAATTCATATAACAGAGATGGGAAATGTTGGCCAGGGAGGAGTAAAGATATTACTTGGATAATGT
Organism: Pipistrellus kuhlii; assembly: GCF_014108245.1. Lineage (NCBI taxonomy): Eukaryota > Metazoa > Chordata > Mammalia > Chiroptera > Vespertilionidae > Pipistrellus > Pipistrellus kuhlii. The sequence continues at coordinate 66,618,812 of NW_023425562.1, forward strand.
AGTGTTTATTTTGGGAAGTCTTGATATACTCTGGAGAATCCTCATAACTTTTATGAAATCATTAGTTTATGTATCCCTCAACAAATCTAACTCCTTCACACTAATATTGGTAGGAAAATACTTTCTATGAGCATGATGTTCTCTGTTCAGACATTAGGCTGTGCTGGAAGGAGCTGGTTGGAGCAGGGTTTGGGGCAGAAATGGGTGAGGTCAAGGAGGTGAAGCAAGTTGCTGGGTGAAAGGAATCTTGTATGTGAAACAATCAGGGAGCCCTCAGATCCTTGATTTAGGGCCTTTGTAATACATCACCTTCTCCTGAAGCTAATGCATGCTTTAACTGCCCTCATTCATCATAAGTCAGTTTTCAAAGCTGAGTAATTGCCTACTTGGGCCATATTTTGTGAACCAGATTTCAGTCACAGTATTTGCCATATTGGCAAAATTGGGATGCATGGAAAGCATTAAGTTCATATTCACCCAGATTGCATGCACATACCTGCATGCATACAAACATACAACATTCATACATATATACAAGTGTGAGTACGAGTGTGTAACATGTATGTATAATTGTAAGTCTGCTTGTGTAGAAGTATGGGCTTTGAAAGCAAACAATCTGGCTCCACATCTGTCTGTGCCTCTCTGTACACATCTTGCCTCCTCTCCTGCCCTTATCTTGGGGCTGGGAAAGAATAGCTAAGCCTCCTGTTCTGTTTCCCAGTGGGTGCAGAAAGTGTACTAGCTCTTTTCTTTCACATATGTGGATTCACACCTTTCTAATTTGAGCATCTGGATTATTTTTACTGCTTCTTCAGAATAAAACCACATTTTTATATTCTTGTTATGTGTTTCAAGACTGCCAGAGTGATTTTCCTAAAACGGAAGCCTGATACTTTCATTTCCATTTCTCAGAAACTTGATAGATCCTCCTTTGTAAAAAATCAAAACAAAACAAAAACTGCCTCATAGGATGGCATTCTACTATCTTTTCCAAGCCTTGCATCTTGTTCCTGCTCTTCTAAATTCCCAGATCCTTTGAGGTTTATCTGAAATGCATCTCTCCCTGAGCCAATTGCCAGTCATCCTAGTCACTTTCTCATTCCTGTGACTTACTGGAATTTTCTCATTTGAGGACAGCCCTATCCATAGCTTGCCTTGAACTATGACTAGTTATTTCCATACCTGCAGTACTTATCCTATATAATAAAGAGGTAATATGCAAATTAAGCCTCACAAAATGGCTATCTACCACCAGGCTGGCAGGGGGATTAGTGAAGAATGACCAAACAACTGAATAGCAAGATGCGTGGGGCTACCAGGCCAGCAGCGAGGTTAGTGAGGGGTGACCAAATGACTGAACAAGCAGGCTGTGTGGGGTGATCAGGCCAGCGGAGAGGGGAAGAGGGGAGGGAGCTGTGAGAGTTGAGCAGGCCAGCAGGGCAGGGGTGCATTTGGGGGCAACCAGGCTGGCTTGAGGAGCAGAAAAAGGTGACCAGGCTGGTGTGTGGGAGGGCACTTAGGGGCAACCAGGCAGGCAGGCAGGCAAGTGATCTATTAGGATCCTGCAGTCCAGGATTGTGAGAGGTATGCCCAATTGCCCATTTAGGCCCGATCCCCGGGATCGGATCTAAACCGACAGTTGGATACCCCCCAAGGGGTCCCAAACTGGAGAGGGTGCAGGCTGGCTGAAGGACCTCCCTCCCCAAGCCATGCACGGATTTTATGCACTGGGTCTCTAGTTCATTATAAATTCCTACAATCCATAGAACATGTCTTTTCTAGCATATTACACAATACATGGTAAATAGTCACACTCAATAAATACATGTGAAATTAGGAAAAAAAATAAATAAAACCAAGCTAAAAAAATATTGCTAAAACTTTGAAAAGATTATGTTTGGAAGTTCAATTTTTTATGCTGCTGAGTGACTAGATACAAATATTCTCAAAGTGAGGTCTGAAAATGACCAGGCAGTTGTTTTAATAATCTAAGAGAAAAAAAATCATATACACACATTAAACGTTTTTGAAATGTAAGTTTAAAGATGATTTTCATAGATATTGGGCTATTTTATTAAGTCCTATTAGGTTATTTAAGGCTATAAACACATTGCAAAGATTTTACTGGTCATGGCATCACTCAAGTTAAGGTGTATTTTTCTCCAAATATATAATTTCTTGTAATTTTCCTCTACTTTATCTGTAACGTTTTCCTCTTTTTATTGTCAGAATTTGACTTATTGTATATCACCTGTTCATGAAAAATAGCTGTTCCGCTTAAAAAGCATAAACATTGTGATGAGTTGTAACATAAGTACTGTAATTAAGGTTAATGTAAAAAAAAAAAAAAAAGTAAGTGGGGATCAGGATTTCCGCGTAAATGTAGAACCATAAAAGAAAAATTTGAACAGGAAATAAGATGTTCATTATTTTTTATTTATTTTTTAAAAATATATTTTATTGATTTTTTACAGAGAGGAAGGGAGAGAGATAGAGAGCTAGAAACGTCGCTGCCTCTTGCACACCCGCTACCGGGGATGTGCCTGCAACCAATGTATATGCCGCTGACCGGAATCGAACCTGGGACCTTTCAGTGCACAGACCTATGCTTTATCCACTGAGCCAAACCGGCTTCGGCAGGATGTTCATTATTTTCAAATTTCTTTCTTTACCCCTCGTGTAATTACAAAAAACATGTACCACACAGTCACAGTACTCTGAGGGGCTCCTGCAGCTTTCAAACAAACCACAAGGACCTTTCTGCTGAACCAATTAAGTTTCTCTAGGAAGTAAAATAATACTTTCCTCATCATAATTAATGCATCCTGTTGCAAAAGAATGGGAGGTCACCAAAATTACAGCAACATAATTCAACGTTGCCCTATCTTAAACATTATATAAATCTATGTTTAAAACAAACAAACAAAAAAATAGGTCAATGTCACACTATGACTGAGATGGTTATAAAACCAGCCACAAGTTTAATGATAAATTTTATGTTCACAGAGGAAGCATAGTGAGCTTTTGGCAAGATTACTGAACCAAATGGGCACTCCTCAGATCTGCCTCCTCCAAGGAGAAACACTTGCTATCCAGGAAGAGGCTGCCGTTATTTTACAGAACATCATACCTAGGTACACAGTGAAAGCCGGCATTTGTGCGTGTGTGATCCTTAGGTGGAGGAGAGGCACATAGCAGCTATTTGTCCTGTGTCTGACTGGAGATCCTAGCTCTAGGGATCAAGATTACTTTTAAATTGGTGACTATTTTCCTGGATTCCCTGCTGTAGTTTTGAAAAGATATCCTGGGATGAGGAATGACACAGCACAGCCATGTGAGTGACAAGGGAATTCTCACACAGACAATAGTTGGTGATCAGCGGTATATTGAGTTGATGATGAAGGAAGTAGCCAAAATTTTTTAGCCACGGTTATAAGTCTTTGCAGTGTGTTTCCTGCACTTCCAGGATAAATTTCTGCTTTTCTAAACTAAAGTGCACCAGCTGGTAGAGGGAAACTAAATCACACCATTTTTTAGGGGGGAAAAAGGAATGTTCTCTTATAGGACACCAATAATAAGAAGATCATTTTGATTTCATATTGTTTGTTAGGTGACATCCTCAGCAAGGTGTTTGGTATTCTGAATAGCCTGAACCTCCTGGGCAGTGAGGGAGGGAAAAAACACACAGCATTTTTATTCCAAAGATACTTAGATATCTGAAAGAAACACGCCAAATGTTTGCCACGGTTTCTGATGATGATTGATTTAGTACAGGAATTCTCTAAGACAGTGTAAATCAAGAATAAGCAAAAAAACCCAGTAGGATATGAACCTTGAAAAGGCAACCATCACCATGACATTTAAATTATAAATTATAAGGTTCCCTAGCCAGGTAGGAGTATCTTCTCAAAAAAGGTTGCAGGTTTAATCCCCAGTCAGGGTACACACCTAGGTTGTGGGATCTGTCTCCCTCTCTCTCTCTCTCTCTCTCTCTCTCTCTCTCTCCCCCCCTCTCTCTCCCCCCCCCCCTCTCCCCCCCTCCCTCCACCCTTCCTCTCTCTCTCTCTCTAAAAATATTCAATAAACATCCACATCCTTGGATGAGGATAAAAAAGGAAGGAAGGAAGGAAGGAAGGAAGGAAGGAAGGAAGGAAGGAAGGAAGGAAGGAAGGAAGGAAGGGAGGAAGGAAGGAAGGAAGAATTAAAATGTGCAAATAACAGCTTTCCTGTGAGTTATATGAAACAATTTTTAAATATTTTTTATTTTTATATAAATCTATGTTTAAAATTTTAAAGACACACCTATATTGTAGTATATGCACTTATGTCTAATTTCATAGTGTCTCATAAGTGGAGAAATTTTCAGGAAACATTGTCATCAATATTAAAATGCTGACTATTTTGGGAGAAATTTCAGACTTTTTACAATAAATGCTTTCAAACATAAACATGTGTAAAGCATGTTATAAGTATACATTATTAATAAGAATGCAATTAAAGAGTATATAATTTATAATTTAAACATTTACAAATGAAGGTCATGGCATGGTATCTCAGTTGGTTAGAGCATCAACCTGATATGCCAAGATTGCCTGCTCAGTGCCCAGTCAGGAAACAACCAATAAAAGCATAAATAAATGAAACAACATGTTGGATTCTCTTTCCCTTCCCCCTTCACTTCTCTCTCTCTCTCTCTCTCTCTCTCTCTCTCTCTCTCTCTCTCTCTCTCTCTCTCTCTCTCTCCCCCTCTCTCTATCTCTATCTCTCCAAAAACCTCTAAATTTAAAAAGTTAATTATTTATTTACTTTAACCCTCAATCTTTTAGCTTTTAATCTTATAGAGCTTCAATATATTTGGCAGCTTATTTAATTTTACGTAACTCAATTCATTAAAGTATGAATGGTGCTCTAATGCTTCTTAAGTTGATAATGTATTCCTTCAAAATTAACGTTTGTTTAATTTTTTTTCTATTTTATTTGGGACAATTTAGTGTTTAGTCATAATAGGATGCCCAGAAAGTTTGGTAATTATTAAAATCTTTATATCAAATAAAGTATTGGTGTTAAGTGTTCTGATCCTATTTTTAAAATAATTTTTTTATTGATTTCAGAGAGGAAGGGAGAGGGGAGAGAAAGAAACATCAATGATGTGAGAAAATCATTGGTTCAGCTGCCTCCTGCACGCCCCCTATTGGGGATCAACCCCACAATCTGGGCATCTGCCCTTGATTAGAACAACCAGGCACCCTTCAGTCTGCAGGCTGACACTCTATTCACAGAGCCAAACCAGCTAGGATCTGATCCTATTTTTTAAATCTATTTTTTGTAACCCTCACTGTAGTAGGGAAAATAGGAATCCGGGCCTATTTTGTTGTTATTATTGTTTTTTGTTTTGTTTTAATCACTGGAATCTCATTTTTGCAGATGGTAAGGAAATCAAATAAAATTACATATTATTTGAGAGGAGGAAACCTGATTTGGTCATGTTGTTCTATGGGCATGCAGAATCTACCAATTGGAGCAGGGAATAGGAGAGCAGGACGCCCTCAATTCTTTTGTATTTGCTTGACTGTGACATGTTATCATCAAAGGAATAAGTTCTACTGCAGTTTGTGTTTTCATTTATAATGTTCCTTTCCAGGCACTCTCTTTGTATGACAGAGTCCATTTTTACACCTGATTTTTATTCATTTCTTTCATTTAAAAAAAATGAGGAGAGAAGAGAGGAACGGAAAATAATTTATCTTTTATTTTTAAACTGTGAAAGATCAAGATGAGGCATCCTGAGACACCAATTTTATTAGCACCCAGCTTTGATAAGACAAGCAAAGAGAGTGATAATAAGGTGTGCTTTAGAGTATAAATTTGTTTTTGGTTTTGTCATCATTGTTAATCATTCTGACTTGCAGCCTGACTGTTTCAAACTTTGAGATCCAGTTTTAACATGATTAACATTTTTGTTTCATTTGTGGAGTAGTGATGGCCCTAATTTTTAGATCAGAATAACCCTCTCCTGGCCCTATGCAAATAAGTCATATCTTAATGCTCTTAAAATCGGAGCATCACCCAGGAGAACAAGCTGTAAATCAGTGTGGAAAAAAAAGTCAAGGCTGTCATTACAAATGGTGTATCCAAGATGAACTAAATGCCTTTATTTTATCATTTTAATTCATGCTACTTTTTTCTTCTTTTCAAAACTGATGCTTTCATCTTCAAATGACAGAGATTGAATGCTAAATTGCTATTGCATAATTCTATCTCTCATCTAAATACTGGATTTGATTGAAAGTTGAGATATTGTAAAGAATGTTTTACATAGGAAATATTAAAACATGGGGAAGCAGATATTTCAACTTAAAGGAAAGTGTGTGTGTGTGTGTGTGTGTGTGTGTGTGTGTGTGTAAAACAGGTGTAGTGTTTGATCTTTTTTTTCCTCATCCAAGGCTTTTGTTTCTTTAATAACCAAAGTATTGTCATTTTAACAGTTCCCCTTAACCCTGATTCTTCCTAGCAATTTCTATGTAATATTTTATCCCCCTTTGTTTCTCAGAGTTATTTGATGCTATATATTTTTTTAATGTTGGAATGAGGCTGAAACAATGTTTTTAAACCCATATCCAATAATGTAAGCACAATCATTTCTATCTGAATCGTCAGAAATGGGTCCACACTGTGGCCATTCCTAGGGGAAAATGCTATATTTGCTTAGACTAAATAACTTGAGATGTGAACTTACTAAGTAATACAACATAGCAATAAGAACAATTACACACAATTTGTATTTGTCTCTCAAATATAATGTTGAATGAATAAAGTTAGATTAAAAAAATAAACAGAGTGATTCCCATTAAATAAACCTCCAAACAAGTAACTAGTACATGTAGTCAGGACTCTTAGCTTAACAACACAAACAGTAGCTTTCTTCATAACATCAATTATTTTTGTTTTGTTTTGTTTTCTCTTTAGGGAAAATTAGTCCCTTTTGGTTTATGCTCCATTAACTGATTATTAATATTATCTTTCTGCTCAAATCCCCTGAATTTAAGACACCTGATACAATATACAATGTTTTGCATGTTCAAGTCAATTACCCAAGTAACACTTTCTGACAGATTCTCTTGCCTAAGCCCATCCCATATATTGATAGAATTACTGAATAGGATTCATCGCAGCTTTCTCCCTTTAACAGGAGATCCAATGAAAAGTGCCTGCTGAAGGGAAGGGAAGACCATGTGCCTTTGAGGATAATAAGCAGCTCCCTCTCCCCTACTCCCTGCCCACCCTCCACTGCCTTGCCTTCCCTATAGAAGGCCCTTGGTAAACCTAGATTTGTCTCAGTTAGCTAAGTCATTGTAGAGCTATTTTTCCCCCCAACTTTTCACTGGCCACTAACAGATAAATTAAATTTAAAAGTAAAATAAAAACACCCAATCATTATATCTGTGTCAGATGAACTTCATTCTGTTGTGAGTTTTTGTGTGATTATAGCACTAAATGGCTCAAATATGTTTCTACTTCTTCATCCACTATTTATGTGTCATCATTATTTAGTCAAAGTCTTAATAGGTCATGGTGAACCTGCTGTCTTTGTGGATAACATCGAGTAGTTCTATAGTTCTGTGAGTTTGTTTTGATTATTTGCTCCTTTTTGATAATCCTTATCATAAACCCAGTCATCAGTATTGATTAGTAGCATCTAGGTTAGTGTCCTGTCTTTATTTTGTCCCCTAACCCACTCTTCACCTCTTTAAGACTGAGCTCTATGCCCCAGGATGCTGACCTCTATGAAATGCATCACTTGGACTACCTCAGCCAACGGTGGGCACTGGGAGGAGATCTGAGCTCAGGACAAGAAATTGCCGAGACCGGTTTGGCTCAATGGATAGAGCGTCGGCTTGGGGACTGAAGGGACCCGGGTTCGATTCCGGTCAAGGGCATGTACCTTGGTTGCGGGCATATCCCCAGTAGGGGGTGTGGAAGAGGCAGCTGACCGATGACTCTCTCTCATCGACGTTTCTAGCTCTCTATCTCTCTCCCTTCCTCTCTGTACAAAATCAATAAAATATAAAAAAAAAAAAAAAAAAAAAGAAATAGGCAAAGTGTTCTTTACTGCACCCACAGATGCAGGTTAGCAGTGGCTCTCTTCCTCTGTAGAATCAGCCCTCTTACTCGGTAACAGTTTTCACTGGGTTCCAATAACCGATTTCTCCCCTGTCCCTTTATACCTGATGGTAGCAAAGGCACCCTATTGGGACAAGCCCCAGTGAACTGTATCACCCCACCTTTAAAAATAGCCCTTTCATTGAACTCTCTTCAGTTACCATGGTGGAGCCCTGCAGCTCTGTCAGTCCCCCCATCACACCTCTCGTTAGAAACACATAATGTGCAATTCCAATTAAGATATGAATGCAGATGTTTCATCACTTTATAATGAGTCACACCATGCTCCCTTGGCAGAGACATCAAAAAGAGGATATTGTCCACATTTGTGAAATGAATTAAAATTGATTTTGAAATGTGTGGCTATTAATTTGCATGTTTTTTTTTTTCTATAATACTCCATATAAGCACCGTTTCTTTTTTTGTTAAAAATATTTCAAGCCCTAACTGGTTTGGCTCAGTGTATAGCATCAGCCTGCAGACTAACGGGTTCCAGGTTTGACTCGGGGCAAGAGCATGTACCTTGGTTGCAGGCACATACCCAGTAGGGAGTGTGCAGAAGGCAGCTGATCGATGTTTCTCTCTCATCAATGTCTCTAACTATCCCTCTCCCTTCCTCTCTGTAAAAACTCAGTAAGATATATTCTTTAAAAAGTATTTCAAATTGTAAGATAGTAGCAATTATAATACTAGACACTAATAGTAACAATAACAGTAACAGCATTTACAGGTTGAGGCAAAAGTAGGTTTACAGTTTTTCATATAGAAAATAATATAATAACAAATAATATTAGGAGAATAAACTCTGTTTGCCATATTCACAACTATAAACCTACTTTTGCCCCATCTTGTTTTTAGCATGACACATATTTTTGCTTAGGGATTTCCCCTTTATCCCTACAGAAACCTCATGTGATAGTTACTTTTTCCTCCCTGTTTCACAGATGGGAAAATTGAGTTCTGCAGAAAGACTATGTCCACCATATATACCTCAAAATTTAGGTAAAGGAAAGATACATTCAAATAGAATCAAGTACATACACATCTTTCAACTCTTCTTAAGATGAGGAAATGTGGTGGTTTAAAAAGAGAGATTAGGAGATCCATGATATTAATTTCAATTTACCTGTATGTTGAGATCATTTTAATAAATGCCCTTGGTTCTTGGTCATCTGTTTGCAATGCAAATGGAAATCAGATACTTGGTGATTTTTTTAAAAGGACAGCTGTTGGCTTCTTTGTTTATCTGTGAATATATAATCTCTGAAACCCTATGATAAGATCATTAACATGTTGAATGGAGTGCAAAATAGACACTAATGGAATATAAAGTGATTCAAGAGCTCAGACTTCTCAATTATAGGATGACAAGGAGTTGTATATCTAATTCATATTTATCAGCAGGGTATCTGAAGATATTGACCATTGTTCTTTTCTTTTTATCTCTTCTTTCTGATAGCCTAATGTTTTTCTCTCCCTCAAATGCATAGACCACTATCTGCAACACATATTTTTTACTCACAAAGCAAACTTACTTTTTAATATATATGTGTAAAGATGAAACACAATATCCAAGCTGTGATTGTATGGTATAATTTGATTATGTTTGAAAAATTATTTACCATTGAACACAGAAAGAATCTTTTTTACAATCTCTTCTAGAATTGCTTTCTCTTTCTTAATTTTCATAAAATAAATGATTAAAGCCTTGGGGGAAAAGTGTATTTTTTATTATATAATGGAAATATGACTTTTGGGACTATACTTTCTCTTTCTTTACCCTACTTTTGGTTTATTCTTAGACTTTCTATATTTTTAGGTAGTCACTGTTTTGTCAAAACTGTGACACTAAATTTTATTGAAGTAAGGGTTCCTTTAAGAAGGCTCTTTAGGGTCTTATATTTTGTTTTTTAAAGATATGCAACTCCGTGAGTTTATGCAAAAGTATAGTGATTGAAACACTCTTTGGCAGTATAAGTTAAGAGTAATTTATAAGTTATAAGTATAGAAGTTATTTTGTAACTCATTATTTGGGGAATGTAAGAGAAAAAGGTCATTTGCTTTATTCTTTGGGAGACCAAAGGGAAGAGCAGACAATCCTTTCTTTTAAAAAGCCCAGGATTGACTGGTAAGGGAGAATGAATCATATTTCTACCATGCAAGTCATCAGGTGGTTCAGTTCCCCTGTCTTACAGGATTTTATAATCTAGCAGAGTTTTTATAACACACACACACACACACACACACACACACACACACACTACACCAATAGGCAGATTGGTCTAGTAAATTGCAAGCTTATTACTCTAAGAGAACAGGAGAGAAAGATACTAAATTCTAACTAAGGATACTGGGAAAGTTTGGATTCTGAGCATATTAATTGACTTTTCTATACAAGAAAAATACTGAGAGAAGAGAGTTATTTCAAGAGGATAAAATAAGTTAGGGCATGAGTTGGGGGGTGGGGCAATAGGGGAATAAGGACACATAAGTAATAAAGAAAAAAATAAAATACAAAAATAAAGTAAGTTAGCAAAGCAGTGTAAGTAGAACTCTTTAGTGTTTTCAGAGATTAAGGATCATGATGGTTTAGTTTAATAGGAACAAAGGTGCATGAAACAGATAAATTTATTAGAATGTTAAGTAGAGACCAGGGCATGGAGAGTCACTTGATATCCTGATAAAGTTTGAACTGCATTTTAGAGGCAAGTGGAACCTTCTAATATGTTGGCAGGGTGTGTAGAATGGGGTGGTTGAAAAAAGATGTGAATAAGGAGATAGTAAGAAGGCTCTTGCAATTGTCCAGAGCAGTAGTAAGAAAACAGGCCTCCAAGTGTGGGCACTGACAGTGACATAATTTCTATCTATTTTGGATTATAAAGAGAGAGGACAAATGGGAGAAAAATGGCAAATCTTAGTGATGTAAAAGAAGCTATAGGTGACAAATTTAAAGTTTTATTTGTTAATGAGCCCATTTACAGAAATGGGTACAGAGAAAGGGAAAGGAGCTAGAAATGAGAGCCTAATAAAAGGTTTATATGTAAATCTATTCATATCTCTTTCTATAGCAATATAGGGAGAAAGTTATTTCAATTTGCCTACATTTATGTTTTCCTTTTATTGATTAATGTATTACATATGTGTCCTTATCCCCCAATTGCCCTCCCTCTACTGCCCCCCCCCACACACACTCATGTTCTCACCCCACTGGTGTCTGTGTCCTTTGGTTAGGCTTATATGCATGCATACAAGACCTTTGGTTGATCTCTCCCCCATACCCTTCCCCTCCCCTACCTTCCCTCTGAGGTTAGGTGGTCTGGTCTATGCTTTTCTGTCTCTGGATCTGTTTTTGTTCATCAATTTATTTTGTTTATTATATTCCACAAATGAGTGAAATTTTGTGATATTTATTTTTCTCTGACTGGCTTATGTCTCTTAGCATAATGCTCTCCAGTTTCATCCATGCCGTTGCTAATGGTAAGAATTCCTTTTTTTTTTTAGAGCAGCATAGTATTCCATCATGTAGATGTACCACTGTTTTTTAATTCACTCATCTGCTGATGGGCATTTAGGCTGTTTCCAAATCCTAGCTATTGTAAATTGTGCTGCTATGAACATAGGGGTGCATATATCCTTTCTGATTGGTGTTTTTAGTTTCTTGGGATATATTCCTAGAAGTGGGATCACTGGGTCACAGGGAAGTTCCATTTTTACTTTTTTGAGGAAACTCAATACTGTTGTCCACAGTGGCTGCACCAGTTTGCATTCCCACCAGCAGAGCACGAGGGTTCTTTTTTTCTCCTTACCAGCACTTCTTTGTTGATTTGTTGATGATAGCCATTCTGACAGGTGTGAAATTGTGCTGCATTGTCATTTTGATTTGTGTCTCTAGGATGATTAGTGACTTTAAGCATGTTTTCATATGTCTTTTGGCCTCCCTTATGTCCTCTTTTGAAAAGTATCTATTTATGTCTGTTATCTTTATGAGAAGTAATAGATTGCAGTGGATGACATAATTATATAACTTTTATGTAAAAGATTCTAGCTACAGTAAATACTATAGAAATGTTAACTGTTATTTGTTTATAAAGCTATATCTGTCTAATAAATTTTATGATCTTGGATCATGATATTATTTAACTTATTTAGGCATCAATTTACTAATGGATAAACTGAATTTCCATTAGATACTATATAATGTTCTTCCTTTTACAACCACTTTTTTTTCTACAAATAAGTATTGAATACCTATTATGTGCTAGACACTGAGTGTATGGTAGAGAACCAAACAGACATGCATACTGTTCACTTGGGTCTTTAAATCTTGGGTGGATGGGGATGAAGGAAAGGAAAACATATTAAATAGATAAGCAAAAAAATAGTAAATATACAGTAAATGCACAATTACTGTCTATTTTATTTTATTTAAATATATTTTATTGATTTTTTACAGAGAAGAAAGGAGAGGGATAGAGAGTTAGAAACATAGATGAGAGAGAGACATCGATCAGCTGCCTCCTGCATACCTCCTACTGGGGATGTGGCCGCAACCATGGTACATGCCCTTGACTGGAACTCTCTATCCACTGAGCCAAACCAGTCTCGGCAATCACTGTCTATTTTATATGGTAAGGAGATAAAGAGGAATGCATGAGAGAATATCAGGGAGGACTATCTAGAAGGACACTTGGAAGTTAGGAAATCTTTTCTTTGGAGGTGATTTTTTTATTTTAGTCCAAGATGCAAATCGGAGTTTGGCTAGACACAACCCAACAACAGCTTGTCAGCCAAGTTCTGGGTGAGGACTTAGTCCAAGAGCAGTTAGTGTCACTGCAGAATTTCAGATGTTGGATTTAAAGGAAGAAAAAAAATAACACTTTTATATAATAAACATACATTAAACATATGCAGATTTATAGACAGATGTTATTACCTATTATAACTTTTAATTTTAATTAAAACTTTTTCACTCAGTATCAAAAATCCATTAGCTTTGAATATTTTCAATTAGTTCAATGTTTAGTATTATGGACCACTGAAAGTTCTTCCATTTAAAAAAAAAAAAAAGCCCTTGAGACTATAAAGATGTCAAATGAGAATTGAGAAAATATATAGCTTTCTACTTTCTAGCTCTACCTTTCTATCACTCCCCTTTCCAAACTATTAACACAATCTAAGTTAAACCATGTGATTTTTATGGAAATGAAATAAAACAAACCTACTAGCTATCTCTTTGACACTATTACAGAAATTATAAAGTCTTAACTGTCAAGAGAGCTGTGTGTGGGTGAGAAGTCCAACAAGTCCATCTGCTGGCTTCTGTGGTCCAACCAAATTCTGTTGGTTCTTTTTCGTAATTACTTAGCTTATGTAAACCAGTGGCTCAAAAAAGGTCTCCCATCTGCCCTCCCCACTGCTACTGAAGAATATGGTTAATAATTAGTAATGAAGATCAGCACTGAATATAATACTATCTAATAAATAGTAATATACAAATTGACCATCACTCCAACACACAAGATGGTTGCCCCTATGTGGATACAATATGGCCACCACAAGATTGCCAGCAGGGGAGGTCAGTTGTGGGCGATCAAGCCAGCAGGAAAGGGCAGTTGGTAGGGACCAGGCCTGCAAGGTAGGGAAGTTGGGGGTGATCAAGCCTGCAGGGGAGGGCAGTTAGGGGTGACCAGGCCTGTAGGGGAGGGCAGTTAAGGGCAATCAGTCTGGCAGAGGATTGGTTAGGGGCAATCTGAAAGGCAGTCAGATGAGCAGTTGGGAGCTAGCAGACCTGGATTGTGAAAGTGATGCCCGACTGCCCATTTAGGATCCAGCCTAAACAGGCAGTCGGATATCCCTCAAGGGGTCCCAGATTGGAGAGAGTGCAGGCTGGGATGAAGGATACCTCCCCCACCCCATGCACAAATTTTGTGCACTGGGCCTCTATATAATTAACTACATAGTTTTTAGCTTATTGAGTTATGTCAAGCAACTGAGGTTTTTTGTTTGTTTGTTTGTTTGTTTTTGTTTTTGTTTTGTTTTTTGTTTTTCTTTGGATTATACATCCAGTGGATTCAGGCTTATCCATTCTGGCTAGACTCAGAATTTATTGGTAGGATTCTGTAAATTTACTGGCCATCTCCTCATAGCCTTGGGTGATCTCATGCCCTTTGGCAACTTTCCACCACCCACTATCCCAAGAAATCACTGCTGTTGTTTGTCCTTTGGGTTAAAGGAAAGACAATAGTAATGAGCAGGAAGACTTTTAACTTTGAGTGATTATGGTGCTCAAATTAGTCATATATTTTAGTAGAGAGTTATACTTTTGTGGTTGTTTGGGATGGGAAACTCAGAAACCTCTCAAATTTCTGAGGCTAGAGTTAAATATACTGTCCAAGCTTACCTAGTGCTACAAGTGACTCTTCAGTATATAATTAGCTTTCCATACCCTCAAGCTGGTGTTGTGCTTAAGGGGAGGTTTTCTGGCTCCGAATTTATGGTTCCAAAATGGATGTTATGGAATCAATTGTTTATAGCTTCTCTTCCTAAATCTTAACCATGGTAGGATGACGAAAGTTTTTTGTTGTTGTTGTTGTTTTTTAATACAATATGAAATCATTGTGAGTTTTATGAGTTCAAGTGCATCAAAAGTTCACATTTTGTGGCCTTTAGTTTTATATTCTTAAAAGGGGTCCTGGTCAGCATGCCCAGTCCTTCTAGGCTAATACCTTTCTGGCTGCTCTTTAGAAGGCAATGGAGAATCTGATCAACTCATCTAGATAAGGCAGTTTAAGACTAACAAGCCCATTAAAAACATCTAAGACCATTCTGTTGCAGGATCAGGCAGATTTCTAAATTTGATTTTTTTCAAGTGTCTAATATAGAAAAGAGAAATATACATTTTGCTAAATAAATATTAGTCTTATTTGTCATTTGACCCCATTGTTTTTGGAACCTCATTTAGTGTCAAGCCTGAATCACCTTTTTATTAAAAATAAAAATAATAATAATAATAATAATAATAATAAAGAATGAGTTCTGGATGGTGTGGTTCAGTTTGTTAAATGTTCATTCTATGTATCTAAAGTTGGCTGTTTAATTCCTACTCTGGGCATGTGCAGTCTTCATCCCCAGTAGGGGGTGTGCTGGAGGCAACTAATTAATACTTCTATCTCACATTGATGTTTCTCATTCTTTTTTTCTCTGCCTTCCTTTCTTTCTAAAATCAATAAAAACATATTTTATAAAAAGTGAATGAGTAATTATTTTGGACAGGTATAAACAGAAAAAAATAAACATAACCTCATTCCCTCATATCTTCCTCATTTGTTTTATTTTCTAGTTAAGGAAAAAAAAAATCTGTAAAACAACTTAAACCCCTTATATTTATCTGATAGGGTTGTTCTGTATGTATTTAAAATTGAGTCCATATTTTGCTTAATAAGTAAATTATTATTAATTTATGATCTATGATAGCTATAGAAAATAATATTGAATTATATGTGCTTATTTTGACCTGATGATATCTAGTTTCATGTGCCCCAAATCTACAGTCTACTATATACATCTATGTGTTGTGTGTGTGTGTGTGTGCGTGTGTGTATGTGTGCCCACATGTTTATACTAAAGAAACACACATTTTTCAGAGCAGATACAAATTTTTTATGTCATTGTATGTGGGCTATTAGTAAAAATAAAAAGAAGCTGGAATAAGGACATGGCTAGGCAAAGAAAAGAGTTCAGTATATTACTATTTCTCTTAAAATCACCATCTGGATATTGGCAATATCTTACTAATTTACATTTTCTTCTCCAAGTAGAAAAGAATATATTCAGTAAGAAGAAGAAAATCTATGTGGGTTCTTTTTCTTTTTTTGTAAATTCACATTTATTAACTCATTTTATTGTTCAGAATATAACAGAGAATGACCAATTTTTTTTTTTTTTAACAAATAAGGATTCAAACCGTAAAGAGAGTAAATATCTTCCTAGTGTAGTAAATGGTACAATCAGATATTTCTGTACCAGCAGTATTTTATGCTTTATATTCTTTACATAATACTTTATATCTCCTTTGCATTCAGAATTTGTCAAACTCACACAGAAACTTCAGAATCTGTTGTACTTTATAGAAGCTTTCTTCCTGAGAGATGGTTGTTTGGAGTGACATTGCTTTTCTATTTTTCTATCAAAAGAATAAACACCCCTATTATTTTTAAAAGAGTCAGTATTGTGTATAAAGCTGAAAGTTTTCCCCAAAACAAGTATTTTTAAAAGGACCAACACTAAGAATTTCTTTTAGGTGTGTGTGGTGGCTCATTGGGGGGTGGTGGCTCATTGTTATTATTATTATTTTTTAAAAATCCAGTTTAGAATGCTCATCTCTGGAACCTGTCAGCTATATTTAATTTTCATTAGGATGCTGAGATAAAAAGTTTTCTCATCAATGTTCCAACAGAGCATAGAATTAGTCTTTCAACAATTCAGAAAAATTAAAGTCAAAATTAGAATGAAATATTTTATTAGATTTTTCTCTGACTACAGGTTGGAATTTAATATTGAATATTGATGGAAAATGCATTTTTAAATGTTCAAAGGCTGAAAATCAATTTATTGATGAAGACCAACAATATTCAATTGATATACTGCAAGAATTTTTAAAACCTGCGATACCTACCTATATAGTCCAGGGCACTGACCTTTTTCCCCCTTAGACTGTCAAATAAAAAAATAATAGCCAATGCAACAATAGCTTTCCAGTGTGGATGAATCAAGATTATACTTACTCCTTTCTGTCAATTTGGCAAAAAATATATTATTTTGGTGTGCTTCAGAATTTTAGTGATTAGTTTATGTGTACCATGAGATGAAAAAGTTGGAAATTGCTGACATAGGCATATGCTATTCAAAATGGCTTAACAGAAATACCTGAACACTGGTTTTTAAATAAATATGTTAAAATACAGATTACTGTTATACCAGTATGAAAGCTAGATATTGTAAAATATCTTACAGGTGAAAATATGCAGATGCTGGATAAGATCAGAATTGCTGTGCTTGCAAGGAAGTACAGGAGATGCACAAGTTTCTTTAAAAAAGAAAATTGTAGGAGCAGAAACAGGAGTGGACAGTAGGATCTGAAGCTCAATATGACTTAAGGGCATTCTTAGATGAATGGCCACTAGAGAAAAATGGGAGACTGGACCTTAGGCCTTTTCAGTAAACTAAAAGTTAAATTGTTTTTCTGGGCCCTGGGGAGCTAGAATTAATTGATACGTTCATGTTCTTTGCTAAGGGGTCAACATTTTTCTTCAGGAAAGTACCAGCCACAATGAGAGTTCAAGACATTAACTTTACAGAGAATTGAAGGTATTATCATACCTCTACAATAACCCACTTACTTTAGGAGTATATAAGGAAGAAAATTGTACAGTTTTGTCTAAGAAAAAAAAAGAGTTATTTCAATACTATGACCACTGATCTAGTTTTCGTTGTATGTCATATTAAAGCAAATTGGTCCTCTTACTCACATGTACTGTTAGCAAAATTACAAGATGCATTATTTATAGACACAAAATACTTTATAACTTTTTTATCAGATGAAGGCACTACGAGAATACTTTGGCTCCTTAAACAATAACATGGATGGGCCAATGTTTTAGGGTTTTTTTGTTTTGTTTTGTTTGTTTTGTTTTGTTTTGTGTGTGCGTGTGTGTGGCTTTCTCATTTTTCTCTGTTGGTTTTACTATCACTGTATTTTAATTAGGTTATTTAAACCCATCAATATCATAATCTTCTTGCTGAAATACTGGGGTTAAAGATCAATATACCTGTCTCTTACTTTTATACTTGTCCTTCCCAAAGATAGCAACATGCAGAATGCAGCCATGTTGCTTTGTAAGTCAGGTGGTAAATAAAAGCATTTGATATTGCTTGAGTTACATTTTAGATTTATTCTTGCAATTTATCTAAAATTCAAACTAGTTTACTAACTTCTAACCTATGTAGTTTTTCATGCATGTAAATTCTTAAAGGTAATTTCCCTGTCTTCAGTATAATAGAGCATATATAATTCTAGCTTCAACCAGGGAAGCAAAATATCATGAGTATTTCACAGTAAAGGATCTGTTATAGGGCTTAGAAGTCATACACAAGTTGGAGAAGCTGGAGAAGTAGAAATCAAAAAGCAGTGTAGGGATATAGGAGAGGAGAGAAATTGCAGAGAGGGACTGGTGCATCTATATCTGATGGACAGCTTCATGGACATGTTGGCTAACAGGGCTGGCTGTCTGGAGGAAGAGCAAAGACAGTGCCTCTAGCTATGTCTGTGACAGCCTGAAGAAAGCAATGACCACCTCATCAGCTCACCTAAGCTCCCTCAGATTCATCTTCAGGCCAACTCAGATAGGAACCATACAGGGAAGGGGTTTCTGGGAAACACAATTCCAGCATAGCCATGGTAACACAGTACAAGCCACAAAAGGCAATTTATTTTTTGTTTATTATCACAAGGCAAGATGTTTAAGAATTAGCAAGACTCTTCAACTCCCCAGAGAAAGGATGATTCAGAGCTGATAGAAAACAGTGGTCTCCCAGGACTAACACTGAGCTGAATACCTCACTGGCCTCAAGAGGTCAGGGAAGATCCTGGGAGATGCCAGACTCTCAAGTAGAGTCCATGAAGAGCCCTGAGATGGGAGCCAGAAAGAGGAGAGTCTGGGAATCTGCTCCTAAATGTGTTTCTCCAACACCACTTAAATCTGAGGTTTGTTTTGATGGGCAGCACCTGTGCTCAAACCAATTCATTTATTTTCATCTCTCCATATTCTTCCTCCAACACTCTCCCTCCATCTCTTTCCTTGTATCTCTCCTCCTCCATTACTTTATTTATTCCTCTATCTTTCTATTTTTCTGTCATTTCTACCTTTCACCGTCCATCTTCCCCTTCTCTCCTCCATTTCTATCTCTTAATCTTTCTTCCTCTGCTCCCTTCATTTCTACCTCCCTCTTCATCTTCCCCCTTGTCTCTCTCCATCTACACTTTCCTTTCATCATCCCTCTTTCTCTTAAGACTCAATAAGCTCTATGTACAAATAGGATCTTCACAAGTTCCTTCTTGACCTTAAAAAACAAACAAACAAACAAACACCTCCTGCCTTCTCCAGTTTCTACTCCTCACTCAGTTTCTCTCTCTTTCTCTCTCCCTCCCTCCATATATATATATACTAACTCCTCCTACTTCAAATCTCAGCTAAAAGTCACCTCTCCAGAAAGACTTTCTTTGAAACAAATTTAATGAAATATGCACTCCTCCTTTTGTCCATGATTCTCTATCACTATCATTTCTTGCCCCTCCAGTCATTACCACAATTTAACATTATATATTTACTAGTGGCCCAGTGCACAAAATTTGTGCATGGGAGTGTGTGTCCCTTAGCGCCCCCCCCCCCCACCCCGTCAGCCTACTGGCCCCCAACTGCTCCCCCCTTCTGGCCTGATAACCCCTAACTGTCGCCCCATCTTCCTGATTGCCCCCAACTGCCCTCCCCTGCCGGCCTGATCTCCCCTAACCACCTCTGCCTCAGCCCTGCCACCATGGCTTTGTCCAGAAGGACATCAGGTAGGTCTCCTGGTCTAATTAGTATATTACCCTTTTATTAGTATATAATTTTGTGATCTGTTTATCACACACATTAAACTGTAAGCTCCCCGAGGACCGGGCCCTGTCTCTTTATTTGATATGTACCCAGCAGCTAGAACACAGAAGTAGAAGGTGCTAATAAATGCTTCCTGAATGAATAAGAAATAAATGATTTTAAAGTCATATTTTAAAGCTTTTCAGAACGGAAATTTTAAACTAGGTTGCCTGAAGTAAAAATGTTTTTCCAAAAATCCCTAACCTTTTTTGATTCCTGAGATCAACTGTAGGAGAAAAGAAAGTATTCTTATGATGGTACAAATCTTCTGTGTGACAGATACTGTTAGTTATTGGGGATCTCTAGATGAGTACAACAGTGAAGGGAGGGGCAAAAAGAAATCCCATTGCCTATTCAGGGAATGCAATCAGAAAGAATGCAGTCTGGTGTGGGTTATCTAAAGAAGGCCAGAAATATGGGGACAAGGAAAAGCAAATTGTGGAAGGGATATAAAGATGTAATGATAAGAGAGGTGCAGCATACCTTTACAAAACTAGTAAACATTGGCATAGTGCTTGTAGTGAAAGGATATGAACATTGACTACTTAAGGGAAGATTATAATTATAGGCAATTTATTATCAATCTGCCAATAGAGTCATTACCAAAATGTTAATCATAATTAATTGGGGAAGCATTGCAGTGTATACATGTTAAGCCAATTTATGAATATTTTATTAATCCATAATAGGAAATGCTTGACAGATTTTATGCATTTTATGAATAAGTGAGCATCAATATTTCAGTGACATGAAAATCATTCAAAACAAACAGAAAAATAAAAATCTGATCTTTAAAAATATCTATGTGGCCCTGGCCAGTGTGGCTCAGACTTTCATCCTGGCCAGCTGGTTAGAGTGTTGTCCTATATACCAAAATGATATAGATTTGATTCTTGGTCAGGGCACTTATTCAGGTTGTGGATTCAATTCCAGGATAGAGTGTGTAGGGGAGGTAACCAATTGATGTGAGATCTCTCTCACATTGATGTATCACTCTTTGTCTGTCTGTCTTCCTTCCTCCCTCCGTAACATGAATAAAAACATATTCTAGATAAAGATTTTTTTAAAAATTTGGGAAAATATGCATATATAAACTGAAAAATCATTTTAGTATGTGCATAACATTTTTATTTTACTTTTTAATTTAAAATTTGCAAAATTTAAAAAGTAATAAATCTGTGAAGATTAGGTTAATCTTAAACTCGAAGAAATCATCCATTACTGTACAAATTGAATTCATCACACATATAATTTATTTTGTGTATTTATTTCAAATAGTCTGTTATAGGTTTAGACTGTGATTACTTGAATATATTCCTCTTTTTTTTTCTTAAATGAAGTAAGAATGCAGTTACTACATGTTTGCTAAACACATCTATCATCTATGTAGTTAAAGAGAAGCTGTCCAAAGGAGTTCTCTATTTTAGCCCAATGAAAAATATTCACTGTAAGATCAAAGCAAAAGAATCTTTTTGTCTGCTTTTAATTGGGATTGGGCTCTTTCCTTATCCAATTTGGCAAGTGGAGAGAATGTCTTATTGTAGAGAAGGAGACCTCAATCTCTGAATGCCAATGCAAAGAACTTCACCCCATTACTGCTGTCCCATGTAGCACAAAAAATCCATTCCATTAAGAAGAATTCTGGAAATGGGCTGAAATTCAAGCTGTATGTTAATTCAACATTTTGGCAGATGGCATTAAAAGGAAGTCAAGGGTCATAGCTTGATAATTGGGTATAAATATAGTCAGTGCAGTGGGCCTCAGCTTCAGTTATACAAAACATATTTTTAGCTTGGTGATATCATGGTTGCATATTTTTAATTGAAACACTCATAAAGAATCCTGACATAATCTGGTTATTACTCTATTTTTCCCCCTCATAAACTTAAAGTACCAGTTAATGGTAGTCAATGAAATATTGCCTTACTAACTTTATCTTTTTCACATACATCTACCCTGAAGCATAAAGTTTGGGATAAAGTGTTTTGTTCCTTGATTTTTTAAAAGTATTGTCTAAGCTTCTAATCAGTATTATAAGCTTATTTTATAAATCTAACACTGAATGCAAATAATTTACTACTGAAAATTACTTTATTGCTAAGCAACATACACATCCAAATCTTTTAAATCATTGTTTTTCTAATTCTTGCTCTGCATCTAAATGATATAGTTTTGGATTATACAGAGTATTATATAAAATGAAAATATTTTATCTTCATTACTTGTGAGTGCAATGTCTCCTTCTAAGCAATATAAAATCTTTGAATATATGGTTTCTTCATATCTCTTCTGCTGTTTTCCATTTGTCACACAATATTACTTGTAGTCTTTATAACTTAGAAGAATTTTTAATTATGAGAATCCAACACAGATTTTTTAAAAAGTATAACATATGGGCATAAAAGGCTCTCATTGGAAGCTTTTGAAATGAATATAGGAACCAGAGATAATAATTCTGGTGTACAGGTTTCTTGTCTAATTAGTATAGTAGAAATGTTTAATTGCCGAATACTGAAAGGCAGACTTAGTCGCATTGACTTAGTTATAGGAAAATGGATGAAACCTAAAATTATAATGAGTCTACCACTTGGGGGATGACATTATAGAAATTTTGGACAGAAAAATTCAAGCAGAGATATCCCAGTAATTTATGACAGTCTTCACTTTTTGTCTTTTGTGCCATTTGAATTTTAGGGGGATACAAGATTGTTTTAGAAAGTTGAATCCATACTGACCTAAGCAGATTTTTTCTCTCTCCCTCACTTTTAGGGGTGAATGCACGTAAAGATTGTTAATATGTATGCATTTGCTTTAAACATCTGCACCATGACTTCCCCAAATAAAAAAATATATATATATCTGCCAGCCTGTGGTATGCAGGCCAGCAATGCTGCTGAAACTTGTCTTTAACTCATTCATGCCTATTAATCTAAATTTATTTTAGATCATAGCCTGACAGGAAATTGGAGAGTGAATTGGGCACTTTTCCATCTGCACATTCATCTGCCTCACTATATGTTGAGAGTTTCACTAATGAGTGTGACATTTACTGGTAAATAAATCCACCTCTACAATTTATTTTCTTATTCTAGAAAGGCAGAAGGAGCAGAACCAACAGCACAAGTAAACTTCTCTCCCCTCTTGCTTGGACCTACCTCTTTAACTTGGGCACTTTTGACAAAGAAAATGAAAATGGATGCTATCATGGAGTAAATCAAAATCATGCCTATTATTTAAGAACATAGAAAATAAAGGCAGAGTTTGTTCTTCTGCAGTTTGCTCACCCTAGCAGCCCATCATATCCAGTTGTAAGGAGATGGGTAGGCATGCATTTTTACTGCAGGAGAATCAGGAAGCTTTGGCTAACATCTTGAATCAGAGTTGTAAGATTCCAAAACTCATTCCACTGGGAAATGTATTTCCATCCAGAGTAATGTATTTCCTCAGGTAATATGACAAGCCAAGCAGAGATTGTGATTGCAGTCCAGGCTGCATCCATGCATTGAATGAGGTCATCAGGTCTCCAGTTCTTTCTTTCTTTTTTTTTTTTTCCTTCTGTGGATATTGTGTTCCTTTCTGGGGTCTCAAGCAAGTGCTTCTTACTGGGCAGCAAAAATAACTCCACTAATCCAGCCTAAAGTAACTTGGCAATGGCTACCACTCTGGCATTTTAATGGCATTTTACAAGCATTATCTTTTTTGTTTTTGAAAAACATTCTATGAAATTATGTCATTATAAGGAATAGATCTGTATTTTAGGCGCCAGTTTGGCTCTAGTACCTACCCATACGACTTCTATTCTAACTTGCTAGTCTAGTGCTTAAGATCTCAGGAGGAAGTAGATGCCTTCTTTCTTCTAATAAACACATCAATCCTGAAAATGGGCTCTCATGACCCTGCTTTGAGCCCCTGAACAATTTCTGTGTCCAGGTGGAGTTAACAGGTGTAGCTTACCTCACCCGGTGGCAAAGAAAGCAGAGCTGCATGACATGCAGCCATGAGAGTTGGGGAGGGGTAGGTACAGAGGAAAAATGTACATGGCAGAATACAGAGTTACCAATGACTACTACAGCAGCCCAAGCAGCTAATTTGACAGAAAACAAACCCCCTTGTATTGCGGCATTGGATTTGGAAAGCAACTCATCTGCATAAGTCTGCTTTTCCATGCCTTCCCATGACTGGTAGTAATGTGTTGTGGCCACAATCTGGAGGCTCTGTCACTTCCTGGATTAGAGGCCAGTAGAGCAGGAGAATGAAAGATAAGAATGGACCAAATATGGGAATATGCTAGACAACCTGGCTTGTCACTGACTAGGAAATATTCGGTTGGCTAGTCACATGTTGTCTGTTTCCGTTTTGCCCTGATCCTCCCCTATGCTTCCTCATTGTCCTGTCTTCTATCATTTTCTTAGTTGTGGTGGTTTGCCCCAGTATAAACATATATAGGAACTTATCGAAGTGTATATTAAATTTTATGCACTTTACTGCATGCTCATGGTACCTTAATGTATTTTTAACTGACAAATATAAAACAACTCTATCTGTTCAGAGGCAACCCAGATTGTGTAGTAAATTGCTATAGAGACTCGCTGAGTTGCCTGGTAACAAGCGACCTGAAACCAGTGTCCCTCCCACCCCCACACTCACCCCCCTATCCCCAAAAGGAAGTCTGCACCCAAACCCAACACTCAAAAATTGCTAGATGCTAGCAGCTGGCACTTCCAAACTATTTTTTTCACCCAATTCCAAATTGTGTTACCCTGCTTACAAGACTGCTTTCGTTGTTCCACAAAAGGGTAGTGGTCCCTCTGTAAGAAAAACCCATGGTGCACCCAGCTGGGCCAGGCTCAAGCACACCAATGCTGAGAGGATGGGGACCTTTGGTATTTGTTTACCTTTTTACCTATGAATCCCAGTCTGCTCCAAGTAAGGCTAGCTAGTTTTTGCTCCACAAAGCCAAGGTCATTCTTACTAGATGATACCTGGGCTCTTTCACATTTTCCTATAGCTGAACTATTTAAAGATTTCCAAATTGGGTGTGGCTTCTAGAACCAATGAAAATGACTGTTAGTTGCAAGGTTCTTAAAAATAAGAAAAAACTTTTTTTTTTTTTTTCCTGCATACATGGCTAAATCCAATCGAATTACTAGAGTTTATATAGGATATGGTTTGAGCTAGCTATGATGCTTGTGTATTTAGACAAATTATAATATTGCAATATTTAAACTTCTATCTGGAAAATCAGAGAGCATAAGGATAAATGAACATCAAAATGCATACATTTTAGAATTTCAGAGATGACATTTATTTTCCTGCATCACAGCTATTTGCCCTGGAAGGAACTTCCAGCTCCTCAAATACCCATGCTTGACCATGTCACCAGGACTTGACACATGTTATCCCCTCTTCCAGAACACTTTCTCCTGATAACTAGTTATCCTGCCTTCCCACTGTCTCTCCTCTAGAAGTTTGTCTGGTCTGTTCCTCAGGCCAAGCCTAAACATATGCCCTTCCTGGCCATAGACCCAGCAGTTGCACTGCTTTATAATCATCTACTTATTTGTCTTCTGTAATAAACTGCAACTATGCCAGATCATGGGCTTTACCCTTTGTGATTTTGTACCCTATTCTTATCCCCCTCCCATTGCCGACACTCTCTCTTTACCCTGGGCACCTTTGGCCTGTTCTCCCAGTGGAAGAAGGCTTTATACAGACCTTCCAAGAATTCAAGGGGCTAAGGGGGGCAACATTCTGAGCAGTTCCTACAGACTGACATTCTGTAGAAACCAATGTGTTAGACTGATCACCCCAACAATTCAACTACACCAAGCACACAATACCCCCTCAGAGCTCTCTGGCCACCCAGGCAAGGAGAGAACTGAGCCAATGCGGCCTACGTCCCCAGTGCGATCTCATGCTCTTCTTCCATCTACCTGAAATTCAGCAGGTTTCCTCAAGCTTCAGTTGGCATAGTCACTGCCCATTCTACCCATCCCAAAAACAGGCTGACATCCACTGCTCCCACTAGCACAAAGCAGCCTTGTGCCAACAAACACAAAAATGTTGGGTTTTGTGATTATTTTCAGATAGGGAAAATGACTATTTATAAGAATTATATGTGTTTCTAAGCATTTATTTACAAACTCTGTTTCTATACGAGTGTATGCATAAAAGTCTAACAATTGTATATATGAGTTTGTCATTTAGAGAGACTTGAAAATCAACCTTCTAAAACTTGGTGGTTAATTACGGATTACATCAAGACTTTGATTATTTTGACCACTTTCATTCATTGGCCAAAATTTATAAACTTCCAGTTAAAAGATAAATAAGTTCTAGAGATGTAATGTATATCATGGTGACTATAGTTGACAATAGTGTATTGTATATTTGAAAGTTGATAAGAGAGTAGATCTTAAAAGTACTCATCACAAGAAAAAAAATACCTATGTGGGGTAATGGATGTTAACTAAAAGTATTTTGCAATATGTACATACCAAATAATTTTGGTGTACACCTTGAACTTATACAATGTTATATGTCATGTCTCAATATATCTGGAATTTTTTTGATTATTTATTTTCTGTGATGTGTTTTAGGAGTATATTAAGTTTAAACATAATACATGAATAAAGAAATGCTACCTTAATATTTTATTAAAAACTTGTAAGATCTGATTGAGTAATACATGATCTATTGGCTACATAATGATTGTTACTAAATTATGCATCAAAATGGACAACATGATAGAATCAGGAAAATACAGTACATTTTTCCTAGTAACAATCATCATGTTGTAAATGCAATTTCATATTTTGACTTTTTTATTAATTATGTCAGAAACATTTTCCATGCTGCCATATTGACTTTATAATTACTTTATATTTGATAGTTCCATTAATTTGATAGGATGCAAGTTATTCATTTTCTGCTTGTACATTTGGGCTATTTTGCATTATTTGAAATTATACAATATTTCATTGAATATCTTCTTCCTAATGATGCCTATTAATTCATAGAATAAAATCACAAGAGCCTAGGGGTAGGAGCATATTTCTTACTCTAAATAGATATCAACATAGTGTTTCTCTGAACTATTAACTTCTGCCAAAGGTCAAAAGCAGTGTATTGGGGCAGCAGGCCATTTCTTGTGGCTTACAACTGTAAAAAAAAAAAAAAAAAAAAAAAAAAAGATATTGTAAAGTATTGTAATTTCCTTTCATCTTACATATACTGTGTTAGACAGCCTCTTTTATAATTTAAAAACTGGCCAGTTAGTACTTCTCTCACTGTTGTTTTTGAATAGCATGCATAGATTCCTATAGATGGTATTTCTTATTTTAGTACTTTCTAGAAATGCTTTCTGATGTAGTAAATTTTTACATTCAAGAATCTGCAAAACATTTCCTCTCTTGTTACCTTATATGTGTACATGTGTCTCACCATGAGCATCCTTCGGTTTTGCCTTTGTAATGGCACCAGCATGATCCTTACAGCTCAATAATGGGAACTAAAGAAAGGCTTCTTAGAAATGAGAGGCCTGTGCTTCTGCAGTTAATTACATCCTTGAAGACGATTATTTGCCTCCTTTGAGGCTCCTATTTCCTAAATTCAGTGAATACTCTTATTAGGATAAATTTTCTTTCCTTGAGAGTCACTTTATCATTATGAAAAAATGACTTGTTTCCATATAGGTGGCCGTTTCATGCCCCCGTGGCACAGGGCTCTCAAACCTGCTCTGCCATAGAATTAAATAGAACAAAAAGCTTAAGCCAGATTTGTAGATTAGCAAAAGAACAGACTCTAAAACAAAATATTGCATTTAATTTCTATCACTTCTCCTCTGTTATGCTTTAGATGTCCATTTTCCTAAGCTTCCTTCCCAGAGTAACGAAACTAAAAGCATTTACTAGGGGACAGGAGGGTAGAGAGTGGGTACTGAAAAGTAAAATGGGTTATTTGGAGTGATGAGGCTACCAGCAAGTGCAATGCTGGCTCTAATTTCTGGTATAAATGATTGGAACATTAACATTCTGATTAGCTGTGGGTAGAGGTGGTAGGGAAATGTGTAAAAATATGGGCCAGCAAATCAGCCAAGCAAAGTCATGAGCACCTAAGTGATTTTTCCGGAGTGGAAGATTCTGAATCCAGGTTTTCCTAATCTTGGCGCATTATACCATAATGAGGGAGGAATAATTTATATCAATGAGCACAGAAATTTATCTTTCCTGGCACTCAGAGCAAAGTAGCATTATTTATAACTTAGAGGCACACAGATGTGTTCCCCTAGGCATCTCTCTCCATCAATATTTTAGGAGACTTCCTGGCTTGCTTTGGGAAAACACTAGGGACAGCTGGATTTATATGGAATGTTTGATATGTTGATAACATTCATTTATTCATACAGCATTCATTTATCCACCCATTCATTCACTCACTCAGAAACTTACACTGGGGAGATAAAACTGATGCGGTATTTAGGAGGTGTCAACACTAAAGCTACATCTTAAGCATATCTATATTTTCACTGGTGTGACTTTTATTTTGTTATTTATTTATTTTTGGTTATCCTCACCTGAGGATATTTTTTCTAATGATTTTTAGAGATAGTGAAAGTAAGGTATGGAGAAGGGAGAGAAATATCCATGTGAGAGAGACACATGAATTGGTTGCCTAGGTCACATACCCCAACCAGGTCAGAGATCAAACCTGCAAACCAGGTATGTATCCTTCACTGGGAATCAAACCCTTGGCCCTTTGGTGCACTGGCTGATATTCCAACCACTGAGAAACATCAGCCATGGCTAGTGTATTATCTATTAAAATATGCAAACAGGTACCTACCAGAAAAGGTGCAAATTAAAATATCATCCTGGGCTACATGGTTAGTGCTCATTTTTTCCTAATTGGAAGCTTTACTTATTTTACTTTGTTATAAAATCATAACTATATTTGTTTGCATGAATTACCTTATCTTCTCCCATTCTCATTCCCATTGCTTTCTATAAAGATGCTTTGTTGCATTTCTTGACTTGATTAGACCATATTGGAGTGTGGTCACATCCCAGGGCTTTAGAATACACTTATACCTCTTGTGACAATTGAAAGGAAAGGGGAAAAAAACAAAACAAAAACTAGTGAATTTGAAACTTGCTTTCCCTGGGAATTCCATTAATTATACATTTCCATTTCTCAGCAATTAAAAATGATATCTAGTTTACTATATTGCATCCAGAATATATTTCTGGATTATTAATACTCCCCTAACCCTCATTACAAATTCTAGCATATACTCAAATAAAATTGTCCTTCCTGAGAATATTTTCTTTTATGTAGAAACTAGAGGTCCAGTGCATGAAAATCCATGCACTGGAGGAGGCGTGTCCCTCAGACTGGCCTGTCTTCTCTCACTGTTTGAGAACCCTCAGGGGCGGGAGGCAACAGTAATCAGGGGAAGGCAATGCCCCATCACACCTCTGCTGCTGCCACTGCCAGCAGCACAAGCCTTGGCTGGCCTTGGTTACCTGAGCCTCAGGCCATCTCAGGCAGCTGCCATCTGAGGCTTGCCTGTGCCTCAGGCCAGCCCTGGGTGGCTGGGGGGCTGAGGAAATTGGGGTCTCTGGAGGCAGGCTTGTGGCTGCCACCCCAGTAGGCCTGAGGAGACTGGGTGCCACCATCTTGTGGATGTGGGCACCTCCATCTTTGAGGGTGTAGCATTCAATTAACATAATCCCTCCTTATTGGCTGTGGGCGCTGCCATCTTTGCAATGGCATGAGGGCCAATTAGCATATCCCTCTTTATTAAATAGGATGGACAGAATAAAATTGTCTGATCTCTATTGTAATGGATAAACTTGTCACATTGTCATTGGCCCAAGATAGAGGGCATCGTCCAGGGTAAAAAGGCTTGTGGTGTTTCCAATTGCATCATGAACACTTTTGCTTTCTCTCACCAGAAAATGTTAAGAAAGTGCATATCTTTCTGTGGAGCCAATATCCTGAACAAGATAAAGATAACTAATAAAATAAGCACATAGTCAACACATGGTTCTGCAACCTGAATCCCCAGTGACTTAAAAAAAAAAAAAAAAAAAAAAAAGGAGTGGAAACTCAAATATCTGCCAGAACTGGGCAGGCCACATATGCAGGTTGGGTGTGAGGTAGCTGGGAGTGGTGGGCATTGTAGAAAATCAGAGAATCCAGATTTTATTTAAAGAGATCAGATTCTATTCAATCTGAATAACTTGGGACAGCTGATTAAAAAGAAAAAAAGAAAAAACTTAAGAAACATATTCTCCTTTTAAAAATGCTGGCAATGACAAGTTCAACTTTTTACAATACTGTGTGGACCAACAAAATCTGGGCCAAACAAAAGATTCTAAGGAACAGATTTGACCCATAAACTCACTACCTCTGTTTTATTATATTCTAACTCTGAAAGTAAACTAAGGGAACAATTGTATTTTTAGTGGCAATATTGGAATTGGTTCCTTTCTGCATGCATTTCTGGATCTAGCTCATGCCATTCCCTCCAAAAGGAATGACCTTGATCATTAATACTGCCCCCAACTGTATTAGTCAAAATAGGCTAGCTGCTGTAACAAACAACCCAAGAATCCCAGTGACTTAACACAGCAAAGCTTTGTTTCTCATTCACTCAAAGAACAATGTGTATGTTCCTAATTGGGGGACTCTCCTGCAGGCAATAAACTCAGGGATTTAGGTTTCTTCCAACATGTGACTCCACCATCTCAAGTCCTCTACTTCTAAACCTCTGGACAGAGGGTCAAGCAGGACATGTCTTGGCCAGCCCTGAGAGTACCTTTCATCCACACTGTCCAGAACTCAGTCACCTGATCCCACCCAGATGTGGACAACCATGGGAAATCGACCAGGATGAAAACAGCAAACTGATTTTCAAGGGCCCATTTAAAAATAGGACTAATCCATGAATACTCCCTGATAATACTAATTAGGAACAAACTTGTCCATCCATCCAGTTACCATATGCTTAAAATGTACCTGCCAGCCATATAGTAGACATGAGGAACACCGTGGTAAGATACTTCTATAACTTTTAGGAGCCAATGCTTCAGTAGGGAGACAGACATCTAAATAAGTGCATAGTAACATGGTGGGGGCTTTAATGGACTACTTAATGCAGTGGAGGCAGAGCTGGAGCCATGCCCTTTTACCATGTGGAGCTTGACACTTAGTTGATTGTTCCCAGGTCTTATCTTGTAACTGTAATGCAAGATCCCTGAGAACCTAGATTGTGCCTTATTCATCATCTGTGTGTCCTCCCTCCTACCTAGCATCTAGGGGGGCCCATAAACAGTTGTCAAATTGATGAATGAATGAGGTTCTAATAGGAAAGTTATAAACACCGACTTCTGGGTTGGGAAGAAAAATTAGTGTTCATCAGCTTATAAGATTTTAATGACACTTTTGGTCTATGATAATATACATTTCTTCTGGATTCTTTTCATTATGCTTCTCCAAAATCTTTATGGTGGCTCACTATCTGATGTCCAAATAGGTTATCTTCAAACAACTCACAACATTTAGCCTTAAATTACAGTTTCCTGACGGTGTAACTAGTGCTGATTTCATTTAAGCAACATGCTGTATCATTTATCTGGACTAAAATGGCTCAGATTAGGTTTCAAGGCAATTATGTCATACTCTTAGCTAGTTTAGTCATTATTAGCTTAGGAACTGTTTAAAGGAAGTCAGTTTTGAATACCTACTACCTATTATTAAATTTACTATGTAATTTATTTATAAATGTAATAATTTAGATGTCCCGATAACGAAGTTAAAATTACCCAGGCCCTTGCTCCCTTTTGTTATTGAATGTATTCAGTAGAAGTAGAAGAAATCTCAGCTTCTAAACTATGAACCAGATGCCATTCCTCTGTTTAGTTCAGAATCGACAATCTGTTGTTTGCTAAATGAGTCTTGTTCTAACACCAATACCAGAAGGAAATGAGTTTCCACCATTTATCATTAAGTTTCAAAGTGGCCATTCAACTTTGGTGGAAATTTAGGAGAGAAAAAGTTTAGGAATGTGGTATCATATATCACTGGCTCCTAAGAAATGACTCCTTGTTTGCCAGCCTAGGAATGAAATTTGGAACCACTTATATCAGCAAAAAGACTGAGGTATATGTGTGTTTTTGCAGATGGATGGAAAGTGACCATAAACCAAGAACAATGGAGTCTTTGCCCAGAGACCTCCCTTTGTGCTGAGCTTGAAGTGAAAGCACCTTTTCTTCTGGAACCCCCTGAAATTGTGTCTGTTTAGTCTGCACCTTGATGATATATTGCTTCACTATTTTTTTCCAGGAGCTGCTTTGTGTGTGTGGCTCTCTCTACCTAGATTTTCAAATTACTTGTGCCATTTGTTCTTCCCCTCCCCCATGATAGTTGCTGCATTAGGCAGTCTGCAAACACAGATGAATGCCCACGTTTTATACATTTGCAATTATGTATTTACCTTGAATTAGCACCAGAATCTAGATAGCTTGCTCTCCAATGATCTGAACTCTGGTGTCCTCTTGTAGTGAATATTTCTAAATCTCTACGTGTGTGGGTGTTTTTTCTAATTATATTCTCTGCTTGACACAGCAGGAACCATACACTGTATATTTATGGACTTGGTACCCTGGTAAGCAGGGAAGAGGTGCTAAATAAGTATTAGTTGGTGGTGGTATGTTCACTTATCATAATGGTAAATGTGTGAATGCTCTTTCCAGGGTTGCTGAACTGATAACCTAGCATCAGGGATTAGAAGCCAGGTATCCATGAAGAGGAAAAGAAAAAAAAAAAGTGGCATCTTTATTGTTCACTAACTTTTCTCTCTCTCTCTCTTTTATTTTGTGTCTGTGTTTAATCCTCATCTAAGGATATTTTTCCATTGATTTTTAGAGAGAGTGGAAGTGGGGAAGAGACAGAAAGAGAGAAACATTAATGTGAGAGAGGCACATTGATTGTTGCCATCTTCATGCTCACCCTCCCCAACCAGGGCTGGGATCGAGCCTGCAACTGAAGTGTATGCTCTTGACCAAAATCGAACCCAGGACCCTTCAGTCCCCAGACTGACGCTCTATCCACTGAGCCAGCCTGGGTAGGGCATGGTTACTAACTTCTAACTAAAATTTAGTATGTCCTGGATAATGAATGTAAGTTCCATTCCACAAAATCACTTGGCCACCCATAGAAATCACAGACGTTTTTACATCACATTGCACTGTTGCAGATAGCTCAAAAATGTCATTTATCTACATCACTGCCCCAAAATTATTTTTTTTATTTATTTTATTTTATTGATTTTGTACAGAGAGGAAGGGAGAGAGATAGAGAGTTAGAAACACCTATGAGAGAGAGTCATCAATCAGCTGCCTCTTGCATACCCCCTACTGGGGATAGGCCCGCAACCAAGGTACATGCCCTTGACTGGAATCGAACCCGGCACCCTTCAGTCCCCAAGCCGATGCTCTATCCATTGAGCCAAATCAGTCTCGGCCCAAAAATTATTTTAGATATTAGAAATTTAACTATTTTGTCTTATTTGCTAATAATTATGCATATATTAGCATTTTGTGGAATTGTTAAAAACTATATATTTAAGAAGCATATATTAATACAATGCTTCCTTTGTAATCCTATGTATTTTACTATATTTAGTTGAAAATATGACTATGCAAAGGTCCACAGCTCATCCAGACCACCAAAGAAGCTGGTGGTATAAATAAAGGTTGAAATTGCCCTGCCTTAGACCTAACTGACCATGAGCTGGCATTAGGAGACTGGTTGGGAGTTCAGTGGACTGTTTTTTATTTTGCATGGTGTGACTTTAGGCAAATAACATTTCCTCTGTGTTATGACATCAGATCTTTTCCAGAATTCTGTGATACTTGTAATTGGGCAGATTAAAACAGACTTGGTACCAAAGCAATAAAGTCATAAAAAGCAAACCAGAAAAAAGGAGAATAGGTCACAGTACAAATCACTTTTTAATCGCTTTAAACAAACCCAAGGGTGATAGATCAATAATGATCATTTGACCAAGAGGAAAGAAAGCCCAATTGGACAAGGAGACAACTCCACTTCTGTACATGTTGTGTGGGACCATTTCAATGTTCTCTGGATCACCTCCCCGGGATAACCAGCAGCTTTTACTTGGGCATTCAGTCCACTTAAGGAAGAAATCAACCATATATCCTTCTGTGCCTTTGGATTAAACTCAGATGATGTTTCTGAAAAGGAACATTACAAACTGAGACCTTTGGAGACAAACGTGTTGTAATTATTTTTGTGAATACTTAGCATTGTTATCGTCATCATTAGTTACACTTCCCCTTTAAGATTTTAATATATTCTGAGCCTGCTATTTGTTCATTTGTCTCATAATTATCCACAAATAAGCAGTTTGTTCTGTGTTCTCAGAAATTGCTTGTTCAATGTTTGGCTCATTTTTTTTTTTTTATTATTGTACCATGATGGAGATTGAAAAATCAGTTGTTTTATTTCTTTTCCTTCCATTCCTTCTAATATCTTTAATTACCCTGGCCTCCCAATCCATCCAGCCGCCTCCACACTAATATAATAGATACTTTCAGATACCCAATGATGGGATTTTTATAAAACTCAGAATATCAATCTAGGTATAGAACACTCAATGATAAGACGGGGGCTTAGATTGGGACACTTTTCTATAAAGTCTTCAAGTTCTCACATAAGCTATCCCAATCTGATTTGACCTCAGCTATCTAGGTGGGTTTAGGCTTGAGAAAGCAAGCTGACCCTGTGCTTCCCTAAGCACACAGCTCAATGAGGGTGTGCCCAGCAGAGCTTATTCCACCCTCCACCAGGCTGAAAAGGAGTCGGTGTTGAAAGAAATAGCAGCCAAAATGGAAAGCATCTAATCTGTGCTGAAACAATAGTATGAAATATCCATAAAAGTGAGTGTTTAAATCCCTGTATCTCCAAAGACCCACATAGCGTGGTGAGCACATTAATTTATAGGGTTAACTGGTTTAAAGGCGTTTTGATCCCAGTATCTGGAAAAGGCCCTTGTCCTCATGTTGGACCGTTTCCAATGAAGCCAGACTATTTTTTCTGGGTTCAGCCCTGCTCACTTCATGTGAAAGCCTTTATTCTTCTCCTCATGCTTTTGGAAGATGTGCATTTCTCATTGTAAGCCCAGGTCATAGGATGATGCCTCCAGTGCATTGCGAAACATTCATTACTCTGTGAGAGTCGGGTGATGAAAACCCTCTGCGGTTGCTATGTGATTCTTTAAGTGAGCTGTCATCTATGACAATGACCTTATTTATAAGGCACTGTTCCTAAAGGGATATAGGTTTTTTTGACCTTGAAATACATGTAGCAAACCTGTCTGGCAATTTGTAATTTTTTCCCCTTTAAATAGTAATTTCCCCCCCTTTAAATACTAAGAACTTATTCTAGCTTTTTTTGGAGCTATTCAGCCTTTGGGCAGTGAATTAGAATTTAGCTAAATGTACATAAACTCCAAATGCAGTGGAATTTCACTCTTGTTTATTAGCAAATGTCATAGTCATCACTGTTGCTTATCAAATATTTCTAGCTCCCTGCCTTTTAGCCATTTACTGAGATAGTACTCTCCTACTCCCTTTCAGGCTCAGCATGGACACACAATTTGATTTGACCAATAGAACAAGAGCAGAAATGACAGATTTTATTTTGGTGGAAGTATTGAGCTAATGCATGATTCACCATGTAAATGTCCTTCTTCCTGAGATGGTAATAATGAGAAACCCTCTCCATCAGGGAATCACCATCAGCCTGAATACCTGACTGACTATGGTAAACAAGCCAGTTAGCTGACCTGTATTGAACAGGAAAATACACTTTTATGATATCAAGCCCCTGGATTTGAGGTTATCACAATTTAGCCTACCCCACAGTGACTGGTAGAGTAAAACCAGATCTGTGTGCATGTGCATGTGGTATATTCTTTTGAAATATTTTCCCTGAGTTGGGGAAGAAACAGTCACTCTTCTGCTCTGTGGCAACAGTAGAAGTCTTTGCCTGCACCTTTCCATTGCCCACAGAGCTGTGCCTCCGGAGGTGTCACTTAGCTGCCACACTGTCTACTTAAAAATACGCAGGGACTGAGCAAGGCAGCCAGGTCTTCCCTTTTCAGCCACAAACACATAATCCTGACCTCCAGGAAGTGAGCAAGACTCCAAGCCACTTCCTGCCCTCTATTCAGTCTCTTTTCCCAATATTTAGGGGACTGTGTGGTCAGCAAATATATTTTAGGCACTGTTTTTTTGGTGCTGATAAAACAGAGCAGAGGCAAGTCAAATGACTGGGGCCCACCCTGAGCCAGTTGAATCTAAGTTGCTAGGTGGAGAGTCCAAGTGTTGTCATTTTTTTTTTTTTTTAAAGCTCCCAGAGATATTCTAAGGGTACACTCAAGAGTTGAGAAATGCTGGCTTATTACTTTGGACTTTATCCTTGACTCACCTCCAATTCAAAATCTAAGTCAAGTGAGTCAGAATTATTTATTCTCCACTTGGTGCTCTCCAGTTCTCTATAGCTTTTTGCACACTACTTACTCTTACACAGAACAGATTATATCATCAGAATTCTCTCATACACACAAGTCTTCCCTTCCAGGCAGTTGCTTCTCAAGGGCAGGAAAGGCAGAGGCAGGAGGCAGAAGTTTTTGAATGTACGGATGTGTGTGTATAACTTTGTGCATGTTATAGCTTCATCCACATATGTGTATGGATATATGTATGCATTTGTGTATATTCTGAGAAAGAGAGAATGGTTGGATGAAGACATTAATTTTTCTGGGGAAAATAAAACTGGACTTTTGGGAATCTAGTATGAAACAATTCACTCATAGCTTCCTATATTTTGCCTGGTTTCACTTGGATAACTCAGCAGATTTTATAACATCTGCTTTTTTCTAAAAATAGACTTAATACTATTATAGGTTCATTTGAACCCATTTAAACTAGCATATCCTGCCTTTTGACACCACCCTGCTGCACTTTGGTTGGGCTGGGATCTGAAGATAAATCAGAATATAAATATTTCCTGGTGTTCAGGAAAGAACTTAAGTACTCACACCTTCAGGAGAGAGTCCCACACCCTCCCATCCTGCATTAGTCATCTGGGTATAATGAATGAGAAAGCGGAAGTTAGGGGACCCGAGATCATTACAGGAGCATCTCACCAGGATAACATTTTTGAACTGTAACACCTCCTGGCCTGATCCTATTGGAGAAGAGGAGATAAATTGTTCTCTTTTGAAGGCGCATTAACCTTAAGTCCATTTAATGAATTACCTCCCCAGTGCACTAACAGATACCCTGGGGCCTAGGATGAAAAATGGCCTCTTTTCTCACAGAAAAGCCCAAATGTGTACCACTTCCTGCCTTCTTTTTAACTTCTGTTGACTTTCATTTTTTATCCTCGTCTTAGGTATGTTTAAAATATAACTATAATATACGCTCAGTTTAAAAATAAAAATGAGAAATATATTCCCTACCAAGGACTGTATATATTTCTTTTAAGTATGTTTTCTTAATTTCTGTCTCATTCTCTCCTTCTGGCTTGCAAGCTACTTACTGTTCACAATTGTCCCAGATATCTGAAGGAGAGAAAGGATGGCTCATAAGGAGGTAGATGCTGTGAAGCAAGGAGGCATATGGTCCAGTGACCCAGCAGACGAACTGGATGGTCACTTCCTATTGTTAGGCCCCTCTATTGAAAGGCCATTGAGTTGGATGCTATCTCCCTTCCATCTCTTTAGCATCATTATTTTTCATTCATTCATTCATTTAGCAAATAATCCTATTTAATAAAGAGGGAATATGCTAATTGACCCCCCACAGCATTGCAAAGATGGTAGTGCCCACAGCCAATAAGGAGGGAATATGCTACTTGATTGTCACACCCTCAAAGATGGCGGTGCCCACAACCACAACATTTTGGTGCTCAGTCCCCTCAGTCCTCAACTCTGAAAGCACACCTAGCTCCAGAGTCCCCCAGTCTCCTCAGCCCCCTAGCATTCCAGGGCCAGCCCAAGGTGCAGGCAAGCCTTGGATGGTGTCTGTCCAGCCAGTGCCTGAGGTGCAGGCATGCCTCGGATGGTGTCTGTCCAGCCACCCAGGGCCACCCAAGGCTCAGGTAACCAGGGCAGGCCGATGCTTGTACTGCCGGCAGTGGCAACAGCAGAGGGTGATGGGGCTTCCCCTGATCACCAAGTCACCTCTCACCCCTGAGGGCTTCTAGACTGTGAGAAGGGGAAGGTCAGTTCATGAATTTTCATGCACCAGGCCTTTAGTTAAAACTAATAATCATTCTTTATTTGAATTCTCTTGCAAACTGAATATAAGATAAGAATTTGGGAGTGTTTTAAGATGTAGGTTTTTATTATTATTTAGATATATAAGGTCAACATATGGGAGATCATTGCCATTGAAAAGACAGTTTGCTACTCACAGAGCCCCTAAGAGAAGGGGACACACCTTGCTGTGGGAGGGGACTGGACTGCCATGCAGGGACATATAGGGAAGCCCCAGGTTTGGTCAGGAGGCAGGAGTGAGGGAAAAGCATGGAAAAGAGCCTTTATTGTGGTTTCTGAGGGAAAAGCAAGACAAGGCAGTGCCAGCAAGCTTATGATTGGCTAGTTCAAGTAATCTTTGTGGTTCTTGGGTAGAGGAACTGTTGAGAATTGTCTAGTATCTGACCTTGAAATGATTAGAACAGAGGAATCTTACTTGCTGGAAGTGTAAGAGGCAGATAGAAGAGTTGGTTCAGAGACTGAGTTTTTGGATTTGTTGTTTAACATATTAAAGGCACGCTCCCAGGCAAGCCATTTACCACCTCTTAAAAATTGGCTAGTATGGTCAGCAAGGTCCCAGCTGCCAAAACATCAAGAATACAAAAAATTAGAAAATATAGCCAATACAGAGTGCAGTTTATTTGGAAAGTGATACCGGGAAATAAAAGTGAGGAAGTAGGGAGAGTAAAATTGAAAAGAAAGCTATTGAAAACTAGAGCACATGGCCTGGCTGGTAAGCACCATTGTTCGGAGAGTAATCCCATACACCAAATGATTATAGGTTCAATTCCTGGTCAGGACACATACCACAACAAAAACCTGCAGATACCCTAGTGCCTAGGTCAGAGCACATACCAAGGTTGTTGGTTTGACCCCTACTCAGTGACTGCTGGATGTTATCAATGCCTCTCTTTCTCTCTATCTTCTGAAAAATCAATAAACACCAATAAACATAATCCTCATGTGTGGCTAAAAACAAATCTGGGGCTCATTTTCATTGGGGATTCTCTGAACAACAGTGTAAATTTACCTCAGAACTGTTCCTACCAAGAACATGAGTTGGAAATATCTATTCCACAACTCTCACCCCACAAGGGTCAAGGATTGACTCTGGGGACATTCACATGTGTGCCCTTCTGGGAAGAGCTTGCAGACACAGGCTGAGTATGTGTCCAAAACTTCAGAGAAAACCCTGAGACAGAAAAGCTGAGGACTCTGCAGGAGTGTGTAGTGGGAACTCAGGAAACTGTTGTCCCAAGGCAGTTAAAGTCAAGAGGTGCAACCAACACTGTGCTGCGTCCCAAACCTCTCACACTCACAACCATGAAATAAGTTGCCCACCTGTCTAAAGAAAACATCCTCTGCCAATCAGAAGTTTCTGTCTGCTATGAAAGCAGAGAAAAGGGAGCATAAAGGAGGAAAAATCTTGCTTATGCCCTTCTGAGCATTGTCTAGGAAAGACAAAGCTCTGGCCCAAAGATGAGACAGGAAGCAGGAATATCTCCATCTGGGAGATGAAATGTTGCCTGATTCATGGAGAATTTTAAGCACATAACATCCTATTCTTTCTCCTATATTATTTCTCCTTTTTCATGAACTACTCCTTCTCCTTCCTTACCTTTTTTTTCCCTCTTCATCTCCTCTCTGTTACTTATCCCTTTCTTTCCAACTTTCTCATTCTTCTCTTCACGTCTTTTTTTTTTTCCTTAATTGTTTTAAGCTAATTTCAGGAGGGAGGGAGGGAGAGAGAGAGAGAGAGAGAGAGAGAGAGAGAGAGAGAGAGAGAGAGAGAGAGAGAGAGAGAGATCAATGAAGACAGTGAATCATTGATTGACTTCCTTCTGCATGCCCCACACTGGGGATTGAGCCTGCAATCTGGGCATGTGCCCTGACCAGGAATCAAACCATGACCTCTTGGTTCATAGGTTGTTGCTCAACCATTGAGCCATGCCAGGCAGGCTTCTTTTTCTTTTTTGCTCACTCTTGTTGTCTACACATATAACCTGGGTCATTATCTGGGCTCGCCTTCCAGCACTAGCTAGAAAACCAGAACACCATGACAGTAACTCCTGTGAATTATATTTGAATTCACAACCCTTTTTCATAACTTTTACAAGGACATGTACAAAACAACATTAAATTCTTCAGATCAAACTGCTGCAAACAGCTGTTCCTTTCAATGAGAGCTCACTGAAATTGTACAGTGAGCTCTCATAAGCCTTTAATAGATTGGGGGCCCAGAACAGATAGGCAGAAAGTGAGGCTCACTTACCCCTACCAGTGCCAGTTCTAACTACCACAGCCACATTCCTGGGCTCCAAGCTAATCAGCTTCCAGTGTGAGGGGTTTTGCTAATAATCAGGAATCCCATTATCACTGAGTTTTGAACTGAATGATTAGTGGCAACCATCCTGGATTATTCTGTCCGCTTCTCATCCATACATTCAGATACTGACAGTTATGTTGTCCCATAGTAGATCAAATTTTTACAGCAGCAACAAAAGATTAAAACTGCTTTCTATTGGGGACATTTGGAGAATAAAAGCAGAGGGTTCTAGGAAAAAACTGTAGTCAGCTGCCTGGCCATCTGGGAGAAAGCCATTCAAGTACTATTAATATTTTAAAACCTTTTAGATTTTTATAGTTTGCAACATTCCTAACAAACTGGTTCCTAATATCACAGTGAATTTTTAGTATCACACACAATGCTAAGCTAATCAGGAGTCTTACTAACAGGGACAGGACTGGCATTCCTGGTGTTGTCCAAGTGGCAGGGTTGAGAGTCTATGAGATTGAAGAAGCAGATTAGAGTTTTCAATTGTGAAAACAATATTTCCATTGGATGCCAGCAAACCCTGAGTCTGCCTGTTTATTTAGTGCCCTCTCATCTAACCTTGCTTCTCTTCCCTCTTTCATCTTTACTTTTCTTGCTATCTCACCATTTTATAGTTTGCTTACATCCACATAAATATGTAATAGAGTATTGCTTTAAGTGTATTTCTTCAAAAATTTTTGCAAAATTAACTTGGCTGATAGACCCATAATTATTTCTGCCCAAGCAGTTCTTTCTGCCTGAATCACGCTATTATATAAAGACACAATGGTAGAAATGGCCAATGAATGGTTAATAAATGGTCAATGTGTAAATAAATCTTGCTCATTGTTTCCTACCCCCATCTTCTCACCCCTTCAGCCCCACTGTCAGGCCTCCACTCTATCTCACAACTCTGTCTCCCTTGGTTGGTCCCAAGGAAGAAGTTGGAAAACTTCCAATTCATATCTATAGTGAAAAACAACATCTGCTATCAACAAAGTCACTGGAATAGCAATCAGATGACAGTGCTGAATTTTTCCAAGCTTCAGTTAGAAAAAAGCTGGCATCATGAAGGCATGTAGAAACCAGGGAGATTATAGGGCTTTTTTTGTGTGTTTTTTTTAGTGATATTACTGCGGATCCTCAATTCATGACTTATACATTTTCTAACTTGATTCTTATTTATGTGATGTTATTTTTAAAAATTTACTTTGAAAAAATTTTAAGCATAGAAAAGTTATGAAAATAGTACAAATATTTCCATCATACCTTTATCATTTTATCAACTGATGCCACCTTTATCACACATTTTTAGATATTGTATCATTTATGAATAATATTTGTGATTGTTCATTTCTGAATTATTTGATAGTAACTTGCAGACTTGATGGCTATTACCCTTAAACATTTTAGTGTACATTTATTATTACATAATCACAGTACCATGAAATTAACATTGGAAATTAACAGTGATAGTGATTAAATTTTATTATCTAATGTGTAGATTTTATGAGTGTTACTAATTATTCCAAAGATTTTCTTTACAATGAAATCAAAACAAATAAAAAATAACCAAACCACTGTGGTCCAGGATCTGACCCAGGATTACTGTTTGTATTTATCTGTCAGGTTCCTTTTAGTTTGTAACCATTCCTCAGCCTTTCTCTGTTTTTTGTGATCTTGACATTTTTAAGAGCATAGGTCAATTATTTTGTAGGAATTCTCTCAATTGGGGTTATGGGGTATTAAAGAATATTTTTTAAATGCTAAAACCATTACATAACAAACATAATGTAAACAGATATTAAGTAGATGTTTTATTTAACTTATTAATTAATGAGCAAATTAGTGAGACTTTACAATAAGTCTAAAAGCTATTTGTTAAGCTAGGTATATATGGCAACTTCAAAAGAGATATTGCAAAAACAGATTCAGAGACAGAGAAGCATTGATCAGACCATCAAACCTCAGAAAGAAGGTAGGGGAGGCCAGGCGTAAGGGGGAGAGATCAACCAAAGGACTTGTATGCATGCATGTAAGCCTAACCAATGGACACAGACAACAGGGAGGTGAGGGCATGAGTTGGGAGGGGGGGATTGTAGACAAGTTAGCTCCCAATGAATATATTTATTGGAAGACACCTGGAAAAAATAAAAATTAGCCATAAACTCAGTGCACAGTTTACTTACTGTGAACATATTGAATTTGGTATTTTCTTCTTTTTTCTACCCATGTCCCTTTAGATAGTGGCACCTGGATAGATATAGTTTTTATCTGTACTGTGTGTGAGTATAAATGTCTGACATATTTAACTTAGAAAAATCCCCTCAAGTTTTACTTGTGCTGTTGCAGATGGCAAGATTGGCATCCTTTTTATCACTAAATAGTATTCCACTGCACTTATTACCATTACCACCTTTTCTTTATCCACTCATCTGTTGATAGACACGTGGTTGTTTCCATGTGTTGGTTATTGTAAATAATGTTGCAGTGAACATGGAACTGCAAGTTTCTCTTCAACATAGTGATTTCACTTCATTTGTATATATACCCAGAAATGGAATTGCTGTATCATATCGTACTTCTATTTTAATTTTTTGAGGAACCTCCATACTATTTTCCATAATGTCTATATCAATTTTCAATCCCACTAACAGTGCACAAGGGTTCCATTTCTACATATCTTCATCAGCATGTATCTTTTGTCTTTTTGATGATATAATAAATGTTATTCAAATACTTTCCCCATTTTACACATTCAAATTTTACAGTGAAAATTTGCATCATTTTCAATCACGAAACAAATACTATTTTTTTTAAATAGGATGCAGGTAAGGATTCTAGAATTATTTTTGTACAATTTAGCTTTGTTTGGGGATTGAATAAATAATTTATTTTAAAAATATTGATTTCCTTTCCTAACTGTTTTATGAACTGAGTGGGAGGCTTATTGTATCATCTTTGTCTAGTTTCCTTTATTCACAGAGTGCAACAGTCTTTGTGGACATTTTCTCAACTATTTATATTTGACACTAACTTTTCAGATGGTAAACTGGGCATGGTTATTAAATTGTCTTCATTGAAAAGTGGCTTTTAACATTTTGTATCTATAAACATGGTACCTATCTTCATTCAGTAAACTTAAAAAAAATTCATGTTGAATTAATAATCTTTTCTAAGGATATATTCCTTATTTGCTACACAATTTATTACACACTAACAGCTGATAGATATTTGTTGAGTTTGATGTGCATTATGCATGAGAGAATGTGTGTGTGTGTGTGTGTGTGTGTGTGTGTGTGTAAATAGTATGAAATACTGTGGTTTGGGAAAGTCAAAATTGGAAAAAGACTTATCTGTTTTATTAATCAATGATGATATCAATCATCCTTCCATTTACTTCTTATTCTGTCCTTCTTAGTGCAGTGGTCGGCAAACATGTGAGCCACATGTGGCTCTTTGGCCCTTGAATTTTTAGCAAAGGCAAGCTTATGATTACCCTAATTAAGTTACTAACAATGTATCTACTTATATAGTTGAAGTTTAAAAATTTTGTTCTCAAAAGAAATTTAAATTGTTGTACTGTTGATATTTGGCTCTGTTGACTAATGAGTTTGCCAACCACTGCCTTAGTGGATTCACTTGTAACTACTGGAAATTTCCATTGTCCAGGTTTCTCATTATAATCAGCAAACATCTATCACTACTGATTGTTTTAACTTAACTAATTTTACAATTTGTTGTCCTATAAAATAATAAATGGCCCAAATTTTCTACATACTAATTAACATTCCATTTCTTATAAATTCTTTAATCGAGTGCAAGTCATTATGTGCTTTGTTGATTCTTAAGTGCAAAGATAATTGCAATGGGCAGCATGAAAAGGGTTTGATTATTGCCTGTCGACTCTTGTGAATTCTAATAGTTCTAATTGCATCGCATCAATTCATCAGCTCAGCATCACTTCTTTTTATTATTAGCTCTCTGAATTGTAATGTGCTCATATAGAAGTGTTGTAGTATATCAGAGTTGACATGGTACCTGGTCTGTTGTAATGTTCAGCCCTTACCTTGTGCAACTTTTGAAAT
Organism: Pipistrellus kuhlii; assembly: GCF_014108245.1. Lineage (NCBI taxonomy): Eukaryota > Metazoa > Chordata > Mammalia > Chiroptera > Vespertilionidae > Pipistrellus > Pipistrellus kuhlii. Next base: position 66,663,419 of record NW_023425562.1, read on the forward strand.
TAAAAAGTTTATTATGGAGTGCCCTTTTTCTGAAACTAATTTTAAAATTCTCTTGTACAGTGAAATGAATACTGTCCACAATCTGCATATGAATTTGCCTTTGTAATAATTCCATTAAGTGACTGTCAAGACCTTTTTGCTCAGATTGTTCATATAAATTTAGAACATAATATGTTAGCTGGAAAACATTCATTAGACTTTTTAATAGGCATTCCTTGTGGCATTTCTCAAGGAATTTCTCTACTCTAGTGGCTGTTTTAAATGCTCAGAAAGAAAGAGCTTCCATTAAATAATGTGGAATCTTCCAAGAGCCTCAATTATATTAATAAAGGACCACCAACAATTGAGATTAAAACACCCTATCATTTGTTCTAGGGAATCGAACAGCCCTACTGTAGAAAAGGAACATAAGTCTTTAGTCAGTCTACAGGTAAACTAATGTCCCATATGTGGGAGGGAGTGCATATAGTAATAATGACTACATTTGGGGACTTCGGCTCTGTGTCAATCAATATACTTTAATAATTATTTCTAATCTCAAGGATCCCATGAATAAAGTATTAATATGACAAACTTTATAGATGTTTCTCAAAATTTCATCCAATATCATCATTTGGTGGATGGAAAAGTTGGAATTATAACATTAAGACAAAGACCCCTCCACCCAATAGCTTTTATGCTATTTTCAACACACACGATGGCATGATTCAGGTGGGTGAATGTCATCAGAAGCAGTGACAGTGAATTTTTTTTGGGAAAAAGACTATTCTATTGTTAAAGTATGATCCAAGTCAGCCCCAAAGTTAAATCAAATGTAGAACTTCAGGTACTTCAATTTCTTTTAGGATAATGTAGTCAGAAGAGATCATAATCCATTTTAAAGAATTGGTCAACTTCATTTTTTTTTTTAATATATTTTATTGATTTTTCACATAGATGAAGAGAGAGGGATAGAAAGTTAGAAACATCGATGAGAGAGAATCATCGATCAGCTGCCTCTTGCACACCCCCCACTGGGGATGTGCCCGCAACCAAGGTACATGCCCTTGCCCGGAATTGAACCCGGGACCTTTCAGTCCGCAGGCCGACGCTCTATCCACTGAGCCAAACCGGTCCCGGCTCAACTTCATTTTATTACTTTCTGGGAATTAAGTAAATTGAAGGGAAATGTCTCAGTACTGTACTGCTGCATAACAAATCACCCCCAAACTAGGTGGAGTAAACCAATAACTACTTTATCAGGCTTGCAGCTTCTGTGTGACAGAAATTCAAATGGCTTGTCTCTGCTTCATAATGTATGGGTCCTGGTTGGGAAAGACTTGAGTGATTGGGAACTGGAATCATCTGGAGACTTCTTCACCCACATGTCTGGTGCCTGGCATGGGACAATGCACAGGATGAGTTGAGCTGGAACCGTCTGTTAGAGTGCCTATGCATGTGCCTTTGGTTTCTCCCAGAATTGCACTGAGCATTCTATCTAGAACTAGAAGGAGCATCCAGAGAACAAATATACCAAGAGGCCATGGCAAAACCTAAAAGGCTTCTTCTCACCTTCAGTTCAAAGTTCCATTGCATTACTTCAACACATTTTATTGGTCATAAGGCAGTCACTATAGCCATCTGAGGTTCACTGGGAGGGGATTTATACTCCAGTTTTCAGTGATGGAGTGGCAGGATCACAATTGTGGAAAAGCATGCAGGATGAAAGATATTGTTGTAGCTATATTGGATAACACTGCCTGCCACAGGGAATGAGTCAACTTTGTGTTATTTCTTGCTGGGCAGTAAAGCAATTTGGAGGAAAATAGTCCCCCAGCAGGTTTAATAAGAGGATACTTCTTTGGTCTGCCTGTGTATGTGTGTAATGAAAGCAAGAATAAGATTTATTTTGCTACATAGCAAATCTTTGGTTCTTAAAAAAAAAAGACACTTCAAATGATATGGTTTAGATATGAATATTTTTAAATTCATTGGTTCATTTCCAAGTAGAAATGATTAGAAGAACAAGTATTAACCCTAAATTTGCTGTACCTTGTGAAATGTGGAATATCAAATAAATATGAGTAGGGAAGTAATCTACCAGTTACAATTATCCATTACTCATCTTCTTTGGAAATCTGAGATAGGAACAGTGACATACATGGAACTAATGCATAATATATTGTCATACTCTTGTTTTACTAAAATAAATTAGACATAGAATGAAATGCAAAAATTTTAAGTATATTATTTGGTGATTTTTAACCATGTATAGACACAAATCAATATGGAAAATGTTTCCAGCACATCAGAAACTTCCCTTGTGCCTAATCCAATGAATTCCCATCTCTCAAAGGCAAATGCTATTCTGATTTCTCTCGCTATATATTAACTTTATCTGTTCTACTTATTTACTTATTTATTTTATCTTTATTGTTAATAGTATTACGGATGTTCCCATTTTTTCTTCATTGACACCTTCTATCCTGCACCCTCCCCACACCCCAGGCCTTCACTACACTATTGTCTGTGTCCATGGGTTATGCATGTATGTATACAAGTTCTTTGGAGATGATTTTGTCTCCTCTTGTTGCCATTTCTGGGTTTCTGGTCCTCCAACACCCAGTTCAGGATGTATGAAGCAAAAAGAAAAACCAGGGAAGACACTACCCTGTGTTTCTTTGGGTTCCAAGAGCTGCCTTCTTTCTTCCCCTTTTTAAAGTCTTCTTATCTATAGTAATAAAAGGGTAATATGGTAATTAGACCTGACATTTTCCAGATGTCTTTTGGATGTCCTTCAGGACAAAGCCATGGTGGTGGGGGCTGAGGCAGAGGCAGTTAGGGGCAATCAGGCAGGCAGGCAGAAGTGGTTAGGAGTGATCAGGCAGGCAGATGAACAGTTATGGGCAATTGGGTCAGCAGGGGAAAACAGGGGTGATCAGGTTGGCAGGGGAGAGCAGTTAGAGATGATTAGGCAGGCAGGCAGAGGGTTTAGGGGTAATCAGGCAGGCAGGAAGGTGAAAGGTTAGGAGTCAGCAGTCCTGGATTGTGAGAGGGATGTCTGACTGCTGGTTTACTGGGCCTAAACTTGCAGTTGCACATCCCCCCTGGGGGAGGGGGCTGGATTGAAGAGGGTTTAGGCTGGGCTGGAACCCCCCCCCCAACCCTTGTGCATGAATTTTGTGCACTGTGCTTCTAATTTTTTATATAATTGTCCAGGGTTTTTGCTACACTTATCAAGAGTAGTTAGGAGAAGTCCATCTGCTCAATTTTGATTCAGAACTGGGTCATTTTTTTAATGCATATTTTAATGCTAGGTCTTGGTGGATCACTAAAATAAGGAAAGATTAAAATAATCTTTTCTACATACTAAGCTACATGATAAGTTTTTAATGGTGAATAATTATCAATCTCTTTGAATAGTCTTGAAGTCTTTGAAAGTCCAGTCTTTTTATTTTATAAGATAAGCTATGTCCAGGTTTGGAGGAGAGACAGAAAAGTGTGCTCAAATCCCTCACTTCAGCAAGTGTATGGAGAAACCATTACAGCAAGTGTATGTCTGTGCATGAGGCTGACTGTACATGCATATGTATAAATATACATGAAATCTCTGAATTTTACATACCAGAAAAGGCAAAGAAAATTATTGCCAAAACAAATAGAATCTGAAAGTCTTCCTGGAAGGATATGGGAAGGATTTTCTTCATTTCCTAAGAAGATGGTAACTGGTGCCAAAAAGTGTTCTTTTTTTTTTTTTAATATATTTTATTGATAGAGAGTTAGAAACATTGATGAGAGAAAAATATCGATCAGCTGCCTTCTGCACATCTCCTACTGGGGTTATGTCTGCAACCAAGGTACATGCCCTTGACTGGATTTGAGCCTGGGACCCTTCAGTCTGCAGGCCTACACTCTAGCCACTGAGCCAAACCGGTTAGGGCCCAAAGAGTGTTTGACCCACAGTGTTCTCATGCAAAGATGAATCTCCATGAAGTTTATTTGTAAAACAAAACATTATTCTCTATATGGTGAGTCCTTGCGATTATATTTCTACTGAAAGCCCTGTGATCAGCTCAAAAATAAACAAACAAAACAAAACAAAAAACACATCTAACTACTTCAGATCTCCAGATGGAGAATGGATACTAATGATTCCATGTACCACTCTAGGCTGTCAACCTCTGCTTACTATTTATTATCTTCAAAGACATTGTGAGTGCTTGGAGAATTGACTAGGTTGCACTGAAATATCCAAACAGATTTTGTGAATAATGGAATGGCTCTCAGACCTTAGGTTCACAGTCAGTTCTGTATGGAAAGTAGTTCTCCTTTCTGTGTGTTTTGTTCAGTTACTGGTAGGAAATGCAGTCACAGAAAGTCTGTCCTATGGGAACTTGGTGAAAAAACTCTGAGCCTTCCAGTTGCACTATAAGCAGCCCCTAGACAGGTCTCATGGTGTGACAAACTCCATTTTCCCACTGCCGATATTGATATTGTTTATTTAACCATTTTGGCTATTCAGGTAGTCATTTACAAATATATATTAACTGTCATGTGTTTGAATTTTCTGGCACGTCCCAACACCATGTCTTGCATGTGTGTGGATGTCTCTGTGTGTATTTAAAGTGTATAATGCAATGATTTCAGTATGTTTACAGAGTGTACAATCATCACTGCTGCTATCTAATCCCAGAACATTTTCATTACCTTAAAAAAGAACCCCATACTCACTAATAATCATTATACATTCCCAACCCACTCTCATCTTTGGCAACCGCTAATCTATTTTCTGTCTCTATGGATTTGTCTATTCTAGACATTTCATGTAAATGGAATCATACAATGTGTGGCCCTCTGAGACGGGCTTCTTTCATTCAGCACAATGTTTTCAAGGTTTATTCATGTTGTAGCATCTATCAGTATTTTACTCCTTATTATGGCTGAATAATATTCCATGGAGTAAAATACTGATAGATGCTACAACATGAATACAATTGGTGACTAATTCATCAGTTAATAGACATTTGGATAGTTTCCATTTTGTGGCTATTATAAATAATATTGCCATGCACATTTGTGTATAAGTTTTTGTGTAGTCATATGTTTTCAGTTATTTGGGATAGGAATTTAAGAGTAGAATTTCTGGTCGAAACCGGTTTGCCTCAGTGGATAGAGCATCGGTTTCTGGACTGAAAGGTCCCGGGTTCGATTCCGGTCAAGGGCATGTACCTTGGTTGCGGGCACATCCCCAGTAGGGGGTGTGCAAGAGGCAGCTGATTGATGATTCTCTCTCATTGATGTTTCTAACTCTCTATTCCTCTCTCTTTCTCTCTGTAAAAAAAATCAATAAAATATATATATTTTTAAAAAGAGTAGAATTTCTGGATCTTGTGTTAACTCTGTGTTTCACATTTTGAGGAACCATTCATTTTTCAAAATGGCATTTACATTCCCACCATAAATATGATGATTCCAATTTCTCCAACTACTAACAATTGTAATTGCCTGTCTTTATTATAGTCATCCTACTGGGTATGAAGTGATATCTCAATATGGTTTTGATTTTCACTTCCTTAATATATAAGAAAATAGAATATATTTTTATGTACTTATTGGCCATTTATAAACTGTCTTTCCAGCCATTTTGAAATATCTTCCTTGACTTCTCTTTGAATAAATTCAAAGTCTTAGCTTAGCTTTTCTTCTTAACTTTGGCCGGCTTGTTCTTTGATTTAACTCAGAAGCATGCTTTCTTTAAATTATCTTTTTGCTCACCATTAGTGTACACACATCCTAATCTTATAATAGAAATCATTTCAATCAATGCCTCAATTAATGTCATTCATGTTCTGTTGACATGTAATTCGAAATGACCTCTTCCTACTACAGTTTTATTCAAAATGTGCTTACCTCTGTGGCTCTTTGCTGTACCATATCTAACTAGAGATTGGGTAAGACAAGTTTTGCTTTAAATTATCTACATGGAGCCCTAACCAGTTTGGCTCAGTAGATAGAGTGTTGACCTGAGGACTGGGGGGGTCCCAGGTTCAGTTCTGGTCAAACCTTGATTGTGGGCACATAAAGACGGGGTGTGCAGGAGGCAGCTGATTGATGTTTTTCTTGCATGATGTTTCTAACTCCTATACCTTTCCCTTCCTCTATGTAAAAAATCAATAAAATATATTTTAAAAAATCATCAACATGGAAACATTTAAAACTATAGATTGTCAATGTGTGTGTGACAACAAGGCCTGGCAGAAGTTGCACAGGCCAACAGAATAAAGTCATTAACACAAAATATAAACCAAATACCATATCTAGGGGTGAAGCTGGTATATGAAAAGCCAGTTGGCAAGATCGATGTCAGAATATTGGGTGCCAGATCAATCATCAGGTCAAAAGTATAATATTGGTAAAAGAGTTGCAACAGTTCTCAACATGTAATTTCTAGATCAGCATTATCAGGATCACCTGGAAACTTGTTAGAAACAAAATTATTGGTTCCCATTCACACCCATCCCAGACTTACTAAATCAGAAACTCTGGAAGTGTGACCCTACAACCAGAGTTTTAACAATCCCTGAGGATGATTTTGATGTGAGAACCATTGATTCAAACTTATAAGGAAGGAAAAAGGAGAAGGTGATTTGTAAATAAAGCAAAGGCCTAGGGACAACTAATGACACACAACAAGAACATGCCTGTAGCCAAAAGCCAAGTTTACACAGAGATCTTCTTGCCAAATAGTTGCCTTCAGAGGTCTCTTTTCTTCTAGTCAAGAGCTGGGACATAGACAGAGTTCACTCTGAATAGGAAAATCCAGGATAAGACAAGTTCGTAATGGCAAAGGAGGGTCAATATCTTGGCATGGGAGGAAGTGGGGTGTGTTACTAAGTAGGGAGTAGAATCCTCCAGGTCTAAGCTTCATTCATACTAGTTGGCAGAGCATGTCTTAAGGAATAAAAAAGATATCCATAAAACTAAGTAGTTGTGAGAGGGCCAATATCTCTGAGGGGCCATAGAACTCTCACTAGAAGGATGTAATAAAGGTAAATTTCTCAGAAGCTCCAAATATAACCAGCCTTGTCCTGGGAAGAAATAATGTTCTTTCTATCATAAGAAAATCCCCATTGGAACTTTATTTTCCAACGACAGGAAGGAACTTTGTTTCACCTCTGATCCTTCATGCTTTATCTGCCTCCTAGGCCAGGAGGCAGATGTGGCTCCATTCTTCTCTGGTTGTAAGACAGTGATAACTTGAGACATTTAGAGAAATGTCACCCTGGGCTTCCAAAAACTGCATGCTTTCTCATTCACAGGCTTCTAGAAGCTAAGTGTAGGCTCTACGAACATCCCATGGATCCCTAGATCACAGATAGATTCTGAGACCCTTGAAAAGGGGACAAAACTATCTTTATGCTAAATCAGTTGCATTGTGTGTTTACTATGATTGTTATTTTTCCCCCATTTAGTAAAAACACTAAAGACAAAAAATAACAAAACATATTTGGTGTAATTCTATGGAAACTTTTCTATTATTCTAGCAATAAATTATCAATAATTCTATTTGAAAGGTTAATTTTGTTGTTTTCTAGAGTCTGTATTGGACCACAGTGTCAAATACACTTTTATAGTTCATTTTTTGTAGTAGGAAGAACTAAGACTAGTCTTTCAGAATAAAACTGTTGAAATGACATCAGAACATGCTATTGATACTGTCCTCTGTGTGTTTAAAATGCTACACAGCAAAGATGCTTTGGAAAATAACCCTGCTCCTTGGTATGTTTCTGCTTGAAATATCTCGGGATAGCTAAGTTTGTAATAATATTTAGGGGAAAATAAGTAGTCCTGTTACATTAAGCAGTGTAAATAAGACATAAATCAATGCATAATAATTAGTATTTAAAAACAACTTTTCAAAGTCGCTTGGACAACAGAAAGTTAACTGAATCCATTTCATTTCTGATTAGAAGGCCTTCATGTCTCATGTGGCCCACATGTATTCCAACTCAAGATAAACAGAGCATCTCCCAAATCAAGTATAACCTGTGACACTGCCTATATATTTTCTTGTAGAGTAGATGTTAACAGATTTCTGGCCAAACTATTATACTCATAAAAAGAACTCAGTTCTCTTACTTTCAAAACTGGTCTTTTTTATTTCTCCTCTTGAAATAGAGAAGTTACTAGCAGGCTCCTAATTGTGGGTGGGCAGTAGAGAAGACCTTCCATGTGAGTCATTGGGGGCCAGAGGTTGTACAACCCTCATGTATTTAATGCAGGGAGGGCCCATGAGATGCAGCCTGGCTTTCACCTCACTGCCCACAGGATTAGGGCCAGTGTGCAGGTGTAGTGGTTTATTTTACAGCGGTCATGCTGCTTTTACAGTGTTCTTCATAATAAAAGTGAGGCGGCTTTCTTATTTAAAAAAGTAATAATAAAATAAAATAAACAAGTCTTCAAGTTTGAACTATTCCCTTCTGGACAATGTGTAATCCATTTTTTATTGAAAGTGTATACTATTTATAAAACTGTGGCCTAAAATAGGGCCTGGCATGGAACAATGTTGTCACCAGTTCTAAAAAAAGCACTATGAATAGCTAGAATGTTGACAATGGATATGTCTTGAGTTATGAAAATACTGAATATATTTCTTTTATTCATTTTTTCTATGTGTTTTGTGTGTGAGTATCTTTGGTACCATATCCTGTTTTTCATGTTAAAAAAATAACATGAAAAAGTGACAATCTTATTAATTATTAAGATTCAGTTAGCTACATGAGGAATATAGTCCTTGTTTAAAAGCATATTCAATCAGCAATTACATTTCTATTCTTTTTCTTATTAGAGGTACCCAGCCAAAGGATTGTTTATTTTAATTAAAAATTAAAATATGATGAAAATACACAGTTAAAAATTATTTGCAGTTCTAACATCACTATTTAGTACTCCATTTTTACATCCTTTTAATTTCAAGTAACCTAAAATGTTTTCAAAAGTTTTCTTCACTTTTCAAAATTGTGCTTCTTAAGATGATTTTTATAAATGAAATCCAAAATTAAGGTGCTGTTTTGAAAGTATTTTAAAGTCATTATTGAAAATTATATTATGTTTATGTTATCTTATACGGCTATAGGAGTATTATAACAAAAATACAAAAGTTTATATTAAATGAATTCAAATCCACTGACAGATGGCTATTACTAAGTTTAGTCTAGACAACAAAATAATTTACATATAGTAAGAATAGTTGGTGGAAATGAATCATATGTGATCCATGTAGACGTTAGAAAAAGATGTCTAATGAAGGGGGAAAGATAGAAATTCTTTTTAAAAAAAAATATATTTTATTGATTTTTTACAGAGAGGAAGGGAGAGAGATAGAGAGCTAGAAATGTCGATGAGAGAGAAACATCAACCGGCTGCCTTCCTGCACACCCCCTACTGGGGATGTGCCCACAACCAATGTACATGCCCCTGACCAGAATCGAACCTGGGATCTTTCAGTCCGCAGACTGACGCTCTACCACTGAGCCAAACTGGTTTTGGCAAGATAGAAATTCTTGGAAGTGAAAATAAGAACAAGTTTCAAAAGAAGAAGATCATCTGGAAAGGAAAGCTGCAATGGACTTACTGATCCAGAGAGTAAGTCAGGGAAATGCTCTACCATGTACAGCAGATAAAATATTTAAGATAAAATGAGACACTTGAAATTTATTCCCAGAAATATAAAACCCACCTATTAGGAGTTATAGAAAGAACAGAGAAAATGAAGGAGCAGTAGAAACTTCATAACTAAAACAGAACATAAAAGTTTTGTCCTGAAAGAATGTGGAATTCAGAATTCCAAGGATAAATAGGAAGTTCCCAAAACTTCCAGAGAGGAAAGGAAATCAGCTTACTTGTAGACATATAAAAATCACAGGCTTTTCCCCATGAGGTGCATGAAACAAAATCTTAAGAATTTTGAGAGCTGAAACCGGTTTGGCTCAGTGGTAGAGCATTGGTCTGAGATTGAAAAGTCCCAGGTTCAATTCCGGGCAAGAGCATGTACATTGGTTGCGGGCACATCCCCAGTAGGGGGTGTGCAAGAGGCAGCTGGTTGATGTTTCTCTCTCAGGGACCTTTCTAACTCTCTCTCCCTCTTCCTTCCTCTCTGTAAAAAATCAATAAAATATATTTAAAAAAAGAGAATTTTTAGATAAAAATGAATATAAATCTAGATCCATATACTCTGTAAAACTAACATTCAGAAATGAGAGCAAAGCATTCGAAAATCTGGTGATTAGAAAATTCCCAGCTACATGCCATCTCTGAAAGAATTACTAAAGAAAATATTGAGGGGTGAGGGGGAGGGAATTAAATAAATGAGGTTAAGGAAGTGAGGACCAGGGATCCAAGAAGTACTGGAAGCAAAGAAGCTAGTAAAATACCAATTCTGACATAATTTCTTAAAACGCATAGTTATGACCTTTGAGAGTGTAATGATGAAATATAATTAAATATAAAAAAAACTTACTGTTATCCCTTTTGTGTACATTGTGATTGTATTTACCTAATGGCAGTCAAGTCAGAATTCATCACCTACTACATGTTAGCTACTCTGCTTGATATAATACTTTTACGAAATTACATACTTAACTCCTCATGAGAAGTAGATTTTATTCTGTTGTTGCAGAAGAGGGAAATAATTTGCCTAAGTTTACCAGTTGGTGAGTGAGGTTTTCAACTGGAATATGAAGGCTTGTTTTTCCTGCCTTTTTCCTGATATCATGCTTTCTAATTATAATTATACATTTTGGTGACCACCTTTCTCTAATATCTTCAGACATTGCTCCATAATATAAACATTTTTCTACTCAGACTAAATCTGCCCATTCTTTTACTCTTATTTCTCTCACTGTTGTGCCTCCTTAGCCATCTTATCATATAATTTCAGCCACAGCCCCATTTCTGATTAGAAATGGGAATTTTTTATGTATTGACCTCCACAATAGTATATTACTACAAAATCCATCAACAGATGTTATTTATTTACAGGTGTTTTTTTTTTTTTTAAATCAGATATTCATGATTCAACTGTGGATTCTCTCATGCAAACATTTCATTTTTTGGCAGCTGAATTACTATGAAAAGGTCTCTTGCTTTTCTGTGAGTGGTTTTGCATTAATGGTTTCCGCTAAACAATCTTGTCAAGGCACATGTTGGCCTCTTTGAGTGTCAGTCTCACAGTGAATTATGTTTGAGATGGTCGGTGATCTATTCTCTTCCCCTCAGTGATTCCAAGGCAGGACCCAAATAGGCAAGGAAGGAGAAAAGTTAAAAAAAAATAGATAAAAGGTTGTTTTGATACATAAAAATTAGTTACCTTTAACTGTATATTTTTTGTTTGTTTCTCTCACTAATTCTTCTCTTCTTGACTATTTTATGTTAATGATTAATTTTCAAAAGATTTAAGAAGCACTACATTAATTCTGTAATTTAGACCTCAATTACTGTTCTAATGTTTCTATTTATGTTATTCTTTTAGTCACCCGGAATTAAGTGGCATTGAATGAATTTTGATTCTCCCCTCTGTCTTCTCCCACCCACCTTGAAACCATCATTAAAATTGTCAGTTTATCTCCATGTTTCTGGAATTACCTCCCTCCCTTTTTATTTCTGCCAAACTGGGTTTAATATTAGCTGATCTCCTTTAGTGGCTTTAGTAACTTCTAACTAATCATGTAAAGAAACAAGTGCAAGGAACTAAAATCATTGTCATGATTTCTCTTGAGAATTCATGATCTCAAAGGATCCCTTTTGTTTTATTCTGTGATGTCTTGTAGAATTAAAAAGTTATTCCCACCATTTTCTTCTCTACCAGAATCCATTGCAAACTGCTTACAAAGCCCCACCCTATTCTCAAGGGGTTAGTGAGAAGAAATGACCTGATCACCATCTCACGGAAGAGGAAGGAGAAATTAATATAAATTCTAAAGACTGAGCAATAGACAAAGACTGCATTTAGTTAAGATTGCTACTTTGTATAAAAATGCCTTCAGTCACATAAAAGTTGAAGCAGAGAAATACCATTTCTTGAAAAGTCTAATACATCTGGTTTTCCCTATACAGTTGAAGAAGATCTACTGCTTTTTCAGCCTTAAGGACCAGATAAAGTAGTTGATGGTGTCCATTTATCATTAAAAAAGGAAATATTTATATTTAAATATTAAAATATTAGGGCCGTAGTGTAACAGTTCTCAAATTGTGATCTGAGGATCTCTTTTAGGGGTTGGTGAGGGCAACGCCATGTTCATAACAACATGTAAAGGTTATTTGCCTCTCTCTCTCTCTCTCTCTCTCTCTCTCTCTCTCTCTCTCTCTCTCTCCATCTTATACAGAATTCTTTTCCATAGGCTACATGACATGTGATAACATCATTTTCCTGATCGTTAATGGTACATTGTTTGTGTTTTCTTGTGTGATTGATATGACCCACCAAAACAAAAGTTCTTTGGTTCCTCAGTTATTTTTAAGTGTAAAGATGTTCATAAACACAACATTTTGAAAACAATTCCTACTATGTATGGGAAGCAAATTATCTCTGAGAGGTAGGAGGGAATGTAGACTGATCTCCTAGGATCCGGCAACATAAAGGAACTTGTCCATCTCATGCTAAAGCAAACACTCATTATATTATAGAAACATGAAGTGAAATTGTACTCCTTAAAAAGTATTCTGTGATTCTTACTCCTCCTCACCCTCTGTTTGTATTGAATTCGTGTAAGTAAATTCATGAAAAATATAACCTCGCAGAATATAAATTTCCACAAATCTTTCTTTTAGAATATAATTCTCAAAATAATCTGTCATTGTTTCTGTTTTCTAAATGTAAGTGTTCCTTTGGAAAATTAGGTGTAGAACTTAATGTGGATGTGTAAACCATGGGAATAGAACCCAAATGATACGACAGGTATAAATGTATGAACTAGCTGTAGTCCAGAATTGTCCTATCAATATACTGGTCTCAGAGAAAAATTAAACCTGGTTTATTTTGATGGAAAGGTAGGTTCATTCTACTCAAATGTCATTTTTAAAAAATGTGAACAGTGATCCCATTAATTTTTGGAGAAGGTATGTAGAGAATCTGTCATTTTCCATTTCATGATTTGAGAGCCAAAACCAATCTCTAGAACAAAGCAAATGTATTCTAAAATGAGCTATATGCAGATGAGAGGAATGACACATTTCTAAAATGCATTTATTATCTCTTGCCAAAAGAAAAAAAGGACAAAGGAAGCTTTTATTTAAAAGTATGATGGTGTTATAGAGTGTGTGTGTGTGTGTGTGTGTGTGTGTGTGTGTGTGTGTGTGTGTTTAATAATCTATGATGCAGTTATTAGGAAATCTTTAATCAGATTTTGCTAACAGATTCTCAGTTCTATTGAAATTTTCTTTTGAATTACCTAAAATAGATCTGCATTCCACTGCTTACCCAGTCTGGACTGTCTAATCTACCTCATTGATTTCTCTACCCAGTGTATAATCTCTGATTAGATTAATTTTATTGAGCCAATTTTTATTTAATTACCCAAAAATTCACTAATTATGCATTAAACAACTGATCCCATAGATTTCTGGGCTTTGTGGGTGACTCAAACATAGATTTGTCATGTTCCCTATAGCAGAAGTATAGTGTCTCTACATGGAAACAGGAAACACAGTCATAATTTCACAAAACTAGAAAGAATCATAGAATCACGTGACATATATAGTCATATTTGATTCCCTCCCATGATGAAATGCCCTGCCTCCTCAGGCAGAAAATTGCATTATTGGTGATCTCTGATTCTCAGAATCTTCTTAGTTGTGTATACAGAAATGTTGATATTAATAGCCATATACAAGGTCAAACATAAGTGGTACTGGACACCAAAAGAAGATGAATGAGTTCAAAATGAATTTATGTATTGGGGTTCAGGGATCATATCTTAAAAAAAGGCAAATTCTCTTTGGGATTCATGGAATGAGAAGGAGTTTGAGAAGCAAACACAGAGAGACTCTCTTGACCCCAGGAAAGGCCAGAAGACAGACAAAAACAAGACTTATTTGGTGTGAGTGAGTGGAGCAATCGCCCTATGTACATGGCACATAGTGGATTCTCAGTAAATATTGATTGAATAAAGGACAAAATTAATGACTGGGCAAATGACTGCAGAAGAGTCTGTCTCATCCAGACTTGATGTGAGGAGGAATCTAAAAAGGAAGGCTGATGACACACAAGCACAAGGAACCTCAGCATCAGCCTGCATGTATGCTTCAACATTGACCCCTCTGCACACTTCAGTCTCAGCCTGGATTCTGCATTTATAGAATTAGCATTGCAGTGGGAACTAGCATTTGCTTATTTTTACCCACGACTTAGGACTTTAAAGCAGACTTTCCCCTTACGTCTTAATAAAGTACTGGTTTTGCATCACTCTGAAAAGGCTGCAGATTGCTGCCATCCCTTACACTGGAACAAAGACTTTATTATTATCTTCTTTGAAAAAGTCATATTGTCTATCTGGACCTCCAGCTCCTCTCACCCCTGCTACTGAAGTGTCAGAAATGCCATGGATTTGACTCACTTCCTTCTAGGATGTGTCCTCTTTGGGTTCATTCTAAAACGATGTGAAATGTTGGAACTTTGCAGATAACTTCAGCTTCCCACAGTCTCTCTGAGACCCCTCTCTGTTGGAAATAACACTACTGTAATGCAAGTACTCCCAACACCCCATGAAATCTAGAAGATTCTTAATTGGCTGACCACAGGATATCTCCTTTACACAAATTTCAATCTGTGGTAATGAAAATGGACCCTGAAACCGGAAGTAGCCCCGTTTAAGGACTGACCTTAAATAGATTGCTGGCAGAAGGAGAGCTAATAAACAATTAAAGATGAGCCTTACCCCTTCCTTAAAAAAACAAACAAACAAACAAAAAAAAACTTAGAGGATAACATCTTGGTAGAATAGTTCAAATAATATTTGGTAACATAAATCTCACAACTCTGAAGCCAAAGAAGCATGAAACATATTATCAGTGCATGTTGTCCAAAAATGTGGTGGCATTATCACATTCTCACTTAAAAATGGGATCAAACCTCAAACTGACGGGGTGTATTCATTCAAGGTTTAACAGTGTAGTCTCTGTGCCTTTATCTCATGCAAAATGCAATTGTTGTTTAGCTACTGTATATTTAATCTTAGACATAGACACCTCTTTTCAAGGACTTATAGCATCAGGAGGGTAAGGGAAGTAAACGCAAAGCTCTCCATAACCGAAAACAATGTGGGGGGGGGGGGCGGGGAAAGGAAGAAAAACAATGTCAACTCACAGACTCAAAGGAAAATGGACTAGAAAACAACACTGTAAGTGCTAGTTTATTCTAAACTCATACAAAGAGTTGAATGACTGTAGTCATGGAAAGAAATCCATCATGCAGCCGAAGAAACGCATGATAGAATAATCCAAACTTAGAAGCATGCTGCAGGGCACTAGTTGAAATACATTCTAACTGATGTCTGCTACAGATTGAAAAGGAACAGCTTATGGACAATTGATTGTTTCTTGAACTATAATAAAAACAAGCTTTGAAAACGTGTATATGAAAACACTGACCTATATGGGGAGAAAAGGCAGCATTTACTTTGTAATGCTATCAGGTGGTAATTCAATTTCCCGTTAACTGAACTTCAAGTATTCTGTTTCAGGTCATGGATTGGTGGTGCTTATCATATAAATTGGCCAATAAGGTTTACAAATAATACCTTTAGTGCTCGGATCTGTGGTTGTAGCTTTAGAAAAGAAAGTCAATTTAATTCCATGCATTGGTTTCCTCCTTAAAATTCATGCAATTTGAATATGATTGACAGGGCACTGCACCATTATGCAGTCTGTTAGATGGACCGATTATGCTTATGAATACAAGAGTGGGGAGAATGAAAGCAACGTGTAATTGATTCTACACTTGGGCTGACTGTTCATTAACAGTTTGAATGTAGCACAGTTGCTTCTCAAATGAAAAATGATGAGAGCAACCTATATATGTGCTCTCTCATTTGTTTTAAAATTCATTATGCTAATATTTTTTTGCAGAATGTTTTCGTGCATTTGTTTTGCCAAGGGTAATTCTGATTGAATCTTTGTAAATAATTCTAGTGCTTTCAATTATTTGACAGTCCAATCACGTATTTTTTAATTTACAGTTTTGGAAATGAAAGTGGGTTTTTCTGCCAACCCCTTTTAAAGAAAACCTTCTATCCTACCCTCCTCTTCTATATAGTTCAGACTAATTTCCCAGGGTAAAATGAGGTAGGGGAGTGTGAGCTGGTGGTTATAGCTTCAAAACAAAAGAGCTGATTTATAGACCAATTGGTTTCAGAAATAGATGAGCAAAACCAAGTTCTATTTGTCTGGCCACACTTTAATCTGATAATGCACAAAAGGGCCTGCCATCTCATTTTCCATATTTCTTCAAAGGGTTGCATTTGAAATGTTGAGTCAAGGTACTAATTTCATTGCTGTTTCCTCTGCTTTCCTCGGTTGTGGTAAGAAAGGTCTTCAAACACATGAAGGATGCTTTTTCCTGTTTTGAATGTGGATCTGGACACAGCATTATAGAAATAGCACTACTTTTCTTGCTCACAGGGAGATATGATGCTGATTCTAAAAGGCTCTCCCTGCCCTTTTCTTTGCCCACATGTTCCTGCCATATTTTAAGTCAGAAGAAGCAACAAAACTACTGTTGGGCTAGGCAATTCCATTTGGGAGCTACAAATCTGTGATCTCTAAATTAGATTGTATTTGTAAATAATACATGTATTAATCCCATACTTTAATTTTTCTTTCACTCTGATTTTTTTATTAAATCGACAGTTTACTTATCCAGGTAATGTGTCTGATAACTTAGTACTGGGAATAGATGTGGTTTTTTGTGTGTGTGTTTTTTGTTTTTTGTTTTCTTATGATGAGAACTTTTAAAATTTACTCACTTCGCAACATTCAAATATGAAATACAGTATTATCTTATATAATAAAAGGCTAATATGCAAATGGACTGAACAGCAGAATGACTGGTAACTATGACATGTACTGACCACCAGGGGGCAGATGCTCAATGCAAGAGCTGCCCCCTGATGGTCAGTGCACTCCTAAGGGAGTAAGCCTAAGCTGTCAGTCAGATATCTCTTGAAGGTTCCCAGACTGCTGGAGGAAGCAGGCTGGACTGAGGGAGCCCCCACCCAAGTGCATAAATTGAGTACACCAAGCCTCTAATTAACTATAGCCACCAGAACATATTTATTTTATAACTGGAAGTCTATACTTTTTAATCACCTTCATCCAATGCTGTCACCACCTACTACCAACGTTGCCTCTGGCAACAACCAGTTTGTTCTCTGTATTTTTGAGCTTATTCTTTTGTTGTTGTTGTTGTTGTTGTTTTAGATTCCACATGTAAGTGAAATCATACAGAATTTGTCTCTTTGTGTCTGACTTGACATAATGTCCTCGGGGTCTACCCATGTTGTTGAAAATGACAGGATTCCCTGTGCGAGAGGCAACCAAACAATGTGTCCCTCTCACATTGATGTTTTTCTTTCTCTCTCTGTCTTTCTCTGTCCCTTCCAATTTGTCTAAAAATTCAATAGAAAAATATCCTTGGGTGAGGATGAACAAAAACAAACAAACAAACAAAAAAACCACCACAGTTTAAAAATTATTTTCTTGCCTCCTTTGTCAAATATTAATTGAGCATAATGGCTTGGGTCAATTTTTGGATTCTCTATTCTGTTCCATTGGTCTATATGTCTGCTTTTGTGCCAGTACCAGGCAGTTTTGAGAAAGGTGGCATTGTCACATAGCTTGATATCTGGTACTATGATCTCTCCAACTTTGTTCTTCTTTCTCAGGATTTCTGTGGCTATCAGGAGTCTTTTTTTATTCCAAATGAAATTTTGGAGAGTTTGTTCCAAGTCTGTGAAGTATGCTGTTGGTATTTTAATAGGTATTGCATTGAATCTATAAATTGCTTTGAGTAGTATGGACATTTTAATGATGTTGATTCTGCCAATCCATAAACCCAATATGTTCTTCCATTTGTTTATGTCTTCCCATAGCTCTTTTTTTCAATGTTTTGTAATTTTATGAGTACAGGTCTTTTATGTCCTTAGTTAAGTTTATTCCTAAGTATCTTAATTTTTTTGTTGTAATGATAGATGGTATTGTTTTCTTAGTTTCTCTTTCTGTGAATTCATTATTGGTGCATACATATATAAAAAATTGGCAAAGGACCTAAATAGACACCTTTTGAAAGAGAACATACAGAAGGCTAAGAGACATATGAAAACATGTTCAAAGTCACTAATAATCTGAGAGATGCAAATCAAAACACCAGTGATGTAATATCTCCTTCTCACAATTGTCAGAATGGCTATACCAACAAATCAACAAACAACAAGTGCTGGTAAGGATATAGAGAAAAAGGAAACTTTATGAACTGCTGGTGGGAATTCAGACTGGTGCAGCCACTGTGGAAAACAGTATAGAGTTGTCTCAAAAGTTAAAAGTGGAATTCCCATTTGATGCAGTGATCCCACTTTTAAGACTATATCCCAAGAAACCAGAAACATCAATCAGAAAGGATATATGTACCCCTATGTTCAGAGCAGCATAATTTCCAATAGCTAAGGTTTGGAAACAGCCTAAGTGCCCATCAACAGATGAGTGGATTACAAAACAGTGGTATATCTACACAATGAAACACTATGCTACTGTAAAAAAGAAGGAACTCTTTTTTTATACAATGTTATATTATTTTTTTCTTTATTGATTTAGGTACTACATATGAGTCTTTAACCCCTCCCCATTGCCTCCTACCCCCTTCTCATGCCCTCACCCCTCCCTAGTGTCTATGTCCATTGGTTATGCTTATATGCATGCATACAAGTCCTTTGGTTGATCTCTCCCTCTTTCTCCCACTTTCCCCTGCCTTCCCTCTGAGGTTTGACTATCTGATTGAACTCTTCTTACCATTTGCAACAACATGGATGAAAACTGGAGAGAATTACACTAAGCCAAATAAGCTAGTCAGAGAAATATAAATATTACATGATCTCACTCATTTGTAGAATATAACAAACAACATAAACTGTTGAACAAAAGTATATCCATCCACATAGAAGCATCGAACAGACTGTCTAACCTTAGAGGGAAGGCAGGGGAAGGAAGGGTAAGAGATCAACCAAAGGACTTATATGCATGCATACAAGCATAACCAATGGACATAGACAGTAGGGGGCTGAGGAGAGATCAGTGGGGGAAAAGGAAGACTTATGTAATACTTTAAACAATAAAGAATTTAAATAATAATTATTTTCTACTTCTTCCATCAATGGAATCTCTGTGTCTCCACTGGAAATGGATGGAATTGTGTGATAGTCACAAGTTATAGGGATAGTGATGGTGATACTGTGTGGCTTCCAAGGCTGAATATAAAGGGTGGAACAGCTTCTGCCTCTGGATATGCTCTTGGATCTCTGAACTCTCATGTAAGCAGACTGACTGCTCTGAGGAGCCCCATCCTGTGAGGAACCTGAAACTGTTGTGGAGTGAACACAAGTGAACGACCACTGGAGTCCAGACCAAATTAAAATTTAGGGAGCCTTTATTAGCTTTCCAGCTAGCTCCTGCTCTGCCTGCTCTGCAGGGAGACCAGAGAGTAGCTCTGACCCTTTGTGCGGGACCACTTTTAAGCACATTAACCACATCCTGTTTTTGCAGAACAAATAACCCAAGACAAAACAGTTTTTCCTAAGCAATGTCAGGATCATGCCATTGACGACCATGTTATTCACAAGGTCATCCTGTTCTTCAGAAAGCTGACAGTGATCTATGAAAGAATGCCTATGTGCTGGGAAGGGGCCATGAGACCCTATCTCAAGGCCTGGCCCGGTGTCAGCATGGACAACTCTATCTGGGGCTTAGTCCACGGCCTCTCTGGAATGGGCAAGGCCAAGTCAACTAGGAGGAAGCATGCTTCAAAAATTCCCACTCTCTAACAAAACTAGTTCACATGAGTGTCCCTGAGGTTACATGAAGAGGGAGAGATGCCTTCCCAGCCTTCCCCTTTTCCACTACCAGCCATGGACTAACTGCAAAAATATGAGTGACCCTGTGCCAGACCCCAACCTGAGCCTTTTCAGAATTTCTGGCCCAGAGAAACCATAAAAAATAAGTTTGTTATTGTCACTATGTTCGGGGTGATATTTTGCAAAATAATAGCTAACTAGACTCTGCATGTATACAAAGTATGAGGATAAGTAATGGAATTTATTATAAACATATCAAAATTTATACATACAAATTTGTGCCATTTCCTTCAATAAGTAGTCACCTTGGGAAATGTTTATTCATGACCATATTGTCATTATGATTTATGTCTTCCCACATTGATCTTTGACTTTGGGCATATTATTGTGCCTCTCTAGCTGCCTTAAATAAAAAAAAAAAAGATTAAATATTTTCTATTCTTTTCATTTCTAAATATTATTGAATATCATTCAAAGTTCTTTGGTTATTGAGATACCAAAGAAGTATATCCTTATACTACATTTATACTTTAAGGTATGTAGAAATGTTTGCATATCAAAATTACAGTAACATTTTAAAAACAAATAATATCCATATGGGAAAAATGCTTTATTGTCCACTACTTAAACACTACTTTTATCTGAAAATATAATTGTCTTACAGAGAGATACTATTGAGAGTAGCAAAATAAAGGAAATATATACTTAGTGGAGTGATTCTGTTAAATCCCTTGGGATTATACATTTTTTTACTTAAGAATATTTTAATATGTATAGTGATATTAGAGGGCCAGTTCATGGATTCATGCACTGGTGGGGTCCCTCAGCCTGGCTTGTGGGGATCGGGCTGAAACTACCTTTCTGACATCCCCCGAGGGGTCCCAGATTGCGAGGGGGCAGTTCTTGGATGAAGTACGCCCAAATCAGGCTCTCTCCTCTGTGGTTCTAGGTGTGTCACCTAAGAAATGCAGCTGCCAATTCACTGCATCTCAGCAGCTCCTGTGTTGAGCATCTGCCTCCTGGTGGTCAGTGCACATCATAGCTACTGGTCAGAGCATTTGCCCCCTGATGATCAGTGTACATCATAGCTACCGGTCAGATGGTCTGATGGTTGAACGGTCACTTAAGCTTTTATATCCTGTATAATAAAAGGCTGATATGCAAATCCACTGAATAGAGGAACAACTGGTCACTATGACACACACTTACCACCGGGGGCAGATCCTCAACACAGGAGATATCCCCTGGTGGTCAGTGAGCTCTCACAGGGGGAGTGCCACTTAGCCAGAAGCCCTGAGCTGGGCTCATGGCTGGTGAGTACAGCGGCAGTAGCAGGATGTCCGACTGATAGCTTAGGCCTTCACGGCATTTCTAGGGATATCCGACTGATGGTTTAGGCCTGCTTCCCTCCCCACCCCCACCCCCCGACTACAAAAGAGAGTAGGCAGGGCTGAGGGACCACACTTCCACTCCCTGAGTGCACAAATTTTGTGCACTGGGCCTCTAGTATATAGATAAGATTACATTTGAAAAGCACATTAACAATTTTATTCATTCTAGGGATATGTTAATCTACAGGATACATTCTTAGAAATAGAACTATTGGAATCTATATTTGTACTCTTAAAAAAACTATATTTTTATTTGATTCAGAGAGGAAGAGAGAGAGAGAGAGAGAGAGAGAGAGAGAGAGAGAGAGAGAGACATTAATGATGAGAATCATTGATTGGCTGCCTCCTGCACACTCCCCTTTTGGGGATCAAGCCCACAATGCTGGCATGTGATCTTGACTGGAATTCAACCCAGTGCCCTTCAGTCCACAGGCTGGTGTTCTATCCACTGAGCCAAACCAGCCAAGACTATATTTGTACTTTTGATGGATATGGTTAAAATGTTATCTCTGGGGATGGGACCAATTTGCACTTCATTGATAAGCATGTTTGAAAAACTTGAACCATGATTGATACTTATCTTAAAAACAATAAACTAGACTTTTAAAAATATATATGTTGATTCTTGAAATGCATGCAGAAGAGGAATTGCATTTAAAAGCAGCAAAGTATCTTAGAGGCCCTCATTCATTTCCTTTTTAGCTCTGAAGATGAAAGTGCAAATAGAAGAGCTACTTGCCTAAGATCACACAGCTTCTTATTGAAGGATTTGGGACTTCTGACTTATTATTAGATCTTAGGTCTTACAGTCCAGTGTTCTGTCCACACTAGAACAGAGATGATAACAAAAATATAACAAGTAAACATTGAAAAGTCTCCTCTGTTATTTCTGTCTGTGTCTTCAAGATGCCTTAGATGGTGCTCAGTGGTTAGAGTTTCAGTTTGAATTCCCAGCCAAGGCCACATAGATTCCCAGCCCTGTTCGGGGTGAAAACTGAAGGCAACCAATCGATGTGTCTCTCTCATAGATGTTTCTCCCTCTCCTCTCTATCCTTTTCTTAAAAAATATCAATGGGAAAAAAATATCCACTCTCTCTCTAAAAAAAAAAAAAAAAAAATTCAATGGAAAAAAATATCATTGGGTGAGGGTTAAAAACAAAGATGCCTTAACTGCTTAGATGATACTGCTACTGTTGCTGGTGATAATTACTAATTACTATTTCTTAAGCCTCTGCATGCATCAGACATCAAATTAAACACTTATGTTTAAATTATTATATTTATACCATGAGATCCACAAATGTATGTGAAAATGCTATTGTGATTAACAATAAAATATAAGTTAACTACTACAATGCATCATTCAAGTGATAATAGCTGTTTGTCTCCAACTTGTTCTCAGTCAATGCACTTTGAAACTGTTGTTGTGAAAGAGTGGTCTATACTATTTCTGGTATTAAAAATGGATATTCACAAGGCTCACCAGCCACTTAACTATGTTTAAAGTTTCAGTCAACTGCCCAGACATCACTGTGCACTCCATCTGTCTGTCTCTCTCCATTACAAGGTCAAATGTTAATGATGAAACATAGCACAGAAAAGACCCTGGACATCACCTAAGCAGCTGATTTTTTCTGCAGATAAGAAAATCAAGGCAGGGATCAATAACAATGAAAATCAAGGCAGAGGCCAATACAATGATGACTTCATCTGGGGCATTGGATGAGTCGGGCTTAGAGCTAGAATTAGAAGGCAGGGTATGGCTGTGGTTGAGTGTCGGCTTCAGGAACCAAGAGGTCACTGTTCAATTCCCAGTGAGGGCATATACCTGGGTTGCAGGCTTGATCCTCATTGGGGGGCATGTAGGAGGCAGCCAATCAATGATTCTTTCTCATCACCAATGTTTCTACCTCTCTCTGCCTCTCCTTTCCTCTCTGAAATTAATAAAATATATTTTTTAAAAAGAGAAGGCAGGACTTCTAGCTGAATTTTATAGTAGAAAATAAAAAAGCTCCTCACTGTCGAAGAGTTGCTCACAAGTACTAGGAACAATTAAAATGATGAAGAAAATTTCCTTCTGAACCTCACACTGATTTACCTCCACTTTGTGGATCTGAGACATCATTGTGTCGGTTAACACTTACTTGATCCTGGATGTTGTAAATTTAACATAGAGCAGAAAATATATATATATTATATTTTGATGTTGAGGTAGCTCATTTATTGGCTATGCCTTCTCAGATTTTTAAATTAAATGGAGAACTAAAGAAATGCAAGGAGTAGTTTTTCATAAATTTCATTTCCTTTATGTGGACAATGGTGGCTAAGGAAAAAAGCAAGGAAAAGGGTTATGATGTTACTGTTTCCTGATCTTTTGAGAACCTCTCTGTCTTTTCTCCTCATTCATGCCCCTAAGCACTGTTTTACTTGGCTCAAGTAGATACATCTTTATGACCCCAGATAAGAAACACTTATCCTTAACCTCCTCCATCCATTAAATAAGGAAGCCAAGGTAATATACTGTTGTTTCTTATGTACTAAGTGTTTGATGTACAGATGCAATGGTTAAAGACTGAAAAAAAAACACAACAACAACAACAAAAAAAACAAAACAAAAAAATGGCCTTCACCTGCAACAATGCAATTAGGATGCCAAAATTTCTCTGGAACATTTTTTAAAGATTAATTTGTGGAAATGTAGTTCCATGAAGTGCTCTGCAAAACATGGGTTTCAGTAGTCATGTTTACTTGAGGAACAGAGTATTTTGTGTCCTCATCTGGAGACTGACAATGTGCTATACTAAATGCCCAGAGAAGCTCTGCCTAAGGGTGAGTTAGTTTACCCAGTGATTTCAAATTCAATTGACCTTTGCTCCCCTATTTTACTGAACCTTTTTGGGGGAAATGCTGTTCTGTAGAATTACGATAGCTAGACACAAAGAGCAAGTAGTCACAAAAGAAAAAATAAAGTAAAGCTAAATACAATTTTTCTTCTGCATGCAGTATAGTGTTTATTTAAAAATAAAATCTAAAGTAAAATATTCCTATAAAAATGTACTACAGCCCTAACTGATGTGGCTCAGTGGCTAGATCATCACTCTGAAGACTGAAGGGTCCCAAGTTCAATTCTGGTGAAGGGCATATACCTGGATTGCAGGCACATCCCCAGTGAGGGTGTGCAGGATGCACCTGATCTATGTTTTTCTCTCATCGTTGTTTCTGGCTCTCTGTCCCTCTCCCTTTCTCTCTGTAAAAACAAACAAACAAACAAACAAATAAATAAATAAATAAATAAATAAAATATATTTAAAAAATAAAATAAATGCTAAAAATGTGCTGCATAAAGGACTTGCATATAGGACTTGTATATGCTATTTTTACTATTATTATTATTATAAAAAAATCACTTAGTGCTTTCTTTTGTTTCTTTGATTTGTTTTTTGTTTGTGTTCATTTTTTCGATAAATACAACCTAGTATCCCTTTATCTTTTCCTTGTTAAACCCAGGTTTGCATTTGAAACAATATCTGCATGAACTCACTGGTGACATTTCTGCCTATTCCAATCACAAGATGTCACATTTAATATTACCTGATTAGGATTTAAATACTTTTTCAGAATTAAAAGTTATAGTCAACATTTTGGAGCTTTTCCCAAGCATAAATTGTTACTCTGGACATTTAGCAGTCAATCAATAAAAATATTTCCCTTCTTGATTTATTTTCTGCAATTTAAATTTCATGTGAAATTTCAAACTATTCCATTTACTCACTTTGTGTAATGTGTCCTTATTCTCATTTTTTTTTTTAAATTAAGCAGTGGTATGATTAGTCAAAGAAAATAATTTCATTTAATTTTACTATTCCAAAACTGAACTGAATTTTTCTTTTCATCAAAATTGACTAGTTGTTACAGCAATAAAATGGACTCACAATCCAGATTAATATATAAGACTGGGAAGCAAGAGTTCTAAGGCACTTTCAAATAATTTAGATTAAATTTTATTTTTTGTTTGTTTTTTTCATAATCTTTATGGACTCAATGCTAGGATAGTCCTTTTTCATTAAGATACTAATTTTAAAAGCTTATGCATGTGTACAT
Source organism: Pipistrellus kuhlii (assembly GCF_014108245.1). NCBI lineage: Eukaryota > Metazoa > Chordata > Mammalia > Chiroptera > Vespertilionidae > Pipistrellus > Pipistrellus kuhlii. The sequence goes on from NW_023425562.1 coordinate 66,689,004, forward strand.
GTTAAAAGAGTACCAAAATGGCTGTCTTTATATGCAAATAAGAAAAATCAGATTTCATGTTTTTAAATATAAACAGAGGTTGAAAAGTATAGATTGCTTTTTGAAAGTTTTAATACAGGGTGTATCTGCAGCAGGTTTACAGTTGTGCAGATGCAAAACACAGAGTTTTTATATTATTACTTACTAATTTAAAAAAAAATTAAGATATTTTAATTTTTATTTTTACAGAGAGGAAGGAAGAGAGATAGAGAGCTAGAAACGTCGATGAGAGAGAAACATCGACCAGCTGCCTCTTGCACACCTTCCACGGGATGTGCCTGCAACCAATGTACATGCCCTTGACTGGAATCGAACCCGGGACCTTTCAGTCCTCAAACCGCTGAGCCAAACCGGTTTCAGCTACTTACTAATTTTTGTATTGTTTCCCATACAAACAACTGTAAACCTACGTTTGCCCCACCCTGTACAGTTAAAAAAATTAAAAAGAAAGAAACTAGGTACTATTTTATCTCTAGGATATCTCACGTATGTGAGGATCCATAGGTTGCACTCTAAAATTGGTAAGGATGTTTTCAAATTACTCCTTTTAGGCTTTTACTGATGATCATAAATTATCTTGGCATATTTTCCAAAACTTGACTTTATTGTGTACAATTCCTGTATTTACTGTATTATTTACAAGTGAAGTGATGTGTAGCACTGGTTCTTCCCAGGTCAATTAAAAATGCTCATTTTTAGGCAATTATTTCTTAGTTTATTTCCCACCAATGTTTTGTTTTTTTCCACGGTGCCAAGCATTCAAATCTTATATTATAGTTCTTCTCATTTGGATCTGACCAATAATGATGGAATAACTTATTGGTAGGGGATTCCTTTTCACAATATCTTCCTGGGAAATTGCCTACTTTAGGAAGTTGTGCTACCTAAAATCTCTTACATTTGCATCATCAATATTTCTTAGCTTGCTTGTCTCCAGGCTCCAATACAAATACTTAAAATAGATAAAACACCATTTATTAATATGTGAAAAATACCTTGCTTACTCTATTTTGTCTTCCTTTTGCATTTGCAGATGTCATCCACACTGTAGGGCCAATAGCAAGAGGCCATATTAATGGTTCCCACAAGGAAGACCTTGCAAATTGCTATAAATCATCTCTGAAGCTGGTGAAAGAAAATAACATCCGATCAGTTGTAAGTACTTTTGTGTTCCTTGTTTCTTATTCTTTTTTAGCCTTTATATTTTTGAAATCAGTCTTGTCCAAAATGAAGATAAAAAAAAACATTTCCAAAATTCTGAAAACTGAATTTAAGAATCTTAGTTATGTCTTCTGTTGGTTATCATGGCTTCACTTTTCTGATGCCCTAAATATTTGCTAAATTGTTCACGATGTTGGGGATTTAAAACATCATGAACGATTTAGAACCCCAGAACTGGAACCGTCTCATCTACTTTCTCTCATTTTGCCATTATCTTTTGAAGAGTGCGTGTATGTTTTTACTTGACAGTTGTTATTCTTTTAGATTTATTTTTCTTTTCCTAAACTAATATTCTGTGGTTGGGTATGCCACATTCCTTCTAAGTTTTATCAATTTAGACAGAAATTTCAGAAAATGTGGATCTAATCTATTTCTTTACCAGTAGGCTGAGATGAAAGACAGTTTTCTCTGGTTGGATTTAGAGGTATTTATTCACCTGCTTTCCTTTTAAAGCATGTACTACGTTTATTACATGTCAATTACACCAGGAAAATAAAACTATGAGAAAAATGAAAGTGTAAACACACAAGAGTGAGTTAATGTGGGCCAAATCCCTTGAGTCTTTTCACAGAGAATTAGCCGTGATGAAATTGTAGGGCAGTTAAACAATTGACTTCTTAGAATGTTGAATGGATTGGCATTGCCCTGGAGTTCACAAAAGTGGTGGTTTTATTATTTGCATGAAGAAGCAATGAAAGTCAGACACATTTAGATAACTTGGTCGTCACTGTATTTTTCATGCATGATTATAATGATAAAGCCACTTTTTCAATGTACGTTGGTGAGTTTGCTTAATATAAAAATACTTTGTACAATCTAGTTATACTGCCTTTAAAATCTTTGCATGATTATTAACAGAGCTGGATATTTTCTTTCACTCTGATTTTTTTTACAAAAAGTTATTTGTAAGTGAATCAATAAGTAAGACTATTCTGTCTTAGAGGAGAAAACTCAAGTTCAGAGAGAATGGAGCAAAGCAAACTATTAAACACATTGACTAATTTTGTTCTCTACAGAAAAATCTAAACAGGTGTGCACATTCAGGGGGTAATTAAAAAGTTGTCAATATGGCTTATTGATTTAAAAAGGCAAGGGGCTGACGTGTTCACAAAATGTTTATGTATAGACATTTCAACTTGGAAAATATGGACCTTGAGACCTGAAGAGAATTTACTAGTAAATTCAATGACATCTCTAATACTATATAATAAAGAGGTAATATGAAAATTAACTCTTATACCCTCACAATATGGCTGCCTGTCACCAAGCCAGCAGGGGAGTTAATGAGGGATAACCAAACAACTGATCAGCTTGGGATGACCAGGTCAGCAGATGGGCTGTGAGGGGTGACCAGGCCTGCAGGGGGGCAGTTGGGGATGACCAGGCTGTCATGAGGGGCAGTTAGTGGTGATTAGGCCAGCATGCAGAGGCAGTGAGGGGCAATCAAGCTGTCAGGGAGAAACAGTTAGGGGTGACCAGGCAGACAGTCAGGTGAGCAATTAGGAGCCAGCAGTCTAGGATTGTGAGAGGGATTTCTGACCTCTGATTTACACCTGATCCCAGGGATCTGGCCTAGACCGCATCAGACATCCCCGAAGGGTCCTGGGTTGGAGTTGTTACAGGCTGGGCTGAGGAGAACCCCTCTCGTGCACTAATTTCATGCATTGGGTCTCTAGTGTATAAATAAATAAGCAGAGCCTAGACTATGAGAAAGTGTAAAAATAGCAACCATTTTTTTAATAGGAAAAAAAGCATTCCTAAGATGTATAAAATAATCACATCTACTATTACACTACTTGCTACTATTACTTAAGAAGATGGTGAATTATGAAGTTAAACTAACTTTTAACAGGTGGCCTGCAGATAGACTTAAACAATACTCTAATAATTATTTTGGAATTTGAAGATCTACCATAACACCTTTAATGATGATTTTGAGAGTATACATGTTACTAGGATAAAATTAGCAGACAGTAGTAAACTTAAGTTATTCCAATATATAATAAATACGTAAAAATGGAGATGGAAAATACCTTCAAAATGTCAAGTAAATGTTCAGCTAAATTCTTATCTGTGTTATGGCATGGTTGACTGGAGTTGCCATTGAATGTCTTGAATTTTACTCATAAAAAGAAAATATCCCCTTTCTTTCTTTCTTTCTTTCTTTCTTTCTTTCTTTCTTTCTTTCTTTCTTTCTTTCTTCTTTCTTTCTTTCTTTCTTTCCTTTTTTCCTTTCTTTTTTTCTTTCTTTCTTTCTTTCTTTCTTTCTTTCTTTCTTTCTTTCTTTCTTTCTTTCTTTCTTTCTTTCCTTTTTTCTTTCTTTCTTCCTTCCTTCTTTTCTTTTCTTTCTCCCCATCCCTGCCTCCTTTTTTTTTTCCTTGAAGGAGAAAACTGGCTTTCTACTTTACATGGAATCTGGTATTCTTGAGCAACATTGCAAACATAATTCTAATGTAATCAAATCCTCCTTATTTGAGGGTTACTAGAAAATTCTTAGAAATATGATTGACTGAATAGGTATTCTATAATATAGGCTTGTACTCTGTAGATTGATTATATTAGATGGAAAAAATGGTTGATATAAAAAGTCTGCTTGTGAAAATGGAAGAAAAACTTAACTTGAGCTCATTATATACATGTCAAATAAGATTCTCATAAACCCAGAATAGCTTACTGTTTGACCTACCAGTTATCACTGTGTAACTATGGATAAGTCATGTCAATATACTATAGCCTTGGTTTCCACATACAGTAATCTGTAATTTATTTCTGTTATTTCATAACTAACTCATAAGCTATTATGGGGAGCAGTAGAGATGATGAATATAAGATAACTAAAAACATGTAATTCTCTATCAAAGTATTTGTCAATATCACTTCAAGTATAAGATAGTTTTCACATTTACATTTTTATGATTGGCAAATTTAGAAGATTGATATCATTCTTCCTTTGATATATGTTTTGAAAACCAGATATCTAGATGTTAATCATATCATTTGTTGATGCTTTTAAACCAGAACTATATTGTTATAAAGCATTCAGTTAATCTAGTTGTAAAGGAAAATTCAATACCTTCCTTCTACCCTACTTTATCTTTCTTCCCTGTGAATTTCCTTTCTTATACACACAAAATACTTCTTTTCTAGTCACCAAATGTGTGGAGGTTTTAACCCACACCAAGCAATTCTCTTCAACACTATCTGGCTTTCCTATAATTTCTGACACTGTCTACCTGGAGATAGAGCAAGATATCAAACTTTAGGGGCTCATTCCCACAAGATTGTGTGTGTGTGTGTGTGTGTGTGTGTGTGTGTGTGTGTGTGTGTGCGTGCTCACGTGCGTACACACACACACACACACACACACACACACACACACACACACAAACACACACACTTCACCTGTAGCTCTGAGCAAAGGGCTTTAGATGGGAAGTTTCTGTGACCCCCTTCTTAAGTTCAATGAATTTCCTAGAGTGGCTCACAGGACTCAGGGAAACACTTTTTACATTTACCAGCTTATTAAAAGATATGATAAATAACTCCAAATAATCTCAAGGCTTGGTGACCTACATTCAGAGACCCAGACTCATGGACTTGCAATCCTCTCATGGCTGTACTATCTGAAACTGACAACTTCTTCAGCCATCATACACAGAATTTGCAAAATCACAAATGAATTTTTTAGGCTTAGCTCAAAAGTGATACACATAATTTCTGTTCTCATTTTAGAGACTAGAACTACTCATATATCCCTGCCTACTGCAAGTGGGTCAGACTAATGTCCATGAATTAATGAAATGGTGGACACTAGTTTTCTGCCAAAGGATGTGGGATCACAGTAGAGGGGTCAGAGATAATAGCTTTATTATAATTTCTCCAAAGAAATATATTCCTTAAGTTTTTATTGTAGGTAAAACAAATAATATGACCATGCATTTATTTAATAAATAGTAATACTCACTGTGCATTAAGCTAATTTTTAGATATCTTCCAGAATATATAATGGTGATCCTCAAATGGAGGGTTTGTCTCCATCTCCTGACCATCCTGATAAATAAATATAGAGAAAATCATCTTATTCATTCTATGATTTGAGAGTACTCTCTTGTTCTCTCATCACTTTAAAAAATATCTTCCCACACATGCCTGAAATTCCATAACTGATGTATCATTTAAGATGGTCAGACATTGTTCTTTCTCTGCAATTTCCCTTTAAAATGAAAATACTCATGAGATTAGAAGATAATTAATTTTCTAATACCTTAATATGAAGGAATTTATCAAATTACTCCTCACTTTGGCAGGATAAATTAGAGGATGATAAAAGGACCAAGCATCCGTCTGCTAGAGGAAGAGACTGGAAAGGGTCTCTAAAGGGAAGTTGGGAGAAAGAGGAAACAAAGTGGGAAACAAATAAATTTCACTTACCACCTATTTTTTTAAGGAGATACCTTCTTAAATGGAGAAGAGGGAAGTGATAGCCATACATGACTATCTAGAAATAAGGTAGTTATTTTATTTTTATTTTTTTTGCTGCATGTGAAATTTGTGGATAAATTTTTCCCTATGAAAAACATAAAATTCCTTTTAATAATTTAGCACAGAAAATGTCTTTACATAATTATTTTTCTATTCATTGTTTTTGGTGGCTTTTAAAAATGTACACCACATGTTTGTTTTAAATGTTAAAAAATAAAAATAAATTATGTAATATATCTAATGGCTTATTTTAGAGTGGCATTTCTCTTCTATAAATTATTACTTAGCACCCCTGGAGTAATACCAAAGAATGTTTAAATTTAGGATTTTAATCATGATTGTCATTCCAATCTTACCATAATTTCAAGTGAGAAATAGTCCATGACAATAGTCCATGCTTCTTAGACCTAGTTTGTGCAAATATCTTTTTCCTTACAATTTACTTCCAATATTATTCAGATATTTTTCTCTAACCATGAGTTCCCCTTGGGGAAATTCAAATATATGCAAATCTATTCTTATATACATTCTTGACAACCTTGAGAATGTTCATTCCAATATAGGCAAAAATATAAGGCACATGAGGGGATAATTATAAATAGAATAAACTGAAAATGAAATAAAAGTCAAGGAGAGTGCTGATTTTCTCAGTAAAACCTTAGGAAAGAATGAAAGATATCAAAAAAGTAGAAATAGGTTTTAGAATTACAGTATTCTAATGGGTGCATGTGACTTGAGAAATGAATAATCAAGATAATAAAATAAGTAACTAAGTAATGATTTATAGGATAATATTTTGTCCTGAGAAATTTAAGAGGCTCTTATGGAATTGGTGTAGGATGATCTGTATACAAAATATCCACTTGCATATATATTACCTAAAACAGACAAATGGAAATTGTCCATATTGGTGAAAATATTGGTGAAAACATAAGGATAAGTATAAAGTTGAAGGTAGAAAAGGGAAATTCCAATTGAGCAAGGGCTGTTAAATGGAAATAGCATTAGTGTACCCATCTACCCATTATTACTTGATGCTGATGTATGGAATGGCATATATATTATCTTATATATAACCAGAGGCCTGGTTCATGGATTTGTGCACATTGAACGAAAGTTAATTAGAAGGTAGCTAATGGATGGGACTGGTCAAGATGGGCCAGACATGCCCTGGAGCCAACCTCCCATGGTCCCTCCCTGTTTGGCTGCACCTGGGGTGGTGCCTGGGCTCAAAGGGCATCTGCAGAGTGAGCATGGTCCCTCTGGCAGGCCTGTGGGGATTGGGCCAAACCTGGCTGTCCAACATTCCCGGAGGGGTCCTGGAGTTCAAGAGGGCACTCTGCAAAGTTGCTGTAGCTAGACAGCTCCTGAGTTGAGCATCTGCCCCCTGGTGGTCAATGCAAGTCATATCTACCTGCTGGTCAGTGAGTCTGCCAGTTGGCTGGTCACTTAACCTTATATATATTACACTGGAAGGGGCGTCCCTCAGCCCAGTCTACCCCCTCTCCTAGTCTGGAAGCCCTCAGGGATGGGAAGCAACCCAGCAATCAGGTAAATGATACCCCCATTACACCTCTGCTGCTAACACTGCCAGTGCAAGCCTCTGCCAGACCTGGTTCCCTGAGCCTCGGGCAGCCCTGGGCAACTGGGCGACTGGGCATCTGCCATCTGAGGCTTGCCTGCGCCTTGGGCATTGGCTGGGCAGCCACTATCTGAGGCTTACCTGTGCCTCAGGCCGGCCCTGGGTGGCTGGGATTCTGTGTGTGTGTGAGGGTGGGTCCGGCCACACAGTGCACCTGCCGTCCCCCCCCTGCTAGGCTGAAAGGACTGTGGGACTTCGGCAGCAGATGTGCCTGCCACCCCCACCCCTGGCAAGGCTTAAAGGACTCCAGCAGGGCTGAGGGGCCTGGGCGCCACAGCTTTGTGACAGCATAATGGTCAATTTGTATATCCCCTCTTTATTAGTTAGGATATAGATAGATATATGTCTGTATTCTTTTTGTATAAGTGAGCATATGAATATTTTATAATCATTTTTATAGGTTATTCTTAACTTCTATTTCTCTCTCTCTCTCTCTGTCTCTCTCTCTCTCTCTCCAATGTGATGAAGCATTTCTCAGCTGTAAATTCTTCTACTATTAGGTTCAATTTTAGGAACCAAATCCATGTCATTCATAAAAGATCACTGTGATTTATTTTCCTATTATAGTATTAGTTAAAACTCATAGGTTCATATTGGTCATTATTAGATATTTAAGAAAACTCTTTTTAATTGACAAAATGTATTGTACTCAGTTTAACATTCTTAGAGGAAGAACATTTAATAAAATAGATGTTTTTACTAAAATGATTATATGCTGAACATAAACCAGATATTACTTAGGTTAAAATGATTTTCCATAAAGTATAATACAATAATTGACATATGAATTTGGTAGTTTTATGTGATTATGGACAGATTACAAGTTGAGTATTTGTTTAAATGGTGTGTACCACTGTGATTGTCATGTGAGTGTCATGCTAGATGATTTATGGAGTGGGAAAAATTGTAAATGTTTGCTGGTAGGAGACACCCAGTGTCAAGAGATCCCTCAAAGCTGGATGAGTTATGTATTTTAAGAAGTAATAGCTTCCAATGGAAGAGACGATAGACATACATATTCAGTGATACCTCTAGGCATTTTGGCAATAGGCAACTCTGAAATTCTGCACTTAATTGTTTCACTGTAGTGTAGATTTTCATTGTAAGGAGTAGTCAAGTGAATCTTATTTTCTTATACAAGTTCCCTTCTGAGCGAGTTGCCATGGCAATGAGTTCTCAGCCTGAAATTCTTAAATGCTGGTTTTATTTCATTATCTGAGTTTCCATTACAGAGCACATCAATCAATGCAGTCCTTTCCTCGAAGACTTCTGTAGCCTTAAAAAAAAAACCTGACCTTTTAATTTGTCACCTCCGTTCCTCTGCCTAACTTGATATCACCATTTCCCAGCCAGTTCTTCATCTCAACTATCCTCTTCTGTGGAGTGTCTGCTTGCTCTTTCCAATTTCTTTTTGGCAACTTCTAGTCTTGGTTCTCAGCTATCTCATTTATAAAGGATGGTGCTAAGTCTATGTGTCTTTTCTAGCTGGGATTCTAACAGCTGTGTGGTTAATGATACTGTTAATAAGTAACAAGAACGAAAGTACTTTACCATTTGTGCTTCTCTGTACAGTTTGCAGCAGTGAATCCCTACACACGATCTCATTTGTTACTCAGATCCTCTAGCTGGCTGTGTTTCTTTGACTTAGCCAGAAGGGAGTGGGTGATGCTAAATCAAGACTTTTCCTTTCTCTTTTTGCCCTAAACTTACCTTTAATAAGGTCTCCTAATTGGGCATCAGGATACAAAATCTGTAATAATATACCCATCAGGTTATTATTACTGGAATGGCAAGTGACCAAGGATGGACATTAAGGAAGAGGAGGAAAAACATGGAAAGATGGCAAACTCACAGATAATGCCGAAGAAACTTAAAATGATATTCTCAAACCCAGATTTGTATTTGCTGCACAATTTATGTCTCCCGGTGACCACATCAGAGGATGATTTGAATGAGAGAGACCATTTAGTCATGAAACATAGTAATGAGAACAGCTAATATTTTTGAACCCTCAGTTTGTGCTCAGCACTATGTTTTACTCATTGAATCAATCTCAGAATAAATCCTAAATTAGAGAATGTGGTTTCTTTCACTTTACAGATAAGGGATATGAGCCAGAATGACCAAAAATAAAGTACCTAAACTCTTACCTCTAACAAAAAGTGAAGGTAGGATTTAGAAGAAGGAAATCTAAATCCAGTGGCTTGTAGACACTAAATTTCTCCCTTTTCCTTTCCTCTGTTGTACCATTAACATGTTGTGGGCAGGGACAAGGATGCTTCATTTTGAGGGCTGACCAGGAGTACACTGAAAATCAATCTTTCATTCCACAAAATATTTTAATGTTTTTCTGGATAGTCATATAAGTAAAAACTTATTTATGAGCAATGGGGTATATAAAAAATCATTTTGCTCTTCATATATTACTGAACTACCATGAAAATTAAGGGAAGCTTGGACTTAGTTAAAAATTTACCAGGTGTGCCTGAGAAAATCATGCCACTGATGGTCGTGCAATCTATGGTAGTTGGGAATATTCGCACTATCAGCCGGTATTCTCTTCATGAAGATTCCATGTAGGGAAGCAACTATTTAACTACCTCATTAGGTACAGATTAATTCCATACATTATGTGTTGCATTAAGCAACATGTAGTCATGACTAAGTCTTTACATGTTGAGACATAATCTTACTATGTCACTTTCCTCTTATATTACATTTATGGCTTTAATTATACTGATTTTTTTTTAAAATATCTTTTCATGGACTATAGAGAGGAAGGGAGAGGGAGAAAGAGATAGAAACATCAATGATGAGAGAGAATAATTAATCTTCTGCCTCTTTCACGCCCCCTACCAGGCATTAAGCCTGCAACTCAACCATGTGCCCTGACCAGGAATCAAACTATGACCTCCTGGTTCAGAGGTCAACTCTCAACCACTAAGCCACACTGAACAGGCTGCTTTTTTTTTTTTTTTAATTGATGTATTATTCTGAGTTGGGTTCCCCTGGAAGCAGACCCTGAGACAAAGTTTTGTAAACAACTACTTTATTTAAAAGACTGGGCTCAGAAGTACTGCCCGAGCAGTGGGACATGAGAAAGGGAAGGGAAGGCAGCTAGGCATCACAGTATTAAGCAGGTTACCACTGTGGACTGTTGAGGCTCAGTCCTGCTGTGCAGCTCTGGGAGACCTTGCTGACTGTGCTGAGGAATCGTCCCATCTAAGGGGCAGGGCAAGCTGAGCTATTATCTTAAACTTCTACGTGTGGTTGGCAGAGGATTGGAGCCTTAGTTCTCCAACATTTCCTGTCCACTCCTTGGCCAGGTTGAGAGAAAGCCCTTTGCAGTCTCATCAGGGAGTTTGTGGGAGGATGCTGAGCAGTGGGGTGAGGGCATATACAGGAGGGATGAGTTCTGGGGAGATATGGGTGGGACACTGATACCTTTTGCTTCCTGTATGTGGTTGAGTTGTGCTACTTATAGATGTCATTTCCACATAGGCAAAAATATTTTAGAAAATATTTATTATAGAAAAGGCATTGTTAGATATGATTGAATTGAAAAACATTGGGTTAAGTTAAACTGAGTTTTTGATAAGGCAATATGATAAGCACAAGTTGTCCAAAATTTTTTTTAATCTTTATTGTTCAAAGTATTATATATTTAATGTCCTCTTGCTTTGTCTCCACTGAACTCTTATAGCCTGCCCCACCCCAGACCTTCACCAACCTATTGTCTCTGTCCATAGGTTATGCATATATGCATATAAGTTATTTGGTTGATCCCTTCCCACCCACACACTCACCCCCACCTTCCCTCTGAGATTCCCTACTTCAATTTACTCTTGAACTCTTCTATTTATTCTTTTTAAAAAATATATATTTTATTGATTTTTTTTTTTTTTACAGAGAGGAAGGGAGAGAGATAGAGAGCTAGAAATGTCGATGAGAGAGAAACATCGACCAGCTGCCTCTTGCACACCCCCTACCGGGGATGTGCCCACAACCAATGTACATGCCCTTGATCAGAATCAAACCTGGGACCTTTCAGTCCGCAGACTGACCATTTACCACTGAGCCAAACCGGTTTCGACGCTCTTCTATTTATTCTTAAATACAATTTATGTACTTCTTTAAGAATAGTGTGATATAGATGTCATAAGAATGGTAATTAATGTGATTGGCATTATATTCTATAAAATGCATGGAGTCGTGAATGTAATGTTTAAGTAGTGGAGAAATGGTATCACAATATTGTGTCACCCTGGTTGAATTTTTTCTCAGCACATAATACTAAAGTTTGATTTGTCATGCAAACTGTGGAAGAGTTGGCCACTTATGGGTGGATGTATAAAATTGTTCATTGATTAGAAGACATATTGGAGGTGAATAATTTGATTAGTAGGTTACCTTTGATTTTATTGCAATATAAATATTTTTTTCCAAATTATATCTTCTTTTAACATTTTAGGAAATACATTGCTTATCTTTTTCTCAAAAAATCTTACAACATGACTATAATAAATTCTTTCTGTAAGAGTGTCCAAAACTTCTTGCTTCATCTCATTTGCATTTTGAAAGACTTATTTTTAGTCACTTGTACATTCTGTAGATGTAAATCCAGCAAACACCAAGGAAATTCTATTTTACATGAAAGTATAAAACCTCTCGAGTTAGCGAGACTTCTCAACTTAATTATTTTTCCATTTCTTTAATCAGGCTAGGGAACATTCCCAGAAAAATCTTTACTGGCTTCTGCAGTACTAGTGTCTTTCAAATGAAATACTGGCCCTGCACACTGTCAAAGGGAGTATATAACAGTGAAATTTGTATAGAAACAGTAAACAGATTTACAATGGGAGCTTCCATCTTGAGGGCTTTATCTGTCCCTGACTGGAGCAGCAGTTATTAGATCACTGTATCATGAGGAAAGTCAATTCAAAACACGAACACAGAGTCCCGAGCCTGCCATTAGATTTGAACAATGGGACCATTTTGCCATATATCTGGAGGGTTAATAGTCTAGTGCAAAGGTAATGCTTCTAAAAGGTGCATTTTTTCCCTGCAAATATTAAGATATGTTTGTTTAGATGTCCAATTTCAACGTATAGAATTTAAGCTATTCTTAAGCTGTTGAACTGAGAGACTAAAAGAGCAAAGTAAAGAAAACCAATAACATTTTAAAAATAAATCTGTCAGTATCAAGAAAGCTTTCTTGACTTTTTTATTAACTACTTTTTAAGAATTTGGTATTTTTAATGTAAAAAAGTAGATATTAAAAGTATATTCCTAAAAAAAAAAGTATATTCCTAATAAAAAGGAATAGCTAGAATTCATGCTAAATGCTTTTTAAGTTTGATGGGATATCTGGTTCTCATGGGAGACTAGATCTCACATGAGAATGTGGTCAGCAGCATTAATAAAGAATAAATTATATGTTCAGCCAAAAATAGAACCATTTCTTCATTGGGTCTGTGTTTTATGCAAGAAGCTAAGCTATATTATTTTTTTCATCTGGACTAAGGTTATGTATTTTTGGCAAAAATACCACAACAATGATGGAGTGGTCCATCATATCAAGAGGCTTGTGATTTTGATATGTTGTAATACTGATGATGTTAATCTTGAAATTGGTTTAAATGGTATCTGCTGGGTTCCTCCACAATAAAATTAATATTTTTCCTTAGTATTTATGCATGCCTTGAGGGATCTAATTATGGTTTGGTTAGCCACAGTGAAAATACCTACACCACAGAAATTAACAAATGCTATAAATCTGGACTCAGTTTATTATTTTGTTGATTCTCTAAATTTAAAGTGATGAAAAATGTTATAAAAGACAATAAAACTTAAAAAAAATATGTTGTATCAATAGATGTTACATTTGGATACCACAAGAAATTATAGAAATGTTCCTCAATATTTAAGAACTATGATTTTATTCAACAAAGAATCTGTTCATTTATTGACAAATTAGAGTGAAATTCGAGCATGTGTGTGTGTGTGTGTGTTTGTGTGTGTGTGTGTGTGTGTGTGTGTGCTCGCCCCTCAGCTCACTCTGCACCCTTTCTAATCTGGGATCCCTCTCATAATCCAGGACTGCTGGTTCCCAACTGCTTGCCTGCTTGCCTGCTTGATTCCCTCTAACTATTTCTCCCTGCCAGCCTGATCACCCCCTAACCACTCCCCTGCCAAACTGACTGATGACTAACTGCTGGCCCAATTGCCCCTAACTGCCATCCCCTGTTTGCCTGGTCCCCCCAACTGCCCTCCTCTACTGGCCTAATTGCTCACAACTGTCCGTCCCTGCTGGCCATCTTGTGGTGGCCATCTTGCGTCCACATGGGGGCTGTCATCTTTGACCAAATGGGGATGGACATCTTTGTGTGTTGGAATGATGGTCAATTTGCATATTACCTCTTTATTATATATGATAGATAGATAGATAGATAGATAGATAGATAGATATGGTTTTATTGATTTTAGAGAGAGAGGGAGGGATAGAGGGATAGAAGCATCAAGAGAGATATTTTTCAGCTGCCTACTGGGGATCAAGCCCATAATGCAGGCATTTGCCTTGATTGGGAATTGAACCAGCAATCTCTTGGTTCATGGGTTGATGCTCAACCACTTAGACACATCAACCAGACTGTATATATGTATAATATCAAGGCACATAGGTACATTCCCTAAATTTTTTTAAACAAATTTTAAATACTTCCAATTTTATAGAGTTTTATGAATAAAGCCCTTAAAGATTCAAAATAAAAACAGTGCTAAACAGTGAAAAAAAATCCAAGGAAGCCATCAATACTCTTATTGTCCCTCAATGATAACTATTATTTTTCTCTTTAAATTGAAATATAAAAAAACAGGCTCTTTCACACAGATACTCCAGTAAGCAAATACACAACTGTGGTGCCCCTGTTTTTCCAGTATGTGCTCTCCACAGGCTCCCCTGCTTGCTGATGATCCCACACTAATGGTGCAGCAGGGGAGAAATTGAAGAGAGCGCTGGACTTTCAGAAACAGCCCCCCAAACTTTATAGAAATTATCATAATGGCTTGTACATTGGTTACATTATTTTTAAATGATTTTGATGCTAATACTTCACAGTCTAATGCACAATAACCTAGCAGAGAGCTGCAAAGTACATGCAAAAAGTATGAACTAAATTTGAATTTAACTTCCTCTTACAAAAGGCAAAGAAATGGCTCTGCACTAAGTTTGCATAAACTAAGGGCATTTGGTTATGCCTTTCAAGGAAGAGTAACTGTTCTATCAATAACTTGTGCTTCCAATTTTATATACAAAAAAATCTTATTACTCCAATTATGAGTATGCACAAGTATTTGTGAATCAAGGTGTGGGGAAGGAAGGCTAGCTCACCCTCATTGTCACATGTATTTAGTCCTTTTAGCAAGTCTTACCTCTTTTCTTCCCTTTTCTATGAATTAACATCTATTGTTTATCTTGTTCATGCTATAACATTAGAAAAAGGGATGTTTTAGCAATATTAAGATGGTCTTATTACTGTTCATGTAATGGAAATACAAAATCATAATTTGATAATTTCATATGTAAGTGATGGCTTTAGTGCCTGGCAGGTTGGGTTTTCATTGCCTTGTTTGGATCTTCAGATATGGAAGGCTTTGGGGTATGGAGTGTGTGTTGGTTGATGCCTAACTGTTCTCTAGATTTTATGGCTAAATGGTTAAGTAGACAGGTGCTTCCTTCCTTTCTTGCCATTCCCTGTGTTTCACTCCAGAAGTTATGGTTTGAGACAAAAAACAAATAAACAAACAAATAAAAAAAAAACACAAAAAAAGAAAAACACATACCTTTCTTAAAAAAGGAGTTCCAACAGTTTTTTCTCTGCTAAAAACTCAAAACAAACCTTCAGGGTTTGATTTTCTTTTTGTTATTAGGAATTTTGACTAACATTACTAGTATGTTCAATACCAGTATAAGATATTCGTAAAGTTATGGGCAACTACAAAGCTTTTCTTTTCTTTTCTTTTTGAAGATTGATAAAGGCTGACTGCAAACATTTCTTTATTGGCTTTACCTCAAATCTAATGTGTCTAGCAATAGGTACAGATTTTGTGAAAACTTGCCAGTATTTCCAATTAGCCAACTGGTTATGGACACATGTTTAAATACTGTAAGCCATTATTTTAGTAGAATTATTTCAAATTCAAGCTGAGCAAAACTCTCCATAATATTATATACCTGTGCATTTATCATGAAAATATAATATCATAGACTCTGAAAGTAATTCAGAGATGGGTTTTAACTGTGCACTATGATTGTGTTAATAAGACAGAGAGTAAGCATCCAAAGTAGATAGATAATTCCATGTTTATTTCATACCTTCATTTTTTTTTACGTTATACTGTTTGATTTAAATAAATGAATATAAACTTTCTCAAAATTCAGTCTCAGCTTCCTTCTTGTGGAATTAATTTCTTCTAGACTAGAAATTTTCATTCAGTGTAAGGGTTCTGACATACTGCATTAACGTTTTATATTGCTTTAAACAAGAAAATACACTTCATCTATTGCCTATGACAAGTGTCATGGATGCTATTATGGCTCTCAAAACATATTTACATTGTTTCCATTAGAAAAAACTGTCAGGGACTAATTTGGTGGCCATGCACTGTCAATTTTATTGTACTATTCTTAAACCTGTGTGAAAGCATTTCCAATTTCGACAAATTTGGCTGAAATAAATAATCAGGTCAATGCCTGAGCTTCAACTATGTACTTTATAAGGACATACACCTTAGAGAAAATTCAAAGAGATTGTGTTTTGGAACAATTTAAGAAGCAGTTTGAAGAATTGGATACTTCAGCTTTAGATAACACCGTGCCTCTTTCTAAAATAAAAGTGATCTGATGGCATGAATAGAAGTGTCCAGATTTATTGAACCATAGGCTATAATCACAACATAAGTCAATCTGAGGAACTAAAAAAAATGTATGCTTTTAATTTTAATGGATCATCTTCTCTTAGTATCAAAAGTATTACTATAATTGACCTTCAACTCCTTTGAAAATTTCTCATTAGTACATTACTATTCTGTTGAGTACACTATGAAACCAGTAACATGATGAATGGGTGCACATACATGAATTTGAATGTGTGAGTGTGCACTACTTCTCTGAATTATCATATCTAAGTGTCTTTTAGGCCACCATTTTATGCCTTTATAACACTTTGATATTTGATATGATTTCATAATCAATCTGGGGTACCACAGGAAGAAATCTGTGAGATGAGGATAATAAAATCAGCCCTTAATCAGAAAATAACACATGTTGGTGAGGATGTGGAGGACCTGGAACCATCATACTTTGCAGTGGGATTGTAACATGGTATATTCAATATGAAAAAGTTTGGCAGTTTCTGAAAAGAAAAACATGGAGTTACCATATGACCCAGCCATTCCATTCCTAGGTACATACCCAAGAAAACTGAAAACATGTACACACATACACACACACACACACACACACACACACACAAACTTGCACATTAATGTTCTTAGCACCAGGATATATAATTGCCCTAAAGTGGAAACAACCCAGATGTCTATCAGTTAATGAGTAGAAAGTGTGGTCCATTCATGCAATGATTATTACTCAGCAATAAAAATAATGAAACACCACTATTACAATAAGGTTGATCCTTCATCTATTATGCTAAGTGAAAGAAGCCAGTTGTAAAAGGCTACATTGATTCCATGTATATGAAATTTCCAGAATAAGCCAATCCATAGAAACAGAAAATGAATGAATCATTTCCAGAGGGTGGAGTTAGGAGATGAGAGAGAAATGGGGAGTGCCTGCTAGTGGGTCTGAAGTTTCTTTATGGGCAGATAAAAATTCTTGAATCAGATAATAATGATGCTTGCATAACTCTGTGAAAATGCTAAAAACATAACATTTAATTGCATATCTTAAAATAGTGAATTTTATGGTACATGGGTTATATCTCAATTAAAAAGTAATTAAAAGAAGTCTGCCCTACCTATATCAGAGGATTGTTGTAAGAATCAAATGAAACTGGAAAATTCCATAGAATCAAAATCATATTCAGCAATCCATACTACTGCATAGAGAAAAACACAGGCCTCAGTGTCCGTAACTGGGTTAAGAAGGTTTGTATGGAAATCAACTTTATGTCATCAGGGGGAAATTCACAGAGGGCTAATGTCACTCAAGACACTCAGACAAGTATTTGTAGAATAAACTGTAAACAAAGAATTTATTTTAAAGAATGGAGAGAAAGATGTACAGAACTTGAGCTTTCTCTATATGCACTGCACCCTGTCTAGAATGAGTGCTCAACTGATGAGCTTTGTTGAGACTTGTGCATTTGTTTTTAAACCAATATTATTTTTGGAATCCTACATAAAGTTTGCAGACTACCAAATGGGCATCAAGCATAATCCTCTGAGTCCTCACAAACTGGCCCTTTCTTCTTTAAATTACAAAAGATATAAGCTCACCCAGAGCCAGAATTGATATCAGTTCATTCCATGGGGCCTCTAGGCCACTAAGGTGGGTTCTTTCTAAACTCTTTGCTCAGGACTATTTTCTGCCACCTTTCCAGGTATGATTATTACCCACTCTTCTTTGCCCTAATCTTACTTGAGCTTGTCATAGTACTTGACTCAGGGACCATTTCTTTAGTCAAGGACTCTTGCCTCTCTTGTCTTCCAAAATAACTTTCTGCTTTCTTTCTCCTTGAAGGACTGCCAGAGGGGACAATTTGCATATTAGGCTTTTATTATATAGGATATGTTATATACTTTGCATATGTCACAGAATCTTTGCATATATCACTATCTCTGCCTATAGACATCTTCCCTCTCTCTTCACCAGCGTTATTTGTCCTTCTCATTCTTTGAACCCTAGCTCTGTCTGCTCTTCCTTAGGGGAGAGTTTTATATTTATACTAGAGGCCTGGTACATGAAATTAATGCAATGGGGGGTGTCCCTCAGCACAGCCTGCCCCCTCTTCAATCTGGAACTCCTTGAGGGATGTCTGACTGTCCAATTCCATTGGGATCAGGCCTAAATGGACAGTTGGACATCCCTCTGTCCAGGACTGCTGGCTCCCATCCGCTCACCTGGCTGCCTGCCTGATTGCCCCCTAACCACTCCCCTGCCAGCCTGATCAACACATAACTGATTCCCTGTTGGCTCAGTCACCCCTAACTGACCTCCCTTGCCAGCCTGGTCACCCCTAACTGCCTTCCCCTGCAGGCCTAGTCACCCCAACTGCCCTTCCTTGCAGGCCTGGTCCCCCCCAACTGCCCTTTCCTGCAGTCCTTATTCCTCCCAACTTTCCTCCCTTGCCAGCCTGGTTGCTCCTAATGCCCTCCCTTGCTGCCCTGGTCACCCCCAACTGCCCTCCCCTGCTGGCCTGGTCTCCCCCAACTGCCCTCTCCTACAGGCCTGGTCACTCCTAATTGCCCTCCCCTGCTGGCCATCTGTGGTGGCCATCTTGTGTCCACATGGGGGCAGCCATCTTTGACCACATGGGGGCAGTTATCTTGTGTGTTGGAGTGATGGTCAGTTTGCATATTACTCTTTTTGAATTATTAGATTAATTATTCACTAGAGGGTGAAGGCTGGGCTGAGCCCCCACCTCGTGAATTTCATGCACGGGATAGGGGGCTCAACCCAGACTGCATACTCTCCAATCCAGGACCCTTTGGGGGATGTCCAACTGCTTGTTTAGGCCCAATCCTGGGGCCCTTCACTAACTGCCCTGCCAGCCCTGTCACCCACACAGCCTGTTTGGTCATCAGTTCAGTTGTGATGGTTGCTTAGGCTTTTATATATAAAAATTTGTATGATTATTTGAATATTTTTCCCTAGATCAAGAGCTTCATGAGGGTAGAGACAAGATCTGTCTTCCTCCCTAGTAATATCCATAATTGAGCATAATTGCCCAACTTTAGTAAGCACTTGGTAAATGTTTGTGGAATGAGTGTGAATATAGAAATGAAGGATTAACATATGAAAGCTTCAGTTGTGTGTGTCAAGGCATGATGACTCTTCTAAAAAATGCTGACATGCAGATTTTTCTACAGAAGGTGGACATTTTTCCTGCTTTGTGAGAACAGAAGTCATTTAGATAAGGGAAGACAGGGATGGGATTGGAATTTTAATTTTGAGTGGGAAGGAAATCAGGAACTACTTTAAGTTTCTGAAAAAGGAGGTAGGATAGAGGTAATTAAAAAAGGCTAGAATACAATGTCCCAAGTTCTGTTTATTTAACCACTTGCAGTATTTCATTTCAAAATGGATTTCCTATTATTGCAAAGCTGCCATGTTTTCATTTGCCTGAGAGTGATGTGACAGAATTAGATAAATGACAATGCCATGCCTGTTCATTCCTTTGGTTAGAAAACCTCACACTTCAAGCTTTCCCAGTGTAAATTATCACTGAGAAAACAGGAAGTATATTGTTTAGCAATTTGCTGCTCAAAGAAATTGTAGCACAGTTGGCAGCACTGAGCATTTTAGGAAGAGGCAGGAGAAAACAACAAAAACCCCAGCCCTAGCTGGCTTTGCTAAGTGGTTAGATTTTCCATCAAGACAATGTACCTGGGTTGCAGGTTCCATTCCTGGCCCCAATTGTGGCGTATGCAGGAGACAACTAATTCATGTGTTTCTCTCACATAGATGTTTCTCTCTGTCTCTCTCCCCCCATCCCTCCCCTCTCTCTCTTTCTCTAAACATCAATGGAAAAAAATATCCTTCAGTGAGAAATAACAAAAAATAAAATAAAATTAAGTCCATGAATGTGTTCCCTGTAACCTTTAATGAGGGACTTTAGAGTAAAATGAAATGTCATGCCAACTGTAGAGAAGACTCATTCATTGAAAACACGGATCTGCACATAATTTCCTTATTAACATCTGTTTCTTCTCCCTTCCTTTCCCATCTTTTTTATTTTTTTTGTCTTTATTTCCAAATGACTGGCTTTGAAAAAAAAAAAAAAGTCAGTGTTAACTGCTTTGTTTTCAATTGCAAGTGATTGATTCTTAGGCAACAAGATACTATTCTAAATTGAGAAAGTTCCAGGTGACAACCTAAAAAATGCAACTACCCACCCCACAGTTAATTAAATGTCTCTGGATTGCTACTGTTTGCAGTTGATAAGCCCCAAGTATGAATTCTTCAGCTCAAAGCAGAAAGTTATATTAAGAAGACAGTAGAAAGGAAAAAATAATTAGCTAGTGTTTTGTAATAGGGTGAATAAGTGGCATAATATAATTCTGACTAAATTAGTTAATTCAGTTTGTTTATTTCAAGATTTAGTCATTTGAATTATTTGGTATTATGTAGATTTTAGACACCATGCAAACAATATAAAGATTATTTTATTGTATGTATTTCCATAATTAATTTTGCACAAATGATACTAGGTTCTGTTTCCTTTGTACATATGGACATTTTAAAAAATGAAATGATAAAAGCAGTGACCATTGAAAACCTCAAGCTTGAGAGCATGGGTCCACTTATACATAGGCTTTTTTCAATAAATACTGTAAATGTATTTTCTTTTCCTGACTCTCCTAATAACATTTTCTTTCCCCTAGCTCACTTTAATGTGAGACTACAGTACATAATATATATAACATAGAAAATATGTGTTAATTGGCTATTTATGTTATTGGTAAGGCTTAAATCATTAAGTCAATGGTATTTTGGGAAGTCAAAGTCATATACATGGTTTTTGACTACTCCCCTAACTTCCACATTGTTCAAGAGTCAACTGTATTGTGCCAGTTTAAAAACTCATCTTGTTAAAAATGAAATGTTAGAGATCATGTCTAAGGAGCATATAGTTCAGTCTTGTATCAGTTAAGATAGCCTAGGTAATGCTCAAGTGACCCACAACTTTTCAATGGCTTGCAACCAGGTTTAGCTCTCTGCCAGGCTGTGTGTTGATACTAGGCAGCTGTAGCTCTACTTAGCCATCACGTTCAACCTGGGACCAGCTGACAGGGCTGCCTCTCGCTAAAACTCAGCCTGTCACAACACTAGAAGGGAAAGAGAGAAAGCAGTTCTTAACGAATCTACCATTCATCTACCCAGTCATTCATCATATAATTAACTAGGACAAGTCATATGGCCATTCTACATTTAAAAGGACAGGGAAATGAGGAGGTTTATCGACTCGAAGAAAAGGCACCAAATATTTGTACATAGTCTACCAATCAGTCCTTTATTTGGGGGGCATGAAAACATCACCAGAATGATTAAGCAACTTGCCCAGAATCACTGGGAGAGCTGGGATTGTTCCCAGATTCCTGTGTCTCCTTACTCCACAAAGTCTCTTGTGTATGCATTTGAGGACAGGCTACTGTAGCCACAGAATTGCAAGGGAAGGATGCCATTCAGAGAGGCCAGCTGCTCACAAGAGCCTGTCTCGTGCCACAGTACCACTGACATAGTGAACACATTCTCTCTTTGGCTGGTCCAACATTTTCTTTGGTTAAAGTGTTCTTTGTCAGTCAAGAATCAAACATGGAAGTTGTGGTGGAAGAGATTTATTATCGGAATTAGAACTTAAACCATGAGGGAAAATCTGGGAAAGTGAAGATCTAGGTGTGAAGCTGGAAGTTCAGAGGAGTCACAGACCAGTAACTCTGATAAACCAAGCATGTCCAGTCAAAGAGATTTGTGGAAATCCAATGGGAAGCTGGGCTTCTGTGGAGCTGTCACTACTTGCCCCCACAGGACCTCCATTAAGCATCTGCTGTTGGCCTGGGGCCATGGTGGTTCCACAGGTTCATGAGTAGAGAAGAGTAAGAACAGCCTGGAACTCATACCCCTCTGTAAGGGTTTGTCACTGCATCTAATCATTAGTCTTCCAAGTGCAATGGCAGCTATTCTGCTTCTGTCTTTCACATCTAACTAGGAAACCACACAAGGGGCTTCTAGAAGCATAGTTCCTGCTTAACCAAGCATAGAGAGTGAATCCTCCCACACATTCCAGCTGTGAAGCAGCCTAGGCAGACTCCTGCTAATCCAAATGTGTCAGTATTCTCCTGCTGCTGTAATAAATCACTACAAATTTACTTGCTTATAGCCACAAAAATTTATTATCTTGTGGATCGGACTTTAAAAGTCCAAAATGGGTCTTACCAGGCAGAGTGTAGGCAGGTATGTGTTCCTTCTGCAGGTTCTATGAGAATAATCTAGGATAATCTTCCTATCTCAAAACCATTAATTTACATTGGCAATGTCCTTTTTGTCATGTAAAGCAACATATTCAAAGGTTCTGGGGGTTGGAAGTACACACCTTTGAAAGTCCAGTGTTCTGCCTACCACACTAACTCACAGATGTTCTGGTCTGTAACAGAAGTTGGCAAAAGCCAAATCTAGCCCATTGCCTGTTGTTTAGATAAAGTTTAATTGGAAAATAGCCATGCCCATTTGTTGATGCATGGCTGCCTTTGGCTGCTTTTGCATTATAACAGCAAAATTGAATAGTTAAAATTGAGAGCACATGACCCATAAGCCTAAGAAATTTACTATCTGACCTTTTACAAGTAAAAGTTTCCTGAACTCTGGTCTGTAGGTCAGAAACTTGATTTATTGATTTATAAGAAAAAAAAATGTGGCTATATAGCAATTCAGAAACTTCAGATTTTTAAGATAACATATAATCTACCATTTTAGTATGAGCAAAGCTATTTATGAAGTGAAGAACAATGCAAGGAAGTATTTCAAACCATTTGTAAGACATTGAACATTAGCATAATTAGCATATATATGCTAAGTTTCTCTCCAATTGTCCAACCAGTCACTATGATGCTATGATGTGTACTGACCACCAAGTGGCAGACACTCAACACAGGAGCTGCTGTGACATGCACTGGCCATTTACAAAAAAACGGCATAGTGGACCTGGAGCCAACAAAGCAACACTCGGCTTCCCTCAAGTCGAACACAGGCCCCACCACCAGCCTGGAGCAACATCCCACTAAATTACAGCCAACACTGCCAAGACTCCATGGCACAAAATACAGCCCAGCACAGAAATGGTGTCTGTGAACTCCAGGTAATTACATCACTTAGCAACATTGGCTTCCTCTCCCTAGCTACTAGCCTTCCTGGAATTTCTTCAACCCAGAAACATGACTTGCTTAATAGCTAGGTGCAAACATTTTACACTTTAACCAAATGTCTGTAAAACATTTTCATGTGCCTCATCTCATTTGATCCTCACAGAATTCCTAGAGTATATAGATAGGAGAATTGGTAGAATCCTATTTTCTTTACATTAGCAGGAAAATGGAAATTTAGAAAATTTAGAAAGTTGACCCAACTGAAAAAAGTAAGAAATGGTGGAACTGAAAATGACTTCATGTTTTCTAACTGCACAGAATCTAGTCAAACACTGCTACAGTTAAATATTTCTCCCTTTGTTTTCCCTGTGTGATCTATTATATAATACTAATCTGCTTTGTGTTGATATTTACTGCTGTGTTCCTGACAATTACCTGAAAGAGAAGTTGGGTTGTTTCATTGGGCTAGGAAAAGCTTAGCTAAATAAGAAATCAGGCCTAATGAAGTAAGTTTATCTATATATATATAAAGCTCTTGCTGGTCCCAATCTCACACTTGTGTTTCCATCTGACATTATTGATTATAAATTTGATTGACACTTCTATTATAGAAAAGGGAAAATAGTGATATTAAAATATTTCTTCTAATTAATTTTCTTTCAATGTGCATGAATCTGTGCACTAGACCTCTAGTGTACCATAAATGTGGACCTCCCACTTGGGCTACATGATATGGAATGTGGGCGAGACAATCCTAACCCAGGGACTGAACTGCAGAGGGTTACAGAAAACTGATAGTCTCAAACTCTAGCTTCCCTTTTTCATGCTGAAGGTCACAGTCTTCATTTCAGCTGAGTAGAAAGAGAATTGATGAGGTTACACTGATACACTATTCACCATGATTAGAATTTGGCTATTACCTCAAATTCATCAGCCACCTAAGCTAAGGCTCTAGCTTAGTGTGTATTGTTTTGTTTTATCACAAGGGCTGAGCTCATTGATTTTTGATTCATTTTATAGAATTTTATTCTCAAAGGTAACCTTCTCTTTAAATTTTATAAAGTACTCTGCCCTCCATCCTGTATCACTCACATATGAATTTTCCTTGCTGTGACTTTTAGGACTTTAATAGTGTTTTCTTTTCAAACATGTTCCCATTCAGTTAGTTCCAAAGTGGGGAAATACATACTATAAAATGTATCTTCCATGTTCAAAGAAATGTGTTAAGGAAACCTTCAATGCATAGTTTAAACTCCGTAATGTGGTTTATCCCTCTCTCTGTGCCTTGTGAAGCAAAGGAGTGGGATTTTACCTGGTTAATAGGTAACTAATTAAAAATAAGTTTTTCCTTCAGTTGAAAGAATGTGCAAACAGTACACATTTTTTAAAAAAAAAACATTTTCAGAATTTTTCATCATAAAGGAAAAATGAATATATGTCAGCTAGAATCATTAATAACTTGGTAGATGTCCAAATGCAATGTGAGCTTTTAAAACTTTTGCCATCTTCAGTTGCCATTTGTTGCTTTAGCAGCACAGTGAGAGAGGAACAACAGATCAAACTGTCTGGGTTTGAATCTTAGCTTCTTATGTGCTAACCATGTCACTTCAGCAACTTATTTCATACTCTGAGCCTCAATCATCTCCTCACTGGATTATGGGTATTAACATTAGTAATTTTCACCTTAAGCACAATTGTAGGTGTTAAATGAGTTAATGTCAAATACGAATGATAGTACCTGCTAATACATACATTTATTAGTTTTATCATCTAATAAATAAGGTACTAATGATTCTACATTATAATTATCACACTGTCTCTGTGAGGTTGGTATGATTATCTATGTTTCTTTTCTTTCTTTTTTTTTTTTTTTTAACAAACAGAAATTGAGTGTCAGAGCAGTTAAACAACTTGCTGAGGATCTTAAGTCTAGAAAATTGCAGAGATAGAGATATAATTCAGTTCTACCTGAGTATAAAGCCCAAGTTTAACAGACCATTTTTAAAATATGAAATACTTAAATTGTGAACCATATAGGGGCAAAGCACAACATTTTTTAGAAATTCAGAAGCTGGTAGTGTGGTGGTATCTCAGCTAACTGGAGGCCCTGGGAACACCTCATGTGAACAGTGTATTTTCCAGAAGACTTTGGTATTTGCAACAACTTTTAAAATATGATTTAACTTAGAACTCTATGTAAAATATATGTTTCCTGTGTCTTTAAACAGAATATATTAAATATGCTTTAAGATTATATTTATGCTTCAGCCATTTGACCTGGACTAATATGTATTTTCAGGTTCCTGGGCTTGATTTGTAAAGTTTTAGATGTAAAGTTTTAGATGTTTCTATTTAGGTCCCTAAGGTTGCTATTGGGTCGGCAACTAAGTAATTGCGTATTTTTTAAAGAAAATCAAAGACAATTTTTTCATGGAACTAAATAACTTTATTCTGCAATGTATTGTCCATTTTGATCAATGACCTTTTGCCATCTTTCAGGCAGCATCATGATCCCACGTTCAAAAAACTTCTGTTTTTTATTAGCAAAAAACTGAATCAGGTACGATTTGACATCATCATCATTATTGAAATTTTTACCATTCAAGGAGTTTTGTAAAGATCGAAACAAAAAGTAATCAGATGGTGCAAGGTCAGGACTATATGGTGGATGTGGCAAAACATCCCAACCAAGCTCCATTAATTTTTGCCGAGTGACCAAAGATGTGTGTGGCCTTGCATTGTCATGATGGAATACAACACCTTTTCGATTTGTCAATTCGGGCTGCTTTTCTTTAACTGCATTGTTTAATTTCATTAGTTGTTCAATGTAGACATCAGAATTGATCGTTCGGTTGGGTGGTAAGAGTTCAAAGTAGACAATTCCTTTGTAATCCCACCAAACTGATAACAAAACCTTCTTTTGATGAATATCAGCTTTTGATGTTGTTTGAGTTGGTTCACCTGGCCTGCTCCACGATCTTTTCCGCTTGATATTGTTGTAAACAACCCATTTTTCATCGCCAGTTATCAGTCGTTTTAAAAATGGATCATTTTCATTACGTTTCTTTAGCAAATCGCAGCTGCTAATGCGTTGCGTTAACTGTGATTCTTTCAGTTCGTGAGGAACCCATGTATCGAGTTTTTGAACATAGCCAAGTTGTTTTAAGTGATTTTCAATGCATGTATGTGATACATGAAGCTTCTCTGCAATCTCACGTGTTGTACTGTGACAGTCCGAATTGATTATTGCTTTGATTAGGGCGTCACCAACTTCAACTGGACGACCAGAGCGTTTTTCATCTTTGAGTGAAAAATCACTAGAACGAAATTTGGCAAACCAATTTTGACACTGCCGTTCTTTTAAGGCTTCGTCACCATAAAAAGCACATAACTTTTTATGAGCTTGCGATGCGTTTTTCCCTTTGCGGAAATAAAAAATCAAAATATGACGAAAATGTTCCTTTTGATTTTCCATTTTTCAACGAACGCCAAACAAAAACTACAAAACAGATCAAAAAACTTTTTTTACTGATTAACAGCTGAATAGCCAACTATCAAATAACAAAATGTGTTTTACATTTGTACTACGTCTGCAAACCTAAAAATTCAACTGAAGCCATATATGTGTGAAACCCGCAATTACGTAGTTGCCGACCCCAATACTTCTTAGCAGTGCACCTTTTTTGTCTGTAAATGTCTCAGAAGTCTGCCAGGAAAATCTGTTTGTCAAGCAAAGTTGTATTTATTAAATCTATTGTAGAATGAAAGATCAGCACCAGAATTGTCTTAGTAGTATTTCCAAATGAGGAAATGAGGATGGAATATTTATAGTGTAGGGTATGAGCTAGGTGATTTTAAGATGGGTCTTACCCAACAGTTCAGTATCTGGGGTTTGGCATAATTTAATGCTACAATAGCTCTGGACTGGTAGGCACAGTGAGGTAAGAGATCAAAAGCAGCCTTGATGAGCAAGCTATTGTGAGAGTAAGCTTTTTCAGTTGGTTCAGTTACATTTTATAAAAACCTGCATTTCCTGTAGTAAGAAACTAAGTTTTCTTTGCCTGGTTCCAATATTGTAATAGGCAAGTATGTTTGACCCCAGAATTGTGTAGTACAATCACAAGAAGGTATAGTGGATTGGTGTTTCTCTTGCCTCTATGCCTTGGTGCTTCTATATGCTATGGAACAGAAAACTCCATAACTGGAATATGGAGCAAACAGTGAGTCATAAAAGCTAAGTGGGAGCCTAAGAGACTGTGCATGTACATTTGTGCTTCAGCTGGGACCTCTTTTTCTCATGCTTTAATTCCTGGGTGACTTTCAAATGTCATGTCACCAACATTGTTGACTTAGTGAACATCCACTAGGCATCTCTAACACTATTGTGAATGATAAGTTTATAGGTTCCAGGAGAAAGTGAATGAAAGAGCTTTTATCTCTCTCTTCCCCTCCCTCCCTTTGTTTCTCCATATACATATTTTATATCAAAGAAGAAGAGAGAAGGAGAAAGAGATAGAAACATCAATGCTGAGAATCATTGATCAGCTGCCTCCTACATGCCCCCAATGAGATCGAGCAGCTGGCAACCCTGGCACATGCCCTGACCTGGAATCAAACCTTGAACTCCTGGTTCATAGGTTGATGCTCCACCACTGAGCAGCACTGGTTGGGCTAAAGAGCTTCTTCCACAAGGTTGCACTCCCCCCCCACTCCTTTATTAATATATTAGTGACCCGGTGCATAGATTTGTGCACATCGAAAAGAAATTAGTTAGAAGGTGGCCTTCAGGGTGGGAATGGGCGAGACTGGCCAGACATGCTCTGGAGCCAACCTCCTGTGGCCCCTCCCCTGCCAGGTGTTGCCTCTGTGGAGTGAGCAGGATCCCTCCTGCAGGTGGGGTCCCTCAGCCTGGCCTTCAGGGATAGGACTGAAACTGGCTCTCCCACATCCCCTGTGGGGTCCTGGAGTGCAAGAGGGCATACTGCAAAGTTGCTATCCTATAGGGTAGGGGTGTCGAACTCAATCAGAGAAGGGGTCAAAATCTAAAATCCAGCCTAAATCACGGGCCGAATGGTTTTCTGAACAGTCATAAACTGTCATTGTGATGGAAACGCAGTGGAGTGTAGTGATGACAGCGCGGTGCGGGCCACGTTGCAAGGCCTGGCGGGATGGATTTGGCCCGCGGGCCTTGTGTTTGACACACCTATAGTATAGGGTGTGGAACAAGAATGCAAATGTGCAATAAACCAGGTTCGGGCCCATAATGCCCCAGCAACAACATACATAACCAATGGTCAAAGGTGGAATCACGAGGATTTAATGAAATTTACAACATTTGAGAATTTTGTCCATACTTTTTTTTTTTTTAATGTATTTCATTGTGTGTGTGTGTGTTTTTTTTGTTTTGTGGTTTTTTTTACAGAGAGGAAGAGAAAGGGATAGAGAGTTAGAAACATCGATGAGAGAGAATCATCGATCAGTTGCCTCTTGCAACCCCCTACTGGGGATCTGCCCGCAACTAAGGTACATGCCCTTGACTGGGATTGAACCTGGGACCTTTCAGTCCGCAGGCCGACATTCTATCCATTGAGCCAAACCGGTTTCAGCTGTCTATACTTTTTGAAAAATTCTTCCAGAGTTCTTGAGCAATAATATTTAAGTAAATGTTCTGAGACATTTGGATTTGTTATAGAATGCATGGAAGATAAATTTGTTGAGCCAGTCTAAAGTACATAAATAATACCTAAAAATAAAATGTGTGTTGTTTTATATCTGCAGTCTAGTGATTGGAAAACAATAAAAAAAGATTAGAGACCCTAATTTGTGTAGTAGCAAATTGGGAAAATTGAATTTGACTCATTACTTAAAACTTTTAGCTGTTTATAGTAACTTAAACCAATTGAAACATAAAATACAAGTTCTGAAAGCAAAATCCTTTCTAAGGATTAGGTATGGTAAGAGGATATGAGAAACTGATCAAACAAGGTTTCTGAAGTGCCATTAACCATGCAACTTTCAGTGAAATGACATGGGCACTGTAGACTTGGATTTATTTTGAAATGTCAGAAATTTCCTAACAATATTTGAAGTCTATTTTGGTTACTGCTGTCAATGTCTGTTTTCTTTTCTTTCTTTCTCCCCACACCCACCCCACCTCACCTCCACTCCACCGTACTGATTACATATTCCAGTACTATAAGTTGTTGGCATCTGGTACAGAAAAGAAGCCTATTGTCAGGGGGAAAGAAATTCTTCAGCTGTTTTATATAATAAAGAGCAAGTTCAAATTTTATTGTTAAACTAGAGGCCTGATACACAAAATTTATGCAAGAGTAGGCCTTCCTTCCCCCGGCTATTGGTACTGGCTTCCCTCCAGCCCTAGCTTTGTCCAGAAGGTTGCCCAGAAGGACGTCCAGAAGGCTGTCTGGTCTAATTAGCATATTATACTTTTATTATTATAGATTAGCAACTTTTATGGAGGAATTATCTGTGAAAACCATACTGCAAATGACAATGTGGCCTCTTTCCTTTCTCTTAGCTAATTTTACTACTCTTAACTAGAATGTAGATATTCATATATATATATGCATTTTGCTAAGTATAGAGGGCAGAAAACTGTCTGCATATCTGAATCTCTTACAACGTATCCATATGTAAAATACCAGATGAGGTAGGTTATGATCCGGTTGATGTTATGGAGCATGAATTAAAATAAAAACTATTTAGTAATACAAATTGTAAATCAGGGAGAAATAAGTATAAAGCTCTGATACCAAATGTAGGTGACTGTGCTCCATTGATTTCTGAGTGTGGTCATGAAATTGAATTTAGCAATATACAAACAGCATGCATTGAGCACCTATTAAGTGCCAGGAACATGTGCTCGTGACACAGATACAGAAATAAAAAGCTCTGGTTTTGAAAATTTTACAGTATAATTAAAAAGTAAAACCAGTGAATTAAATAATATAACTAATATAAATATATAAAAATTGATTACTGCCAAAATATAATATCAATACATTTAAACTGTGGCTCTCACACAAATATAAAAGTGTCAAAGAATTTGTTTAACTCCTTAATTAATGAGAGAACCAGCAAGATGATAGAACCAATTCAAAGAGCATTAGAGGAGCTAGATATTCATAGGCAACTTAATAAAAAAAATATTAAGATAAGATTGCTAAATTATCTATAAAACTTCCTATAAGATGGAGGACAACTTTTGAAAATATAATTTCTCCAGGATATAAGTTTTTTTTGTCTCCCTGAGTAAAAATCTCCAAATTAGCATGAAACTTACTTTTTGGGGATCTTTTAAAATTAGTAATCAGTGAGTTGAACAAAGCACATTCCCCCAGAAAATTATTCAGGGCCTTTGCCCCATATGACATTTTGCTGCTGATGCTTTTACCCTATTTCAAGTCTTGGATTATTTTTTTATTAGTAAAATATCCAGGAACAATGGGAAGTGGGAGAGAGGAAGGATAGCAGGCTTCTGTGATAAGGAAGGTTAAGGAGAGCAGGCAGGCAGGGGAGCTAAGCCTGCTGTAAATGAGGAGGAAATCTCTAGTAAAACAAAGTCATTTTGGAGAGGGAAGGGAGAAATAGGTGAATATCCAGGCCATTTCATGAGCAGTTTTATATTTACTGTTGTGACAGATGAATCACTCTGACCTGGTGCCAATTTTTAAAGAGAATTTACTTGATACTTTGTTGTACTTGTGGTGGAGGTTTTTAAAAAGTCAGAAAATCAAATCTGTGTGCTGCCAAGAATTATAAATTGGTTGTTTTTAAAACCATCCCTTTATATGTCAGAGAGTTTAAACTCTTCGGGAAGGAAATGCCAAAAACAATAAAAGCAGAAGACAGCTAAGACAGAGAAGATTGGATCCACCCAGGCACTAAACCAAGTACAGCCTCTACTTATTAGCCATTATACCTTCCCCTTCTTCACCCCCATGAGCTTATCTCTCCTTTTTTCTTTTTCTTTTTCTTTTTCCTTCTCTCCCATTTCTTTCCTCTCTTATTGTAGAAAAATAGTGAAATCTGGGAGGGATTCTGATTCTTGAACCAGGGTGCCGCTGAACGAAATAGCATTCCAGTTCCCCTTCTGAGGCCACAGGCAGGGAACAGAATGTCACAACATGGAATGGAATAGGATCCCTCCTAAAATGCCTTTGTGTCTAAACTTTTTCTGCTATTAAAACACACACACACACACACACACACACACACACACACACAAACAAAACAAAACAAAATAAAATAAATAAATAAAATAAAACAAAATAAAACAAAAAAACACTTTTTTCTCTCTGATATTAATTTTCTTTTTATAAAAGAAATTACATTCAGAATTATTCATTCTGATACCATTGCAACTTAACCTAGTTATGAATAGCTGGGTAGGAGCAAAGGGAAGGCCACACTGTGTAGGCATGTCATTTGTGCAGCTTTGTCTGAAAGCTGCAGTATAACACTCCCCGCTCTGTTCTCTGCAGGTGGGTGGGGAAAGGGCTGGACAAGGGAAGAACAGATGCTTGTCCACTAAGGTCTAGGTAGCATAGGAAAGGCACTTCCCTGTCAGTCACATGTGGGAATAGATCACATGTGGCCAGAGTAGTGTGGCCATTGCCAGTGCAGGAAGGTTTGAGATTCTAAAGCTCTAAAACAAAGGAGTTTGCTCTCCTGCTTGTTCTCAATAGACTTTTGGCTTGTGGGGCTCTTATGCATTCATGTGGACCCCACACACAATGGACCAATGGACTGCAAATAGACTAATGCTAAACCAGACCCAGTGCCAACATGGAACAGAAACATTGAACATTCTAGCTGTGCTGAATCCCCAGCTGCCCGTCTTCCAGGACTGGATTCAGGGAAATGGGACTTTGCAAACTAAGAAACATAATTCCATGAAAATAAAGCTTTCTACCACATCTCATCCTCCTCTGGGGGCCTCCAGAAATCCTTATATTTAATAACCCCACTCCAACTAGCAATGTAGAAAGGCAACCCATGCATTTCTCTGATAAGAATTCATTTAATATCTTTCATACTAGCTGAGCTTCCCCAGCAGGTAATGGGATTATTCAATCTTTTTATTGTTATTTTCAAGAAGGTGGTAAACTATGACTATACCACAAATCTTTGGTTTTACTCTATGTGATGCCATGATTAGACATTTCCAGGCTCAGTTTAAGGCAGCATCAAAACTGGACAGCTCTAAATACAAAATAAATGAGGTGTTGCTCTAGTAATCCATTTACACTCAGCATTTGTTTTCACCATTATTTTTTTCCACTTGACTTTTGACAATCAATTATTCGATTTGTAGCATTTAACATTGATTTTGGAGAAGGCCAGTTTGGTGTCTACATCAAACATGTCCAATATTTCACTTTTCATGGGGTCCTCTAGGATTAATTAGGGAATAATTTCTAAAGGGCCACGCTAGAGTTTAATGCTATTAGTAATATTTGTTTAACCAAAAAGAAAAAAAAAAGTGATGAACACCTATTAATTTCTAATTGGTCAATTTCACATTTTGCCAACAAGTGCAATTAATAATCAGGTTAAATATAGCTAGCTTCCTTTGATGGAAGATCTGAATTCTTTTAATAAAGAAACCTAGATTTCTTTATATTTGAGGGAAAAACCAAAACCATAAAATCTTTCCTGAACAGTTTTTTAAGGGTGAGTTAAGCATTCTGGGTCTTCCTTATGAACAGCAAGATTTAAGCTTTTTTTTTTTTTTTTTTTGGGGGGGGGGAGGGCGGAAGTCTACCTTCTGAATGAAATGGCTTCTGTTTGTATGGAACAATTAGCAATAATTAGCATGCAAGTTTTAATGACATTGCATTGTGAAGCTCATTATGCCTGTGGGATTGGGGGTGGGGGTGTAAGTCACTTCTATTGTTCATTGTATGCAAATCTAGCCATTTAGCTTTAATTAGATGTTGAAATCCAGATTACCAACAATTACTTTACTATTAATGAACAAGGAGAACTGCACATCATGACTTTTTAAATGGCAGAGACTTATAGGCAATTAATTTGGCTTCCACAAAATGGGAAGGTCTCTTAGAGCCCATGCTTGGCCCAACAAAATCAAGTTTGGGTCTGTCTGGATGACATGACTTCTGTCTTGCTATTTCTTCTGATCCTACCTTTTTGCTTTGTGAATGCTAATAGAAGGCGGCTCTTTGAATACGAGGGCGCACAAAGTAAAACAGTATTTTAAGAAGAGCCAGAATGTGGACTGTTTTCAATCAGCTATTTAATGAATCACGATCTGCTGGGATTCTGAAAGGTCAGTAGGTTGGGTTTCTCCTTGTTATTAACGAATGTTGTACTCTCGGTATTGCAAACGAAAATCATTACATGAATGAACAAACTATGATGTTCTTTTAGCAACATGGCAGAACCTGGGGAAAACTGTAAAGAAAATGTGGTTGCTTTAGTCTTCCGTAGCTGCAGAATTGCAAGGAAGAGGGACTACCTAAGCTGTGGCTGCCTGAATACCCTGCAAGTTCGCTCTGCTTCTCTGGTCTTGCTTTCTCATTCATTATTCTAGTCTGCCTGTGCTAAGGAAGACCTCTTAGAAGCACATGCACACTAAATTGGGAGTGACTTCCTTCCATTCACTTTTCTAGGACTATGTGTAATCTCAAAATGAGACCCAGAGTAGAGAAACGCATGACCTGAAAGTGTGCATGTCAGCTTCTGCCATCTAATGAGAACTTTTTGGTAGGGCTTCCCTGTGCCTGTCAAATCCAGCCAGGTATTCACCCATCCCTCTCCACTGAAACAATAAGCTGTCCATTCTTGGGTTCTTCTATCAACATGTTTAGATATGGTTATTATCACATTACTTCCCCCCCCCCCCTAAATTGCTTTAGCTTTGTGCAAATCTGAAAAGGGACAAATT
Organism: Pipistrellus kuhlii; assembly: GCF_014108245.1. Taxonomy (NCBI): domain Eukaryota; kingdom Metazoa; phylum Chordata; class Mammalia; order Chiroptera; family Vespertilionidae; genus Pipistrellus; species Pipistrellus kuhlii. The sequence continues at coordinate 66,723,422 of NW_023425562.1, forward strand.
AAAAAAATGTTCCAGTTCAATTTGTATTTTCTATAAACACAGTAATAGCACTTTACTTTTTTCTTTGTTTCTTTTTTTCCTTCCACACTTTTCCTGATCCTTCTCTGACTAGAAAATAAAACAAAACACACACACACACACACACACACACACACACACACACAACAAAAAACTTAAGCATTTGCACAGACATTGGTCTGCTTTGAATTAGGATGGTATGTTAACAACGAAAAGAGGTTACTAGCTACCATTGTTCCAAACATTGATTTCTGATTTCTCTAACTTCTGTTGTGTCTGGATTTCTCTCTCCATTTTTCAAAGAATGACCCTCAATTGCTTAATAAATCAGCTAATAAAATGTTTTAGCATCTGCTAATATTCCCTGAGGGTGTACATGCTTGTTCAAAAGCTTAGTAAAGGAGCACAATGGAGGGAATCCACAGGCAATTTTGAAGGGCAACACTATCAGGTTTCCAAGTACTGCTGAGCCTCAGTCTTTATCTGGAAGCCTTTGCTTGTAAATATTCACATTGTTTGCCCAGATGGTGGCAAAATTGGAAAATGTGGGTAATTTTTTTAAGTGTCTCTTTATAAACTTAAAAGGAATCTATAAGCAGGATTGTAAACTATAATAAACACATTGTACATGCAGTTGCTGCTGTAATGATTTTTTTATCACCCCGAGAGGAAGTGAGAAGATGTAAGTTTCCTTCACAGTTGAGGATAATACATTCCACAATGCCTTTCACTAGATAAGCCTGAGGTCTTGGTACCTTACACAGTATCTTAAATTAAGACATTGAACTTTCATGGCATATCAGCCATGTCCCACACACTGTGCTGATGATTTCATGCATTGTGCTGTGTAATCAGGCAGGTAAATATCATGTATTTAAGAGAGGACAGGTGTGACTCCTGCTAACCAGCTGTATACCAGGCCTGGCCAGAGTCCACAGTGTTCTTACCAACCAGACGGCAAAAAGCAATGACAGGACACCTTCTTTGCTCACTGCAGTTACTTCCCAAGACTTCACCCCACTTTGCTTTTTCTTCCTATCTAACCCAGTCTCAGAACCATCCATTTTCTATGTTTGGATTCCATGCCATTAATTTCTGGTTTCAGTGAGTCCCCAGTGGACCTCTTCAGTGGATCCAAAGGTTCTTAGTACTATGTCCCAAGTTTAGAATATGACTTTCAAGGTTGACCATGAAAGGCTCTGGTCCCCCTCGGCTCTTGTTTGTGCTCCCACTTTCAGACTCAGCCACATTTGGAGTTACCCACGTGGGCTACCTGCTCCTGCCTCTGTGTGGTGCCTGTGGAGGAAAATTGACTAGAGCAGCAGTTGCCAACTGGTGGTCCGTGACCCACTGGTGGTCCATGAGGTCTGAAATGTTGGTGACCACTGGACCAGAGCATCTTTGTATTCTAAAGTGCAGGGGCACTCAAAGGTTGGGCAGAGGTTCTAACGAGGAAGGAGAGTGGAGTATATGCAGGCTTTAGAAAAAAAAAAAAAAGGAATTGTTCTTGGGGATTAGCAGTCATTGTTAGAACAATTTATTATTTATCAGGAGAGGTGGAGAGAAACAGCTGTGGGCTAAAGACATATGTAATAGGCAAAGAGAAGGAAGGAAAGGCTGTGGTCACTAGGCCAGACTAGGCCTCAGTGGAAATCTTCTCACATGTCTGTTTGCAGAACTGTTCTTCCATCCCCCTCCCCTCTGCATCTCCACTCCTACCTGGCTAACTCCTAATAAGTATGGTTCAGAGGTAGTTCTTCCTCAGAAGCCCTCTCCATGACTCAGGGCCATAGTGATTCTCTCTCATCCTTGATGTTTCTATCTGAAATCAATAAAAATATGTTAATAATAAAAATGAAATAAGTGATCTTGTCCAACACATTAAAAAGAATCTGGAGTGGTGCCTATCACAGGTACATATTATCATTTGCTGTTTGCTTATCTTGCCTCCTGCACCCGATTCCTCTGGAGGGCAGGGACAGTGCCTTGGCTGCCTTTGTATACCCAGAAGCCTGGCAAAAACATAAGGGTTCAAACCCAAATGTAGTGAATATGGGGCAGTGTTAGCCATTCAATGATGGCTTAGGAGCTTTCCCAGCTCAGACCTAACCGCCAAGCGAAAGCCACCATCTTCTCATTCTCGCCACCTGCTCCCCTCAACAGATTTCTAGGCTTTTCTCCTGTAGAATTAGAGTGGGCAGAAAAATCAATCAATCAATCAACCAATCAATCAATCCAGGAAGTAGGAGGTGAATTTGGGGAGTTAGTGAAAGAGGTGAGAAAAAGAAAAGGGAAGGAGCCGAGATTTGAGGAGAAAGAGAGAGAGAAAAGAGAGTTTTAAGTTTGTTTGGCTTAATTTGATTTGTTGAAGGAGGTATCCAAGAGCAGTGCAGGATGCCAGAAAATTGCAGCATAAGAAAGAGAAAATGAAATTCAAGATGGTTATTGATATTTATAATCTTGATAGAAGTTTTTAAGAAGCATGTTTTAAAACTTAGAATTCTACCAAAATAAAGTTGTATTTAAAAATAAATCAGAATTATTTTTTTCTCCCTTCTTCCTTCCTTCCTTTCTTCCTTCCTTCCTTCCTTCCTTCCTTCCTTCCTTCCTTCCTTCTTTCCTTCCTTTTCTACTTTCTGTGGTAGGCTTTTAGACAAATGTGAGCAGAGTAAGGATGATGAGCCAGTATAGAAGGTCACCAGGGCAGAGAGTCCCAAGTGACTACCAAAGGACAATTGTAGGGTGGGACCTTGCCCCCAGGGTGACCTTTCTGCCCAGCCTTAGCATAGCACAAGGTTTGAACCCCCTGATCTTTCCTCCTTAGCGATAACATCTAGGCCTCAGTTATATTTAGCTCCATGCCCAGAAAAACAACAAAACCTGCCACAGCTGACCTCTGGACCAGCTGCATTGAATACTGGCCCCTTGTCCTGGTGCCAACCAATCAATCAGTGGAGATCACAGCCCTGAAAGTACCCACCTGGAAAACTGAATATTGATATCTATTGATATCTTCCCCTGGGACTCCCTGTAAACTTTCTACCCTTAAAACCCTTAGGATGGAGATCCCAAGGTGTTCTCCCTCCCAGGAGAATGCCCAGGCCTTTCTCTTTCCTTTCTCCTTCTTCCCCTCTCCCCCCTCCCCTCAAGCAGTTACCATTACCTTCCTCAATTCCCAGCTCTAAGGGCCCTTCCTTTGCCTCTATAACTTATTTCCTAAGCTCATCTCTTCTGAGAATTACTTCTTCTACTTCTATGATTTTATAAATAAATGTTCTCTTATAGTTGGAGTCTTGGCTCTGAATTTCTTTCCTATCCAGAATTTAAGTACACCCACCCAGTCCCCTTCCTCCTGCAACCCTTCCTTCCTTCCTTCCTTCCTTCCTTCCTTCCTTCCTTCCTTCCTTCCTTCCTCCCTCCCTCCTTCCCTCCCTCCCTCCCTCCCTCCCTCCCTCCCTCCCTCCCTCCCTCCCTCCCTCCCTTCAACTATTTGAACTGTGTGTTTCTTTGCATGAGTATAGGGATCATAATATAAGAATCTAGGATTCTTCAGTGTTGTGAATGCATTAACTATTGAACAAATAAATGAATGAGGGGCCATGTTTTCCTCAGGATCATGGCCAAGATAGCAACTGGAATCTCTACCCATGAATGCCCCAGAAAAAAAATGCCTTTCCTCAAGACCCTGAGAAACAGGAATCAGCAGACCATAGCAACCACAATTTCTGTCTTTCTGTTCATTGTCTCCTCAGAAAAGAATGCCTTCTGAATTAGCTTCTTTAAAAACCCAAAACCATAAGATTTCCATCAGCCTCTTCTGAATGGGTAGCAACATTTTTGAACAACATTCTCTTCCAAATCCTCTTGACTATGTGGTTCAGATGGGAGCTTATTATGTATCTTTAAATTAGTTTTACTGGATTATAAATCACTACTCTCACACTTTTCATAGGATACCTACAGAGACCTGGTTAGGTAAAATGTGTTCAATATTGCAACCCTTCCAGAGAGTATGTCCATGATTCTTCTTCCCCAAAAAAAGGTCTTACTACACATGGCAGCCAGACCAATATGGTTCAAACTAGCCTCCTTTTCATGTACTTGAACAGGTTTTCCCTTGGGTTTTTAATCAGTCTCATCTTTTCCCAGACTTCAGTCCTCTAATTTTTTTAGCTGCCGGTTCCCCCTATCTCCCTGCTCCCCTTGGCCCCAGCTCCCAGTAGCTGCTGTGGCTGCGTAGGAATCATGTGTTAATTCTAACTGAAAAGTAGAAATATAAGTATACTTTAACATGGAATGCTGAATACTGACAAATATTGTTCGGCTTTAAAGAGAATCCTTTGGATTAGATTATGATTAAGAGTGTTCTGCCAATAGCCCCCAGAGGAGATTTGTTCATATGCTCAGGGACCACTTGCCTGTCTTTTAGGATTTGCTGCAGCAACTGTCATTGCCACTACTGAGAACCCAGATGCTACTCTGCCTATCTTGGGAAGGCAGACTCTGAAGAGATTTGTAAGGAAGACAGTTCTTACTTTGTATGTGCCTGCCTTCTCAATACCTATTGTTTTCCATGGGTGTCCCCGAAACTCCCTCACTCTTCACGCTTCCACTCCCTCACTGGCTAACAAGGCTGCTATTTACCACTTTAATTAATTATTAATTAATTAATTGATTCAGTATTTATTTAGCACCTGTGAGATAATAGTACCTTAAGCTGTGATCTCATTTAGAAGAATTTGCAATTATTAAAAGACTCTGGAAAACGTACATGTTGTTAAGTCCCAAAAGAAGTACATTTCTAATGGCTGATGACCTGCTGGTTGGGAGGCCCTGATGGAGACTTTAAAACAGGAGATTTGGGGCATGTAGAGCCTGGAGGCTGGTTTCCCAGGAAGTCCTAAACCTACAGCTGCAGGTCCCACACTTATGCAGGCCAGTTTTTATAACTGTGTCTTCTTTTTGGTAAATAGGGCCTCTAAAGTTGTATAAACTTTAGGCCTCACAAAACCTGTATTCAACCCCCCACCTCCTGGGGCCAAAAAAACCCCCACATAAGATACACAGAGAAGTTTTATGAAGGCAAAAACCATGTCTATCTTATTTATTAATTTCTAAAACACAACTCACACAGTCTAGGACCTCAAGTAATACTTAATGAATGTTGAATAAGTGAATAATACATATAAAGCCTCTGGTTCTTCTCCTGAAATATAGTATAATCTCAGTAAATAACTGTTAGAAGAATAATGACTTTGAGGAATGAATGAGTGAGTAAATGAATGGAAAAGGTAGGTGAACTCTAAATCTCTGCTGAGGAAGATGCTCTCCTTGCCCTCACCACCCCCATTAATCTGTAGTGCAGTTTAGTGGGTCTCCCTACTCTAAGACCAATGATAGCACTGGGTGGGTGGGCCCATCCGGAAATAGTTCCAGGACACAACTGCACTTCCCCTCAGACACCCTGTGGTAAACAAACAGGCTCCTGTTAGCACAGACACAGACATATGGAAATTCTACTCTTCCATCTATGAAATTCCACATTTCACAGTAGACTTGGGACCTGTTCCCACTCCGTCCACCCTTAATATTTATAATAAGATACTGCCTCACATAAAATTATATTCGTAGGAAAAAAGGAAAAACAAGTTTGGAGAATTCAACCCTGATAAACACCATATTTTTCAGTAACAGTAACCATTTAACAGTTATATATTTAACCTTTGTAGTGTTTAAGTCTGCTAAAATGCCTAATTAGTTAATTAGAAAATAATTACAAAATTAAAAAAAAGAAAATTTGAAAATTGCCTATGGGTGTAGAAAACTGTGTTCCAAATAAACTTTTATTTTGAGGTCTTCATGCTGCCCAATGTATTAGCATTTTCCATACTTTGTGCTTACTATAAGACTTTTCACAAAACTATTGGGAAGTTTTTCACTGTTCTCCCCTCCCATCTCCTGGTATATATCAAACAGAATATTAAACTTATCTAGTCAAATCATAATTAGGATTGTATTAGTTAAGAGTCTGTTTCCTTGGAACTCATTCAAAAGGTACACATAGGAAAATGTTATTTTAATTTATAGGGTCAATGTTTTTGTCATAAGCCAATTATAACTGGTTTTCAGGCCTTTATTTTGCTATCTTTTATATCAAAGCCTAAGTGGCATCATGCAACACCCTAGGAGGATATCATAATAAAATGGCCACCACAATGTCATCACAAGATGTCCACCACAAGATGGCCAGCAGGGGAGAGCAGTTGGGGGTGATTGGGCTGGTAGGGGAGTGATTAGGCATTGATAAGGTTGGCAGGGGAGCTGTTAAAGGTGATCAGGTTGGCAGGCAGAAGTGGTTAGATGCAATCAGATAGGAAGTCAGGTGAGCAGTTAGGAGCCAGTGGTCCTGGATTGTGAGAGGGATGTCTGATTGCTGGTGTAGGCTCCATTGAGCCTACACCAGCAGTCAGACATTCTCTAAGAGGTCCTAAATTAGAGAGGGTGCAGGCCAGGTTGAGGGATACACACCTCCTATGCAAGATTTTCGTGTATAGGGCCTCTAGTTATAATCAATTTGTGAAGCATTTAGCATAAACAAAATCATGTCTGACACCAATATCATAGTTAAGAAGCTGTTTTTTTGGTTTCTCTTCATCACTGTACATGCATATTTTCTTACATTTATGATGTGAATGGTAGGAACTTGTGGTCTTGAAGGTACAGATGAACAAATAATTTCTGAAGGCGGTATGCAAGTTGGAAAGTATAAATTGATCATTTCCAGATCATAGTAAGGTCAATTCTTTTTCAATTTGGGAAGTAAAATAATCTATATCATATACTTCCACATAAACTGCATTTTATATAGAATAGTGTTTGCAGTTGTCAATTGGCTTTCTCAACCAGTGTCCCTTTCCTTTGACTTCCAATATTTCTACTCCCAGTTAGCCTGGACTTGTCATGGTACTTCTGTTGGAAGGATTTTACATTTCTTCCTGCTGTTTCCTTGACATTGAAATCTATTAAAGGAAACGCACTATTGTCTGAGATTCTAAAAATTAAACTTCCCTACCCAAGCTAACACCTTCTCCACAGTGAATTGCAAAGAAAATGAAAGTGAAGAAAGAAGGTGAGATTTTGGCTTTTTTAGAGAACTGCTACATAAGCATAAAAGATCTCAGGGTGAAAAAAGAGGCACTTTTTTCTAAAGGCCTAGTGACTGAAGGGGCAGTATGGGTAGTGGAGTCATTGATTTCTGCTCTGCCCTTAGGGTATCTGGATACAATTGTTGGCTCTGACAATTGGGTGCTCTGTTTGCAGGCACATAGTGTGCTGTGGATGGTGAGAGAATTCAGGTCTTAGGGACCTGTGACAAAAAGTGTGTTACAATTCTGCCTTCCCCACTGTTGTAATAGCTATAATAATGGGCAATTTCTGTAATTACTCTGAGCATTGGTTTCTTTATTTTTGAAGTGGGAATACTAAAATCTACCTGGCCAAGTTGTAAGGATTGAAAATAACATATGCCAAGCACTTATCACAGTGGTTGGTTACCACATAGGCTTACCACATAAACACTAAATAAACAGTAGCTCTTCTTATGGTGATGCCTTTCTGTTAAGGGTAAAGTGAGCTAAGGCTGTTCTAAGGACTTACAGCAGCCTTACCTCATAACTAGTAAGAATAGGAGACATGAGAAAAGCTGCTTATTACCTGAGTAAAGAAGGTGAACAGGGGAAATACCAAAGCTGCTATTTTATGTTTGTCTGAAAACCGGTGAAACTGAAACATGCCATCAGGTTCTATTTGGAGTAGGCTGAGAGCACAGTTACAAATAAGTTTCTTCTCTCTCTCTCTCTCTCTCTCTCTCTCTCTCTCTCTCTCTCTCTGTCTCTCTCTCTCTCTCTCTCTTTCTTTTTTTGAAGAGTCTGGCCTGGCAGGCTATGTTTTGAACCCTTTACCATTAGACTCAGTAGCTGGATGTCCAGCTGCTCTGGGCTGTGTTGTCCTGCACATCTAAAGACAAATAGGACCAGTCTTGGCACATGTCAGGTCTCATACTTCTGTAAAAATGATTTTGAGCTTTATTCCAGTCTCTACTCTAGATACAATAATGTGGTTGGGTGCTCTCTGTTTTTCACTTTAGTTCTCTCTCTCTACCCAATCATGTTCAGCTAAGGAAGGTGATACTATGTTAGCAATGGGGCAGTTAACTCGTGTCTTTAATATGAAGGCCCTGAGTAGACTAATTTTTCCTTATACTTCTCTGAAGTTTTGATGTGAATAGAGAGGAGTGGGTTTCATTAATTCATTCATTTATCCATTCACTCAATATTGAATACCTACTATGTGTTAAGTGCTCCCCTATGTGCCAAAATAAAATGAGCCAAGCAGAAATAGTCCTGCTTTCTTTCATTTCATTTTTTCCTGAGAAAGATGAACACTAATCAATTAATTCTAGAAATGAAAACTGTTTCATTGCAAATTGTGGTAATTTAACACAGAGAAAGTTCAGCATATTTTGCATGTTTTAGATCAGGGACTCTGACCTAATCTGGGAGGTTGGGGAAAGTTTAAGGCATCCTGGAGAAAGTAACATTGGAGCTGAGTGGTGTCTTATGGGTTGGTTTGAGGCAAATTCTCAACAGTTTGGGGCAAGATATTTTGGTAAGAATTATGGGGGACTTTAATAATTGAAAAAAGGCTGAAGTACCAAGAGTTAAGCTAGAATGCAACAGGCTGCACACTAAGATCCTGTGGGGAGCTTATAAAAGACAACTAGGCATAGACACACCCCCTGTAGAGGCAAGGAATGGGTTTCTGGGGTTATTTTTATTAAAACAAACAAACAAACAAACAAAAAACAACAACAACAACAATAAAATTCACCAAGTGATTCTACTGTAGAGGCAGAGTTGAGAAAATCTAAGTTATAACATACAGTGCCTTGCTTATAGAGAGGGACTACTGGTGTGAAAACTATCAGATTTGTATTTGAGAGTATCCCTCTGGTTGAAATATGGTGAAGGATGTTCATGGCATGTACCAAATTCTGCTATGTACCCATAACATAGAGTGATAGAATCAGGGTATAGTGGGCATCAATTTTACTGCATAAAAAGTCGGGTGATGAGAGATGCTCCTCTGTTGAGGGAAACAGATGAGTAGGCTGATCTTTCCATGCGGGGCAGTAAACCCTAGGTGGAATGCAGCATAAACATCCAGGGTAGTTTGGAGAAGTCCCTGATCTTGTTTGACCCCTTAAGGAGAAAGTCCCAAAGGGTAGAAGTAAAATTTTGGACACAAAGCTATGCTGCACAGGTGAACCATATTGGAAATGTAGGATCTGGCCTGTCTGAGCATTAAAGGTCCCTGAATTTCCAGCAGTTCATGAGTGGTTCCCAAATGACCAGTGGGAAGTATGAAAAACCTTCAACTCCCCTCATTATCACTGAAGAAATCAGAACCCAATTTCAAAGCAGCTAGTGTCTTTTTCTAAATGCACTTTAAGTACACAAAAATTTAGTTGAGCTGGAATGCCAGGAGAAAGCATGGCATCCTGGGCAATCATTTTAAATTTAGAATGTATTCACAAAATACTGGGGGGAGGGAGTGTGTGCCCACACACACACACACACACACACACACACACACACACCATTATAAGGGCTATTACAATAAAAGTGCTTTGGAATTGCATTGCTATTTAACCTGGCTGCATATTATGCCTAATGAAGACTAATGAAAGAGCTTGGGCTAAGTGCTCTACTGTTAAAATTTACCTGCTATGAAAGAAGCCCAGTGGTAAATGCAGCAATCTCAGACCCCTCCTTAGGCAGACACACCTGGGGCTGTTCACTCAGGCAATTCAAATCTCCTGGTTCCTGTGACAAAAATGTTCATTATTTTTGTTTAAAAAAAAATTGTGATTTGAAAAATACAGAAAAAGAGGGAAAAGTAACATTTATGATAAACCTCAACACTTAATGAATGAATATATGATTATTAAGTGATTATGCATTATCTCAATATTTAATTTCTAAATTTTATAACAGGAGATAAAAGTCCCCACCTCTGTTTCTTTTCTATATGCACATTTAATTATTTTATTCATTCATTTGAAAGAGAAAGAGAGAGAGAGAGAAAGAGAGAGAGAGAGAAAGAGAGAGAGAGAGAGAAGGGGTAGAGGAAAAAAACCAACTATTTGTTGTTCCACTCACCTGTATTTAAGCATTCACTGGTTGATTCTTGCATGTGTCCTGACCAGGGATGGAACCCACAACCTTGGCATATTAGGACAATGCTCTAATGACTGAGCTACAGGGCTTCTATATGCCCTGCTCTATGTTTGCTTTACCAAGTATTGCTGCAATGAATATTCTTACAAAACCATTTTCATGCAATTGTGATATTACTTCTGTAAGAAAGCATTGTTCGGGGAGATGAACATTTATCACTTTTTGATTTGTAAAAATAAAATCTTCATTACAAACAACTTAGAAATAAAGTTGTTTATTGATGGTTTTATCAAACTGCATTTTTTCCCAGAAATAATTCAGATTTCCAAATCTTGTCAAATGTACCTTTTTCTTTCAACAAATATTTGTAGTATCTCAACTATACCAGGTATTATGTGGTGCCAGAAAATATAAAATGCTTAAGCCCTTGCCCTTAAGGCTAATGCATTGAATTTGTGTACTTTATTTATTTATTAATTATTTGTCTGCTCAATGCTTCTTTGCTTCTATCTATTTTTATTCAACAGTTTATAATGTTCTTTATATTCCATAAATGAGTGAGATCATGTGGTGTTTTTCTTTCATTGACTGGCTTATTTCATTCAGCATAATGTTCTCCAATTCCATCCAGGTTGCTGCAAATGATGAGAATTTCTTCTTTTTTATGGCAGCATAGTATTCCAGTGTAGATGTATCATAGTTTTCTGATCCACTCATCTGCTGATGGGCACCTACGCTGTTTCCAAATCTTAGCCATTGGGAATTGTGCTGCTATGAACATAGGGGTGCATATATCATTTCTCATTGGAGTTTCTGGTTTCTTGGGATATATTCCTAGAAGTAGAATTACTGGGTCAAATGGGAGTTCCATTTTTAGTTTTTTTAGGAGACTTCATACTGTTCTCCACAGTGGCTGCACCAGTTTGCATTTCTACCAGCTGTGAAGAAGGGTTCTTTTTTCTCTGCATCCTCTTCAGCACTCCTTGTTTGTTGATTTGTTGACAAAAGCCATTTTGACAGGTGTAAGGTGGTACCTCATTGTTGTTTTGATTTGCATCTCTCAGATAATTAGTGATTTTGAGCATGTTTTCATATGTCTCTGGCTTTTTGAATGTCCTCTTTCAAAAGTGTCTATTTAGGTCCTTTGCCTATTTTTTGGTTGAATTGTTTATTTTCCTTTTGTTAAGTTGTATGAGTTCCCTGTATATGTTAGTATATTTAAATATGAAGAAGATTTTATTATCCTGATGTCAACCCTTAGCCTAGAATTTGTCAGTATATTTGCACTATATTAAAAAAGCTTTAATGAGATAATAGCTATCAGCTCTGAGCACTCCAGTTCACACAGAAAATGCTCAATACATATTATTGTGCTAAACATTATCATTAATACCATCATTATTATAAATTATTGCCTGAAAATTAAATTATTCCTAAACTGCCCCAATATAAAAATGTTCTCAGGGATGTCAAATGAATAAGTCCCAGTAGGAGTATTATTATCATATGTAATGTTATAGTTTAAGTTTTCTGATCACTTGTTTGTTCAAGTAACTAAATTTTAAAAAATACTTCTGCATTGTCCTCTTATAGATTGGCTTGCAATAGTAATTGATATGTAATAATTCCATTTAATAAAAAGATAATTTGCAAACTAATCATCGCTTTGTCACAAAGATGGTAGTGCCCAAAGTGGATGGGGTGCTAGATGCTGGTGGTGTTGCCCTGGTGACGAGCCCCAGTGTTCCACATGCCCCAGCCTGGGAGGGAGGTCCTCTGGCCAGAGGGCTGGCTGGGGTGCGTGGGATGCTGGGGTGGCGTTGTCGCATTGACAAGCCCCAGCATCCCATGAGCCCTGGACTTTGGAGGGAAGGTGGATGGGCCTCTGGCCAGTGGCTGGCCAGGGTATGGAATGCTGGTGTCATTGTAGGCCAGGCTGAGGAACAATCCTCATCCCACTCCCCCACGCACAAATTTTGTGCATTGGGCCTATAGTTGGACAATGTCTGTACTTCGGCCATAAAATTGGTATTCTTTATAATCAGGCTAAAGCCCTAACTTCCCAGTTTAGGGATAGCTGAAAGTCTGTGGCTGCAGAAAGTACCCTGAGCATCCCAGGGGTTCTCTGAGAGGTCTCCTCAAAGGGCATCTGTGCAAGTGTTAAAAAGGCAGCACCGAGGAGTTAAAATGTCTTGACCTTTCTGCACCTGCACATCTCTATACTTTATTTAGATCTTTTCACACTTTGCAGGAAGGCCTCAAGTAAGCCATGATGACACAGAAGAAAATACATGGTATTTATTTATTTATTTATTTATTTATTTATTTATTTATTAAATACATTTGTATTGATTTCAGAGAGAACAGGAGAGAAAGAGAGATGTATAAACATCAAAGATGAGAAGAAGCATTGATAGGCTGCCTCCTACATGGCTCCCATTGGGAATCAAGCTTGCAACCCATGCATGTGCCCTGACCGAGAATTGAACCATGACCTCCTGGTTCCTACATTGATTGTTAACCACTGAGCTACAATGGCTGGGCAGAAAACACATTCTAAAAGATCTTGTCTTTGAAGAAGTAATCTTCCACTAACTATTCATTGCAATTTTTTTGAAATAAACTTAAACTCCCTTCATTTTCATTGAAGGAAACAAAACCCAAATCTGACCCCAGATATTGACTTGTTTTGAATGTATTTCAAGTGCCCAGATATGAATGTAGCCAGAATGCACACTGGGCTACCATGTTACATTTCCAGAAAATGTGCAAAACACTGGATGCATGCAAAGCAAGGTCCAAGGTGAAAGTCCATAGCGAAAATGTTTTGGAATAATTTTCACTGTTTTACTTGACTGAACTTTATGCCTGATGAAGATTGAGGAAATGACTTGTATGAAATATTAGAATTCTATTGTTAAAGAATCCCAGATACCCTCATTTCCTTACAGGGAATGTGGAGAAGGAAGGTTGGTTGGATTAGAGGGGGCAGGGCAAGGGAAATGATCAGTGTTTATAGAAGACCACCCCTCCCACAACTGTTAATAACGCATTTTTATATCACCCATATTGTGGGGGTAGTAGGTAGGTGAGGTAATGGACTTCCATGTGGTGCCTGTTTGTCAGGTACACACTCACCACTAAGTTATTATTTCAGTAACTCTTGACAGACACCTGTTACATGCAGCACTGGGAACTCCTATAGTAATTTAAACCTTTTATCACGAGTTGTTACAGTATGTATTCCTCTTTTTTAAGCATGTACTCTGAGCAGACATATTATCTGATTATCTCTAACATTATTAAGCTCTGAAAGAAAAGGGGTGTTTCTTTCATTTTATAGACAAGAAACTTAAGACAGAGAAGCTAAATCAATTACCCAAAACAGGGGGCAACTCAGAAGCAGGCCTGGAAAAATTTAGACTCAGGTTCCCTGCCAAGGTTTTGTTCTATGTCCATGCTGCTTATCACTGAGTCCTGCTCACTTTTTTAAGATGGAAAACAGTTCATTGTCCTCTCCTCAAGTAAAGTCATCTATCTTCTGCTCTGAAGTTGGGCAAGGTGGCCTTTTAGTCTCCTCAGAAAGAGAATTCTCTACCTCTATTTTTTCCTCATGACCTGCCCCTAAATTGTTATAGTTCCCTTCCAGGTAAAATGCAGGGGCTAAAATCTTTATTCTTCAGAACTCTGTGGCATGGACATAATGTATGCATTGTTAGGCATCCCAAAGGCAGGGCGAGTTTTCTAACTATAACATCGCTGCTCTGTTTCAGCAAAGCTTACCACCACTGGGACCCCAGGGCCTTTATTCTGTCATACATATGCATTTGTCACCATTCCCCAGCTTTTATGCTACAGTTTATTTATTTTTTCTACCCAGTGTACTTTTTAACCACCATCCTGTTTATTTCTGCCTGGTTGGTTATCTCATTTGTCACTAAAGAGTGACCTTGACAAATTACAAAAGTGAGTAGAAAATCTCACTGCTTCAGAGATTCCCATTGCTTAGTTTACTTCCCTCCCTCCCTTCCTCCATCCTTCCTTCCCTCCATTCTTTCCTTCCTCCCTTCCTCCCTCCCTTCCTTCCTTCTTCCCTTCCTTCCTTCCTTCCTTCCTTCCTTCCTTCCTTCCTTCCTTCCTTCCTTCCTTCCTTCCTTCCTCCCTCCCTCCCTCCCTCCCTCCCTCCCTCCCTCCCTCTCTCTTTCCTTCCCTCCCTCCCTCCCTTCCTTCCTATGGGGTTTAGAAATTTTAGGTAATTAATATGCCCAAGATCACACAGTTAGAAATTCTAGTCTGGTTGGATACCCTTATGCTAGTCTGTCCTTCATTTGGTCCTTGGGAGTCTAGATTCTGTACAGAAAGCACTGTCTGTGGAACTGCAGCATTAGAATCACTGGAGAGCTTGTGTAATGCGGAGTCTCAGGCACCAGTTTAGACCTTCTGAATCAAAAATTACTTTAATAAGACCACAGCAATTCTAAAAAATAAAGGTAGAGGAACACTGGTCCAGGTTATAGGAACATACTAAGCAGATATTTAGTCATTCTTCCTTAGCCTGCTAAACACTGTGCACCCAGATACCACATTATTGAAAGTTCAAATTCCATTAGGCAACCTCCACTCAAGAAGATCTCATTAATTTTGCTGGTAAATGTACCGGAAGTGGACTTTTGATCCAAGTTTTCCCAATGAGACTCTAGAGAGGTATGCAAGGACCTCAGAGAAAAGATTACTTGCTTTTAACATTTAATCACATAGGAAATAAGAAACAGTTTCCCTTCTATCATTAGATAGCATAGTGTATTCTTAAGATGCCAGAAACTTTTCCATTTTGTAACCATAATGGAATGGGTGCCAAGGACAAACCAAACTGGCTAAGGATGGCTAAGCTCTTATTTCAGTAGCTCTTGAGGAATACTCATATGAAGAAATATGAAAAAAGAGCAGGTGAATTTAGGGAAAGGAAGGTGTGAAAAAGAAGTGATGGGAAACAGAAATGTATCTGAAGAGAAAAAGAAACCCTAGAGTCTGATTTTATTTCTTATTTGATCAAGTTAAAAGCCTTCTAATGGACTGGTTGCTATAATTCATCTTACCTTTAGCAAACACATTGATACTGTTTCTTATAACACATTTATCACCAAAAAAAAAGAACATAATTGAAATCATTAGGAATGCTTTTGACTGCAAGTAACATCCCAAGTTAGCTAACTTAAATATTGAGCAAAGTTTGTTTTCTCAAAAACTGAGGCATACTCATATGAGGCAACTTTGACATTTTCGATATTTCCTCTCTGTGTCACCCATCCTCCAGGCTAGCACACTGATACATTGAAAGTGCCCTGGGCCTATAGTTCCTGGAAAAAGAGATCCTCAGGTGGACATCCCGCTGCCCACGCATTGAAAGACTCCCCAAAAAGCCCATTCAGGTTTTACCTTATGGGCATCCCAACGTGGTTGAGGTGGGGAGAAACCTCAGGTAGCAGAGCAGAGATTGCAGCCAGTGGATCTGACCTGGCCTTTTGGCTAGAGAACTCAGTTTGAAATTCTATCTGATTCAAGTCCCCAGACAACAAGCTATAGTAGTACTGAGCCTTTGTATGGCCCTTTCTGGCACAAGAAGCAAATATACAGCCCTAAATGGCTGCTCAGGATAGCCTTCAGGCCTGCAGACCTGAAAGCCTGGTCAGAAAACCTGGGCAGCTGTGGAGCTCTACAGCCCCTCTTGGGCAGAGGGTCCAACCAGCAGTCCTGCTAACTGCTGAGCACAGCCTCTGGCCCCATGACATAACTAGGGATCCTGAGCAGTGACAGGGGACATGCTTGGAGCCCAGCTGTGGAATTCAGTCTGCAACTCTGCCCCACAGCAGAGCCCATCCTAAATCCCTGCCCTGCTGAACACAGCATGTAGCATTCACAGGCAGGAAGCCCAACCAGTGACCCCAATGAATCACTTGTAGCTCCACCTGACAAAGGAGCCTGGACAGAAAACCTGCTCAAACATGCAGCACAGTCTCATGTCCACCCATGATATAGCTGGAGACCTCTCCCAACCAGAGCGGAGCACAGCCAGTGGCCTCTTTGATCACAGAGCCCAGCCAGTCTGTTGTCCCACCCTACTTTGAGGCATAGCTCACAGAAATATTTTATATGGAGTATGGTCAGTGTGACCAACCACTCAGGGAGCACAGCTGAGACCTCAGTGTTCCAGGAGTGATTTCAGGGGTCAGCTAGTGGCCCCACTTGGCTCCCTAGCACAGCCAACAGCTCTGCTTATTCAGGGATCCCACTAAGCAGCTCCTTCCTACCTCAGAGCCCAGCCAGCAGCACACTGGCTGTGCTAGGGAGCCAAGTGGGGCCACTAGCTGACCCCTGAAATCACTCCTGGACCACTGAGGTCTCAGCTTTGCTCCCTGAGTGGTTGGTCACACTGACCATACTCCATGTTAAATATTTCTGTGAGCTATGAACCTCATAGCACAGGCGGTGGTCTTGCCCAACTGGAGACCCAACAGCAAGACTCACCTGCCTGTGGATGCTACTGGATGACACGTCCAGTGTTCAAAGATGAACATTTGTTGACATTCTTTTCATGCCAAAACAAACCTCTCATGTCTGGGAAAGGAGACCATTTATTTAAAGGTGCAGATACCAATGACAGGAATAAAAGATTACAAAGTATCAGGTGAACATGACAGGACCAGAGGAAACTAAAAAAGCTCCCACAACTGACCCTAAAGAGATGGAGACCTGTGAACTATCTCAGAGAATTCTGAATGATTCTCTTATAGAAGTTCAGTGAACTACACAAACGCACAACAAAATGAAATTAGAAAAACAGTTCAGGAACTCAGTGAGAAGTTTAACATAGAAATAGAAATCACCGAAAACACTCTAGATCTGAAAAATACAATGACTGGACTGAATAATTCAATAAAGAACTTAAACTGCAGACATGACCAACAGAAGAATCAGTGTATTGAAAGATGGGTAATTTGAAATCATTCAGCTGTAGAAGCAAAAGGAATGAAAATGAATGAAGACAGCTTAAAGGATTCCTGGGACATCATTAACTCAGAGAAACAGTGAACCAATTGATGGTTGCTAGGAGTGAAGGTGGTTAAAAGGCACAAACTTCCCGTTATATAATAATAAAATTCTGTGGATGTAATGTACTGCATGGTGATCATAGTTAACAATATTGTATTGTATATGGAAGTTGCTAAGTTAGCAAATTTTAAAAACTCTAATTGTACCTACATAAACACAGACTATGCAACTAAAGTGATAAGCCAATCTTATCATTTCAATATATATATATATATATATATATATATATATATATATATCCTCTCTCATAAAGAGGGAATATGCTAATTGACCCTCATGCCAACAATTAATGTCAATTACATCTCAATACAACTAGAAGGGGGATTAGTTTATTACATTATTTGTTTAATTTTTCTGTATACAATCTTGTGATTTTTTCTAAGATTTCTAAGACAAAAACTTCAAGTGTACATACAAGTAGAAACAGAATAACAAACTCCCATGTACCCATTTCATAGCTTCAATAATTATCTTACAGCCTAAATGTTTTTTATATACCCTTTCCCATCTTTTTTCAAGTCCTGTATTATTTTTAAGCAATTCTAAGTAAATATTTGATCTATACATATCTCTATATGTAATTTTAGCAGACTATTTAAAGACATTATCAATAATCAATATGTAAATATATATATATATATATATATATATATATATATATATATATATAAACTTTGTAGTTAGTGGCTTAAGAACTGCACCACTGGCTCTAGGACCTTGGGCACATTAAGACCCATAACTATTATTCTTATAATTTTTATAAATTATATATATATATATATATATATATATATATATATATATCACAAAGCCATTACTCTATAAATTGTAGATATTATGTTCATATTTCATATTTAAAATATTGTGGTTGTGATTACTTTTTATAATGATTAAATAAAAATATAATGTGGTCTGTCATATTTTAAGATTAGCTTGCTGATGGCTGATGGTATAGATTTTCTTATGTGTAGCTAATAGAACATGTATCTAATCAGTAGATTTTGCCCATTTCTTTTATTTTTATGACTTATTAAAAATAAAGTATTCAAAACTTTTAAATAGTTAAAAGAATGAATGCATGTTCTTCCAATATCATACCGGGTTATCATCTAAAAAGCCGACCGAAAGATAATTTCATTCTCTCTGAGTATGTGTTTTACTATTTTCTTTTTGTCTCAATATTTTAAACCTTTCGGAAGGGAAATATTAGCTTGTAGAAAATTGAAATTGATAGAAATGATTTTTATGCAATAGAAATAAAAAAAAATGAAATTCATCTGGTAGAAAAGTGCAACTTATCTGGTAGAAAAGATCATCTCAAAGGTTAGTGTACAATTATTTATTGGAGCAACATCAAGTTTTGTATATATACTAGCAATTTAATTTCAGAATGCTTCATGCAATTGTATAATCAATCTCTTCTTTAACCAGCTTCTGATCATGTTATTTCTCTCATTAATGAATTAAGAAAATCTTTGGTATGTGTCAACTTTGTATGAGTTTAAATTTTTAAAAATTATGCCTCAGTGTTATATTTCCAGCTCAATGGTGAACTTTGCTGAACAGTTTGATATTATGATTCGAAGTACACTAATGACATTTTTCTAGAACTCATTGAAGTGTATGTATCTCGTCTCATTAACACATCATCACCTGGAACCTGTATTGGTTTTAGTTATTTAGCCAAAGACCTAGTCATCCTTATTCATATCAAATGACTTTAAGGGTGGTTGTTTCACTGCTTTACTGGATTTCAACATAGTTCATATATTGAGATGTTTTTAATTTGTCAATCTATTCTGTTTAGAAAAGCAAAGATTTCCTTCATGAGACTAGGTTCTCTTTCACTCTTTCTTTTTAAGGAGCTTTAAGATGTATGTTTCTATTTACTGAGAATATATATATGATTATATATATATATATGATTATTCTAAATGTTTAATAAGGCGGTATTCACTATTACCTCTTTCCTGAACCCCCTAAGTCTATTTCCAGCACAATATCCACTCCATCTTCACCCTTCTCACATGCATAAAGGAGAAGGAGGCTTTCTTACTTTTAAAAAAAGTTAAATTCAGCTACATTTTTAAATGCTAAGGTGGAAGAGAACAGATGGCAAATAATTCATCTGAGTGGAGGATGGGGAGAAGTTTTCTAAAGGTTTTTGAGAAGAGAGCATGTAAGGCTTCTGGGTTGAAAATGGAAAGAACATTTAATAAAAAATGTAATTAGTAGTTTGTTGGGATTTTACTATACTGTGAGGTACTTAGGTATAGAATAGAATTACCATGAAGTTACTAAACCATGTTTTTGAATAAAGTAGTAACTGGAAACTAACACCACGATTCTCCAAACTTATTAAATCATATGTTTACTCTGCAAATATTTATTGAATGCTGTTTATATGCCAGGCTGTGTTCTAGAATCTGGGAATGTACTCCAAGATAAAGACTCTACCCTCAGGGAACTTACATTCTCACTGGGAGGGGAGGAATACAGCAAACAAAGAAATAAAGATAGCTTAGGTTTTATACATGAAATAGAGATGAGGACAGTGAAGACATAAAACAGACTAAGAGAAAGAGGTACTATGTTACATAGTACCTTACGTAAGGCTTCATTCCATTCTAGCCAAGTAGACAAAATTCATCAGATTCCTGTGGACTAATTTGAATAGATCTATCTACAAATGAATGAAAGTGTTGTTTTTTTTGTTTTGTTTTGTTTTGTTTCTTAATCTGGACCCTGATGGTTCATTGAATCTGCAATATTTTGTATCCTTCAGAAGCTAATGCTAATATTAAACTTAAACAATAGATTTGTAAAATGCAGAAATCTTTTTGAGGGTGAACATGGCTTGGAGATTCATATTAGAGAAGAGAGAATAACAGTGAGCCCTCCCTAAAAGCATTTTCTGTTTAGACAAAGAGAAGCTATTTGACATTTCCCTAGCCATGATTTGTAACAGTTCCATGAAATTCTCATAGAACATGTTTGCTCATCAGGGAAACAGACTGTGAAGCAACTCCCTTTAAAAGTTTGAGTGCCTTTGTTGAGAGAGGATTATATTCCCATACATTTATTTTAAAGAGAAGGAAATATGAGTCATTTTCAAGGTCATTAAAAAGGATAAAAATGATGGAGCCTATAAATAAAAGTTTAATGTGCTAAACTGTCAAGAGAAGGGGGGGTTCTCAATAAATATTGTATAGATGTGCTTTGTCAATTAGCTTTTTCTTGACTGTGAACAAAATGTAAATGTCATGGATAAATGATAGGTTTAATGATGTTTTCCAGCACCGTGCTTCATGTTACTATGGCTTCTTAACAAAGATGTTAAATCATTAGGAGTCATATTTCATGATAATTAACTACAAATCTGGTAATATTACCACTTTTCATTTGGCATGAAATGATGAGGGAGAACCACAAGGTTTATTGGAGGTACATGTCAAAGGATAGAGTGACTTAATGTATGTATATAAATCTCTTAAAAGTACCTATTGGGCAGCATTTTATGATGGACATAAATTTCCACACACTCTCTACTGGTGATAGACAGTGTGGTCTTCAGTAGAAGCAGAAAGCTGAGATAGGAATCACCCTAGAGATCAGAAGGGGCCTATGGTTCTCTTTGCTCTTTTTGCTTGCTTTCTCTGAACAGTTTCTTGTTCTTGGCCTAAGTTTTATCCAGTTAAAGAACTCATTCATTAATTCTGTTCCATTAAATGTGCTTTATTATAAAATATGCAATGATGCCTTTATAATTCAGGAGCTATTTGCCATTTTAAATTACAGTTCTTCTGACTGTATTTCTTTGAGTTGTTTGAAGAGTACAGAAAGCTCATTCAAGATTTCATTTTAGGAAATGAAAGACCAGGAGTCTTCTGTTAAAATAGATAATGGTTTGGGATAGAAATGCCTCTTTTAATGGAGTTGGGTGACCTGGGGTGATTTTCTCTTTTGCTTAAAATTTTTATCTTGAGCTTTGTATTAAACAGAGCTTTTTTGTTGTTGTTGTAAAATTAAAATCCAACTCAAAGTAGCTTAAGATAAGAAAAAGGGCCAGCGGGTGTGGCTCAGTGGTTGAGCATTGGCCCATGCACTAGGTGGTCACTGGTTCAATTCTTGGTTAGGGCACATGCCAGGATACAGAATCAAACCTCAGTAGGGGGCATGCAGGAAGCAGCCTATTGATGTTTTTCTCTCACCATTTTTTCTCTCTCTCTCTTCCTCTTCCTTCCTCTCTCTGAAATCAATGAAAACATATTTAAAAAAGAGAAAAAGAGACTGTTGGCTCATGTGATTAAAATGTCAAGGACTTCTGGCAAGGCTACAGGGACAAGTTGCCTGCAGAAGGCCATCTGTAATTAGTCTCTCCATGTCTCAGTTTTGCTTCCATCAGTGCTAACTTAATTGTCAGTCAAGCTCTCTCCACATGGTGGGCAGAATGGCAGCTCCAGGCTCTTTGATCTTGATAGCTGGTGATCCTGGAAAAAGACATAGACTGCTTTTAATACTTTTTAAAAATATATTTTGTATTTAAATTTTACAGAAAGGAAGAGAGAGGGATGGAAAGTTAGAAACATGGATGAGAGGAGAATCATCTATCAGCTTCCTCTTGCACACCCCCTACTGGGGGAGTACCTGCAACTAAGGGCATGCCCTTGACTGGAATCGAACCTGGGACCTTTTAGTTCACTGAGCCAAACCGGTTTTGGCTGCTTTTAATATTTTTTTACTAAAGCCAAAGTGCAGACACTGATGGGTCCTACTGAAGCCCACTATCCATTTGAGAACTAATCCACAAAGCTAGGTAGAGAGAACATTGTGCTTTGATTGGCTGGATCTTATTCATTAATTCTTTTCCAACTCACTTTCAGATGAGTTCCATTTTTATGATATATTAGGCACTCTGTTGGTAGTAATAAAAGAATTTCACATAGAAGAGCCTCCAGGAATTTTAAATGTAGAGTGAAATAATCACATAGGAAAACACAAATAATACAAAAATAGAATGCATTCAAAGTCGACACTCTCCCAGGAGTGGATCTTCTAGATTTGCATATTTTCTTGGAAAGCTTAGAAAGAAGAAACTGGGAGTGGTGCTTGTCTTCCTCTCACTGCACACAGCCTGGGAGGAGGCATGAGGACAGGGTGCATGTAAGGGCTGGACTGGTTACCTCTTCAATGTGCAGCAATCCTGAAGAGCATGGGAAGTGGCAGGAGATGGAGCTGAACAGTTAATCAGAGGCAGGTCTTAAAAAACCCTTTATGTCAATCAATGGGGTCTTATTATGTTTTCTTTCTGTCCGATTGCAGGTATGGACCAGAGGAATGAAATATGTCAAGTGTGTATCCCAAAAAAGATACACACTTGTGGTCATATGGATATTTGTGTGAAATATTTTGAAACTATTGATAGAGGCAAAACCACAGTTTCAAAGGATCCAGTCACTCACTCACTCACTCACTCACTCACTCACTGGCTTATTCCCTCTCTCATTCCTTCAAAAGATAATCATTGAATGCCTTGCTATGTGCTAGGTACTGGGCAAGACAAAGTCTAAGGCAAAGGCAATGTGAATAGAAAAAAGAAGACACATATAAAGCAGTTTAGTACAGATAACTGATTTGATGTCAAATAGCTATAAGAGGGAAGAGACAGGACTTGCAGGTTTTCAACCTGAGCACTTTGGAGGAGGGTGATAACAGACTCTGAGACAGGAATTGTTTGAATCTCTTTGCTTATATGTAACATGACAATGATAACAAGAACTCAGCTTCACAGGGCTATTTGTGCGATGATGTGAGATAATACAGATATGAAAGGGTTTTGTAAACTTTGAAATATAAAATCAGGGCAAGGTGTTATTTCAAAATATATGTAACATATTTTCAAATAATGCCTTTGCTTGATATTTATCCCAAAGGCTGTAATTTTCTCCCTGCAGGAAGTAGGGCAGAAGATATTAAAAGAGACATCTTCACTACATAGTTGAAATAAGCATTATTTAGCTTGGAATGTCTGTCTTTATAAGACTAATTTTGCATATTCTTATTTTTCTTCCATTATACCAGGTGTTGGTAGGGGAGATGTGGATAAAAGCCAGTTGAGTTATTTATAAAATTATGCACTGCAAACTTGGGCAAGGTTTTTTTTTTGTTGTTGTTTTTTTAGCTGGCTCATTGGGATTTCACAGGAGATGCTATTTATTGTATAGGTACAATAACTGTTTAGCAGGGTTCTTTATGAGACACTCAGGATTATGGATCCATAATTTGCATTCATTGCAAACATTGTAACAATTTCCTTTGAGCCATTAAAATGAAGGAATTGTAAGGCTATTAAAGATGTCAGAAAGCAGTGAAATCACAGGAGTTCATTCATTGCAGGAAGTACTAGAGGATACAAGCAGCATTACAAACACAGGTCTCATCTACTTGGTTATCACATTTAACTTTTTCCAGCCTCACTGAGCAAATGAAAGGGATGTGATCTGAGTAGGCTGAAGTTTCTGAGATCATTTTGCATTAGACCCATCCAACCATCCATCCATCCATTCACTCATTCATTTCCATTCCTAGGTGCTGAACCAGATGCTAAAAATTAAAACTAAAAAAATAATAATATTCTATCTCTACAGAGTATAATTAGAAAGACAGATTTAGAAAATGTATTTGTAATAAAATAAAAACTTGAAATATAAACTATCATGGCTAAATGTATAATGCTTTGGATGCTGCTGGGGAGGCAGGGCAGTAGAAAGAAGAAGCAATCTCTGAGAAGAAAAAGAAAGGGCATTCCAGGCAGCCAAATTAATTAAGTGAGCTTTTGTATTGCAAATGAAGTTGTGAATTCAGCTCCCTGGGAGTCACTAATGCTGGCAAATTCCATCAGCTAGCCTTTTTCACTTTCTTCTCCGTGATTTCTGACATAAAGGCAAATTAAGTTAAATGTTGCTCCATAAAGTTTTCAGTGTGAAAAACCCATCTAACCCAAGAGAGGAGAGATGAAAAATAACAAGTTTCTGGTGATGGCAATATGGCAGATCAGCTGGTTGACCTTTACTGTTTTCCTATTGTTACCTATGGGAAGGAGAAGTCCTGGTTCCCACCTGTTGCTCATGGACTTGTAATTCTTGTGAAACCCCAAGAAAAAATAATTTTCTGACTTGCATGAGAGAATGAGTGTTTTTTATTTGCATAAAATTAAATCCCTGAGTTCCCAAGTTCCCTTTCCCTCAATCCCTTCATAAAAGAAGTATAGCTGTGGCTTTAATAGGACTAAAGTAGAGCCAATCTCCAGAGTTTGCACTTCATGTTGGAGCAGTCCAATACTTCATCAGGCTAACTTAGTTTGTCTTTCCCTCATCAGTCTATAAGTCCATTGTCTGTGGATTCCACATGACCAGGGCCTTATGGGCAAATGCAGGAAAACCAAGAGCCCAGAGTCAAGAAAGACAATTCTTTTGTTTAGGGGATTATGTATTCCCAAATTTTCCTGGTTTTGCAGAGGTCACACCCATTCTGGCCAATAAACTCTGTTCCCAGGTGTGACTGAGAATAAAATGAGATGGGATGTAAAAGGTCCAGCATATGACCTAGAGTGGAAAGAGTATTTAATAAATATTTGTTCCACTTATCCTATCCTTTATTATTCACCCAATATTAGCTTCTACAATGTATTTTGATTAATAAATAAAGTCACCCTATTATACTCATGATTTGGATTATGCATATGCAAAATAAAAGGAATGTGGCTCAGAGTCAAAACTTTGACTTCTAATTTGTTGATTAAAATGCTTCTTTAGGACTTTAGGGAAGTCACTTAACCCCAGAGACTTTAGCTATATAATTGATTATAATTATAAAACACTACAGCATTATTATGAAGTATATTAAGTAATATAACTGAAATAATGAGTGTTACTGAATATTTTTAAGCATGCTTTATATCAATTTACACTGATTTACTATTTTTTTCTCTTGATATAACATTTTGATCCATCTGTATTTTTTAAATTCCTACTTCTTTATTAATTTTAGTGTGATATTTTTCCCTTTGTTTATGGATTTAAATTTTATGGAATCTTTAAAATTACGGTTTGTTATCTAATGGGGTGACCCAGATACTACCATTTTCTGTTCCCATATTGTGGTAGACATCACCTGAATGCCTTCAGCGGCAAGAAACTCACTGGTTGCTGAAGCAATGTGTTCTTGTATTCAAGAAGTACTGGTATGAGATTTTACTTATACTACACCAAGCTTTGATCTCTTTCTCAGGTACTTCTACCCAAAATTTTGTACTTTTAAGGCTTATATATATAGAATAAGTAAATACTCTCTATAACATGACAGCCCTGCAGACATTTGAAAACATGAAGTATACATATCCCTTGTCTTTATTCATTTATCATATATAACACTTTAGGTGTTTCAGAACTATGTCTTTTTATATGAAGATTTATGATTAGTATGATATTACAAGAAATGTGGCATTTCATTATAATGCATTGCAACATCTTCAAGTGAATGAAGTTTTATAATATGTTATGTTTCATATATCTATATGTACTTATGTACTGTTTGAGGACAAAGTACAAATTTATTTATTTTTCTAAAGCTACCTCAGTAGCATATATATATATATATATATATATATATATATATATATATATATAAGCAATTTGGTCACCTCTGCTGAATGCTATAAAAATCCTAATCCAACGACAAGGTTGAAACTTGCTCTCTCATTTCCATAGTGAAAATTTTTTTTATTGTATTTGAAGGCACATGAAATGGAAATAACTTCTTAAGCATTGACTGTGATCATGTATGTCTAGGTGGGCCAGAGGAACTAGGAGCAGTCCCCAGGCCCAAGACTAAAGGATATTTTGTTGCCCTCCAGAGAGAGTCCAACTTTCTGATGCAATGATAGCAACCTGGAGAACCATGAGGGCTGAATGTGCTTTATGTATTTTGTTTGGCCGGCACAATGTTAAAACAAAACAAACAAAACAAAATTAAGTGAAGTGCTTTAAAAATCAGGAGATTCTATGTAAAATCTAGATTTCCAGCTCTCAAGAATTCAGGCAATACTGGACAAGAATGAGATGATACAGCTGATGGGATGGGACATCTCCAGGTGGCCACAGCTCCCACCTCTTCCTCTCTGTGGTATATGAGGTCCACTCCTTCCATATTTCTTGTTTGCTTGATTCCTGTGGGCATTTCAGGTCCCATTTATTAGGCATCTGCAGGCTGTGCTTGCCTTTATTTTTCTTGCCACAATCTTTCCTCTTCTAAACCATCTGTTCTCTTTAATTTCTTACTCAACCCAACATAGCACTCACATGTGCAAACTTTCTCAGGTTGATTTCTTCAGGCTGCTTTGAAGCTCAGATCTCCTCTCACAGATGGTGAGACTTCTTACTGTCACCTTTTCACCTCCTGTCTAGTGGTTTTCTAGCATGTTTTCCTGTCATATCACCTGACCAACAGAGTGTTTCTCATATGGGAAACACTCTTGTTCCTACAGTGTTCTCTGCAGTGAGGATAAGGTGACCTGCAACAGTGTACACTGCCACAACCTTTGCCCCTCATTCCCTTGCCTTGGAATCTGATACTCTTGGTCCTCAAAAACAGAAAACTAGAAGCCAGTACAATGTCTACTGGCCAGTAAATACTTGGGAAAAAAAAAAAAAACACTTACCCTCATTAGTAATCAGGGAAATTCCATTTGAAACAACAGTGAGAAGTGTTCTAGCCATCAGATGACTTCTTATATTATTCTTTTTAATTTTCTCATGTTTAATATTGTATCATAACAACAGAAATAGGGAAAAAAAGAAATTCTGCTTTTCTTTTCCTTCAGTGCATAGTCTATTGAGATGGGCATGAGATAGGGAATGTGTTGCTATAGCTTTGAAAAACACATGCTAGAGCTGGCACCAAAAGATTAGATGCAGGGAAGCTTCTCTTTATAGAAGGAAGCATTCCTGCCTGGTTGGTAGGGCTCAGTGGTTGAGTGTCAATCTATGAAGCAGGAGGTCACAGTTCGATTACTGCTCAGGGCACATTCCAGGGTTGCTGGTTCGGTCCCCAGTAGGGAGCCTGCAAGAGGCAGCCAGTCAATGATTTTCTCACTCACCATTGATGTTTCTATCTCCATCTCTTCCTCCCTTCTGCTCTGAAATCAATAAAAATCTATTTAAAAAAAAAAGAAAGAATCATTCCTTTAATAAGTGAAAGAACAATGATAGAATAAGGTAGTCACCACTTTGCAAACCTAATGAATTTAAGGATCTAGGCAATGCTTATCCAAGGTTTCCAACATCACACACACACACACACACACACACACACACACACACTATCACTGGACCTGTGACTCTTATATGTCACTACTTTTGAAGTAGCTTAGCAATCTCCATTCCCTAAAAAATTCAACCTAAATTATTGCTAATGATTTTTAGATGTTGTAATGGTACTACTGTATCTGTACCCCTCCCCCACCTCTAAAAAAGAGTTTTCCTCATTTAGAAATAGATAAGTGATATAATATACTGTCTGACATTTAGTTCAGAAAATCCAAGAAGGAGGGAAGTGGATAGAGTGTAAATGAACTTCTTTCTGATTTTGAATATGTTAGGAATAATATTCCACAGTAAGAGTTTAAAAACAAACAGAAGAGCAGATCCTGGACCACCATGCTCCCTTATCTAGTCACAGCAACAGTCTTCTGTAAATGTCCACCTGACTCATCCTTATTGCCTGGTCCCCTGTGGCCTCTCACCCACAGGACAGTGAGGAGGTAATAAGGTGGCCTAACAAGACCATAGCTACCCAGCTTGGAAATTAATTTCTGATACCAAAGAAGAAAATCTCATGTATCTCTTTCTCCAGTGTTACCAGAAAATATTATGCAACAAATAAAAGGCAATTCCATAAGTGGATGTTAATACAATTTTAATGAATTTGAGGTGCTAGCACAGTATCTCCCTACAGAACTCACTTTAAAAAACAGTGCATCTTTCATGCTGAAAGCTTACAGGTGAGAATGGCAACATCAAGGCCAGAATGAAAGTAGCCTGAGAGGGGTGAAAATTTTCCTCAGCTCCATTTTATGGCCTTTATTTTCCTGGTCTCTGGGAGGTCCTGTGAGTCCCCTGGTCACACTTCCTTTGGTTTCAACCTGGAGGCCTCACATAGGAGAGGGAACCCATGATTTCTGCCAGCACCCTTGGCCGCCTCTGGATATTGAGGACTCCTGCATAGCTTTAAATGTTTATTGCAGATTGTTTCTTTGTGCCCTTCTAAGTAGTCTGTAAACTCTTTCCCAGAAAAGGGTTGGGAGAGTTATTACCTGTTGATACACTCACCCAAATAAGTGCAGAATTCTTCACTACACACATATGGACTTTGGCGCCAAGCCCAGACTACCTGAGTCAATTTCAGAATCCAATTGTTGCAGTGTGTTTGTATTTTTAGAGAAGAAAAAGGTGTGGATCTAAGATCTAAAAGCTGTCTACTTTTACATTTCAACTTTCCTTTTAATTAAGCAGGCCACAAAGATCAATAGAGAATTTGCTAGCATAAAGGAGCATACTGGAGTGATTTCATGAAAAAATTATGCAGCATTGACAAAGGGAGGGCAGGGGAAGGGTTTACCAACCCATCTTTAATGGACTGGATGTTTCTGATTTATTTTAGATTCCATTCTCTCTATTCTCCACCCATTCCAACCTTGGAATACAACCCTTTCAGAATTTCAATGGTGACCCCATGGCCTTAGACTGTATTTTCCATGAGAGAACAATTTCCCACTTATACAATGCTAGAACAACTGCATGCATTGTCAGAGACCCCAAAACAGCTCTGAAATTGTCAGAAGAAAATAGTAATTCTCCATTGACAGGTTCTAGTGACTGAAAGTATAATCAAAGTCCATACATTATTAATGATTCTTCTTTTTAATGACTCAATTACATCGTGGTGCTTTTCAAACATTTTGTTTCATATAATTTTTCCATTTAGAAAAATCTGCTCACAAATTAAGGAAATAAAATAACTGAATTAAGCCAGGCATATAGTGTGGGATGTTCTCCAAACAAGTTGTCCTTCAAAAAGATTGGCAGAGTAAGCCTTGATCACTTTTTTCGTGGACAGGTGGGAGATCAGGTGAATGACGTACCTGGATCTGGTTATCTCAGAACACAGGTTGAGAGCTCGGGCTTTGGAGTCCAAGAGCTCTGATACTCTAGCTTTATTATGTACTGAAGATGTGATCTTGATAAAGCTCTAAGTGTTGGTTTCTTCTTCTGGGAAATGAAGCTAACAATGCTCTTGACATAGGCATTGCGTGAGGATTACATGAGATAATGCATGCAAACTGTACTGGTGACTTCTTATTCTGGTTCCAAGCACTCAGCATAAAGGCAAAGGCAGGGAGAGCAGTCTTAGCAGCTGGCCACCCACGCAGTTCTGAGTTTTGTGACAGGGGAACAGGAGGAAACTACCAACATATAACCATGGTCCTTGGCTATGGATCTTAACAGATGCTGTCAAGATCCCACCCATATTCCATTGGCCCATCCAGCTTTACTTCTAACTCTGAGCACCTGCATCTCTTTGCTCAAGGGCTTTTCCTGCCATTTAAGGAACACACTTCTTGCCGACATCCTAGACAACTAAACCTACTAGGGATTTGAAAGTTCCTGGGATCAACCCACCACCAATGATTAATGCAGGTAGTGTATATATATATAGCCAAAGTCTTGCAGCCAGGATAACTCTGAAGTATGTTCTATACCATCTTCTAGTTTTCCAATGGGATTAAACCTCAGTTGCCCATTGTGATACTTGGCTTGATAAAACACCCTCTGGAGTCTTCCCTTCCCTATCTCCCTACTCTTCCCTTTTGGGATCACCTTACAGACAAACTATTTGCCTGATGAAATGATTTTTTCAATCTTTAAATTACTGATACATTCTTTTTCCATAAAGCTGTTGAATCTCCACTTGGGCATTGGATTGCAGTTACTTTTACCTTCTCAGAGACTTTAATCCTAGAATTATCCACTTTTCTTTATGAAAACATCATTTTCCCCCTTTATAATATAATTTCCTTTGGGATATAAATAAAAGCAATTAAGGCAAAATCAAAGTTTTAAAAAACCCTCACTCACCCCACAAAACCTTCTACATCATTCCCTGACACTTGTCCTTTTTTCACCACAAAACTGAGATAAATATCTTTGCTATTTCCTCCACTGCTCCATCTCCTAGTCTCTCTTTCATTTCCTATTCTCTCTTTCTCTGGTTGCTCCAGCTAAGATTTTGCCCTCATTATTCCACTGTAACCATTCTCAAACAAATAGCCAGTGATCTACATCTTACAAAGGCATGAGGTTCAGTCTCCATTCACATTCTATTTGATCTCCCAGTAGCATTTACTATAGTTGACCACTTTCTTATCCAGGACATGGTACCTGCTCAATTTCCCTCCTGGTTCCTAGGCAACTATTTTTAATCTCTTTTCCTGATTTCTCCTCTTCTTCCAGATCTCCGAATGTTGGAACCCCTTGCTCTCCCATTTCATTGGTAATCTCTGCAATTGCATAGCTTTACATTTCATCTCTGATATGTGCATCCTGTCCAGACTTCTTTCCTAAGCTCCAGACACATATCAAACTGCCTATTCAACAGCTTGACTCTTTAATAGATATCTCCAATAAAAAATGGAGAGAGAGAGAGAGAGAGAGAGAGAGAGAGAGAGAGAGAGAGAGAGAGACTCCTTAATGTCCTTCCACCATTCATTCCAAATATCAATAAACTGTTCTACTATCTATTTAGTTGTTTAACCCAAAAGCCTTAACTTCTCTCTTTCTCTCATACTTTCCATCAAAGACATCAGTAAGTCCTTATGTTTCTACCTTCAAAATATATCTGAAATCTAAGCACTTGTCACCATCTACACAGCTATTAGCTTTGTCCTTGGATCTGGCTGACCTACTCAAGACCCCAATTATTTTAAGTCTCCATTAAAATAGAACAAACAATCAGCTTGATTTTAAGAGTTGGTTTGTGCACTAACATGTTGAGGGAAGGCATTACCATTTTGCTTATAAGTACATATTTGTGAATGATTCATACTTGACTATACACAATGTATAGCTCTTGATATATTTTTCCTTCGTATTAGTTTCTTTCTTTGCTAGTTATTTCTTTATGCTTTCCTATGTTCTTCCTTTGACTTTCCTCCAAATCAGCAATTTTCAATTGGTGTGCTGCAAGAATTTTTCAAATATACAATACCTGACTATTTGGTCAGAGGCACTAACCTTTTTTTTCTTAGGTTGTCAAATGAAAAAAAAATGACAACAGCCAACACAATGATACCCATCTGGTGTGAATTAATCAAAATCATACCTTTTTTTGTTTTGCTTTGTCAAATGGACATAATAAATACTTTTTGGTGTGCTGTAGAATTTTAGTGATTAGTTTACGTATGTATTGAGATGAAAAGTGTTGAAAAAATTGCTGTTCTAAACTATGTCATATCATTATAAATCACTTTTTCCCCCCAATGCTGTTAGATTTTTATCAGTTTCTTCTCTTTCTGTCTTCTTCTACTCTCTCTTTTGTGTTGGATTTCATTTTTCTATTTTTAAGAGCACTTTTGTCTGAAGGAAATCAGGTGCTTTTTAAGGAAAAGTTGAAAAAAGTTAGCAGCAGGAGTAGTCCTCATTCAACCTTTAAGTTAGCCTTGGTAAAGAGAGAAATCTTTATGTCAGGCAAGGACTTTATATTCACAGAGCTTTTGATTACTTCTGTGTCTGGCATAGAGGTAAACCCATTATTGGCATAATGTTTATATCAAGCACAGCAGCTTACAGAAGATAGGGGTTATTTACTTTTAGTCAAAAGAAGTCTACAAAGAGGCAATTCAGGATTGGCACAGTAGCTCCATGATGTTTTCAGTACTTCAGGCTTCCTTTTTCTTGCCTGTTATCCTTTGCATGTGGCTTCCACTATCTAGTTTGCTTTGTGGTCTTAAGATAGATACTTAAGCCATGGGTCCCTCACAAATTCAAAGCAGCAACAAGAGGAAAAAAGAAAGTAATTTTCAAGCTGAATCAGATCCATTTTTAAAGAACTTCTTGGAAGTACTGTGAAAGCATTTTGTCTACAAGTCATTGGCTAGAATTTAGTTCCATTGTAAACACTACCTGCACAGGAGATTAGAAAATATAACTTTCCATCTTGGGACATTGTCACTCCTGATTAAGAAAGAGCTTTTAAAATAAAGAATAGTGGAGAAAAGATATTGGATAGACATATATTCATAATAATAATAATAATGGTAATTAATAAGTATTAAGCATATTAAATTCCAGAAATATGCTGACCAATGTATGTGACTTCCCTTCTTTGAGCTTTATGCATACTTAGTAAGGCTTTTATCTCCATTTTACTGATGAAGAACCTGAAGCACAAAGCATTAAATAGTTTGCTCAGTGTGACATACATCATAGTGTGGGAATCTGGGTTTAATCCTTTACATTAGGGGTGTCGAACTCAATCAGAGAAGGGGCCAAAATCTAAAATCCAGCCTAAATCGCGGGCCGAATGGTTTACTGAACAGTCATAAACTGTCATTGTGATGGAAACGCAGCGGAGTGCAGTGATGACAGTGCAGTGCGAGCCACATTGCAAGGCCTGGCGGGACGGATTTGGCCCGCGGGCCTTGTGTTTGACACATGTGCTTTACATGGAAGCTTGAGAGCCCAAGCTTCTAAACCACATGGTAGGCCAGAGTTTATGATCCCCAACCTTGTCCCCATTCCCATCACCATTTCTCTTGCCTGATACAAACTACACCTCTGTTATTAAAAATAAAAATAGTGCACGTGTGTGTGTGTACTTTAAATTGAGAAATCTTACATGGAATATTATGATATATTGGTAATTGGACAGTGAATTCTTAAGTCTTTTACCAAAATCTCAATTCCCTTTATCTCTTCCTCCATTCCAATCTGGAATTTGAGGTCAGCTCTAAGCATCTTCATGGATGTCCCCAGGGTAGAATTCCAAATAACTTGATTACAGGTGCGGTACTCATTCTTCAAATTTCATTGTTATTTCTGGTTAACAAAAATATAGGCCTAAGAAACTCAATGGCTTATGTGTAGGTTTTGATATTGGATTTAAGTGCTTTCATCATATGTATTATGCCAGTCTATCCTGATATGCATCCTGAGATAAGACAGATAAGGCAAGAATTACAATTGCCATTGTACAGATGAGGACATTAAAACTGGAAATCTTAAGGATGGATTAAGATTATATGTCTGGGGAGGGACAGTTCTGGACTTCCCAGTCAGGCCATCTAATTCATCAGTGGCACTAAAGTGAGGAAGCCACTGGTTTGAAGTTCCTCTTAGACAGGGACCAGGCTGTAGATCTGCCAGAATGGTATCTTTCCCACTTGTAAATTATTTGTTTTAAAACAACATTATGAATATCTAACAATGTGGGGAGGGGGTAAATGGAGGTAGAATGGGAATGAGCAAGGGAGAGAAAGGGAAGAGGAGATAGAGACTGGCTGGCATAAGAAGAGTAAGATTAATGTTCAGCATGGCTGCTTCTGAGATGCAACCACCATGCAGCATCCAATGGTAAAGAAAGGAGTACAAGAAGTCCAGGCACAGCTCAAGTTCATGTAGTTATGTGGGAATGATAAATGCTGCGATGAGGGTTTATCTCTGACTAGGGTTTAATAAACTCCTTTTGAAAATTTGAGTTTGTTGCATTGTGTTACTATATTATTGGATATGTTTTACATTTAGTTTAAGGCTTTATTTTATATATTAAGAGGATATTTATGGAATTAAAATAATGATGTAGCTGAAACCGGTTTGGCTCAGTAGGTGGAGCATCAGCCTGCAGACTGAAAGGTCCCAGGTTTGATTTAGGTCAAGGGCCATGTACCTTGGTTGCAGGTACATCCCCAGTAGGGGGTGTGCAGGAGGCAGCTGATTGATGTTTCTCTCTTATCAATGTTTCTAATTCTCTATCTCTCTCCCTTCTTCTCTGTAAAAAAAAAAAAAAAAAAAAATAAATATATATATATATATATATATATATATATATATATATATATATATATATATAATGATGTAATTGGCTACCAATTACTGAGTAGTTTCTGTAAGCCAAATATTATATTTTACATTTTTTATGTATGACCTAATTTCAGCTTTCCACATGAAACATCCATCTTATATAAAAACTGCTGTTTGAAATTTTAACCCTGCTATTTGGCTTCTATAAATGCTTGCTTGCTTAAATAATAAAGAAAATAAGACTACTTCCACTTCAGAGAGGCCATTAAACCTTCCCCAGATGAAATTATCAGTGCTGGCACCAGGCGGGGCTTTTGGTTGAAGTCTCAAGGCCCCAGCACATAGGGCTCTTTAAGAACTTGTAAAGAAGGCCAGAAATACCCCATATTTGGGAGACAGATAAGGTCAAAACATATAAATAGGGAAAGTTTCTCCATGTTAGGGCCCAGAATTTGAGAGACATTTTCCTCTGGACCTGCACATAATAAATCAAGCTCCATCTCTCTAAGAGTCTAAGTATTGCTTGGTTCTTCCCCAGTTTTCTGTATCACATAATCCTGCAATGTATTATTCTCCTCACTTTACTGGTAGAAAGCCAAAGCTCAGAAAAGTTAGGCCATTTCCCCCAATTCACACAGGTATTAAATGGTAGGGATGAGAGTTTGAATTCAAGATATTGACTCGATTAACCTATGTTATGACACCTAAACCCATCATATATCCCTTACTAAAATAATGAATGTCTACCATTCTGATATTGATAATAATTGGAGGTGATAAATTAAAAAAACAAAAATTGAAGAATACTTTAACCAGCATTTGCAGTTTTGTTATGTTTCTAACACTGTTGCCTCTGAGGCAAGGACAGGAAAAGAATGTGTAGTGTGTGTGTGTGTGTGTGTGTGTGTGTGTGTGTGTGTGTGTGTGTTTAAGCTTGTAAATTCCATTCTAATTTATGTATATATTTTCTTCTGCTATTTCTCTCACTTTTGAAACTATTTCAAGAATCATTATCTAGAAACACAGCTATTCACAGAGCAAAACAGTCCAGGGTCATTTAAAATTTCTTAGGCAGAGAGCATTTAAGTTTTCTTGTCTTTGGCTACCGGTAACAAATCTTCATTAAATCTTAAACACAGCATAAACAAAGCATGAACAGATTGCAAATGTTTCCTAATTCAACAAAGAGACATTATAGCTTTGGAGATACTATTAAATATTGGAACAGACCTCAAGGAAGTCATTTTAAGGCTGATAGTATTTTCATGAATTTTTGCCTTTTAAATCAGATTTTCCTAGAGGAATTGACATTGCCAAAAGGTATGCATTTTTTGTTTAAGTTTGTGTGGACAAAGATGTATGCTCCAGTGACCATCCTCATTATCA
This sequence comes from Pipistrellus kuhlii, assembly GCF_014108245.1. Classification (NCBI taxonomy): domain Eukaryota; kingdom Metazoa; phylum Chordata; class Mammalia; order Chiroptera; family Vespertilionidae; genus Pipistrellus; species Pipistrellus kuhlii. Next base: position 66,759,306 of record NW_023425562.1, read on the forward strand.
TTCATGCAAAGCAATCAGTATTGTCTCAGCTCAGTCACATCCCTACTAGTGCTTTATAAAGATTTCATACACCTATCTGTACAATAAAAGGAAGCTCATGCATTAGGATCCAGTTTGAGATCCAGACCATTCCCTACCGGCTCAGACATAAGTAGGTGTGGGAACCCTCCTGGAATTAGCTGGAATGTGAAAGAAAGCTCATCTAAACAGAATCTAGACTGGTTCGTTCAAGTGCCAATGCCTCATTCAATTGAAAAATAAGGAGTAGTAGAGCCTAGTTTTTGTTGTTTTTCTTGTAATTCATCTACTAATTTATTTATTTACGTGTGTGTGTGTGTGTGTGTGTGTGTGTGTGTGTGTGTGGTGTCCAACAGGCCTTAAATTAGTTGAAGACAGCTGTTATAGCCTTTTTTTCTCTCTTTAACATGACCTATTCTAATGTGGTGGTCTGTGATATCAATATCTTTCTTAAAATGCAGCTCCTCAAACTGTACTTGATATATGGCTCAGCCCAAGAATGGTGAAAACTATTGACTTTTAATTATTACTTTTTAAATAGAGAATCTACTTTCATTAATTTAGCCTAAGACCTAATGCATTATAAAGCCTCCAGATATTTCTTATTCATTTATCACTTGCAAATATGTTCATTATTTAAAAATAGTGGTTTCCACATGTGGCTGCTCATTGGAATCACCTGGGAAGTTTCCAAACTAGTGTTTACTGTGTCCTACTGCCAGAGATATGGTTCAAGATTTAGTTTGAGAGATGTGTAACTTCTGGCTCATGGACCGTATATGGTCCTCCAAATCATTTGGTCTGGCCTTGCCAAGGCATTAGGGGTGAGCTAATTAAATGTTTGGCCAAATATAACAGGCTAATTTTGAAGCTGATAATTTTGTGTATGCCCTGAATGATGTAGTAAATATTCAAATAGCCCATGGCAGAAAAAAAAAAAAGATTCCCACTTGTGGTTTAGTTGATCCAGGTTATTACCTAGGTTTAGAGATTTTTTCAGATTCCTAAGTGACCCCAAAATGCAGCCAAGTTTTACAACTGCTATTCTAATCCTTTCTAATCTAAGTGTGGTCAGTTGCTATTGGCATCACCTGGGAGCTTGTTAGAACTGCAGACACTCGCCCCACCCTCCGGGACCTACTAAACTAGGTTCTGCATTTTAACTAGACAGCCAGGTGATTCATATGCACAGTCAAGTTTGATAAATGCTGACCTACTCCTGATGAAAATATTTCGATTTTTAATTTTTGCTAAATTGTGATTCTTTTTATGAGATTAAAAAGGAGCCACTGCCTCCACAATGGGAACATGAGACTCAGATGCAGACTAAGGTACAGTTTTATCTCTTTGATGGCAAAATGTTGGGAAATGCGTGCGATTTGAAATGGAGACCAAAGGGAAACTGCTTGCTGCTTGAATTGATTTACTCTCTCTTCTCAGCCAGCTGGTCTCTCGGGCGACCAGAGAACCCAGGCCTGTCCTGTGTGTGTGACCGGGGCAGGGAATCTTGCCCTGAGGAGCCTGCCCTGTCCCTGGCAGCTCTAGGACAGAGGACCACAGCTTCCACTGAGGAAAAGCTCCAGAGGCAGGAGAGCCAGCAAGATGGTGGGCAGCCAGGCAGGAGCAGTGACCATTTTCCCCATCTTCCTGGCCTGCTGTCCCTCCTTCCACTGAGAGGGGGACATATAATTTTCCCAAAGCAGTTTCTGGGTCACTATTTTAGGGCCTAAGGTGGAGGATCTAAGTTATTCCCTCCAATCCCTTTTTGTTGATTAGGACTGGGAAGCAGATATTTGGCGGGCCTGGCCCGGAGTGTGGGTAAAAATGCCTCTGAAGAGGAACCAGGCTGATGAGCCCAGCCAGTGTGGTTCAGTGGTCGAGCATTGACCTAGGAATCAGGAGGTCAGGGCTTGATTCCTGATCAAGGCACGTGCTCTGATTTTGGGCTCCATCCCCAATTCTCTCTCATCATGGCTGTTTCTAGCTCTCGTTCCCTCTTGCTTCCTCTCTGAAATCCATAAAATTTTATATATATATATATATATATATATATATATATATATATATATATATATATATATATATATGACAGCATGAGGCAAGCCTGGTTGAAAGGTTCAGAGGATAGGAGACAGCAGTTTTAAGAACAGTCAGGGATTATGGTCACCAACTTGCATTGTCCCCAAATGATGTTTGCTCCCCAGTGTCAGTCTTCTTTCCTCGGGGACTTGGGATTTGCTTTGGTGTCCAGGCTTTCAGGACAGTCAGCACTTAACTATCTTACTTATCACTGGTAGGGGAGTAGTGGGAATATTAGTTGGAATCCTCAGATAAGTGGCTTTTTTGTTTCCATTCATGAATCTTGAAATTATATCCTTTAAAGAAGTTTTTGTCTTTCAAGGACATTACTGTAAGAAGGTCTTTCCACCCATGCTTCCTTTTCTTCTAAGGCAGTAGTCGGCAAACTCATTTGTCAACAGAGCCAAATATCAACAGTACAACAATTGAAATCTCTTTTGAGAGCCAATTTTTTTATTTATTAAACTTAAACTTCTTCTAACACCACTTCTTCAAAAATAGGCTCACCCAGGCAGTGGTATTTTGTGGAAGAGCCACACTCAACGGGCCACAATTTGCTCACCAGGGTTCTAAGGGCATTTGTTTTTCTAAGAACTTTCACTTGAAATCTCAAAATCATCATGCTGCCTTGTCCTAGACATTCACTTCAATGGCAAAGCTTAAAAAAGCTCACCTCTACAATAACTCATACCCATGCCCTCTGTTCTATGATCAGTTCCTACTTTAGTTTACTACCTCATTAACAATAAAAATAACCAACTAACCAGTCTTTTCTCTGCCAATTTCTCACTTTTCCAGTCCACTTCTTACAAGTGAGAGGAAATTTAAAACTGGCAAAATCATGTTACCTCTCTAATGCATTTGTCTATAATAAATCATAACCCCTTCTTTTATAGAATAAGGTTTATACAAGTATGTGCAGACACTGTCCTCACTCCTTTATGTACTCTATTTTTCCATCACACCAATTTTCTTCTGCTCCACCAATACACCAGGCTTGGGCACACTCAACCGTTTCAGATATGCTGGCCTGTCACCTAATAATACTTCTCCCTTCTGTACTTGTTGAAATTCTATTAATTTTCTATTGAGATCCTCCTCCTCATCAAGCTGGAATGAATCAACTACTCTTAGCAATTTCCCATAGCATCTCTCATTTTAATTCTTCTGTAGTAATTATTACTATAGCAGGTCCTTTACATAATTCTTTTTGCTTGACTAAATTGTAAGTTGCTTAAAGGCCAGAGCCTGCTTCTTGTTCTTAATTATATTTTCTTTCTTTGCTATCTTTTGCAGTCTTTGTTTTTTTTATCATGTTCCCTGTAAATTCTCCTTCCTTTTTTTAGAGTAAAATAAATGTTAGAATAAATGCATGATTGGGTTAAGGGGTGGGGACAAAGGGAATATGTCTAGAGAGAGAAAGCTTTGCCACCAAACAGTTGTCTTAGATTCTCAAAGGTGACAAATGGTGGCCATGGGAATAGTTTTTCTCATATTTACCTTCTGTTTCCTCTTATACATTAGTATATGAACACATATTGTACTGGTTGACCAACTTTTACAATGGGAGTTTTCTTATAAGAATAAATGTTGGTAAAAGTAGGTGTGAATTTTTGAATAGTACAATCAATGAAAATGAGCAACTATAGCCGCCCTTGGGCTGGCTCCGGCTCTCATCTTTGATACAACCATCCTCCGCCCACCTCCACCACTGGGCCCCCACACCCTTGGGCATTACCCACATGAGTCCTACAGACATCTGAGTTCATGATCACAGCAGTCAGTGTGCGACTCTGGTCTCATGCTTTCAATTGTATCGGGGGTAAACTACACCATTCTACAGCTTCCATTTATCAAGGGTTTCTTATTTCTTTTATTCATTTCTTCCCCATGGTGAAATTTTCTAACATAACTTTTAGCTGTTTTCTTCATAGAACAGTGTACCTATTTAACATTGCATTGCTCCATTTATGCTGTCCTTTTTTAAAAAAACTGATTCATATTTTAACTAACAGTTTATAATTACCTGGGGTATAGTAACACTATGAAATGCCATAATTTCCTGTGCATGATTGTTGTGCTAACTATGCAATAAAGTTAAGAAAACAAATGAGTGCTTACGTACTCCCTGTTGCTATTGTTTGCTAAGTCTTGCTTTGTTTTCTTCCTTCTATCACAGTAAAAACTGTGTCAAGCTACATCTGAGTAGCTCTGGCAATTTCTGTGATACCATCAGGAACCTGACAGGCTATATTCATGTTGAATCAATAAAGTTCTTTATCTATCTATCTATCTATCTATCTATCATCCTATATCAAAATTTTCAGTAGCATGTTTGGTAGCCTTATCATGAATGTATAGTAATGCTTATTATTGAAATGTCCAAATAAATTAAAGAGAGTAAGGTGGAATTCAGACATTTCCCACTCTCTTCCCAATCTCATTCACAGGAATGTCTTAATAGTTTTTAATTTAACCCCATTTTCTTTCCTTGTGAACCTTTTTAAAAATTGAAAACATACTGTTGTACCATGATTTCCGTGAGTTTCCGTGATCCCCAAGACAGCAGGGAGCCGAGTCCAATGCACTTAACAAAAGAGCCTCTTCCATGTTAACATGGGCTCTGTCCCACAAACGCCGACCACATGGCAGACGAGCACGAACTTTGCCAAGCCCCGGGGTATTACACCGGTGGTGATGTCACTGCTTTGGCTGACCCTGATTGGTTGAGTGAGGGCTAGGGTCCAGTCACACAAAATGGAGGATAACTCCACCCTGCCCCACAGTGGAGTCCAAGTTTATCCTCACCCTGCCCTGCCCTTTCAATACTATAGCTTTCATTGTTCCATTTGCTTCTTTTACTCTTACTTCCCAGTCTGATTTGGATATCTTTCTACTCCAGTACATTTTTAACTACCTTATTCTTCTTAATTGCTTCTTATCACTTCACTGAAGGTGAGTATCATAACCTATTGAACTCATTTCCTGCCAATGAACATTCACATTGTTTCCAATTATCTTTCTAGTTTAATGATCAGTTTCCTTGATGGAAAAGAAGGAAGTAAAATAGGCATTGCAGGGCTGTGTTTCTGTCCAAATGTTAATATTCTTAAGTATTTGAGAGCAAAAGCATCTAGCAGCTGGGTTATTCTTGAGTTCAGTTTTTCAGAAGTAACAATATGGACTTAGTACCAGCTACCCATTTTAGTCATAAAAACAATTCACATGTTCTGAGCACTTACTATGTGTCACACTTCAAGCTAAGTACTTGACAAAAGTTGTCACATTTAACTCTTCCAATTAATATAAAGGCAGATACTGTTGTAATAGCCATTTTATAGAAATATAGGCCAAGTAATTTGCCCAAAGTCACATACGTATTAAAGGGGCAGAACTAGAATCTTAATATGCAAATGATTATTTGTCTCTTGGTAAGTTTTAAGACCTGATAAAGATATCTATCAGAATTATTCCTTGTGAAGTTATTATTTCCCCTTCATAATTAATATGTATTAGGGATAAATGTGTTGAAACAATGTAAATACCCTATCAAACTTTTCACCCAATGGTATTGGGTGGAACATTATTTCTAAATGGATTGCCAAATAAGTACTGAGATTCTTGTTTTGTAAGTTTTATCTACATAGGGCTTATTGAGCAATTATAAAACTAGTATTCAGTCACTTAAGTAACATGTGGGTGAATTAATCATTCAGATGGGGCCACCCATAATTACAACTTTTGTAAGTTGTAATTATCAATCTCTTCACTCCTGAGATTAAAGGTTAGCATATAAGGAAAAAATAGGTCTTGTCCTAACCGGTTTGGCTCAGTGGATAGAGTGTTGGCCTGCGGACTGAAAGGTCCCAGGTTCGATTTCAGTAAAGGGCATGCACCTTGGTTGCAGGCACATCCCTAGTAGGGGGTGTACAGGAAGCAGCTGATTTATGTTTCTCTCTCATTGATGTTTCTAATTCTCTATCCCTCTCCCTTCCTCTCTGCAAAAAAATCAATAAAAAATATTTAAAAATAGATCTGACCATATTATTAGGTTTGTTGTTGTTGTTTTTTTAATAGACCCAAGTGAAATTTTGCTTTGTGGAATAAAACCTGCTCAGACTTCCAAATGTTAAAGATGAAGGTCATTCACATTGGAATTTACACTCTTTAATGATTTGTTTATAGTTGAGGTCCACTTACTTGCCAAATATCAAATATTTAGGTTCAAGCAATGCTTTCTAAGGGAACAAATGAAAGGACTATAGACATTTATTACTTCCTGCCTGCAAAATCAACACTGAGGATTAACCTTCCATTGCACATGTGACCTGCGCTCCTTCCAGCCCTGGCTTCATTGCCCCCACTCAGAGGTCTTGGCAGCTACAATATGGTCCTCAGGAAAGCACTGATTTGAAACAGACTGACCTGGTTGAGTCTCCTTGTACTTTCTTCACATTTTCCCCAGAGCTTGGAAGGTTACAATCTAAACATTTGTTCTTCAACTCAAGAACAGCTTCACTTCTCTCTGGGGATTTTGAACCTGTCACTTTTCTTCCCTAAAAAAAAAAAAAAAAAAAAAAAAAAAAAAAAAAAATATGATAACAGACATCCTCACTAAAACTGCCCCATCTCTCTACACATTTAATTGTTCCTTATCATTGATTTCTTATACCCAGATGGAAAACCATAAGAAATAGTCATGTAGATGGAAAACTTTCCTCATTGAGAGGATGGAGTTATTTTCATATGAACACCTGTGTTCAATAATCAACTGGAGAAAATCTTGCACATCAAATCTGAGACCAAAGAATGTAGAGTTTAGTAAGGAAGATAGAATCTGCCTCACTTTTCCCCCTACTTAGGCAACACAGCTCACAGGGATAGGCTGCAGACATCTTACCCTCCCCCACAATCTCTCTTGTCACTCTCTTTTCTCTCTAGAAAGGGAAAAGAAGGACTAATTTTGGAAAGACAGAGATGTTTTTGAGTCCCAAACTGATCCTGACCTCATCCTGAGTAATACCCTCCATCGTGCATTGCTGACTAGTAGGAGTCTCTCCTCCCATTTGCTTTTCCAAAGCATCTATAGATGTGGCAGATTATCACCATAAGAAGTGTCTTTCATCTAGTGCCCATAAGCACTAATTAATTAATCATTTGATTGACTTATAAATGGATGGATGATTTAATTAAGAAGTAAATATGTGTTTTATTTACTTTGTATTAAGAACTATGGTGTGGACTGGAACTACAGCAAGAACAGAGACCTGCCTTGGGAGAAAACTGACATGAGACAAGTAGAACATTATATTTCCCTGTGTATTGAGTATTGTAGGACCACAAAAGAAAGCACAATTGGTTATGGCAGCAGAATTAAGGGAAACCTTCAATGAGGAAGTGACATTTGTGCTGGGTATTGAAGAATGAGTAGGCCATCTTCAGAAAGAGAAGGGAATAGGGAATTTAAACAGAGGAAAAGCATGCAGAGGATCAGCTTAGAGATATGTAAAATTTTAGAGTATCTGAGAAAATATGTGAAGTCTGATGTGGCCCAAGTTTGTGCCATTTGGAGGCTTCTCAAAGCAGCATGAATTGCTTGGGAGAGCACAGTTTCAGATGTCAGGTTAACGTGGATTTTCATTTTATTTCTCTGTCTTACTAGCATAATATGTCCTTAATTATTTAATCTTTCTAAGACTTCTTTATCTCATCTGTAAAATGGAGATAATAGTATACATCCCTCAGGGTTGTTGAGAAGATTTAATAGTGCTTAGAACAGAGCCCAGGAAAGAGTGATTATCTACCAGGTGTATTTCTGGTTCCCTCACCAGGTGAAGAGGTATGAATGGAGTTAGTAAAGCTGGAAGTAGGGTTTAGTCTCAAAATTGAAGATCTTAAATACTTATCTCTGAAATATAGATTTCATGCTGTCTGATCAGCTTTCTTTAAACCAGCCAGACTCACTATACGCTTCAAAATTGCACTGATTTGGTCTCACTTCAATAAAAATAAATCCTATTTCCTTGAGGGCTGCCAATCACAGCTAAGTGTATATCTGATATCTGAATAAAATAGCTATTTTAAAGGGATGACTAATAAGAAAGAGAATGATTCAAGTCAGGGGGGGGAAAGCTTCAGCAAAAACTCCAGGAAGTTTTAATTCAGAAGCAGAGGGGTGAGAGTAGCATACTACCACACACATGCATGAATTTGAGAGAGAAACTGTATTAGATCCTCATCGATTACAGCATCTTGCAAAAAAAAAAAAAAAATCCTCACATAAGGCAAAGGTGAAATTTAGTCAAACCAAGAAAGCTTGGTGAATGACTCTCTTCCTCCATCACCACTCATACAACACAGGAATGAATTCTCGGCTCAAAGAGGAAGTTCAACTGCCACTAGCCAATTTTCAGTATTTCTCAAGAGAACCTACAAGTAGTTTAGGTAATAAAAGGCATTCAGAGAAACTACTAGGGTATTTCAATAAGTAGAAGCCAATAAATAGTGGCCAACATCGTTTCACTTTCCATGTGTTTTACGGCCCAGTAAACCAGAGAAAAACAATATTTCCAGAGTGCAAAGGGGAGGATAATAAAATTGTGAGCCAATGATTTGGAAGAAACTTCTGAAAAGTTAAGGAAGGAAACAAAATCTGTATCTTAAATGACTTGCTTATATATGTTTTAAGATACATGCTATAAACTATGCAATAATGGTTAAACAAGAGTACTAATGTTGTAAATAATGGCATAATTTCAAGGATCTATAGGATAGTGAATATATATATATATATATATATATATATATATATCAATAACGGGAAAGGGTTAAATAAATTAGTACACATTTGGTGAATTATATGCTACGTTGTTTTTTGTTTTTGCTTTAAATGGTGATAGTGCATTCTTAAGCTTTATTTTTTTATTTTTATTTTAGATGGGTGTCTGTTTACCAAAGTGTGGTACCCCTACCCCCAGGAGTATGGGAAGAGTTTGGTGGAGGTACGCCTTGCACCGTAGTTTGGTGGGGATATGCTCTGCACTGTTAGCTGCGCCTGATTCTATGTTCTCATGAGTATGAGGGGTACTCATTGTTACGAAAATTACAGTTTGGGAAACACTGGATTAAGGTATTACATATATGTCCTTATTCCCCGAAATGTCCCCCTTATATTTTAGACAATATATTTTAGGGAGCCAGGAAAACATTAAAAAAAATTAAGTAAACCAAAACATAAGGAGAGAAATAAAGATAAGGTGACTATACATAAATGAAAAAAAAATCACTATAGAAAAGTGTAACGAAGTTAAAGGAAAAAGGACAAACTGGGTGGGGGGATGCTATCTTTAAAATAGGTATGAAAATAATCTAGAGGAATTTATATTATAGAACTATTCTTACATTTTCAGAACAACATATTCATACATAGTTTAACTTTTGAGACACAGAAGTTAGAACACTGGATATTTAATGATATTTAGAAATTATTGTTAATTTGTTCAGATGTGATGGTGCTACTGGGTTGTTTTTTTAATATTTTATAGCTATTATGAGAAATATTTATAGATTATAATAACATAATGCCTTGAATTTGCTTAAGAAATCAGTGTAGAGGAGAGTCAGAAAGGGTCATTGATGAATTAAGCATATTTATTTTATATGTATATTTTTCTCTATTTTATCAGGTGAGACCAAAATAATTTTATACTGTGCTTTTATAATTTTCTGTTATACTGGTCAGAATTTAATCTTCTGAAAGGAAAGTAATACATTTTAAAATAAGTTGTTATTTTTCTCTCCCTTTGGTAAAAGAATGAAGAGTTTTGTTTTTTTCCTTTTAAAAATTGAAATGCAATGACTCAAGTGGATTTCTCATTTAAGTGTGGATGTTTTCTTGTTTTATGGGGTCACTTCTTGTACTCTCGCCTTCTCTAAGGGTTTTCTTCTTGCTTCTTTTAATGAAAATGTCAAGGAATCTGATGTGTTCAGCTGCTCACTATCTCCTACACTCAGTGAGTTGGGTGCAGGGGACGGGGCAGAGATAAATGAAGGTATGTGTGTATGTATGTCTGTGTGGTGGATTAATGACAGTGGATATTCCTGAATATGGCCTTTTCCCTACCAAAAATGCATTAGGCAAACTAAGAAACACATTTTTTTCTTACGTACTTACAAAAGTTACTTTTTTTTTCTGGCTAAAACTCTCTGCAGCCATTCCCATAATTGTATTATTATTGATATTTTTCACTAAATTCCTTTTATTTGGGGATTCTGATTAGCTGATATTTGTGATTCACCAGCTAAATTGGTAATAATGTAGTAATAATGAATATTTACACTAAGACTATAATGTAAATTTAGGACCAATACCTTTTTTACTCATTGTCATATCAGAACCACATGATGAGTGATGTCAGCAACAATGGAGGAGAAGATAGTGTCAGAGGCTTATCCATCGCAGAAATATTTTAAAAATCAATAAAAACTGTCAGAATCAATTGTGTCAGATGTTTGCAGCATCCAAGTGAACGTTGAGTCAAGGGAAAGGCAACTTAAACTTCTGGTCAAGATAGAAGAATAGGTAAAAGCTATGCTCACCTCTCCCCGGGCCACATTGAATCTACAATTAAAGTACAGAACAGGAACTCTTGAGAACCATCTGAAAACTAGCTGGACAGAAGTCCTCTAAGGCTACACAGAAGAAGCCATGGTAAACAAGGCAAAGACTGGTAGGAGTGGTGGAGACTCCGAATGGGCAGGTCCCATACTCACTTGTGGTGGTTAAGAATTGGGAGGGCCCAGCCTGAGTGGCTCAGTGGTTGAGAGTCTATGAATCAGGAGATTATGGTTCAATTCTCGGTCAGAGCACATGCCTGGGTTGCAGGCTTGATCCCCAGTAGGGGACATGCAGGAGGCAGCCAATCGATGGCTCTCTCTCATCATTGATATTTCTATCTCTCTCTCTCATCTCTCTCTGATATATCTATATCTATATCTTTATCTTTATCTGTATCTATATCTATCTATATCATCTATATCTATATCTATATCTATATCCATATCTATATCTATATCTATCTATATCTATATATCTATACCTATCTATATATTTATATATCTACATTTATACAAAATGTGTGTGTGTGCGTGTGTGTGTGTGTGTGTGTGTGTGTGTGTGTGTGAGAGAGAGAGAGAGAGAGAGAGAGAGAGAGACAGAGAGAGAGACAGAGAGAGAGACAGAGAGAGAGACAGAGAGAGAAAGAGAGAGAGAATTGGGAGGGTTATCTCTGAAAATAACAAGTGTTGTTAAAAAGGTGAAGAAGCAGAAATCTGTTTGGCTCAGTGGATAGAGCATTGGCCTGTGGACTTAAAGGTCCCAGTTTGATTCTGGTTAAGGGTACCTTGGCAGCTGATCAATGTTTCTCTCTCATTGATGTTTCTAACTCTCTATCCTTCTCCCTCCTCTCTGTAAAAAAATAAATAAAACATATTTTTTAAAAATTAAAAAAATAAAAAGGTAGAGAAATTGGATTCTTATATATTGCCAATGGGAATGTAAAATAGTGCAGCTACTGCGGAAACAGTTTGACAGTTTCTCAATAAAGGTAAATATAAAATCATCATAAAATGCAGCATTTCCACTTCTAGGTAGATACCCAAAAGTTCAAACTATCGATACAAGTACTCAAGCAAATACATATGGATTAATGTTTATCAAAACACTATTCACAGTAGTCAAAAGGTGGAAATAATTCAAATGTGCATTGGAGGATAAAAAAATTGTGGAGTAATTTTTAGTCATAAAACTGAATGAAATACTGATATATTCTACATAATGGTGGAACCTCAAAGAAAAAGTATGTTCGTTGAATAAAGCCAGCTGCAATAGGTCACATACTGTATGATTCCATTTATATGAAATGTCTAGGATATGTTAGTGCATAAAGGCAGAAATCAGATTGTTGTTTGCTGGGGGCTAGGGAATGGGTAAACAGGGAGTAATTGATGAGTTTAGAATTACTTTGGGGCTATAAAATATTTTTGAATTATATAGATGTGGCAATGGCACAACATTTTGGATGTACTAAATGCCACTGGGTTGTTTTCAATTAAAAAATCAAAACACATATCTCTCTTATTCATATATTGATTACTAAAGCATATGGTAAGAGAAAATCAATTTTAGAATCTGACACACTTGGGTTCAAATCCTGATACATCTAATACATGCATTTGTAGTTATTAAAATAAGCAGATGCATAGTGCAGCCATCTTCAATAGCAAAGAAATATCCAAATTTAATACAATAAACATTCATTTATCATTAACGCAACAGTCCATTATGGATGTTCATGAGTAAGGGGAACATTTCTCATGGTTATCAGGGCCTCGCTCTCTAGGTCCTTGTTTCCTATCAATCAGCAAATGGATAAACACAAGGTAGATTTGGAAAGTTTTCATTAAATGGTACTAGATAGTAGAATGGGTCCCTTTTTCCCCAATGCTATTGGCCATAACTCAGCATCATTGAAATGCCTACCTGCAAAGAGCCTGAGAAATGCAAACTAGCTGTGGTTATCAGGAGGATGAAAAAATACTTTTTGTTGAGTACAGAGTCACTTGCATCTTCTAGTTCAGTGCCTGATGAAAGCAGGCAATCAGTGTGGGTAAGTGAGAAACCATCACAGCTTCTGGGAATGTGTCTCAGAATGCAAGCCCATGGACAGGCCCTTCCTGTGGAAAAGCAGTCAATGTGGCTGCCAGGCAGGCACTCCGCAGACTTCTTTCTGGGCTCTGCACTTACTTGTTCTTTTCTTCTCTTGTCCTTTGGAACATCCTTGGTTTGGGCCCAGTATAGTTTCCAGTGTCTATTTTGGGATTTGCCTTTCTGATACAGCATGCTCACCTGCAGCTTCTATGCGATTTGGACCCTCAATGAATTGCTCCTAGTTCTTGGCTCAGTATCTTCACTAGGCAGGCCCTCAACTTTGCTTTTGGCATTCTCTACTTCCCAGTGATATCTTGAGGACTTACAACTCGAACCTAGTAATGTACTCTGGTTAAAATCTCTATCTCTTCCTACATCTTACAATTAGCTTTGCTGATTTTTAAAGAAATCCTCGAATAATTATTTTTACGAAAGCCATATGGTAAAACAAATTACTCTCCAAGGAATGTTAATCAGATTAATTGCTAATTAAATGTCCTCCTTGATTGTATTAGTTATAGATTGGTAAGTGTGATGTACATTTTTTTTTTTTTAACACACAGAGGTATGTTCTTTGCTTCTTCCCTTCAACGGAATAAGTGAATCAATTTGCATTGTTTCTCTGTAATTCATTCTAATCTTTTGTTAGTATCTCAGCTTTGTGGATCTTCAAGTGGTTGTGTGGTTCATGAAGTTTGGAAAATATGCTTTTTAATATACTGAACAATCACCAGTGGCTTCAACTCAATCAAAGATGGCAAATGGGTTTAATTTTGTATGCCAATGGTTGACAGTAATTGCCTGGAATATATTTCAGAGAATGATTTCGAGGCTGGAATAGAAAGGGAACGTTTACAAGCACATGCGATGCCTTTCTTTTTAGGAGACAGAGTAATGATTCACAGCAGTGGAGCCACATAGAATAAAAATCATTTTGGCTTGACAATAAGAATCTCCAAATAAGATAAAATTCATCAGAATCATGAAAACTTTAGGGAAAAGAATCCCAATTACTGACTGAAATCTCTTTTTCTCAAAGTACTTAAGTGGAAGAATTGTTGAAAGCTAGAAATCTATACTCCTCTTCCAACCTGACCAATCCACAAGGTAGAGTGAATTATTCATTTATGGAACTGAGTGAACAGTTTTAATCAAAGTGATTTAGGTTTTATGAATTATTTCTTCCTGGGGATTTTGGTTACATAATTGAATAACATATGAATGACATTTTGAGAGCAATTGGAACCCATTCTCCCTAAAATTGTCTTTTGTTTACTGGTGGATTGCTTATGCTGGTATTAAACCTTAGGGGTCTTCCTTTTTTATTATGAATTCTCTTTCTATAACTGAAGCAGGAATAAGGTATGTATACTAGAAACATGACTGCATTCATGATACCCATTTATAAGAAATGGGGCTTGTGTCAAGGGAAAGGGATTTTTGTATGAGGAGTCAGCCCTGAATTCTAGTTGTGCCTCTCTGTCATTGAGCTCTGTCATTGTCATTCCTTAGTCTGCAATGGTTTCAACTATAAAATAAGACTTGTCACTTAGAATAATGCTATATGTTGACATTGACATGTTGCCATTGTATATCATTGAATTGCATAATATGCCTTTTCCACTCTGAGCATAAGGGGGCAATAATTGGCAAAATGCTCTCATTATTTCCACTTGACAGTTAAAATCTTTGGCAGTTGGGAACCTTTATTCTTGTCTTCCTTGTCTTATAGACTGATGAATTGGAAAGAACCATTGGCTTGCAATAAAAACCACACTCTTAAAAGTAAAGTCCACAGAGGACCAAAGAAATAGTATTCTGCTTTTACAATAAAATGTGTATATATAGATAGCAGTGTTGTAATGGCCACAAGCTTTTAGACTTATTTGATTTTCTTTTCCCTGAGAAATTTATTTATTTTTGTAAGGATTCTAAAAAAGTTATATACAAAACCTCATAAGCATTCTCAATCCAATGAACTAATATTGCCCCCACCAACTGCTCTTCCTTTGCAAATATATATATATATATATATATATATATATATATATATATATATATATATATATATAATCTTGGTAAATGATGCCACCATCCAGCTTGTGACCTAAGCCATAAACCTCTGAGTCATCACCCTCAGCCTTTCTTTTTCTACTTCCTTCCATCAACAGCATTCTACCTAATTACTTCTATAAATCTTTTTTAAAGAAATCTTTATTGTTCATTTTATTATAAATGTTCCTCATTTCCACCCCCCTACATTGCTCCCCTTCACCAGGTTCCCACCCTACCCTCTGCCCTTTCCCCATCCCCCATTGTCCTCATCCATAGGTGCACAGTTTATGTTCAGTCTCTTCCCACATCCCCCTCTCTCCTTTTCCCCAAGAATCATCAGTTCACTCTCCTTCCATACCTCTGATTCTATTATATTCACCACTTAATATTATTCATCAGATTTTTCTTTTAATTTCCTTGGTTTTTAGATTCACTTGTTGATAGTTACATATTTGTTGTTCATAATTTTTATCTTTACTTTCTCTTCAGAAAGAACCCCCTTCAGCAATTCATATAATTCTGGTTTGGTGGTGATGAACTCCTTTAGCTGTTTTTTATTAGTGAAGCTCTTTATCTGGCCTTCGATTCTGAGTGATAGCTTTGCTGGGTAGATTATTTTTGGCTGTAGGTTCTTGCTATTCATCACCTTGAATATTTCTTGCTATTACTGTCTGGCCTGCATGCTTTCTGTTGAGAAATCAGCTGACAATTGTATGGTTGCTCCATTCTAAGTAACAACTTGCTTTGCTCTTGCTGCTTTCAATATTCTCTCTTTGTCTTTTGCTCTTGGAATTTTAATTATGATTTGTCTTGTTGTGGTCTTCTTTGGATTCCTTTTGTTTGGAGTTCTTTGTGCTTCCTGGACTTATAAGTCTAATTCTTTCACCAGGTGGGGGAAGTTTTCTGTCACTATTTCTTTCAGTATGTTTTCGATATCTTGCTCTCTTTCATCTTCTGGGACCCCCATAATTCTGATGTTGGTTCACTTGAAGTTGTCCCAGAGGTTTCTTACATTATCTTCAATTTTCTGGATTCTCTTGTCTTCTTGCTTCTGCAGAGGAGTGTCTTCTGGCTCTTTATGTTCCAAATCTTTGACTTGATTCTTGCCATCTTCTATTCTGTTTTTAGGACTCTGTATAATATTTTTTATTTCAGAAAATGTATTCTTTATTTCTTGCTGATCCCTTATTATTTCTTGTTGATCCCTTATTATTTCTTGTTGATCCCTTATTATTTCTAGTTGATCCCTTTTCATATCCTCATAGGTATCATTTATTTTATCGGCCTTTTCTAGGAAATTCTTGAAAAACCTTATAAGCGTGGTTTTGAACTCTATATCCAGTCTCTTCTTTTCCTCCATTTCTTTTGTTTGTGATCTGTTTCCTTGTCTTGGCATTTTCACAGCTTCCCTGAGTTGGAAGGGTGGCTTTGTGTGCTAAGGTGTCCTATATGGTTCAGTGGGTCAGCCTCCCAGTTACCTGAGGTGGACAGTCTTGGTGTAGCCCTTTGTGGGCTGTGTGTGCAGTCTTGTTGTTAAGCCTTGCTTGTTGGTATCACTGGGAAGTGCTGATCTCCAAGCCAATTGGCTATGTGGATCAGAAGTGTCTCAGCTAGGAGGGTCTCTGTATTCCACTTTAATGGGGCGGAGTCTCGGGGTTGCACAGACAAGCTTTGTTGAATCCCGCACAATTGGTTGCAGGCACGAGCACCTCTTTGGTATAGGCAGACAAGCTTTAGATTCCTGTCTGTCACTCCTTAGGAGAGTCACATTCACCACGAATGAGAAAGCTAGCCACCGGAAGGGCTTCTGTGCTCCACTTGGATGGGGCGGAGTCTCTGGTGGTGCAGACAAGCTTTATTCAGCCCCTCCCTACGAGGGTCTGGTTTCTGAGTCCCGCAGTAATGGCCTCTGGCTTCACACACCTCCAAAAGAACTCTGCCCACTGCCTGTCAGTCTGGCCTCTCCCTGTCTGGGGCCGTCTATCAGAGCAATAGGGTGGTTCTGTTTTCCTCTCCAACAAGAAAGCTAGCCGTGCATTAGCTGTTCACCCTCTCCGCACACAGAGAGTAAGCCAGCAGCGAACTTGGCCCACCCTCTCTGCGCTCCACAAGCAAGCCGGCAGCGGAGTCTGCGGCTACCTTTTCATGTACACAGTTCACCCACACCTTCACAGTTCCTGAGGTTTAGTGCGCCTTCTTTCTCCTTCCCAAATGGTAGAGCTTCCTCTCAGCCAGCCATCTGGCACTTCAGGGTGATGTTTCTCCTGTTTTTCAGTTCTAAATTCAAATTTGTTGTGGTAGGGTGCATTCGGGTGTCTATCCTATGCCGCCATCTTGGTTTCTCTACTTCTATAAATCTTGTTGCTCCTACTTTCTATGCATTGTCATCATTTGTCCCTTCCTCTTCAATGGATGCTGTTATGTTACAAGCTTATTCTTTCAACTGAATCATTATAGATGTCCTCAGATTATGACTCCAATTTATAAGCACATCAAGTTTGGTTGTTTTTCTTTAAACTCAACTCTAGGCTACACTTGAATTGATAATGCCAAGACTGCAATATAGGCTTTATGTATCCAAATTCTAAGTTATTTTCAGTTCATTCCTTTGCCTTTATTTTAAAAGCCACCTAATGGACTTTAGAAACTTTTATGTTCCTCTCAGGCTTGTGCCTCTTTTGCTCAATATGATCTAAAACAAGATATATACAAGACATTACACTAATGCTGCAGGAAACAATTACCTATTGGTTTGTATTCCCCCCCCCAACTTAACTGAGCTGCAATTGACAAATTTATACTTTGTTTAAAGTATAAAACTTGGTTATTTGATCTACCTATATATTGTAATAGTATTTCCACCATTGAGTTAATTAACACATCCATCATTCACATATTTACCTTTTTTATTGGTAAGAACACTTAAGATTTACTCTTCTTGTAAATTTCACATATAGTCTCCAAGTTATCAATTAGACCCTAAGAACTTATTTATCTTATTAGAGACCCAATGCATGAATTCATGCACAGTGAGGTCTCTCGACCTGGCCTGTGGGATGGGGCTGAAACCCGCCCCAAGGGGTCCAGGATTGCGAGAGGGCACAGGTCAGGCCAAAGGACTGAACCAGTGCACTATCAGGGTTGGGGAGGTTGGCCAGCCATAGAAGGACCGTGGGAGGCTCCAGGGCATGTCTGGCCTGTCTTGCTTAGTCCCAATCGGTCAGAGCCCAGCAGTAAGCTCACCTATCGGTCGAAGCATTTGCCTCCTGATGTTTAGTGCATGTAATAGCGACTGGTCAACCAGTCAACTGTCTTCCCCTGGTGGTCAGTGTACATCATAGCGAGCAGTTGAGCGGCTTAAGCATATCAGAATATTAGGCTTTGATTTGTTGAATAGTCGACCAGACACTTACATATTAGGCTTTTATTATATAGGGTAACTGAATGTTAGTACCCATTCACTAACCTCTAAATGCCATTGGCATTTTGTTAGAGATAACATTGAATCTTTAGATTGTTTCATAGTATTAACAATATTATTTGTTTTAATCCATGAGCACAGAATACTTTTTCATTTATTTGTATCTTTTTCAATTTCTTTGAAGAATGTCTTAAAGTTTTCTGTGTACATATCTCTCACCTCTTGGGTTAAATATTCCTAAGTATTATTTCTCCTCCTCCTCCTCCTTCTCCTCCTCCTCTTTCTTCTTCTTCTTCTTCTTCTTCATATATTTTATTGATTTTCTACATAGAGGAAGGGAGAGGAATAAAGAGAAACATTGGTGAGAGAGAAACATCAATCAGCTGCCTCCTGCACACCCCCCACTGGTGATGCGAAAGCAACCAAGGTACATACCCTTGACCGGAATTGAACCTGGGACCCTTGAGTCTTCAGACCAAAGCTCTATCCACTGAGCCAAACGGGTTGGGGCAGTATTTAACCTTTTTGATGCTTTTATAAATAGAATTTTCCTTTTAACTTATCTTTCTAATAGTTAAATGTTAGTGTTTAGAAAATCAACTGATTTTGGTGTATTGATTTTTTTATATTAAAACTTTACTAAATTCAGTAATTATTTCTAAAAGTTTCTTTTTATTTTCTTGGCATCTTTGTAATTCTTCATATATAATATTATTTCCTCTGCAAACAGACAATTTTAGTTCTTCTTTTCCAATTTGGATATATTTTATTTCTTTTTCTTGCCTGATTGCTCTGTATAGGATTTCTAATGTTATGCTTCCAGTATGATTGGGTACCTTTTTCTTATTTTTGACCTTAGAGAAAAAGCTTTCAACTTTTCACAGATGAGTATGATCTTAGTTGTAGGCTAGTTATTTATGGCATTTATTATGTTGAGATACATTCCATTTATACCTAATTTGATGAGAGGTTTTAATAATAATAATAATAATAATTATTATTATTATTATTATTAAAAGTTGTTGAATTTTGCCAAATAAATTTTCTGAATCTATTGAAATAACCATATAATTTTATCCTTCTTCTGTTAATATGGTGTATCATATTTATTGATTTTTGTATGTTGAAACATTTTTGCATTCTGAGGATAAATTATACTTGATCTTGATCGTGATGTATGATCCTTTTAATATATTAAGTTCAGTTTGCCATTATTTTTTTTTTTGAAAATGTTTGCATCTATGTTCATCAGAGATACTGGCTTGTAAGATTCTTTTCTTACATTGTGTCTATGTGGGAAGCATATCCATAGAGTGCTCACATGCCTGTTTAGCAATTGCTTCTTTATTTTCTGTGGTCCTGTGGAACTGCTGGAGGTCAGCCCTGCAGGCTGTCAGAGCTAGGTGAAGTGAAATCCGCCCCTCAAGTGGCAGCCATAAAAGTTGGGGTATAAGATGTTTAGCCCATGGAGAAGATGGAGTTGGGGTTTTGCTCCTGATTTTAAGATGCTATTCCAGGATGAGTTTTAAAGTAAAAGTATAGCCGAAACCAGTTTGGCTCAGCGGTAGAGCGTCGGTCTGCGGACTGAAAGGTCCCAGGTTCAATTCAGGTCAAGGGCATGGTTGTGGGCACATTCCCAGTACGGGGTATGCAAGAGGCAGCTGATCGATGATTCTCTCTCATCGATGTTTCTAACTTTCTGTCTCTCTCTCTTTCTCTCTGTAAAAAAATCAATAAAATATATATTTTTTAAAAGTATGTCTCAGTCTCTTTTACCTGTTTCAATTTGAATATTTTCTAAGCATGCCAATGTGTAGGAATCATTCCACTTGCTTCTGGATTTCTCTTAAAGGGAATTGAGTCTTCTGTAGCTATACATGTGGGAGGAGGGGAAATCAAGAGATTCCAGTATTGCCTTCTTAGTACATCAGCTCAGTCTTTTGGTTTATTTTAATTGCTGTAAAATAACAACAATCCATGTAATATAAAAATGAATAATTTCTTTTGATAGGTTTTTGTTTTTGTTTGTTTTTATTCCAAAGGTTTCACATGTTTTCTCCCTTGGGGAATTATAATTTTCAAATTTGTTGATATCTTATGAAACCTTTATATCCAAAGATGTAGATTTAACCTGAGTTCTTCCTTTTCATGCTTAGTCTTTGATTTCATATAAAATTTTCTCATACTCCAGAATAAGCTATAGATTTCATCTCTCTGAGACCTGACTACACAGTACAATTCAATAATCTTGCTATGAATCCCTAAAGTTCTTGTTGCTACATACATTGGCAGCTAATCACTTCTTGTGTGAGTTTATTGCATGTCTTAATTTACCAAAAACACTGAACATTATGATGGCTCGGATTCTGCCTTTACTTTCTAAACTTTCAGGTTTTCTTGATGATCCAGATATCAAATGATTAAAATTGAAATACCATTCGCCTCAATCTCCTTCTCTCTTGTGCCATCACATTAGCTGACATTAACCAGGACATTGACAATATTAGAAGAGACAAGTGCCTTCTGAAGAATTCTTATGTGTCCTTGGAATGTATGAATACATTTCACCATCATAGTCTTTTTAAAAATATATATTTTATTGATTTTTTACAGAGAGGAAGAAATAGGAATAGAGAGTTAGAAAGATTGATGAGAATCATCGATCAGCTGCCTCTTGCACATCCCCTACTGGCGATGTGCCCACAACCAAGGTACATACCCTTAACAGAAATCAAATCTGAACCTTTCAGTCCAGAGGCTGAAGCTCTATCCACTGAGCCAAACCAGTTTTGACTCACCATCATAGTCTTTAACCACAACATAGGTTGAAAAGGTGTTGTTGGTCTTCAGCCACAATTAGAGAACCTATTAGCTGAATCTTAGGCATATGTATCTAAGCTGATGATAATATATGGAAGTTTCCTTATTACATTTTTGTATATAAGGATCAGTATTTTACAGTTGAGAGCCTGACTTTGAAAAAAAATATTCAAATTGTCTTTAAAGAATTGTTTTTATCCATATGTAAAAAGTCATTTAGGTTTTCTTTCATAGGCAGACAAATTGTAACTCCCTGAGCTTGTAGATTAAAATATTGTCTTTTCTATGGTAAGTAGCAGTTGAGGTGACAGACATGAATATTATCTGTATCTTAACAACCTGACAATGAAATACCAGTAAAGGTGTTAGGTTACAACAAATAAGATCTTTCACCCTTTTTGGTCTTTGTTGTCCATAGCTGTGGTGGCTAAGAATGTGCCCCATTATTTCTTTTGCAAGGTTCCTTGAGAATCTGAACATTCAACTTAATGACTTTTTGAGGTGTAATAGATTCTCAGTAAAGAATCCTGTCTAATAAAGAGGGAATAACCTGGTTGACCATCACTCCATCACAAAGATGACTGCACCTACAGCTGAGGCCAAGTTCCCTTTAGGAGCCTTAATGAGCAATCAACAGAGACCTGAGACTACACCCTCCCTCTCCCAGCCTCCTGCAGGGCTTGACAGGGGACCTCATAGCATGCCTCCCTCCCCATCTGTGGGACCTCAGGCTACACCTCCATCCTTGCACTGGGCTAGGAAACCTGAGGCTATGCCCCCTGCCTGGCAGAGCTTGACAAGAGTGTGACTGGCTTGGTCTGGATCAAGTCCAATGGGGGGATTCAGCTGGGTCTGGGTCTCATGTGATTTTGAAGCACATGTGGGTGGGTGGGACTTGACTCTGGGACCTCCTTTTAATCTGCATGAATTTTGTGCACCAGGCTGGTAGTATTTTTTTTTTTTTTAAGTAGAAATTACAAATCCTTATCACAGATAAGGCTAGAAACACGCCTGTGTTTGTCCATGGATTGCCATATTTGGGCCTCTCCATTCTAATGAGTTGTGTTGTTTTTTAAAAAATACATATTTTATTGATTTTTACAGAGGAGAGGGGATAAGGATAGAGAGTGAGAAACATCAATGAGAGAGAAACATCAATCAGCTGCCTCCTGCACACCCCCTACTGGGGATGTGCCCACAAACAAGGTACATGCCCTTGACCGGAATCAAACCTGGGACCTTCCAGTGGTTTTTAAAGTTTATCTTTTCATGTATGCCTTCAATCTAATTTTTATTGGTGGGGTAGGTTTTAAAGCAGCTCTGGAAATGCAGGTTTTAAATTCTAGACTGTTGCTTATTAACCACAACTTAAGAGATGACTGTTGTGCTGTGGACAGCCATGCCCCAGGAGAAAGGAGGTGTCTGTTCCAAAATCTAATCAAGCCATGGCCTGTCTGCATCCTAGCTTATGTAGTGCAATCACTTCTATCATTCAGAGCATGTCCTTCATTAATCAGAGCTCATGCAGGCAATAGGGAGCAGAAGTTCCATTAGCATGACATATGGTGGCCTTCCCCAAGTTTTGGGTGTCTGGGAAGAGGGTTTCAGGATTTATCCTAATCACAAGAACTAGCTAATGACTTAAATTTCAGTACACTTCTTCTCATGGAGTTAATACCTTCTCTTTCATTCTTAGTAATTGTATTTAGATTCTTGATAAGCCCTGTGATGTTTTCATATCCATCATATTCAGATCCAAACTGTTTGATCTGCTGCTTCCTCTTGCCCTTGTTATATCTGGCTCTACAGAATAAATATGAAAGAGAAAAAAAACTATCTTTCCTTAATTTCAAAAATGATGAATGAGATAGCCCATCAGGACCATTTTTTATATTTCTTAGAGATGTTGAAAATACATTGATATTTGTTTTCAAAACAAAATGAGAAAGTTATTTTGGAAAAATATTTTGATCACTTTGGACATTTTTTCATTGATCCTTATCTTGATAACAACATTTATCTTTGCTAGTCTCATAAAACAATGCTGTTTTCTTTAAAATTGGAATTTTTTAATAAGAACAAATATCCCAGTTCTATACAGAGCCCCAGAGATTCATAGATATATTTTAGCATTATGTTTTGACCTTATTGGATAAGTTGATATAAAGTACAGTTTCTATACTTTAAACAATTTTGACTTATAAAATATAAAGACTGCTATATATTTTTAAAATTCTTATTGACTTATTTTACTCTCTCTTTTTCTACCTTCACTTAAATTCTTAAATATACTTTCCCTAAACACATTTTTATTGTTTATTTATTTATTTTTAATCTTCACCTAAGGATGTGTTTTTATTAATATTTATAGAGAGAGGAAGAGAGAGACATATGATGTGAGAGAGAAACATCAACTTGCTGTCTCCTCTTCCCCTAGCCCCCAATGTCTCTTGACTGAAGGTCTAACCCTCAGCCTTTTGGTACATTGTGTGATGCTCCAACCAATTGAACCCCCTGGCCAGGGCAAGTTGTTCTTATTTTTCAAATAACAATTATACTTCAAGAAATGTATTTAAAGAAAAAATATGCAAAATATAAAAAATAGACATGCCCAAAGATTATTTACCCAAGTATAATAGTATATAGATAATATAATAGTGAAGCATCAGAAACAATCTAAATATTATATATTTATATGACAATAGAGAAATGTTATGGTATATTTATAAAATAAAGCATATTACAATTTTGAAAACAATTTTAATGATGGGAAGAATTCTAATGAAAAATGCAAAAACAATAATGTGCAGAAACAAAGAAGAAGTCTGGAAGAAAATGCAACAGATATTAATAGAGTCTGCACTGAGTGTCCAGATTATTATGATCTCTGAATGCATAATAATCTGGCCACTCAGTGTATATCCTATATAATAAAAAGATGATATGCAAATTGTCCCCTTGACCAGGAGTTTGACCTGTGTGAATTGGAGACATTTTATCTTGGTAACTGCAGATAGCAAAGGTGTTCAAACAGGCCTTTGGCATCCATGTGATGCAGTGTATAGCTAATTTGTCTAAAAATGTCAGGTGGTTTCCTGAGATCCCACCTCATTTAATTTACTACTCCACCCAAACTGTAACAGCAGCTTTTGCATGGGAATGGCCAGTCCTTTCACAGGCTAAAACTCTGTTAAACAAGTTACTGCTGGGTCAGGGACTCCCCCCGCCAAAAACAAAACAAAAAAAACAAAAAAAACCCTTTCAATAAAAGGCCCAAGACCCAGCACCAGCACTAGCCTGCCTGCCTTCACAGCTGGGCCTCATCTGGGTATTTGTAAACCTGATAGGAAGAGGAGTTATCTGCAGATCTCTCTGTCACTCCTGCTGGATGGCCCCAGGCAGGTGCTGACTTGCACCTCTCTAGAGACCTGAGAGCCGGTATACCCAATGATCAGTGTGAGACCATACCAGATTACAATTCTTCACATCCATAAGCAACACACTCAAGGCACAGACTCAGTGCCAAAGCCCCACTGAAGCAAGTCCTACTCCATAAGGGTGTCTCCCACTGTAGTCACAACTGGTCCCTACAACCAATTGGCCTGGAGGTCAATTCCTCCAAGTGACACCAACAGCAATCAAGGCTCAACTACAAAAATATTGTGCACACAGCCCACAAAGGGGTGTATGGGAGTGTTCAGCTCAGGTGGTATGGGAGGTTGAGCCACTGTGTCCTATAGGACACGAGGCTGGCCACTCTATCAACTTAAGGAGACTCAACAATTACCCAGTATATAGAAACAAACACAGGGAAGCAGCCAAAATGGGAAGACAAAGAAACATGTCACAAATGAAAGAAATAGAAGAAAGTAAACTACTGGATATAGAGTTCAATACCACAGTTATAAGGTTACTCATGAATCTTTTAGAAACCTCCAAGAAACTTAGAATTTCAAGAATCTTAATGAGAAGGCAAAAAAAAAAAAAGGAAAAGGACCAAGCAGAAATTAAGCATACACTAACTGAAATAAAGAATAATATGCAGGGATTCAACAGTAGACTAGAGCATCCTGAAACTCAAATCAATAATTTAAAATATGAGGAAGCAAAAAATACCCAATCAGAAGAGGAAAAGGAAAAATAATCCAAAAATATGAAGATAGTGTAAGGAACCCCTGGGATAACTTTAAGCGAATTATGGGAATGCCAGAAGAAGAGAGAAAGCAAGATATTGAAAACTTATTTGAAGAAATAATGGCAGAAAGCTTCCCCTACCTGGTAAAATAATTAGATTTACAAGTCCAAGATGTGCAGAGAATCCCAAACAAGAGAAATCCAAAGAGGACTATACCAAGACACATCTTAATAAAAACGCCAAAGGAAAAGACAAATAGAGAACCTTAAAATCACCAAGAAAAAAAGTTAGTTATCTACAAGGGAGTGCCCGTATGACTGTCAGCTGATTTCTCAGTAGAAACTATGTATGCCAGAAGGAGTGGCAAGAAACATTCAAAGTAATGAATAACAAGAACCTACAACCAAGGTTATTCTACCCAGCAAAGCTATTGTGTAGAATTGAAGGTCAGATAAAGAACTTCATGGACAAGAAAAAGCCAAAGGAGTTTATCACCATTAAACCATTATATGAAATGTGAAAATGTATTCTTTAAGAAGAGGAAGAAGAAGAAAAAGGTAAAGATAAGAAATATGAATAATAAAGTGGCAAAAAAGTTCTTACATGCATGTATGCATTATCTATGGATATAGACAATAGGGAGGTGAGGACCTAGGTGGGGGAGAGGGGGAAGAGGGATATCTGTAATAATCTCAATAATAAAGACTAATTAAAAATAATTCTGAGGGAAATCCTGGCAGAAAGACCAGAATGAACACAGGATTGTAAATAATATAAACTGAACCACCTTGAAATGGAGGAGGAACTGCCAGGCCTGCCCCTGAAGCTCAGATTGTGGAAGGTTAAAGAACGGGGCAAACTCCTCTTTGGAGTGACTGGGCTCAAGAACCTTGTTTCCCCCAAACTGGTAAGATAACAAGAAAGCAGTTATGACTACTGGGCTGATGACGACCAGACTGAAATTAAGAGCATTGTTTAGACTTCACATCACTGTGCTTTGTGATCTGCACCAATAGAAATGCCTTTCTTCCATGGATGCCATAGTTCCCCTCTCTTTCTTCAAAATACCCCTGCCTTTGTGTCCTCATCAGAGCATTATCTGGACTTCCTTCTGAATCAGAACCTCCCTAGAAGCTATTTTTCCTGATCTCAAATAAATGCTTGCTGCCTCTCAAAAAAATGTTTTTTATACTAAATAATATTTGTTCATTATAGATTGCATCTTTAATTTTTAAATGTCTGTTATCTTGATCACAATGAAGTCTACTTGGTTGAATTATTAATGAACTACATGCTGACTAAATTTGATATGATTCTTTCATAAGTCAGAGCACAGTATTCATGCATTTATAATGTATAGCGGGGTCTTGATTTTTTAGAAAATACTATGTGAAAAATTATGATTATTAAGGAAATAGTTAAATTCAAAGAGACTCCTTTTTTTTTGTCTTAGAAAATTAGAAGCTAAACTTTCAAAATAAAGCTTTAGGGTATGTAAAATTGCATATGACCCATTCTATTAGATGGTACCATAATCCTAATAAATGTCTTTATTTAAAAAATTCTCTCCTTTTGTCATTTTTAGGATCTTTTTTCAAACATTGTTTATCAAGTTTTTGAGAGCATCAATTTACAAGTATATATCTTTATGCATACATATGTTTATATATGCAAATATACTTACACATGCACATATACTTTATCTAGGATCTTTTTCAGACAGCAAAGCAAATTAAATTTTTCTGTGCACCTAACTCTCTACATGATTTTTAAGTGTGTTTCTCCAGCATTAGTAATTATAAAGCCCATAATATTTCTGGACTTAAATGGACATATCTCCATTTCCCTGAGGAAGTTTCTATTTTTTTTCTCTTGAAAAATGTTGGAGGCCAATAGGTTAAAAACAAAGATTTTTAATAAAGATGAGTTCGAAATACTGATAAAATGGATTATTATTATTATACAGGAAATGGAGAAGATTAAACTGATTGGGCTCTCTTCAATGTTGTTGACATGGGAGCCCCATTTTTGTCTGAGATAGGACATTTTAAATCTTTTTGGTATGTAAAATAGGAAAAATTGCATTTGCTGCTAAAGTAATGCATTATTTAGCATACCTGAATAAATCCATTTAAATCATCTGAGAAATGCAAGTAAAATAATGTTTGTGTTCCTTCAGTTGAAATCAATGTACTACTTCTATTTACTTTAGATCTATAATTCCATGGGCTTGGGGGAAGAAAATTTTATTTTCTAAATATTTGGTGCAAGTAAACATCATCCTAGATACAAAACAGAGCTTTGAATTTGGACCTCATAGTCCAGCATTAAAAGTAAAATAAAGCCCTAGCCAGTTAGGCTCAGTGGCTACAGTATCAGCCTATGGACCAAATAAGGGTTGCAGATTTAATTCCAGTCAAGGGCAAGTATGTTGGTTGCAGACTCCTCCCAAACTTGGGTCCTGGTAAGGGGCTAGGGCAGGAGGCAAACAATTGATGTGTTTCTCTCACATAGATATTTCTGTCTTTCCCTCTCTTCCACGCTCTCTCTCAAAAAAAAAAAAATTTAAAAAGAAAAAATAAACCACAAACCCTTGGTTGAGGATAAAAAATAAAGTAAAATACATGCATGGAATTTGTCCAATTGATTTATAATTTATTTAGGTGAAAATTAGATTTAATGTGAAATTTTTACTACAAATATAGTTTTCATGTTTTATGTTGAGGGAGTGGAGTGGAGTATGTTCTCATATTGACACTCTTGATAAGAGTATATATGACTTGAGCATGGCGATGATGATTAAGTATGATTTTTTGAGGTCAGTTTGTAAGCTATCTCTTACAGTTGCTTTGGTGTATTTCTCAATTTGTATAAAGAAGCCATCCTTCTACAACCTGTGTTTGATAGTGAGTATTCTTTGAGTATTCTTTTTTTGTTGGGGATATATGCGAAAATCATAGCATTTTATTTATTTTTTGCATAGGAATTGAGGTTTCTATTCCATGAAGTTAGAAGGAAGAGAATGTTACTGACAGGAAGAGGTAGCCCCCTGCCCTCCCCCTCCCCTCCCCCCCAAAAAAAAAACAAAAGACAAGGGGAACTCAAAAGGCTGGCTTTAGTGTAATCAAGTAAAAGTCTTTATTGCTTGTTGGAGGACAAATAAGAAGTTGTTGAGTACCAAAGTGTTGGGGCAAGAAAAGAAACTATTCAGAATGTCAGCAAGCCAAAGAGTTGGTAAATTGGTGTCTTAAAGTTGAAAAAGTGCAGAACTCAGGCTTCTTTTATATTAGTGGAAGTTTAAGGTCAAGTCAAGAACAGGTTGATGACTGTGGACATCTGATGCCAGCAAAGGTCCAAAGAGATGGCATCACATCTTTGCTTTTGTTGACCAAACTCCTGCTCCAATCATTATTTTCTTAGATACTTTTCTTATCTTCTTGGGGAGCTAGTTTTATGCTAGAGGTTGTTTCAGTAATTCCTAGGCTACAGGTTAGATACTTTTAATAATGACCATTTTTACATACAGAGCTAAGCAGAAGTTGCTAACTGGGAGAGCTTAAACAAGATGGAGTCAGAAAGAAGGGTTATTTCATTTTATTAGCTAAAGGAGAAGAAGCTTGGCTTCTTCCTTTGGGTCCCACTTCTCTTAGGCTGGGACCAGAAATATCTGGTTAGAGGAATTTGCTGTTAGACTTGGATAATATATAGAAGAACTTTTGGATAACTGGATAAAC
Source organism: Pipistrellus kuhlii (assembly GCF_014108245.1). Classification (NCBI taxonomy): domain Eukaryota; kingdom Metazoa; phylum Chordata; class Mammalia; order Chiroptera; family Vespertilionidae; genus Pipistrellus; species Pipistrellus kuhlii. The sequence goes on from NW_023425562.1 coordinate 66,788,276, forward strand.
TAGTGTTCTTTTTTTCAAATCAGAGCAAAGAGCTATTAACCCAGAGCAATGATTCCTAGAGAGTGGTCCTCAGACCAGCATCAATCTGGAACTTCTTAGAAACACAAATTTTCAGGCCCTACCACAGACAAACTGAAAGGTAAAGTGTAGGGGTGGAGCCTTGGAATTTGTGTTTTAGTAAAGCCCCCAGTAATTCTAATACAAATTTAAGTCCCTTGCCTTCTTCTGGTATCCCTTGAGCTGAAGAGCATTAAGGCTTCATTACTCATTTTTCTTCTCTCCCTTCTCTTCCTACGGGAGAGGTTAGACTTTTAGTAGTTTAGATTTTTATGATGCAGAATTGAGAGGGAAGAGAAGATTAGATTAGAAATAAGAGATGGATTTTCTCAGGAGTTGCTAGATGAGAAGTTGCATTGATAGGGTGAATGGAGATGCAACTATAGAGTCTGCAGTTGAATCCCAGGTCTGCCACTTATAAGATGCTTGACTTGGGCCATTTATTTGGCTTCTCTACACTCAGTTTCCTCATCTGTAAAATGAAGATAAAACAACAGTAATAACTTAAAGAGATATTATAAGGATTCAATCAGTTAATTTATATATAATGTATGTAACTGTGTTTCATATTCATTAGCTATCATTGCTGTATTAAGCATATTCTCTTTATGGATTTGAAAAAACAAGCAAAGAATCTCAGTGATTTAGAAATTAATTTTTGATTGATGGATTTTTGCTTTGCTTAAGAACACTTTTTAAAACTAGATCATATAGGTCAGAGCTTTAAGAGGGTCTTAGGAGAAAATACTTTTCCAATTAGAGCTATTTTAAAAGGCCTTCACAATCCAAGACAAATTAAATGTCCTGTTGTTATACAGCATATACACATTTGTTCTGCCATCTTTCTAAATGTGATTATTCGTGAGATTCATCTGTATGGTTGTGGGTAGGTAGCTGCATATTATTCACTAGTGGCCTGGTGCATGACATTTGTGCATTCAGGGGGGTCCCTCGGCCCGGATTGTAAAAGGGTGCAGGCTAGGCTGTAGGACTCCACCAGTGCATAATCGGGACTAGGGAGGGATGTGGGAGGTTGACCAGCCAGCGAGAGATCATGGGAGAGCTCCAGGACATCTGTAGCCAGTCTCACTTAGTCCTGATTGGCTGGACCCCGGCCACAAACTAACTTAACAGTCAGAGCATCTGCCCCCTGGTAGTCAGTGCAAGTCATAGTGAGTGAGTGAGCAACCTTAACATATCATTAGCATATTATACTTAAATTGGTTGAATGGCCGACCAGATGTCTGGACACTTAGCATATTACGCTTTTATTGTATACGATTCTCATTGTATAGTATTTCTCAGGCTGTGAATGGTCAATTTTTTAAACTATTGTGCATGTTCATGAAAAGGCAGTATTTTAGCTCTCACCTGTTTGGCTCAGTGGTTGGAGTGTAGGCCCCTGGACTGAAGGGTGGCGGGTTCTATACCAGTCAAAGGCACATACCTCGGTTGGTTACAGGCTTGATCCCGGACCTGGTGGGGCCCGTGCAGGAGGAAGACAATTGATGTGTCTTTCTCACATAGATGTTTCTCTCTCTGTGTCTGATACCTCTCCCTTCTATTCTCTTAAATATATATATATATATATATATATATATATATATATCTCCTCAGGTGAGGATTAACAACAACAACAACAACAACAAAAAAAAACACACAAAGAAAAAGCAGTATTCTGAATTTTCCTATAGTAGTGTTCTGGGTCTAAGCTAGGGGTGTCGAACTCAATCAGAGAAGGGGCCAAAATCTAAAATCCAGCCTAAATCGTGGGCCGAATGGTTTACTGAACAGTCATAAACTGTCATTGTGATGGAAACGCAGCGGAGTGCAGTGATGACAGCGCGGTGCGGGCCACATTGCAAGGCCTGGCGGGACGGATTTGGCCCGCGGGCCTTGTGTTTGACATATGTGGTCTAAGCCATTTGTTAATTGTGCTCTTCAAATATTCTCTATTCTTTTTTATTCTTTTTACTTACTGCTTTATGTGACTGAGAAAGTTATGTTAAAGTGTCCCAGGCTGGAAGGTGACTTGTTTATTTCTCCTTGGAATTCTGTGAAATTTTTGCTGCATATATTTGAGGCTATTTTGTTTTATTTTGATAGCTAACCAGATTTAAATTTGTCATATCTTCCTGCTAAATTGAAACTGAACATTATGAAATTACTCTCTTTATTTGTACTTCCCCTGATGGTGAAGCATTTTAGTTTTTTGTTTGTTTGTTTGTTTGTTTTTGCCTGAAATTTCATTATTGATATATGTTTTTCCTGGGTGTAGCATCATAGCATTCCAGGTTGACATTTATTTCCTTTTGGCACATTAAAGTTATCTCCTCACACACACACACGAATGCAATTACCTTAGCCAATGTTCAAACCCTGACTAGAAACATTTTTAATTTTTTTTTTTTTTTTTTTTTTTTTTTTAGAAACTGTTTATTTTCCATCAACCTTATTTCCGTTAAGAATTTGTGTAAGAACAGCTTAGGACCACTCAGTGGTTGTTGCTACCCACTCAGTAGCCTGAGCAGTGGGGGCTGCAGACCAGTCTTCAGTGGCAGGCTGAGCACTCCAGTCTTCAGTAGGAAACTGCTGAATGGGCACGGAGGGCACCTGCAGGCCTTCAGACCAGTCTGCGACCTCAGGCTGCGCAGCAGTGAACTCAGGAGCAGGCGCAGTCCATTCACCCTGAAACTCCTCCTTAGTCACAGCCTTTTCAGCAGCGGCCTGCTCTTCCTTTTCAATCTCCTCAGGATCTCTGTAGAAGTACAGATCAGGCATGACTTCCCACGGGTGTTCACGGGAGATGGTGCCACGCATGCGTAGTACTTCCCGGGCCAGCATCCACCACATCAGACCCACTGAGTGAGCCCCCTTGTTGTTGCAAGGGATGGCAATGTCCACGTAGCGCAGAGGAGAGTCTGTGTTACACAGAGCAATGGTGGGCAGGTTTACATAAGACGCCTCTGTGAGAGGCTGGTGGTCAGCCCTGGGGTCAGTCAACACCAGAAGTCTTGGCTCCCGGAAGGCTGCCTGGATCTGGTTGGTGAAGGTTCCAGGGGTGAAGCGGCCGGCAATAGGAGTGGCTCCAGTGGCAGCAGCAAACTTCAGCACAGCTCGCTGGCCAGTATTCCTGGACGATATGACACTGACGTCAGCTGGGTTTTCAATGGCAACAATGGCCCGAGCTGCCAGCAGAAGCTTCTCCCAGGTTCTCTTCAGATTGATGATGTAGATGCCATCGCTTTTCCTCTTGTAGATGTACTGCTCCATTTGGAAGTCAAGGTTGGTGCCACCTAAGTGGGTTCCTGCTGCAAGGAATTTGAGGACATCCTCCTCCTTCATTTGCAGGACATCAAGCGCTCCGGACATTGTGAAGTTTCCCTTTAAGTTACGTGGGAACCGAGAACGACGCCGTATGGAGGCCTCCCTGGGTAGCGCGGAAAAGCAACATTTTTAATTTTTGACAGTAAATAAGGGAATAACTCTGACACCAGCTGACTTGAAGAATAAGGAAATTTACTCTCTCTCATAATATGAAGTCCAGAGTGACAGTGGACTTCAATGTGTCTTTGGCCATATTCTTTTTTCTTTTCTTTTCTTAATAACATAACATATTTTACAGTTACTTTGACATACAATATTTTATTAATTTCAGATGTACAACATAGTGATTAGACTAGTGCCGATCTGACACCATACATAGTTATTATATTATCATTGACTGTACTCCCTATGCTGTATTTTATATCCCTGTTATTATTTTTATAACTAGCAATTTGTACTTTTTAATCCCTTTCAACTTTTTGAGTCATCCCCCAAACCCTCTCTCATATGTCAACATCTCTGCATCTCTGAGCCCATTTCTGTTCTGCTAATTCTTTATTTTGTTTTATAGATGCCACATATAAGTAAAATTATGTGGTACATCTTTCTCTGTCTGACATACTTATCATAATACCTTCTAGGGCTATCCATGTTGTTGCAAATGGCAAGAATTCATTTTTTATGGCTGAGTAATAATATTCCATTGTATATATGTACCTCATCTTCTTTACCCATTTGTCTATTGATGAACAGCTAGGCCGCTTCCATATTTTGGCTATTGCAAAAAATTGCTGCAGTAAATATGAGGGGTCCATATTTTTTTCAGATTATTATTTTTCCATTAAATTAGTATAAATACCCCAAAAATGGAATTGCTGCCTTTTATGGTCGATCTTTTTTAAATCTTTTGAGAAACCTCTATATTGTTTCCCATAGTGGCTGCACCAGTTTTCCACTCCACCAACAATGCACAAATGTTCCTTTTTCTCCACATTTTTGCTAACACTTGTTTGTGATCTTTTAGATAATTCTTGAAGAATGTAAGTGTACACCCTTCCCTCAAACTTGCCACATATAGCAAAAGGACATAAAAGCAACATCTAGGTGGTTGGAAGAAGTAATTCTCTTGAGTGAGTCACTAACACAAGTGTCTGTTAATGCCAACCCCAAACTCCTAGGACAATTGGGGTTTTCAGGTCGGATCTGAGATGCCATCTCCCTCTGCTCATCAATTTTTAGACATTTGGATCTAATTGCATTCCCCAGAAATTACTTCTAGAACATTTGCTTTGCACTTTCACTCCAGACCTCTGCTCATTGTATTCCCCTCACTTAGGGTGCCTTCTTTTAATAATTCTAGCTATGTGAACCACTCCTTTCAGAAACCCAGTTGAAATATTTCATTTTCCTAAAATATCTTCAGACTAACCCAGGCAAGCCAGCGACCCAAGATCCAATTTCCTTTTTGCACTTCTTGAACACTAGTTGAACATCTCTTTTTTGTAAAAGTAAATATGGCCATGTTTATTTAAACATTTGAATCTTATCTCCAGCCCTGTATTTCAAGCTCCTAGTCATTGTAATTTCCTAGACAAGCTTGCTAGTCTTTGCAATTTCCTCCCCACCTTAGCTCTATGCCTCTGAATGAAGCACAGTTTGGTGGATGCTTAATAAACTTTTTTTTGATTGATTGTATTATTATAATCTGATAGTGAAAACATTTTGGAGAGAGAAAACAATTTTGGTTAACCTAAGTGAAAATTACAAACGAGGAACTAACCATGAATTTTTAACAACAACAACAATAAAAATATGACATGGAATTTATGTTTGTTGTAGATACATTTCCCTTTCAAGGCTTTTCACAGAGATTCAGCATTTTTTTTTATTTCTTTGACCTATATTCTGACTCCACTTCTCATCTCTTTTTGCCTCACCCTCAGGTGGGGCAGGAGAGTTTTTAAAATGGAGCTTTCTCTAGGCTGCCCTCTCCCTCTTCAATGTGTTTATATATTTTTCTTCTTAGAACTTCTGGGAAGAATTCAGGCCTTTTAGAGTTCTTGCTCTTCATAATTAAACCTTTACACCTGTGCCTTCTCTTTGCATCTGCCCAGGCTCTGAGGCTCTGCCTGGCGTTCAGCTGTCACTGGTGAAAGTGGCATCTGGCTCCCAGCTTGACACTTTCACTCTTGTACCTTCAGTTTTGCGTTTTAACATCAGCACTGCTGCTTTAACAAGATTTCAACAGGTCTTTTGGCTTTGGTAACTTCCAAACATATTGTGTGGTGTGATGTGCTATTTGTGTTTGTCCTTTTTCAAGTCAATAAGTGTAGGGAACTAAGAAACCTATTTCCTTGAATAAGAGAATTGTGATGGAAAGTAGCTCTATTATTCCCACCCTTCTTCTTAATTCAGTTTTCTCACTTGTGTCTTCTTTCTAAAACTTCCATAACATTTTGTTCCATAACTTTATTTCCTCAACCACCCCTATCAATATTTTTTTCAGTTTTGAACTTAGGAGGTCATAAATCCACTAAATATACTGAAGACTCTTCAGTGGCTTTCAAAGACTTTCCAAAGTATACTAAAAGAGCCCCCTCTCTCAGATTAGTTTTTATTTATTTATCTATCTATTTATTTATTTATTTATTTATTTATTTTTATCCTACAAGCACTCTTTCTACATAATCTGCCCCTCTTTTTCTCTCCTCTACACAGTCACATAAAACCCAGTTAAGCATAATATTGCATTATAATTTTTATTCAATCCATTAGGACTTAAAAGACATTGCTTAAAAATACCCCATCTTGCCAAAACCGGTTTGGCTCAGTGGATAGAGCATCGGCCTGTGGACTGAAAGGTCCCACGTTCCATTCCAGTCAAGGGCATGTATTATACCTTGGTTGCTGGCACATCCCCATTAGGGGGTGTGCAGGATGCAGCTGATCCATGATTCTCTTATCGATGTTCCTAACTCACCTTCTCCTTTCTTCTGTGTAAAAAATCAATAAAATATGTTATTATTATTTTTTTAAATAGCCCATCATGTACTTACTCATTCAAACTTTCTCTCCTGGCTTTTCACCCATGTTTCACCTTTATATGCCAATGACTTTCCTTCCTGCAGATTCTGGCTAAATCTTCTGAGTTTTGCTGTGAGCTTTCACTTTTAAGTGCCCCATTGCTACTGCCGATGCCCCAACAGTCCTTCATAAAAGACCTGGGAGTTTTCTCTCCTTAGGTCTGGTTATCTATCACAGAGGAGCTTATTTTGTTCAAGGTGGATAAAACAGCTGTCATTTGTCAAAGATTTATTGTGGGCCAAGCGCTTTTAAAGAGAACTTCTCTTTAGTTATTTCATTTAATTTTAGAATGACCCCATGATAGATTATTATTCCCATTTTGCTGGTGAGGAAAACAAAAGATTTCAGGCAAAAAAAGATTTTTGTCTGAAATCTTTTAATAAGAAGAGGAGAATGGATTAGGAATACAAAGAGTCAGCTTAGTTTCAGTTCTTAATTTTAGTTCTTAATCACTCTGCCAAATAGTGCATTATCTCACCTAGCTTTTGACAACTCTAATTGTAAACACAGCATTATGGCTCATTTTAAAGTATGATTGTAATTTTTTAGTTTATAAGCACAGTGGTCACAATTTAGATGATAGCCTTGAGAATTGTACACTGTATATTTGGAACATTTCACCAAAACTTGTTAATATCAACAACAGGCTCTCCTGGCTCTTTCAAATAAGCCCATTTAATTTATTAAAGTTGGCCTCTAGCAAATATGTCATTTGTAGGGAAAATATCGTAGGCAGGACCACTCATTGTGTTTAGAAACTCAAAGGAAGCATTTCAAGTGTGTATGTATACAAATATATATGGATGGATAGGTAGAGAGAGAGAGATAACATTGAAAATCTTTATCAGCTGCTAAGCTCCTTAGTATACAGTGATAATAGAGTTTCATCTGTCACAGGTGAGGTGTTGGGTTGTATGTGTCCTGATGTTCACATTATGTTTTCAAAATAATTTGGCAGAGATGAAAGCATTGGCAGGTGGGTTCCAGCATTGGCAGTTTTCACTCTAAGAAATCAATCGACAAAACACCAAACAGCAAAAATAAATTACTCATTGGCTGGTAAGTCCTAAGCCCCAGACGCTGTTGATCATCCTGGCTGCTGGCTGCTTGCCAACCATAGGGCAGATGGAAATACTGGCTTCAAAATTGTTCCTAGCCCTGGAAGCCCAGCATGACTGGGGATCCTGAGCATGGCTGAAAACTGTTTCTGAAGTAACTTATCTTGCACTTATCAGTGAATTTGCATATTCCAAGAGAGCTGTTTTGTTGTAATGACTTCTGAACTAGTAAAGCTCATGTTTCCAGGCCAATTTTTTAATACTGTGATTTGTATTGGCTGTTATTTGAATCAATTTCCGTTTAAGGAACACAAAAAAATTAATTGGAAATATTTACTTTCTGATCTAATATTCATTGTAGTTTGGCTGGCAATGTGAAAGTAGGAATACAGCACCATGTCATGCTATTATTTGTCCTAATATTATGATAACCCTTGCCCCTTAAAAAAAAAAAAGAAGAAGAAGAAGAAGAAGAAGAAGAAGAAGAAGAAGAAGAATTCTTGTTATATTTATCTTCCATTACAGTGTAGTTTTAATAATGCATCAGAGAGTAGATTATTGACCTGCATTTCCTAGGCTTATAATAGCTACCGGAAAAATAAGGGCTGTAGGAAAGCTAGCATGGCCTCACCTGCTCCCAATATCCTGGTAAAATAACCAGAATATGGGATTAGGTTTTTCTTTTGGATAAACTATACTCATATTGCTATATTGAATTTTGATGAGTCTAAAACAGCACTCTGCTTAGGTGTCCTGGATTAGAGCCCCGGGAGAGAGAGATTTGCCACAGAAGATGACTTGGTGAACAGGAGAGAGTGAAAATAGAGTCAAGTGTCCTGGAGCTTTGTCCTCCAGACTAGCCCATCCCTGTCTCAGAATAAGTAAAATAGAATATACATTTTTAGACTTTGTCTTTTTTACACCCTTTTCATCCAGTGCCATTCTCCCTTGATCAGTGTAGAAAACTACAAATTCTAGTTTTCTGACTACCCAGCCTCCACACACATGCTTTCCCCCCTCCATGTTTACTATTCTCTTCTGTTCCCATGGTTTTTCTTCAAAATACAGGTTTTTAGACTTTCTTTCCATGAAATGAGAAGTTATATTTCTATCTTGCAGAAAATATAGCAAAACTATTTTGAGTAGAGAGTTGGGGTGCCTAATTATTAGGGGGTGGAGATAGCTGTTCTCTTTTACAGTGACATATGAAGGGTTACTGCATTCCACTCACTACACAAAACACTTTCCATAAAAACATCCAATCCATCCCCACGCTAAGACCATTTGCATTTTCTGTGGGACATAAAATGATTAGGAAGGTATTGAAAAGCAGTTTGCATGTTTTGATCATGTGACTTGCCTTTGTTGACTTCTAAGTTGTTATATCACTCCCTGAATATTAACAAAAAGTCCTATCATGCAGATGACATCACCAATTCATGTTATATTAAATAGTAGAAATCCATTAAATGATATAAGGCAATATTATAGTATCTATTAAGATACCTTATTGTGGTATGATCCTGATGAGTCCAGGACTACCCTCTGAGAAACTATATTCAGGTGCAACCAAGGGGAAAGTATAAGAAATCTGCAGAGACTTTTATTCACCTGTGCTTCACAATCAGCAAAGCGTTGCCCTGAAGCCGTCTTTGAAGAACCTTTCTGTTTAATAATGGCTTTGCCCTTCAATAAGAAAAATGTAGGCAGCAAATCTAGAGGGTGAATTAAGGACTTATTCACTTTATACAAACACATTTCTTAAACATACAGAGGCATACACTTCTAAAACTCTACTTTTCAGACTTCTCTAATATTGATTGGTAGAAAAAATAAAGGGAAGGAGAAAAGTAAATACATTTAAAGTTAAGGCATTATGAGCAATTGACAATTTGATATACTTCTAACCTAAAGGTAAAAATCCATTACCTTATAATGTATTAATAAATCAATGGAAACATGTCAGATAATGTATAAAATGATGGCGAACCTGCAGCCTTTTAGAAATAGATTTTTTGTGAGATATAAGCATGCTATACAGATATAACTAGACAGATGACCTCCAGAAATTAGAGTAGGATTCCTTAACTTACGGTTTGTTAAGTGTCTGTGACTAGGGACCATCAGATCCTAGAATAGGGTTTGAGGGTATGGCAGTGGGAACTGAAGCCCCTGGGAACAATCAGCATTCTTATAGTAGGAACTTGAGTCCCTGGGAGTGTATGGATAGACATCAGTAGATTTGTGCAAACCTTAAAATCAGGGAAACATTGTGGACAAGCCAATGGTATAATTTAACTGTATTTAGTCTTTTCTTCTTGGTTATGCTGGGTCTTTTATTAACTTAATTAGATTACAGTCAAGGATACCCAACTGAGTTGCAAATAGCAAAGAACAAACTCACTTTCACAAAATGGAGATGTGATTTCAGTCATTTAAGGGATTAAAGAGATAGCGAGAAAAGGGGGAGGCAGGGAGGAGAATTTACGGAGGGCTTAACTTTATTGGTGGTGAGGAAGTAGATTTGACCTCATTTTGAAAATACTTGCCATCACTCACTCATCTGGATATATCTGTGTGAGGAGTGGAAGGCTCTTTTCACTTCGCCGTTTGTTTCTACCATGTCATTTAACATCTTCCTCTTGTTTCTACACCTGTGCTCCTAGAATTTTGCCACTGACCTCCATTGGAGAGATGTTGTAAGGCTTGAATCATTAATGGTTATGCAGTGCTTTGGAAATAGAAAGCATTGCATCAGTGCTAACTCAGATGCACCTCGGAACTGCAGCATGCCCAGTACAAAGTGAGAAGCATGTTGTCAGAAGTCCTCATGGGGCCTGGGATCAGTCAGGCCTCATACTCACATCTGGTTGAATTAGGGTCACACATTTGAGAGCACATCTGATTGGACTTGGCTTGTGTATGCTTCTGTTAAAACATTATTTTGACATTTTGTGTGTTCATTTGTTGGATAAATTTAAGCCCTTTTGTAAGCAAAGGAAACTAAAACCCTACTGCAAGCATTTTCCAAAGATGGTGTCAAGCTGATTGAGGATGAAAAATTGATCTACTGAATTAAAATGTTAAAATGGCATGTTTACTTTACTTGTTTTGCCAGATATAAATAGGGCAATGATTCAGGAAAAGTCTTCATTAGAACATTACTTATCTAATATTTTGACACTCAGCGACAGCTTTTCTCTATCTCTGTTGCTCTTTCTTGCTTTCTCTCTTTATCAAATCTAACACTGACTCACCTCCAACCTCCAAAACCACATATAACAGTGTGAGACCACACATGATAACCCAGTGTAAGTAAATAATCTATCTACAGTAATTAGTGCTAGGATTAAGACTAGAAATAAGTATCTTGACTTTCCCATTCAGTAATTGTATGTATGTGAGTATTCTTTGATCATTTCTAAGAAAACTCTCAAATAGCTTTATCAAACATTCATTCTTCCTAAAAGGACCTGAGTTTTTCATTCAAAGATCTCAGGATAAAGCTGACTGGCCATGCATTTAGGGTGTGAGGATCACCAACTGAAGCATCTTTCATGCCACCCCAAGACTCACTTCTGTGGTCTACTTAGTTTTATGAGTTATCACTTCTTCCCTTCAAGTCTACATACCTCTTTAAAATATGACTTTAACAGATAGACCTAGGTGGGTATGTGAGTGAATATATATATATATATATATATATATATATATATATATATATATATATATATATATATATATATTTAGAGAGAGAGAGAGAGAGAGAGAGATGTATAGAAAAAGCACAAGAGCACCAATCCAAATAAACTTCTGATGTTTAAGTAATCTAGGTATCCCTAGTGAAACAAGCTTCTTCTAAATAGAAATTCAGATGATAAAATTGAAATTCATAATGGTGATCCATTTATAATGGTGGAAACCTAAATATTCCCATTTCTTTTTTTCTTTTTTTAATTCTCACCTAAGAATATGTTTATTATTATTATTTTTTTTTTGAGACAGAGAGAGAAAGAGAGGCATCACTGTGAGAGAAAACATCAATCAGTTGCCTCTCCTATAAGCTCTGACCAGGAATCAAACCCACAATGTAGGTATGTGCCCTAACCAGGGGATAGAACCTACAACCGTTTGATGAAGATGCTCCAACCAACGGAGCCACCCAGACAGGGCCCAATTCTTTTTCCTCTTTTCCCCAAATAGTAGTCACTTCCTCTGACTTTGGAGATTCCTAAGTCTAGTATTTTGACTAGGTATTATTTTCTTCTCCTTGACACTCCCAAGTCTTTATCCTCTGTCAGATTGTGCCTGGGAATGCATGGGTGAGACAGAGATGAGGAGAAGCATGACTCAGTTGTCTTATTTATAATTCTGAGTGATTGGGAGTGCTAGGCAAAAGCTCTCCTATGCTACAAGCTGGCCATCAAACACTATTACTCTGAAATAATGCTAAATAAAGTAATCAAGGATTTGACTGTTCAGAAGTGGCCACAATAGACACCAATTTGATCCAAGTGCTGAGTGTCAGATTATTTTGTGTATAAACTTTTTCTGTGTGTTTTTCCAAAGAACATCAGCCTTGAAAACCTATTCATGCACCAGACTCACAAAGTAGGTGTGCTGCTTTCAACTTTAATGTGACTAATCTAGTTTGCAAACACAATGGATGGCCCTGTCTGTTTATTCATTCTTTCTTTGTATTAATGGGCCTACGGTACGGAATTAGGGACTAAAAAATCGGTGTCCATAGAAAAATGATTGAAATATTTAGTGAGTCATTTTTTAAAATTATATTTTATTGATTTTGTACAGAGAGGAAGGGAGAGAGATAGCAAGTTAGAAACACGGATGAGAGAGTCATCAATCAGCTGCCTCTTGCATACCCCCTACTGGGGATGTGCCCGCAACCAAGGTACATGCCCTTGACCGGAATCGAACCCGGGACTCTTTCAGTCCCCAAGTCAACGCTCTATCTACTGAGCCAAACCGGTTTCGGCTTTAGTGAGTCATTTGATGGAGCCTGTAATGGAGCCTAGAAAAGTATTCCTCCTAATTCTCTGTGGTGATCTCCTTATAATTAGCTAAACCATGTTTACCTGTCCATTCAATAAGAATGTATTTACTGTGCTTCTACAGTCTGTCTGTCTCTGTCCTATGTTCTTAATATTTATCACTGGGTAAAATAGACAAAAATCTTTACCTTTAACTGTATCCATCTTTCAGCTCTGCTTTAAGCCTATTAGAATATTACTTTATATTAGGAATAGGATCAGCATAGCTTAGTACACATTTTTGTTGCATGAATGAATCTGGTCTGACTTCTCTTGGCCAAATCCTTGTCCTTTCACATTTTACTTGTGGCTCTTGATCTGTATTGTCTAATAACGTTCAGTGATAATGGAAATATTCTCTGTTCTCTATGCTGTCCAGTATGGTAGCTACTAGATGTATGCAGCTTCAAGACCTTGAAATGTGGTTAGTGCAGCTGAGGAGTTGAATTTTTAATTTTATTTGACTTTAACTTATTTAATATTAAATTCCAATAGATGCACATAGCTAGTATCACTGTGTAGGGCCATGCTGCTCTGTGGTCTCTGTAACATTAGAGGCTGCTGCTGCTCCTCTTTGGCAGGTTGCTCCTAAGGAAAATTCTGGGTGTCCAGGGATCCAGAAATCTGACTGCTCATGTGTCAAGTGTCAATATGTAGGAAAGTGCATAGCCAGGCAGGGAGAGTTGGATTCCTGGAGAGGATGTCACCTGGTAGCCACCTATGCAGATGTTTGCTGCCCAGGAAGGCTATAAGAGCTCCTAAAGGGAGTTTTCAGCTGGCAAGAACTCTGACATCTCATATATGATCAGAGTCCATGAGGCTGGACTAAAGGGGGACCTTTAAATACTAGGTTACTTTTCAGAAGCAGAGTTATTTTTCCTAGGAGGGCTTTTAAGAGGGAAACAATACATTAGTTTTGGATAAACTGTGCCATTGGGAAGGATTTCAAGCACAGGAAACCAACATAGGCAGTTGTTTATAAATAGAATTGGGGTTCAGAAAAGAAACATATTTGTAATAAAAGAACTTATTCTCAAAATCATACAGCAAACAGCAGCAAAGTCCACGTGCTATTGAGTCCCCGTGAGCTAAAGCGGCACCTTCCATTCTTCTTGCCTGGAGCTGGCTGGGTTGAGAGCTAGAGGTCTTTGCTTTTTTCAGAGATTCAGTGATTCTCTGTGAGTGCTTTTAGGAGAAAGAAACTATCTCTTAGAAAGCAATTCAATATAAACACATTATACATCCTGTCAAGTTAGTTTACACTACCAGTGGCTAATTCTCTCCATTTGTGATCACTGTCTTAAGCTTTAGTTTCATGAAATCAACCACAGTGAGGCCTGATAGAGATGAAATATAGTGACATTCTAAGTCAGGGGAATCTGTTTGGCATAAATCTAGGCTAAAAATCTGTGGGGCTGAGAACCTAAGATTCCAAAAGGGGCAAAGCTGACTTGGGCAGTTGAGTGTGTGGCCAGGTGCTAGAGAGAAAAGCAATGATTTAGGTTAGGGGACTATGATAAGTTCATTTCAACCCTTTCCTGATGCCTTCACAGCTATTTGTTGGATCGATTTCTTGCAAGGCGAGTGTCCTGGGTCATTTTAAAAGTCTTTAAAGTTTATTGGTTATCTGGAAGTTGTAGATCCCTATATACATGAAATTATTTCTCAAAATAACCTGGTTTAAATGGATTCTTATTGTTGCCCTATATAGTCTTATTGGTCAAGACACTAACTTCCCTTAGTACCTTCATACATCAAAGGATTCAGGGGAGTACATGAAATGCAAGGTACATTTTTTCTGAATAAAAACAAAATCTCTCTTTGTTCGTACTTGTTAGAAATGGAAACATAAGCACTTTATACTTATTTTATAGGACAGTGGATTATCATTTGGGTTGGTACAAGATAAAAGATGAGTATCAGAATTTTAGAGAAGTGATTATGTTTTGATAAGCCACATTCAGGATTCTATAAAATTATATTGGGAGATTTTTTATACAAACCACATAATGAATGCCTGACTATGCTTTCTTATGGCACACATTATTACTCTCTTTTAAGTCCTGACTGTCACACTTAAAATTTAACTACTTCCTCAAATCTTTGCCTCTCCAGTCTCCTCATTTTTTTCATCCCTAGTAGTACTAATCACTTCTAATATACTATAACATTTACTTCTTTATTTTATTGTCTTACCACTCTCCATTAATCTCCACTTAAGAAGGGATTTTTGCCCTAGCAGTTTGGCTCAGTGGATATAGCCTGGGCCCATGGACTGAAGGATCCCAGTTTTGATTCCGCTCATGACATGTAACTTGGTTATAGGCTTGATCCCCAACCCTGGTAGGGGTCTTTGCAGGAGGCAACCAATTGATGTGTCACATTGATGTTTCTCTCTCTGTCTCTCCCCCTCCCTTCCAGTCTCTCTAAAAATTAATGGAAAAATATCCTCAGGTGAGGATTAACAACAACAACAACAAAAGGATTTTAGTTTTTTATATTAGTGTACCTTCTTACTTAAATCACTCCTGGCATATAGCAGGTACTCAGTAAACATGTGCTGAGTGAATGCAGGAATCTTTTTGGCTGGTAGGGACATGTCATATCTAGACTCTGAAACATTAAACTTATATGTGGCATCTTCTATGAGGATTTATTAGGATTTTCTTGGGAAATGTGGCAAAGACTAGTCAGTACTCACCCAGCTCATTCTCTTTCTTCTTTGGCATCCAACTAGACTGCATTTCCCATTTGTCTTTCATTGGCTGACACTAGGTGGTAGTGTTCTGGCCAATGAAACGTGGATGAAAACAATGTGTGTCACCTCCAGATCAGTCTGTGATAACCTGCCTTCTCAGTCCTCCAAGTCCTTTGCCTCTTCTGCTGGGTTGAATGAAGCTGACCCCCAGAGCAGCCTTAGGCCTCTTTCTTGAAGGTGGCCAACTGCGTCAGAGGGCAGTTTCTGTGTCCTCCAGAGAGCCCCCCTGAGGGGAGTACCCATTCACCCTGAACACACACAGTGGACGTTAACATCAGCATTGGTGTGACAATACAGGGAGTAAACCTGTCTGTATTAAACCACTGAGATCTGTTTTGCTCTGTTACAAAAGCAGTTAGTGTTTCCCTAACCAGGAGCATGAAATTTTTCTGTTTATTAACAGAAGGATTGACATTTTGAAAGGAGAAGAAACATTGCTGTAGAGTGTGACTGTGTTAGTGAAACAAGCCTAGTGCTCCTTGTTATAGACTAATGTGCTAATTTAAGGAAAAAATTCAGCTTTAAAATGCAGCGAGAAAAAGAAATCCTTCTCCTTTTCTAATAAATTAATTGACATGCTTTCCTTTTTATTTATTTGCTTTTTTAAAAAATGGGTTAACTTCTTTCATGGAAGAGATGCATTAGGCTCTGGAGAATTTTAGCAAATACCCAGATAATTTTATTTTATTTTTTATTTGTCCTTTTTCTTTCTTTCAGAAACCACCCAGTGTGTTGCGTTTTAGAGACATTTTAAATTAATTGAATGTTTGTATCAACTTGTTATATTCAATAGTTGCCCCCAGGAGAGAACCAAGAAACACAATCTTATTTTTCAGTTTATTTGCTCTAAGTTTTTTTCTTTTGTATTTGTTTCCTGAAGTTTTGTTCATGTTTCTCTTTTACATCTGGAGTGTCACTTGTGGTCCATATGTTACGACCTAAGGAAGCTGGCACACCGTGTTTCTGTGGAGACACTGACCTCCTCCAGCTTTTGATCTCCCATCAAGCAATTTCTTTCTTGGAACAAGCATTAAGAAGAAATAAAAAAACAAAACAAAAAACAAACCATGGCTGAAAAACAGGTCTTAATTATAGTGGATGGAACTGTTGAAGTGGAAAAGCTGTCTGAGAATATGTTTTCTTTGGCTGAAGGTTCCTTTAAGTACCCTTAGGCCTCATCTAGGTGGCCGTGTCCCTTTTCTTAGAGCCCCGCTGCCATCCTCCACCACCTTGAGGCAAGCTTCCAATGGCTGATAGTGAGAGCACCCTTCCATCCACGTGAAGTGAGTTTATACCATCATTGCATATAAAATGTTTAGCCTGGCTTTTAAAAAAATATCTGCAAAGGGAAGTCTAATGAAACCAACTTTGGTTAACTTGGAGGCTTAATGAGCTTACAGAATAGAGAGAAGATACTTTTTAAGTGCCAGCAGCTTGGTATTTCCTGCTTTTGGTATCTGCTTCTGCATCCTTACTGCTTTGGCCTCTGATTTTTTTGTTTTTGAACTTTTCATTTTCTAATGCATTGTTTAATTGTGGTACACATAATATAAAACTGATCATTTTAACCATTTTTTTAAAATTTTATTGATTATGGTATCACATAATGTTCTCATACCCCATTCCCATCCCAACCCCCTCCGCACATATGCCCCCATCCCCCTGTTGTCCATGGCCACTGGCTAGGCCCATATGCATGCACACAAGTCCTTTGGTTGATCTGTTGGCCCAGAAAGGAACTCACTACAGACTGATTAATTGGTTTCTGATTTTTAATAAGGCTGTAATGATCATACTGCCGAGGCTGTCCAAGGTCACCCTGCAAGACCCCATTTACACAGGCTAGTCGGGCTGGAGGAGCTCAGGTAAAAACTAATAATGATTAAATGTGTTTATATTTGGTTTTCAATTATACTTTTTTAATTGCTGATACACTTCCTGCAATAGAGTTAATTTTTAGTTCTTACCTGGATATAGGTAAGGGAGGAAATGGGAGGAAATTATGAGTGGAAGGAAAAACTCAGCTTGATATTAAATATCCCCATAACCTTTAATCAGAAATGCAAATTGGTGTTTACTCAGATGGGGAATTGAAAGTTTTATTTTATTTTATTAGGATCACACATTAGGATTTGAGTACTATGCAGATTAATTTATTGGAAATAAATATGTATTCATCAAAATACTGTGAACTAAATCTATGTAAGTATACATTATTCCAAAAACTTTATTTTAAATCTGTATGTGCTTGTAGACAGCAGGTTAGCATATTCTTAACAATGCTAGTAAAAAACTGGCATTCTAGGAATTTCTTAATAGTATTCATTCAAACAAGTAAAACTTGTTACAGTTTCTTGATATTGTAGAGCAACAACATGTACAATAGTAGAGATTGTTTTTATTTACAATTCCCCTTTGGACAACTTTGCTAGTAGGTTAATATTTTTTTAATATATTTTTATTACTCTCAGAGAGGAAGGAAGAAGGAGAGATAGAAACATCAATGACCAGAGAGAATCACTGACTGGCTGCCTCCTGCATGCCCCCTACTGCGGACCAAGCCCGCAACCTGGACAAGTACCCTGAATGGGAATCGAACATGGGACCCTTCAGTCCACAGCCAATGCTCTATCCATTGAGCCAAATCGGCTAGGGCAAGTATCCCCAGTACTATGCATGAACTCCCATGGATGCATAATAATAGCAATGAAGATTAATGTAACATCTAGAATAATCAAAATAATTTCACCTGTAGTTTTAGGTATTTGCATTTTTGTAAGTATTTTTCTGGAAAGTGTCAGCAGGAGGGATTTTTGCTATTTTGAGTAAGGAGCTTTCTTTATTTTGTCCCTGATGACCTCTTAAGCATTCACTTGGCTCTCTGGCTACTTCCTTCCAAAAACTTGTGGGATGGGATGAACTGGGGGCAATGGCATTCAGTTGGGATTAAGTGACTTTTTCACAGCTGCACTGTGACCCAGGAGAGAACAGTCACACCATTGACTCGGCTCCATTAGGCTTGTCATTGCCAAATCTTGGGCAGTAGAGAGGGGAAAGAGCCAGTTTTGGAATTTGAATCCCATTTTGGCATTTACTAGCTATGTGACTGTGGACAAATTATTTAACCTCTATGATCATTTTATTTATTTATGTTATTAAAAGATTTTATTGATTAAGATGAGGATTAAAGGAAATAATATGAATAATATATTTATATAAATGTTGGATTTATTTTATCATTAATTTTGATTTTTAACATATTTCATATTTGTAATAAAGAATTAACCTTGCCCTAAGGGAAGATCTGGCCTTGGTCTTTGGCTCCTGTTTGCTTGGAAGCCTTGGGCTAACTACATAGGAACAATGTGATGTGCCTGCAGAGTGGTCATGTTACCAGTAGGAAGAGGTCCTAGTCCCGACCTGTTGCTTGTGGGAGTGGGATTCTTGTGATATCCCAAGAAATGGAATTTTTGAACACTTGCAAGAGAGGATGAGGTATTGTAGAAAGCTTTATTTCTGTGACATCAAACCCCTGAGTTTTCAAGGTCCCATTTCCCTTAGTTCTCCCAAGGAAGAAGTACCATCTTGCTTTTAGCAGGGCTAAATTTAGGGCCATTATCCAGAGCTTTTGTTCCATGTCTACACAGTCCATTCAGAATCTGCCTAGCATAGTTGGTCTTCCCAGTTGCAATCCATCAGTCCATTGTATGTGGGGTCCGCAGAGCCATTGGGCTATGGAGGAAACATGGGCAAATGCAAGGAAGCAGGAACAAGAGAGTCCAGCTAGCCAAGTGCACCTAGAGAGCAAACTTCTTTGTTTGGGGTATTATGTATCCTCATTTTTTTTGCAGATTTGAAGGGATCCTGCCTACTCTGGCCAATGATCTGTTTCCGGGTTTGACTGACAGATATATTTCTTAGTCATTCTGACTCATTATGCATATATTCATCTCCCCTTTGTTGGACCCCTTCCCCCAGTGACCTGCAGGAATGGGCTGATGGTTCCCTGGGGAGTGTGAAATTGCAGCTTCCTGTTGAAGCTGCACACATGACATGCATATAATGTCTGGCCTCCTTCTTGCTCCTTTTTAAAATATTAATAATTAGCTAATTACGATGGTAACAGTTACATAGACATAACCTTGTGGTGGAACTGACCACACATCAGTTATACTATGGGACTGGCCATGCCATATAGACCACCCATGTGGCTTAGTCATCCTGTAGACTGAGTTCAACCACATGGGTATTCAATCAATCAATCAATCAACCAATCAATCATGCCTATGTAATAGAGCCCCAATTAAACTCTGGCCACTGAAGCTCAGATGAAAGTCTCTGATTGGTAATACTCTGTGTTTTTACACATCAATGTGGGAGAGTAATATTTCCTGACACTACAGCAAAGGACGATGGAAGGTTTTTATTTGGACCTTTCCACACTCTCCCTTATGCATCTCTTCAATAGGCTTATTTTGATCTGTATCCTTTCCCTCCCTCTAACTAACAATAAATGTGAGTCTAATCATTTGTGAGTTCTGTGAGAACTTTTAGTAAATTTTCAAACCTGAAGTTGGCTTTGGGGCACCTCAAATTTGTAGTTGGTATCAGAAGTAAGGGTGTTTTTGGGGATTATGCTCTCAAACTTTGGCATCTGGCTAACTCCAGGCACACATGAAAGCCAACGTTCTGTATTGTACCCACTACTAGGCATGCTAATCATTTTTTAGCCAATTTTGTACTCTTTTCTTAGAAACACTTATATGCCAAAGGTTTAGAAATTTTCCCAAATAATACATGACTTCAGAGCCCTGGACATGGTGCAAAAAGGTAGATAATTGAGTGAAAATCGACTAATGTGATTTGGAATATGGGCATTGAGACTCAGTTAGTGGATGTTGGTCTTCAATCTGTCAGATCACCTGGACTTGAGGCCTGTGGCCAATAACTGTGAGGCAATCAGAATTGTCTGTGTTCAACAGAGTAGACAAAGGCAGTTTATAGAGAGCATGAAGAATGAAAGTGACTTGAAGAGAGAAGTAGAGCCAGTAGCTCAGGCCTCACAGGATGAGAATGGGACAGGTCACTTTTAGGTTTTTTAAGACCCAATGTTTTCCTCTATGCTTCCTTTTCATGACTTTCCTTTATATTCTTTCAAATACCCTCTACTGAAGCACACAAGTGAGGGTTCCCATTCCAGACAACCAAAAGAGTATTGGTAAAGACATCCCCTATGATGTTGAGGTGATTTTAAAATGGCCAAAAAAAAGATAGTAGCTAAATATCTGCATTCAATGAAAAACTCATCAAATTGCCAAAACATATAAAAATAGCAATAGATACTCAAAAATATCTGAAAGAACTAATTTATAAGGGGATTTTATTAATTTCTCAAGTGTTCAAAAGATTGTGAGAAATATATATAATACTAGAGGCCCAGTGCAGGAAATTCACACATGGGTTAATCCCCAGGCCTGGCCTGAGATCAGGGCCAGTCTGTGGGGTGACTAGCAGGGCAATTGGGGAGCCCAGTTGGCACCTATTTGGCCTCCTGTTGCTGCACACTTGACACCCCTATCCCCCCCACTGCGGCCGCTGGTTGCTTCCCTCTGTGGGGCAACTGGTGGGGTGATTAGGGGATGCCTCATGTCACCCACCTTGGCTGGCATGGGGCCTGCTGGCTGGGGGAAGCTCCTGCATTGAGCCTCTGCCCCCTGGTAGTTAGTGCCCATCATAGTGACCAGTCATTCCAATGGTATTTCTGCAGTTTGGTCAATTTGTATATTAGGCTTTTATTATATAGGATAGTAAAATATACATTATATATAAAATATTAAAATATTGCTAATAACCATTGTCAGATTGTTGTGAAAACATCCACTTGTGTACATTTTTGGGCATTGTAAAATAATACTGTTTTTTTGAAAAGCAACATGTCAGTGTGTTTTTCAGGTGTAAACATAATTGGATTCTTTGGCTGAGTAATCCTATCTTGGGAAGTCTTATGTACATTTTCAGAAATATGGAAAAATTTTACATATAAAGTTATGTAATTTAAAAACAAAAAATGAAACTATTTTCTTTTCAGTGGGCAGTGGTAAAAGTAAGCCACTCTGTTTCAACTTGCTAGATTATTATGCAGACATTGATGAGCATTATAAAGATTATGTAGCAACAGGGAAAACTGCTTGTACTTTGCAAGGTGAAAAATAATAGGGGATATAAAATTATATCTATACCATAATAAACTTGTCTAGGAATAATAACAATAGTTATAGTGGTAATTTATTAATTAACTATAGATTAGGTACTTTTTGGGACTTTATGCATATGATTCACGTAAATTTCACTTTGGGTGATATTATTTTTATTCTCATTTTATAAATGGAGAATCTAGACACAGAAAATAGAACCAATATACCTAATACTCTGTATCTTGAAGTGTTATTCCATTTCAGTCCAGCTGGCCTGATAACAACTGGGATACTGAAACACAATTCTCACTTTAACCATATGGCATTGGTGTCAGACTCTGCTTGTCCAAAGCTCAAGTATCCACAGGACTCCTCTTACTTGAGACGTCACCCACATTTTGGCAGTCTCCAGACCATCTAGACTTATGATCAATTGGCTATACATTCTAAAGTTCTGATGATCCCCTCAGGTTTGATGATTTGAAAGAATAACTTACAGAACTCAGTTATGTGCCATACTTAAGATTATCGTTTTACTAGAGGCCCAATGCATGAAATTCGTGCATGGGTAGGGTCCCTAGGCCTGGTTGGCAATTAGGGCCAATCGGTGGGGTTACCAGTGGGGCAACTGCGGTGCAGCACTGGTCCACTCAATAGCCGGTCCTGGACCCCTATCTCCCCGCCACCACCTCTGGTCGCCTCCCTCTGCTGGGCAACTGACCAGGTGATCTGGGGGTAGAGGGTACCCTTCTGTACCCATCTTGGCTGGCCTGGAGCCTGTGGGCTGGGGGAAGTTCCTTTGTTAAACATCTGCCCCTCTGGTGGTCAGTGCATATCATCGCAACCTGTTCCACCATTTGGTCTATTTGTATATTAGGTTTTGATTATATAGGACTAGAGCCCCAGTGCATGGATTTGTGCACTGATTGGGTCCCTCATCTTCTGGCCTGTACCCCCTCAGGAGATGTCTGTCAGGTCTATGGGGATCAGGCCGAAACAGGCAGTCTGACATCTGAGAGATGTAGTAGTGTGCAAAGTGACAGGTGGCTGGGAGAATCCCAAGCCCGACTGGGCACCACAACACTCCTGCTCATCCTGGCTCTGCTGTGCCTACTGATGCCATCTGGTAGCACTGCTGCAGACATGGGAAGGCTCTTGCCACCGCAGCTGTGCTCACCAGCCCTGAGCCTGGTGCCTGGCACCTATTGGTCAGCTGAGTGGCATTCCAGTTGTGGAAGCACACTGACCACTAGGAGCAGCTCCTGTGTTGAGCATCTATCCCCTGGTGGTCAGTGCATATCATAGTGGCCAGTTGAATGGTCTACAGGTTGCTTAGGATTTTATAAATATAGATCATAAAGACACAGATCAGGAATAGCCAAATGAAGAGTCCTAAGAGCAAGGTGTGCAGAGTGGGAGGAAGCAGAGTTTCAGCCTTCTCTGCATGGACTACAGGCTTGTGGGCCCCCCAGCTCATCCACATGCTCATCAACAAGGAAGCTCCGCTGAGTCAGTGCCTGCTTTGATGGGGCTTTATTACAGAGGCATGCCTGCTCAGGCCATTGGCCCCATGATTGACCTCAGTCCCCAGCCCCTTTTTCTCCATAAGGTCAGGCTGGCCCAAAGTTGTAGGTGTCTAGTTATGTGTGGTTTCCCAGTGATCAGTTCCCATTCTGAAGCTATCTACTGGCCCCTGAGTGGCTTCATTAGCATAACAAAGACGCTCCTTCACAGGAAATCCCCAGGGTTTTAAATCCTCCATACCAGGAACTAGGGACAAAGATCAGCTATATGTTTCATTGTATCTCAAGTGTTATTCAGAAGTAGGAAAATTCATCTTTTGTTCCTGAGGAATCATTAGGTTCTCTATATAATGACAATCCAATGAAAAGAACTTTGGTTTCTAACTTTGGTCCAGCCTCTTACCACAAGCTCTGCTTCTAGTAACTCACAAGCACTGTGTTTCTCTGCAGGTAACCTCACCCTCCGGGCCTCAGTTTATTTTTTTGTAATGACTTCTTAAATTACATAAAAAGTTTCTTCTACTTTTAATTTTTCATCACTCCTTGGTTTCTAGATGGCTTATATCATAATTAGAGGCTATTTGAGATTTAGACCAAAGCCCAGAAGTCATACACTCTGGGTCTGAAGTCCACCTTCAGCATTTCCTGTGTGATGTTGGCTCATTTGCATAATCTCTTCAGGCTGCAATTTTCTCATTTGTATAATGGTGTCTACCTCATAGTGTTGCTAAAAGAATAAGATGTGACAATGCAGGTAAAAGCTTTAGCACTGATTTTGGCAAAAATATCCAGTAAATGTTCTTGTAAGTAATTTATATTGCATCAAATTTTTATATGATTTTTAAGTTAGATTTTCTCTAAAATAAAACTTAAATATATCAAGGATGTATAGAACTTTACTTGAATATTTATAAAAATCTGAGTGATATTACAAGTAACATAATTAAAAAATAAAGATATCCAAAATTTGGGGGAGAAAAAGAATATTATTATTTGCCCTATAACAAAATACTGTTATTATAGGTTACCCAAATTGCTATGAAAGAGAATGTTATGGACATTTTCACTGTCACGAAAGAATTGCAATCTGAGTTCAGAGTATGCAAATTTATTATATGTCATTCAGGAAGAGATAATAGAAGTCTTAGAACAAACAGTCTTAATGTGAATGGAAGAGCTGAGGTAGTGACTATGCGATCAGTGATGAAAACCAGATGAACTAGTAGACCTAGTCAATGGAACCACCTAACTTAAGAGTTACAAAGTAGCCTAAACCTGTTTGGCTCAGTGAATAGAGAGTCCATCTGCAGACTGAAAGGTCCCAGGTTCAATTCCAGTCAAAGGCTTGTACCTTGGTTGTGAGCACATCCCCAGTAGGGGGTGTGCAGGAGGCAACTGATGGATCTCTCTCTCATTGATATTTGAGTTACAAAGTAGATTCCCCTTAGAATGTCTGGTGTTGCCATATCTCAGCCCCGGGGCTTTCAGTTATATAACAAACATTCTATAAAAATACCTAAAGTGAGCCCTAATTATTTTGCTCAGTGAATAGAGCTTTGTCCTGCAGACTGAAAGGTCCTAGGTTTGATTCCAGTAAAGGGCATGTATCTTGGTTGCATGCACATCCCCAGTGGGAGATGTGCAGAAGGCAGCTGATTGATGCTTCTCTCTTATCAATGTTTCTAATTTTCTAAATTTTCTATCCTTCTCCCTTCCTCTTTTTTTTTTAAATATATTTTATTGATTTTTCACAGAGAGGAAGAGAGAGGGATAGAGAGTTAGAAACGTCGATGAGAGAGAATCATCGACCAGCTGCCTCCTGCACACCCCCTACTGGGAATGTGCCCACAACCAAGGTACATGCCCTTGACCAGAATCGAACCCGGGACCTTTCAGTCCACAGGCTGATGCTCTATCCACTGAGCCAATCCGGTGCCGGCCTCCCTTCCTCTTTGTAAAAATCAATAAAATATATTTAACAATAGCTAAAATGAAATACTTGTTTAAATGAGAAGGTATAAATTATATGATTCCTTTCTGAGAATGTCAAGTATTTTTTTTCCATTTGCTGGCCTATATTTTATAAAGACAAAGAAAAGTTTACTTTCAAAGTTAATTTACTTTTCAATAAGCCAACAGGATAAGATGATGTTAGGCATAGTGGGAGTTTCACTTTTAGCCTTTTTTTTTTCTTTTTGACACTTTGGACAAAAACTAATCAATGTTGCCATTATAGTATACTTATTAACTTTAATATTTTTCACATGTGTCCATGAGAAACCAATAATATTTAAAATGCAGAAATATTCACGAATATTAATATTACTAAAATTCAGAGAATGAATCATAATTCTTACAATCAATACATGTTTATCAGGTATAACATTTAAAAGGTTTATTTTCTCTATACTTTAATTTTGTATTATCTACATTTTTTAGTAATAATTCATGGAATTCTTGGACAAACAAATAATTTCATAAAGTCCAAATACTATATTTTTCTGATGTTGAGATAAGTTAACCAATCAAGGTAAAACAATGTCTACATACTTACTGTTCATTTATTCTTTCACGCATTATTTACCTAATAAAAGTATAAAGTGCTGGTGGAAGGCAGAGCACAGGGTTAGCTCTGTGAGAAGCCGATGAATATAGAACATTGTGTAAAAGAGATAGGAAATGCATCCACATAGCTGTAGTCAAAGACATCAGGCCTAGAACAGTTATAAGAAAGAAAAATAAATATAGTATGCCTTCACTCAGTATATACTGAGAGAGAGATTCTTCTGTAAGAGTTATTAACTACTTAGAGGTCAGTGATCATTTATTCTTCTTCCAAACATTACTCCCCTCCTGTAGATATGATATAATTTCATATCAGTGGCCTATTGAAGTGAATGTTTTATTAGAATTTCTTCAAGAAGACCAATGACCTGATTTTTCACATATAAAAGCTACAAAGTTTCTCTTTTAGTTATGGGCTTAGTCTCAGAGAATAAAATGTACTCATCTCATATTTGTTCCTTTATGCTTTACTTCCTCATTCATTCATTCATTCATTCATTCCACAATGTGTGTGTGTGTGTGTGTGTGGATGAGAGAGAGAGAGAGAGAGAGAGAGAGAGAGAGAGAGAGAGAGAGAGAGACTTGATTTTTTGTACTAGAGCCTTCAACTGAGGAAGATCTTCTCTCAGAATGGCAGATATTTTACTTTTTCTTGGGAATTTTGGAGAATCAATTATGTGATGTAATATTTTGCCAGCCACAAAACTATCTGTACCATTTAGAGTGATCAGCTTTAGAGCCTCTAAAAGAAATTCAATCTAAATATTCTCAGTTATATATGATGTCTTCATTATTTATTTTATGCTTTATAGATTTTGATGAGTTATAAATCTTTTCAAAGAATATTAAGTATTATCTATGCATATAGATGTGCATCTATTTATTTGTCTATAACATCTCTCTATATCCATATTTAAAACATATTTCTTGTGTCTAATTAAAAAAGGTCATTGTATTTTTTTAATTTTATTTTTAACTCACTATAGGGTAATAGGAAGTTGCAAAAATGATACAAAAGGTATCTTTGTACACTTTATCCAGTTTCCCCAAGTGGGGAAATCTACATTTTATATTAATGTATCACAACTAGAGGCCCAGCGCACAAAATGGTGCATGGGTAGTGTCCCTAGGGCTAACCTGGGATCAGGGCCATTTTCTGCCCACTTGCCAGTCACTGGCCACCTCTACTGCTGCCAGCCACGCAGTTTCCCTTGCAGGCCCTCATCCCACGCTGCCACCACCAGCCAGCCAGTTCTCCTCCCTAGCCTTGGGTCCCACCCCACTGCTACCACTAGCCACTTGGTTCTGCCCACCAGCACCCCACATCAAAGTTACTGTTCTGGCTGTTACACTTATGGTATGGCCTTTTATTACAATATATAAGACTTGAGGCCCAGTACATGAAAATTTATGCACTGGAGGAGGGGGGCCCTCAGCCCAGCCTGCCCTCTTTACCAGTCTAGGAGTGCTCAGGGGCGGGAGACTATCAGGGGAAGGATATACCCCCATCACACGTCTGTTGCTGCCGCTGCCAGCAGCACAAAGCCTTGACAGGCCCTGGTGGCCCACAGCAGCTGGGCATTTGACATCTGAAGCTTCCCTGCACCTCCGGCCAGCCTTGGACAGCTGGGGGGCTGAGGGTACTGGGGGACTCCAGAGGCTCAGTCATGCCATGCACCTGCTGCACCGGTGGGGCGGAGGGGACTGTGTGCCACCATCTCTGAGGGTGTGGCAGTCAATTAGCATATTCCCTCCTTATTGGCTGTGGGTGCCACCATCTTTATGAGGGTGCGGCCGTCAATGAGCATATTTCCTCTTTATTAGATATGATACCAAGCCCAGGAAATTGACTGTGTTACCATGTGTGTACATAGTTCCATTCCATCTGATCACATGTGTGGAAATACCACTAACATGTACAGAAAGATTACCTTACCATGAAGATCTATTTAATACTATACATTTTGTAGTCACACTCATCTCTACCTCCACCATCCCTAACCCTTGGAAATCATAAATTGATCTCCCATCTCTGTGATTTGCCATTTTGAGAATGTTACAGGATCCCCCCAGAGTTATTTCAAGTCCAGTTCCAGACCACCATGATACAGCCAGTATCTCTATAGAGTAAATCACACAAACTTTTTGGTTTCTCTAGTGCTGTCCTCAGCAAACTGCGGCTCGTGAGCCACATGTGACTTTTTGGCCCCTTGATTGTGGCTCTTCCAAAAAATACCACGACCTGGGTGAATCTATTTTGAAGTGGCATTAGAAGAAGTTTAAATTTAATAAATTTAGCTCTCAAAAGAAATTTCAGTTGTACTGTTGATGTTTGGCTCTGTTGACTGAGCTTGCTGACAACTGCCCTAGTGCATATAAAAGTTATGTTTACACTATGGTGTAGTCTATTAACTGTGCAATAGGATTAAGTCTA
The DNA here is from genome assembly GCF_014108245.1 of Pipistrellus kuhlii. Classification (NCBI taxonomy): domain Eukaryota; kingdom Metazoa; phylum Chordata; class Mammalia; order Chiroptera; family Vespertilionidae; genus Pipistrellus; species Pipistrellus kuhlii. Next base: position 66,816,327 of record NW_023425562.1, read on the forward strand.
AAATGTACATATCATAATTTAAAAATACATTATTACTAAAAATGCTAAACATCATCTGAGCCTTCAGTGAGTAATTATCTTTTTGCTGGTAGATGGTCTTGCTTCAATGTTGATGAAAATGCAGTATCTGTGAAGCACAATAAAGTGAGGTATGTCTGCATATAAATGGAATCTTACAGTAGGTGACCTGTTGACATTGAGCCTTTTTCACTCAGGACAATATTCTTGAGATTTCTCTAATTCATTGCATGTTTTAATAGTTTGTTCCTTTTATTGCTAAGTGAAGGCATACCTTATTTATTGAGCTTTGTTTATTGCACTTAGAAAACATTGATTTTTTATTTTTTATTTTTTACAAATTGAAGGTTTTTGGAAACTCCATATTTATTGATGCCATTTTTTTCAACAGTATTTGATCACTTTGTGTTGCTGTGTCACCTTATGGTAATTATTGTAACATTTTAAACTTTTTCATTAGTATTATATTTGTTCTGGTTACTTGTGATATGTGATACTTGATGTTACCATTGTAATTGTTTTGTGGCATCACAAACGATGTCCACATAAAACTGACACATGTGTGTGCTCTGACTGCTCCACTGGTCACCTGTTTCCCCATCTCTCTTCGTCTCTATTTTCTGAAACACAGTGATACTGAAGTTAGGCCATTTAATAACCCTATCATGGCTTCTAAAAGTTCAAATGAAAGTAAGAGTGGCGTGTCTCTTACTCTAAATCAAAAGCTAGAAAAGATTAAGCTTAGTGAGGAAAGAGTGTCAAAAGTTGAGATAGGCTAAAAGCTAGGCCTCTTGTGCCAAATAGTTAGGCAATTTGTAAATATAGGGGGGAAAATTCTTGAAGGAAATTAAAGGTGTTACTCTTGTGAACACAAGAATAAGGAGAAAGCAGAACAGCATATTGCTGATATAGAGAATGTTTTAGAGGTCTGGGTAGAAGATCATACCAGCCACAACATTGGGCCTGAATGGGCAGTTGGACATCTCTCAAGGGATCCCAGATTGGAGAGGGTGCAGGCTGGGCTGCAGGACACCAAGCCTCTAGTATATCCATAACCCATGGACACAGAGAATAGTGTGGTAAAGGCCTGGGACAGAGAGGGGATGGACTAGAAGGAGTTGGGGGAGGGGGGCGGGAAGAGTACATCTGTATAACTTTCAACATGAAAGATAAATTTTAAAAAAGAAATATAAATATTCCTTAAGGCTATAGCTCCTATAGATAGTAATTCCTCTGTTGAATATACATAAAGTAAATTGAAGGAAAGAATTCTCCATTCCAGATGCCATTAAGAACAGTTGTGGTGTAAAGAGGACAAAATAACATTAGCAGGCATTTGGAAGAAGTCGATTCCAATCCTGATGGATGACTTTGAGGGGTCAGGACTTCAGTGGAGGAAGTTAGCTGCAGATATGGTAGACATAGCAGGAGAACTAGAATTAAAGTGGAGCCTGAAGATGAGACTGAAGTGCTGGAATCTCAGGATGAAATTTAATGAAGAGTCACTTCTTATGGGTGTGCAGAGAAAGTATTAATAGTTTGTTGAGATGGAATCTACCTCTAGTGAGGAAACTGTGAAGACTGTTGAAAAGACAATGAAGGATTTAAAATATTACATAAACTTACTTCTTAAATCAGAGGCAAAATTCTATTTGATTGACTCCATTTTTTAAGGAAGTTCCACTGTAGATAAAATGCTATCAAACATCATGGCCTGTTACAGAGAAAGCATTTGTGAAAGAAAGAGTCCATGGATGGGGCAAACTTGACTGCTTTCTTATTTTAAGAAATTGAGACAGCCACACCAGCCTTCGACAACCAATCGCTCCGATCAGTCAATTGCCATCAGCATCAAAGCAAGACAGCCAGAGGTTATGACTCACTGAGAGCTCAAATGATAATTGGAATTTTTTTTTAACAATAAAGTGTTTTTGAATTAAGGAATGTACATATTGTATACCTAATGCTATTGCACACTAAATAGACTATAGTGTAAACATAATTTTCATATGCATTGGGAAATAAATAAAATTGTGTGATTCATTCTATTGCAATGCTCTCTTTATCTGGGTGCTCTGGAATGAACCCACAATATCACTGAAGTATGCCTGTCATAGGCTATAGTATAGGTAAACTCCAGTTTGCTTAACCATTCACCTTCTAAGGGGCAGTTTGATTGTTTCAGCTTTTTGTAAAGTTGAAGAAGTTCTCTATCTGTATTTACTCTTCTTAGATATTTTTATTATGAACTTATATTAAAAATTTTGTCCAACTTTTTTTTTAAACGAACTTTAAAAAAAATATATTTTATTGATTTTTTACAGAGAGGAAGGGAGAGAGATAGAGAGCCAGAAATGTCGATGAGAGAGAAACATTGACCAGCTGCCTCTTGCACATCCCCCACTGGGTATGTGCCCGCAACCAACGTACATGCCCTTGACCAGAATTGAACCCGGGACCTTTCAGTCCGCAGAACGACGCTCTACCACCGCCAAACCGGTTTCGGCAAATTTTATCCAACTTTTAATGCATGGATTGACATGGTTATGTGTTCTGTTTATTATTTTTTTTTATTTTTAGCCCATTACAGTAATTACATTGATTTGTTTAAAAGAACATTTTTAGTAGTTATTTAATTCATGATTGGAAGTTAGTCATTCTAGTACAATAATAAACATTGCATCTATGATCAATTAAATTGTTGAATGTATCTGAAAGGAAATTTTAAAAGATTAACCCTATGGAATCTGATACAGTGTTGATATTAAAAATAAGAAAGGAACAGACCCATACAAGTTCATGACAGTACACAGGTTAACTTAGCTTCCGTTCAACTATATCACTGTTTCCGTCTATTTCTTCTTCTATTTATTTTTCTGTCATCATCTCCTTTTCTTTGTAAAGCTGGATGGTCCCTGACTTGACAATTCCCAGGGAGTCCAAAATGCAGGCCAGCAATGGCCAACTGCATATTTAGTGGATACAAATTAAATGATGTAATATTCAAGTAGAACCATTTTGTTATTAAGAGAACACAGGGTCTCCAGTTTCAGCAGCCTGTCTCTGATGGAGATATGGGGCAGAGCAAAGGCAAGATGCAAAATCAGGGTGCAATATCACTGTGCAATCCTCTGCATGCTGGGATAAGAACATTTAAAGCACAAAAGAAAATGTTTCAAAATACACAATGGTCGGATGCTGCTTTCATAGGACAATGCTATTAATTATTGACAGAAATGACCAACTGAGAGAGGCTTTTTCTCACTTTGTCAACTTTTATCAGCGAGAAGAAATCTGACTCCATTGTGATTGATCAGGAAAGTGGCCTAGACCCATTCTGTATAAACCACTGCAGGCAAACCCTGCCTCCCATCCCACTCTGGCCTGCCTGACATGCTTAGATTGTGTTACTACAGGAGGAAAGGGAAGAAATATGGGCCCATTGGTTCATTTGGGAACCATAAAAGCTCAAATTTAGTAATATAAATAAATTCTATAGAGATGGAAGGCAAGATGGATTATCATTATTATCCAGTATATTTATAGCACTTTATACTTTGCAAAGGGCTTTGCAATCTGGTATAATGTATCTGTGGGGGGCTAGTGGATGGAAATGTTGCAGGCTACAAGGAATAGCAGTTAGCACATCCATTAATTGTACTCCGCTTACATTTTTTAGTGTCTGCATTATTCACATGAACTCACCTGTCTTATTTTATTTTTTTTTTTACAATGGTTTTGGGTAACTGTTGTTAATTACTAATATAATTTTAATGGATACATTTAAATTTCTTTGGTTTTAAATTTCCTGGTACAAACCTGATTTTATATGAAGATGTTATTGCATAGAATACACACATGAGAACTGCCTAAATGAAGACAGTTTTATTTATAATAAAACAGACTAACCTAGCCTTCATGGCTATGCTTAATGGTTTTCATTAAAGATTTCCAGGTTTTGACCTTTGCTGTCTCCTTCAACCCTCCTTCCTCCTTAAATATGCATAGATGCCAGTGCTTTGTGTGTTTCAGTGGCTTTATATGTATTGGTCATCTGTCCAGTTTACTTCAAGGTAGTCACATTTTGAAACTTCCTGCTCTGTTGCTTCCATGAACCCCAATGTACATATCAGCCTATGCACTTTGTTTTAGATGGAAAGAACTGTCACTGTATCCATGAACACACCCCAGTCCTTCTCTGAGTAGAGATGGTCTAGTAGTGCAGTGGTCTGCAAATCACAGCTAGCGAAATGTAGTTTGCCGCTCTGTTGACTAATGAGTTTTCCAATCATTGGACTAGACTAAATGTTACCATATAGTTGGAAGCTATGAGGATTAGGCAATTGTGGCATATTGTGTGCAGAGGTAAAGGGTGCTATATGACAGTAGTCGGCAAACTTATTAGTCAACAGAGCAGCAAACTACGGCTCTGGAGATGCATGTGGCTCGTGGGCCACAGTTTGCCAACCATGGGTCTAGTGTATTATGCATTCAGTGCTGGGGGAAATGTTCCAATTGTTCTATTACTCTTGTTCCTATTGATGGCCCCTCCATCAGCCTGGACCAAACTATTAATTCTCACAGAAGTGAATTCAGGAATTTTGAGAGATATATCTAATCAATATGAATGATTGTATTCTGTCATGTCAATGGTTTCCTAGTTCTTTTCATCAGGATATCACAAGCTGCATAGCTGCATGACTTCCCTTCCTTTCTCACTGCAATTAGAGATAACTTAGGACAGCAATTAAGGACAGTGCTCAGCACATAGTAGGCCCTCAGAATGTGCATACTCACCAAGGAGCTGAGCCCCACAGGGTGCTTGCATGAACTGGAGGTTGTATTAGCTCTAAGTTTCAAAATTATATAACATAAAATTGTGTCTCAAGTGAGTCATGAGAGAAGATTTAAAAAACTGGAAAGTTTAATCTGTTCACAGCTGTTTTCCTGACAAAGGCAGAAAGAAATTCAACAGTGCATTTGTTGGAAAGAATCACATTTTACTCTGATTAAAAATATGCTGAGATTTGCTTTTTAGGGCAACTTCATAATTGTACCACCCATCAGTTTTTAAATAACTTGAAAAAAATGTTCTGTACTTCTAAATGATTCTTTGAGGGTCAGAAATTTAAGGCAGATGTTTTAAATCAAAGGCAGTGTTTTGTAGCTCTGAATATTGAAAAAGCTATGTAAAAATGTTATAATGCGAAAAGAAAAAAGCCTTGTGCCTTGTTCAGTGAGTAACCAACTCAGAGCCTTTCTATTCAACTTCAAAATCCTGAGTGTTTTTAGCAAAACTATAGGGTGAAAATATAATTTGTAATCAGCAAGATCTCTAATTTCATGTTAACACTTAATTACAATGAAGAAAGGGTATGTTCTTTTTTATGAGAAAAAAATAACATTTCTTTAAAAAAGAGCAAATTTATTACCCAGAATTTTAACCTGATTGCAGCTAAGAAAAAACAAAGATGTCTAAAGTTATGTCCAATAAAACAAAACCTAGTCACACACACACACACACACACACACACACACACACACATATATATATATATATATATATATATATATATATATATATATATTTCTCTTACATTCAGCTTATTTTAAAATGTAGAAAATAAAAGGAAAAAATAAAATGTTAAGGTCTAAAAATGATTATTAATTTCTAGTGGACACACATCCATTTGCATTAATTGTAATGTATTTACTAAAGTAAATACAGATATAAGGCTTGGGCCTACTGTTTGTGTGCAGAGAGCCTCAGTTAAGATATGAAGAAAATTAAGTTGGGGATGCCTCCAATCTCCTTTTATTCATTCCTTTTCTCCACTAACTTTTTACCTAACTATTCCAGACATTTCTATCATCTTCTGAGCTTAGCGCTGTTAATATCAGTTGCCAGAAAGTTAAAATTGTACATTTTGGGGTGAAAGAACATGTTGTTAGGAATATTTAAAAATGTTTATATATTATTGTCCTGGCTAGAGTTCTAAGTAGTTAGAGCATAGGCTCAGCAGAGTTAGGGGTTTGATTCCTGGTCAAGGGCATGTACCTGGATAGCAGGTTTGATCCTGGCCTAGTTAGGGCAGATGTAGTAAGGAACCAATAGATGTGTCTCTCTCACATCAATGTTTCTCTTCTCTCTCTCTTTCTTTCTCTCTCTCCCTTCTTTTCCAGGTTCTCCCTCCCTCCCCTCTACCCTCTCTATAAATCAATGGAAAAATAATCTCTGATGAGGATTACAAGAAGAAAAGCTTGTATATTGTTAAATAATATTGATACTTTTTTAAAAGACAAAAAATCAAAATTATTTATATTCTCAGTACTATAATTCAGCTGACCCTTCTTGTGTTCAGTGCTATCTGAGCAGAGAAATAATTCTGAGATCTAGTTTTGCACATAGCATCCTTATGCTCTCACATTTTTCATAATTTCAGTTTAATCTGAATTTCTATTTCCTCAATTTAATATCCACAGTCTATTAACTCTTTCCCCATTTGGAGATATTTAAATTGTTTAACTTTGAAAATATTGTAGCTCATATTGGAAACAATGTTTTTGGGCATAAACTTTATCTTCTTTTGAACTATTTTATTTGAAATTAATAATAAATTTCCTTGGGAGAGTAAAACTTATGAATAATATATAGTAATATTTTCTGTACTGGTATGCATTTATAGTTCTACTAGAGGCCTAGTGCATGAATTTGTGCCTGGGTGAAATCCCTTGGGTGGCCTTTGAGGATTGGGCCCCAACTTGTGCCCCCAGCCTTGCAGCCCTGCAATCCTGCAGGGCTGCCTGGCACCACACCTTGGACTGGTGTCACCTGTTCTACCATCCTTCCATGGTCCCATTCTCCTCAGGGCCCATTGGGGCTGCCAGCACCTCCACTGCTGCCAGCTGCCATTACCATGTCACTGATGCCTGCCATATTTTGCGCCACTGCGTGGTGGTAAGCACAGGTCATGGTGAGTGGTGGAACTCCTGGTTGAACTCCCATTCAAACAACTGCCCAAAGGGGTGATTTGAATATTAGGCTTTTATTATATAGGATTATGTGTTTATTAACACAAGAGTTCTTATTTATTCATCTATTTTTTTAGAAAAACAAACTTCAAACACTTTTTAACACAAAACCCAAGGAACTAATGAACACTTCAAAGTCCACTACAAGAAATAAAAATCAAGCCCTTTTTATTTTAGTAAGACTTTTTAAATTTTTTATTTTATCTTTCCCAAAGAAAGACCCTGATTATAAAGTTTTGAAAAAGGAAAGATTATTTAACAATACATGCTTTGAACCTAAGAATTTTGACATTCCTGGTATTGTCTACTTCTTGCTTCACTGAATTCCTAAACATTAGAATACTAAACTATGCATATCAGAAATAACTAAAGGACTATCACTTGTCATAAATTACGATGAGAAAATAACTCTCCATGAATTCTTTTCTATATTTTTCAGTTTCAGAAGTTTATAAGTTGTTTCTAACATGTCCTATTAGAAGTGAAGGAATCACTTTGCTCTTTTTTATTGTCAAAATTTTTTTCCAAGCTAAACCATACTTCCTAACATATATCATAGGAAACAGTAGTACTGTAAGATTCATTTTTCATAAAAAAGGAAAAAAAATCAATGAAATTGTGAAATGTATTTTTAAGCTTAAAGCTTCTCAATATATGGCCACTGGGTGACCAGCAGTCATTGGGAAGCTTGTTAGAGATGAAAAATCTCAGGCCCTCCGCAGAGCTACTAAATCAGAAAACTCTGGAGGCCCAACACATCTATGTGTTACTAAGGCCTTCAGGTGATTATACTGCTCACTAAAGTTTGAGAACCACTGTCTTAGTTTCCTCTTTTGCCTCATTAAAGTTCCTAAGAAGTTCCACAGAGGAAAGAAAAACCACATAGGTGCCCTATCACAGTGAAAATCTCAACCCTGTTGGCCCAAAATGTTGACCATGGAATATCTATGATGTTCTATCAAACGCCACACTCCTGTAGAGATATGGTGTTTGAGTCTAGGCTCAAAGTGCAGTTGCTCGTTTCAACCTAAATTGCCAGTACATTTATATGTGCTCATCAGTGTTTGATGCATTTCTTGTGGCTAGACCAGGCGGAAAACCACAGCCTTTGATGCGTCAGTGGTGGGATACCTCATTGCCTGCTGAATTGATTTGCCTTTGTTCTCCTAGTACTTGCCTGTGGCACATATCTTAATATAAGCGAGTAGGTGTGTGTGGCATGAAATGTCATGATAATGGTCCTTGTGTAACCAAGACTGCAGAAGAGATTACATTTGCCTTTGCTTACTAGTTGAGATGGTAACATATCTGAGTGGAAAATTAAGTGTGAATACTCAGTAAGGGAACAGGGCCTAAGTGAAATAAATTCAGAGCCTTTGAACTAAATACTAGTATTTATTATCTGACAAGAGAAAAAAAATGTTACAAAGGAGAATATACTGGTAAATTAAATGAAGAGGAAAATTGGGAGGAATTACCTTTACATGTACTGTAGAGTTGCAAGTTGAATGTGTTGTCTATTGTTTGTTACCAGTCCATGGTTAGTAGAAAAATATTGTTTTGATAGTAGACTTATGACAGTTTAATAATAGGGCTCAGATTTGTGCATTTTATTTAAACATCTACAGGCAACATCTATTAGTAGCTCTCTTTATACCTTTTGCAAAAATTAGGTTTCAGGGGAAATGTTATGTTTTATCTCAACAAGAAAGTCTTGATTTGTATATGTTTCATCTTTGCATGTCTCTTATCCTGCACATTTAAATTACAAAGAAATTCCATAGTTCAAATGAGCATGAAGTTGTTTGGCAAACTGAGATTCTATAGCTACAAAACCCTTGGTACATGGTTTCTATAAATAGAGGTATCTAACATGGAAAACTTCTGAACAATATAAATGGTCCTTTTTTTCTAAACAAAGTGGAGAGGAGGAAAGCCAGCGTTGATTTAAAAGACTGTAATTAGAATTAGGTTCCAATAATTAGATCCCAGTAGACTGAATTCAGACTTTCTTTTTCCTCAAACAAATAAAACATAAATGAGTAAAGGATGTCATTTCTGCAGGAATGAAAATAGAAATGGAATTTTAAATAGAGATTGAGAAGCAAAATGAAGTCTTTTAATTTTGCACCTGGAATTGTTTCATAATGAAATGTAAATTAATTCTAAAAATCTCTGACCTCTATTTTGCTGATTACAGCCTAAATTATTCATTTAATTTTTTAGGAAGAAAGAAAAATAATTATCAAAATGAAACTATTTTTTATTTATTCATTTAATTTTTTAGGAAAAATAGAAAATGATTATCAAAATGAAACATTTTTTTATATCTATTCTGAATTTAATCATAAAGTTATATGACTAACCCTATGGCTGGCTGAGTGATTTCATATGTCTATTATGTAGAAAGACCAAAGACTGAGAACTAAGTACTTGATACAAATTGGGAGGAAATCCACTATGATTATTTGAAATCATTCATCTACTTAAATTTTATTTGTTCTTCACCAGTGAGCTCTTTATGAGATGTTTACTTATTGTGGCTTCTTTATTTCCAAGTTTCCAAAAGAGGTAAAACTAAAATTTTTTCCATCTCTGCAAAATATAAACCTTATATTTTTCATTAAGTAACATTTATGAGAGAAAAAAAATAATCTGATAGTCTCACGTAGATGTTTAAGTAAGAACTTACATTTCTGTGATGGCAGGATGTATGTGAGTTGATAGTGAAGTGAAGAACTTTTAAATCTTAGTCTGCTACCCAATTACATTTTATTTTCTTTATCATTTTGATGACTGATATCATTATCAGTTTATCTAGCAGGAGAATTATAATAGAAATGTGATTAAAAATATGTACCACTGGCCTGGCCAACATAGCTCGGTGATTGAGCATTGACCTATGAACCAGGAGGTCATGGTTTGATTCCAGGTCAGGGCTCAAGCCAGGCTAGATCCCCAGAAGGGGACATGCAGGAGGCAGCTAATAAATGATTCTCTCTCATCATTTTTGTATATATATATATCCATCCCTCTTCCTTCCTGTCTGAAATCAATAAAAAATATATTTAAAAATGTACCAGTTAAAAGTTATTACCAATACATGGAAAGTAAACAGTATACTCATAGGCATTTATAAAAGAATCATTATAGAAGACTGAGAGACTAGAATGAAAATTTTGGAGCTAATGAAAATGAGACTTCTTATTTATTTATATCCACATCTCTTTCTAAAATATAGTTGAAGCTGTTTACAATAAGAAAATGTTTACCTTATTTTTTAACCTTGAATAAAGATGGGAAGACAGAAAATACAAAAAAAGGAGCATAAGGCTGGATGTTAATCAGAAGTATAATTTATTTTAATTTACATAAATTTAGGTTCTGAGCTCCTTGAGAGAATCAGCAAGTAAAACCCGTAAGTTCCCATTTTTCTATGTTTTAACTGTACATATAGCAAAAGTTTTTGTTAGGCCTCATAGTTTACAGTATAGATATAGCCAATAAATGTTTGCTGGCAACTTTTATCCATAGATCACCTGGTTTAATTGTCAATATCAAAGTCATTTTTTAAAAATATCTCAGAGATTTTATCCTTGATTGATTGGTCTTATAGAGGGGAAATAGAGAACAGAGAGAGAGAGGCATTGATTTGTGTTCCTCTTAGTTATGCACTCATTGGTTGATTCTTGTATGTGCCCTGTCCAGGGATTGAATCCAAAACTTTAGTGTTTTGGTATGATTCTCTAACCAGCTGAGCTACCAGGCCAGGGCTTATTCTATTCTTATATCACTCAAAAGCAACCCACCAATAAAAAAACAACTAATATTTTGTTTTTCTTCCTTTTATCATACTGCTCAGTTTGTTAATGTTGGAAACCTGAGCAGTAGGATGATTTGATGATTAACTGTGGTCATCATCCTGGCTTAATTTTTATTGTAAGATATTAAAATGTTGGTTTTTAAATCTCTTAGCTCAGAATTCTCTTAGAGGTTTCAGAAGTCACTTCCTCTGTAAGAGGAAGAACAATTTGCACATAACCACTTTATTCTGAACAACGTAGTTTTCCTCTGTTACACCATGTTGCATTCTATTCAGAATTGCTTTAAAACAAAGTTTGCTAATCCCTGGGTAAAGACTGCAAATTGTGCTATAGTAGGACTTCACAGATAATGAGGAGTGAAGCTTGTGGAACATCTACCCAGGGGATCCTACCTCAGCTCCATGGTCTTCAGAACAATAGGAATGCTTACAATGGTTTTTAGAAGTTATACAAAACCATCTGAAATCATATTAAAATTCTATATGCTTATGTGCATTAATAAAACAATTATTGTATAAGATTGGAGGTGTGGCCCATAGTTTACTTTGGTTATTTTTATCTTATCATTACATTTTAGAAATATACATAGAATAAAAAACAATCACTTAGAATCAATATTAATTTGTTCACAATAAGAACATAATAGAATAAATGCAATCCCTTTTTAAATCTTCCCAAACATATTTCCATTGTTTTATTTCCACATACAACTGATATCTTTAATTTGGCATGTATAATTTATGTCTATGTCTTCATTCTTTTACTGTATACCGTATTTTTCGGACCATAAGACGCTCCGGACCATAAGACGCACCAGTTTTTAGAGAAGGGAAATGAAGAAAAAAAGATTCTGAAACAAATAGTGTCCTAAAATATTTTATGTGCACTAAAACCCAACATCACAGTCATAAACACATGTAATCAACCCTGTAAAGTAAACAGCAGCATTTAGAACCATTTTAGAGCCGGGCAAGCACACAGAGACCACACAGAGCCGGGCAAGTAAAAAAACTTTTTTTTTACAGTATATGTGTAGGCTATATTTGGACCATAAGACGCAGGGACTTTTTCCCCCCACTTCTGGGGGGAAAAAAGTGCGTCTTATGGTCTGAAAAATACGGTGTGTAAAAACATTCATTAAAATATATATTATAAAAATTGTGTAATTGTGAAAAAAAATATAAACATTATCCTATAAATATCATTGACCATCTTGTTTTCTCACATGACACTTATTTCTGATTTCCATGTTACTTACCTGCTGCAATTTTATATTAAAATATGTCACATATAATAAATATTTTTCTATCTATGGAATAGTATTAAAGTAGTTTATTCTCCCTCATTCTGACAAATTGCTTGGCAGTTAACATCCTTACACACAGATTGAAGTAGTGAGCTAGGCTGAGGTAACTCGAGGTGTACCCGAGACTCGGAGATTATATATATCTTCGGCTGTATTAATAAAATTCTCATTTATTCTTTCCAGCATTGAATGAGGACTCATGTTTTCCTGCATTCAAAAATATATATGTAATATGTTATATTGAGAGAGAGAGAGTCTTTCATGGTTCCCAAATTCTCTTTTATATTTTCCATTTATACCCGAATGCTATTTCAATCATTATATATTTGTCTTCCACTTAATATTCATTGAAGAAAGGATCACACTTTTCCTGGGCCCATATTTCCCTAACCTTATGCAGCTTTTACTTATATAGTTACATTTTAAGATTGTAGAGACATTTGATATAATTTGTTTATGGAAACTATTCCTAAGAGAGCAATAAAGGGAGAGACCCTTCCAGTTTTATATTCTTGACCTACCCATCCTCCCATCATAAATATAAACATGTGTACATTGTATTGTATTTATACTAGGTGTACCAGTTAATAATAGTGGATTTTTTAATCAAAGAAAACAGGATAATTTCAAGAGAAACATCAACAGTGCTTTATTCAAAGTAATGTCCACCACTACCTACACATGTCCTCCATCTTTAGGTAATTTGTGGATACCATCCTAAAAGAACATTTCTTGTTTTGAGGCAAACCTTTCAGAGACCCAGTTTTCCACTTTGTATGTTTTGAAGTGCTGCTCAGAAAGTGCATGTGCCATCGGTTGGAACAAGTGGAAATCTGAAGGAGCAAGGTCTGGTGAATACAGTGGGTGGGTTAATACTTCCAAGGCAAGATTTTTTTAACGCGTCTTTAATTGGTTTTGAAGTGTATGATGTGCATCATCACGAAGCAAAATGATTTTGCCGTGTATTCTGGCACATTCTGGTCATTTTATTGTTCAAATTGATTATTTGTTGTCAGTAGCGATCAGTATTTACAATTTCACCTGGTTTTAAAAGCTCATAATACACCACTCCTTCCCAATTCCACCAAATGCAGAGCATTGTCTTCTTTCCCAAGTGATTTTGCCTTGTAGGTGATGTTGATGGTTGACATGATTTTGTGAGTTTAGGGGTTTGTTTGTTTAGGAAATAGGCTGATATTGAATCAACATCCATTAGTTCCTGCCTCTACTTGTGAACTCTTACATTTTTCAACATATGCAGTCTTCTTTTATTCAAGTAAATGTCTTAACTGTCCATATAAGTCATTCATCTTGATACCACTAAATTATCTGACTGAGAAGGTTCATCCATCAAGGGCTTCTCAATTTATTGTCATTTAAAATCTATTGGTCTACCAAGTAACAAAACATTTATTGACATAAAAAAATCATATGGCTTATAGATAAATCATGGGGTACCTTGGACTTAGAACTATCATTTCTATATGGTGCTAAATAATACACTATTGATGTGGACCAACAAAGTGCAGAAAATGAAGCCTTGAAGATCCCAGCTAGTTTTTTGTATTTTGTTTTGTTTTTAATTTAAAGAGCTCCAAGAATGACTCTGGTGCTATAATTGTGTGATAATTTGGTAAGACAGCTGCTCATTATGAATCAAGAATCAGAAAAACCTTGGGGGAAATCTGATATGTCAAATTTCACCCATTGCATAACTAGAGTTCCAGAATCACAGTAACTTGGAAGGTTATTAAAAGACTACTAACGTGGAGGAACCTGGACCAGATAACTCTCAGCTCCTTCTGAATTTTAAATTAACCAGAAATTGTTCATAGTTACCCTTCTGGATATTTTACATTTATCACTGCATTCCCTAAAAATAAAAAATAATCAAGATTTATAGATAATCTAGCAAAACAAAGAAGAAATGGGGCTAGCACCTATTGTGTGTCTATTACATATTGGTTACTCTGCTAGTATTTTTCATATTTTAGCTTATTCAATTTAACTCTCACAACCCTGTGAGACTAGTATATTCCCATTTTATAGATAATAAAACTGTGTTTCAATGGGGTAAGCCAATCTCTCAAAGTCACACAGTTAATAACCATTAAAATGTAATCTCCTTTTTGCAAGGCCTGCTACTCTCTTCTATACCAACAGTAATAATGAATATATGTATCAACATATGTACATATTAACTTTATTTAAATGCTCCTTGATTTTTACATATTATCTAGTTTAACTGAGAACATTTTGATACCATGTGTTTCATGTTTACAAGATGATTCTGGCATACTCTGGCTGTCTTTCCGAACATGTGCGTGGGTGAGAGAGGCTGGAAATATTGTAAGTAATAGTTATTGACACGTATCTCAGGAAATCCACTCTCTGTGCTGGGCCACACAAATTTCTTCATCTTGACTGGATGACCAGACTTTTAGCTGGACCCTATGATCCTCCAACTACTAGTGTCCATTTCTTTGTTTAATAACATTCCCTTGAGTGTAGACAGAACTTGGCACTTGTTTGCAACCAATAGAGTATGACAAAGAAAATTGGATGTCCCTCTGTGATTACCTCATGTAGTGTGGGAAAGGTGATGGAGGGGAGGTGACATTATACAAGAATATAGCTTGCTAGCAGACTTGCTCCTAGCATTTTGCTCTCCTTATTGGCTTTAAAGATGAAAGCTGTCCTGTCCTAGGTGGTTTGGCTCAGTGGACAGTCAGCCTGAAGACTGAAGGGTCCCAATTTTGATTCCAATCACCTTTCCCACCAGCCAATTAGAGCGAGTATGCACAGTAACCAAAGTGCCTCTGAGCATCACCTCCAGATAACATAGGCAGTGAAATTCCATAAAACCCACAGATCATCAAGGAAGAAGCTGAGACAGATTTTAGAATATATGGGAATATATTGTCACTCTCTTTAGTAGGTAAGAAAATGCAGACCAGTGGCCTATTACTATCTCCATATTTACTGCTGAAAGGTAAAAGTGGAATAATGTCAATCAAAATAGATTTTTTGTCCTCTGTAGTGAGAATTATGGAGGATAGAGGCACTCCATCCAATATTAGCATACTCCACCAACAGAATTGTGAGAAAGCAGAATTGTGAGATAGTGCTGTCTAAATTGCTATTATAGTATCACAGGAAATGAGAGATTAGAGGATTTAGATATTTGAATGTAACATAAACTTTCAGGTCACTTCTATTTTGTAGAAGAAGAAGTTGTGAAATAGAAAAAAATTAATTGACTACTTCAAGGTCTGACAATTAGTTCCCAATAAGAATAAAACTGAAACTCAAATTAAATTCACTTATAGCTCAATGATGTCAACCCTTAGTTTTCTTTAGTCTTGTAATCCTTATTTCTAATGTTCATTTGCTTAAGTGCTTTATATTTGAACATTATAAAATTCATCTTTATTAGAAAATAATATAGCTCTAGAGCTCCTACTACTCATTGGTCTCCACAGAGATAATGAAAACTAGGGAGAAAATAAAACATTAAAACAAACAAACAAAAACAAAACAAAACAAAACACACATATACTTTGCTATTGGTTGTTTACCTCCAGATAAAGTTGAAAAGTGTAATCTGAAAACTCTTAACTTCTTAACTTACTTTCATTAGGAATGAATGAAGGCTCCTCTTTATCTTCTAGCTCCCAAGTACTCCCTGTGTGAATTAAAACAGTTGATCCATTTAAGAAACATTTCAAGAAATGCTCACAGTCAATCATGTTTCTAGAATAAGAATACTTTCCATAATACATTGTCCTATTGGGTAAAGAAAAATTCTTTCTCCTAACTTGTTTGAAATGTAGAGATTAAAACAATGGTCTTCCTTTAAATGCTTCACCTACATTGGGGATACATATTTTTGCAGAATGGTGCAAATTCCACACCTAGTATCCTGTGAAAAGGTCTGTGGTGAGCCGTACATAAAGTTTCATCAGTCTCTGATGATGCCAATGATGACAGGAAGATTGGAGTGGCAAGATTATAGAGGGGAGGGAAGATAGGTGGCAGGAACAACCATTAGAGAGAAGCTTTGATGGCTCAGGCAAGAGAAAAAAAATGCCATGCTAGACTGATGGTGAGGGGAGGAAAAGGTGGGAAAATATGTTACTGATGTTTTAAAGGAAAAGTTGAGAAGATTTATGAGTGAATGTATTGGATCTTGCATTTATAGGTTACAGTGCATTTATTTAGGTTTTAAGATAGTCTGTTATTATATAATTGATTAAATGTTGATATAGTTTTCCTTTGCTTTTGAGAAAGTAATTTATTTCTTAAGAGAATAAATGATCAAAGGGTAAATCCTTCATAAAGTGTGTTTACTAATGACATTAATGACACATGATCACCTCAACAATTAACAAAGTATATGTGGTGATTGATTTTTATATATTGTAGACTTTTATGCAAATAAAATTCAAACAGAAGAGTAAAATCATAACAAAATGAAAAAAAAATTGCAGATGACGTTTGAGATTATCTCTATCCTAAACTGGCAAGCTACCAAGACCCTGAGAGGAGACTCAGGCACAGCTTGCCAGCTGTAAACTGCAAAGATGACTGCATGGCGGCTCTCATTTCATGGTGCTCAGCTGCCACTGAGGCGTGTGGAATCTAAATTGCTCCCCTTAAACGTGAAGAAATTCTTTGAAGCCAACGTGGAGTATTAAAGAAAATCCTGGTAGATGTTGAATTCTCATAATCTGGTTAGTTGTATAATGCGTATGACTTTCTGTTAATGTGCTACAAATAGTACCAAGAAAAACTATGCTCACATGATATTTTATGCTTATAAATTACATAAAACCTAACGTGATGTAGACTTCATTATGTGAAGTGTCTTCCCAGATGTTTTATTTTTCCACTGGCCTTCAAATGCAGATTATATTAAACCATATAAAATTTCCAGTATTTCATGAGTTTTGGTCTTAAAAAAATGACAATTACACATGGTTTCATCAAATATATGCCACTCTCAACTTGACATTTCCTCTTGGCATTGTGTTGACATCACCCAGCCTTCAAAATAAAGTCATATTTTCCCCACTGCAAACCTCATCTGATCACAGGGATATACAGGGGTCCACATTTTAGCAAATTATTCACTCAGTTGCTCAAGCTTTATAACTTGGTTAAAATTCCTATTTCTTCCCTTTCCTTCAAACCTTGCATTTATTTAATCTGACATTTCTTTGGCTTTCCCTGAAAGATATATGTCTAATTTGTTTGCTCTTCTCTGTTTCCACTGTCAACACCTGAGATTGTCATTATTATCTTTTAATTGAATTCATGCAAGATAATCCTAGCTAGTTACTCAGCTTTCCACTCTTGCCTTCTTCTAATCCATTCTTTAAACATCAACATGAAAAACACTTAAAAATGTAAATGACAGCATGTCAGTCCCTTACTTAAAGCTCTCCATTGGCTTCCCATGACATATGGAATATAATCCAAAGTCTTTACAATGGCCACAAGGCTCTGCATACTCTGGCCCAACTTATCTTTGTGATTCCTTCCTCTCACCCTAGTATTTTCCAGGCTCTAGGTACTCTGAAAACAGATGAAACATTCTTCCTTGAAGACTGTTGGTTTTGATAGATTAGGTCTATTTTCTTTAGTGGATATTCATTTATTAATACTTCTCTATTTAAATTGGTTAAAGCTTGCACAAGTTCCCTTAGTTTACAAAGTGGAGTTTCAAACATAGTTGAAATAACCTAGCGCCCAGGTTCTTCTAAGGACAGTGTGTGCTTCTCAGTAAGGGGTTCAACTTTATTTTAACGTGATGTTCCTTTTGGCTCTAATATTATTAAGGGGAAAAATGGATGAAGCTGAGCACATTTCATTGGCTTTCATGAGGATCAAACAATTGGATTTCCTGGCCCCTATTATTTTTGGTTCTCTGTATGCAGACTCACATCATTGATCTACAGGAAAGCTTGTGTTTTCTATTGTCCTGGTGCTCTTCCCAGAAGAGAAAGATAATGTGTGTTCTCTTTTTAAAACAACTGATGTTTCACATTGAGCAGAAACATTTTGTTTTCTACTTGTCATAAAGGGAATTTTAAGACGATGATGCTTTTGGTAGTCTAGGTCTATTTTCTTTAGTGGATTGTCTTTTATTAATACTTCTCTATTTAAATTCTGATCTCAAAAAGTGGCCATTAATGAGCCCTGGGGACAACTCAGCCGTTCTGGGAAATGGGAAATCTGGTAAATGCTTTGTAGTTCTGCTTTGTCAAAAACATTTATTTTTCAAAACTGCATGGGAACATTTACTGTCACTCCACAAATGTCATATGCCTCAGTCATGTTGGAATGGAGGATTGAGGGACCACATGTCCTGCTTAATGTTCTCCTTAGTACCTTGGCTTCAACCCAGTTCTTGTTTTTTTTTTTTTTTTTTTTAATCCTCACACAAGAATATGCTTTTATTGATTTTTAGAACTAGAGAAAGGGAGACAGAGAAACATCAGTGTGATAGAGAATTGATCGGTTGCCTCCTGCACACATCCTGACTGTGGTTCAGACCCGAACTTACAACCCAGGTATGCATCCTGACCAGGAACCATATTCACAAACTCTCTCCAACTAACTGAGCCAGCCAATCAGGTTCAGCTCAGTTCTTAATTCATAATGTATAACCTTCAGGTAGTGCAATTGGTTATTTGTATTTTTTTTGGGGGGGGGGGCAGATCTAAGATCATCTCCCTTCATTTTGAGGATATTAAATATGACTTTCAGTTTAAAATATTTTCAGTCAACTAAATGAAACCTCTTAAGATTAAAGGTCTCTTGAGAACAAAGGATGCATCTTACAAAACTTTGCATATCCTAAGGCATTAATAGTTTAGTTTCTCCAATAAACATTTATTGAGCTCTTACGATGTGCCAGGCATTGTACCAAATCCTGAGGCAGGGCTCATACTTGTGAAAAATTGCATAGTTATATAATCTTTTTCAAATCATTACCAGTGAGCGCATTATCACAAATAAAATAAGAAACGAAGTTCTTTGGGCCCATATGAATACCTTTCTTTGAAGAGGTTATGCCAGCAGTAAAATAAACAAGAAACCCATTCACCTAGCATTCACCCTCACATACATCTTGCTAAATAGTCAAATGATTCTTCCAACACTGTGCAGGTGCGTACTTTGGTTTTAATTAAGAAAAGTTATACACACCCACCACCTAATTTGGTTCTTTGACTTGACAAGTCCCTGTGAAACCATGATAATATTTCACAGGAAATAATCAAACTGCTAAATCGGAGTATGGGGAGACAAAGGAAATGGCACAACAACCACAGAAACTGTTCTGAATGTCCTGTGTTCTGTAATCACCAGGGCCTTGAGAGCCACATCTGAGGCAGATCATTTCCAAATGCACAGAGTGGGTGTGGAGAGAAGGGAAGCTTTGGGGTTGAGAGGAAGGAGAAGGCAGATGGTATCTACACATGTCAGACTCAAGTTCATTCAAACACCCTGAAGACAGACATAGAATCTGTCTTGAATAATTTTTAATTTAACCAGACAGAACTTTGACCTCATAAAGAACAGAGGTCAGTGAGTTTTGGGAGTAAGGTAACTATCTTTGGACTCAAACCATGAAAAAGCATGTTCCTGCAAAATATAATGTATCCATTTGTCGTTAGCAGGAAATAAATGAAATTATTTCAAAGTGGTGTACCAGAGAAGGCTGGAGGCAGTCATATTTTAAGTGCATAAATACTGAGTGACATGATTGTGTAATTGAATGTAGTCTGGATTATTTGAGCAAACCATAGGGACTTACTTGTCTGTTTATTTTCCTTCACATTCTTGACATTAGTGTCTTAGGACTACTTTGAGACCTGTGTTAACATCCTCTGGAGAATGGATACCTGGACTGACATAAATTATTAACCTCCCCCTAGACAGGTCCATTAACATTCTGTGAATTATTATGGCTTTATTTGTTTCCCATCAGTTATTCTTGGTCTCTTTCCATTAAAGTAAAATCCACTCTTATTTAAATTTATATCTTACAGCAAATTAGCCAATTGCTCTTTGAATCTATGTAATCCTGAAATTATTTCTTTAGGTAAATTTGAATGTATCCTCAAGAAGTCTCTTTTGTTAAAAGTGCACAGATAAACTTCCCTTAATTGGGCATAAAATAAGAGTTATTTAACTTGAGCTGTTCTATGAGTTAATGTTTTATAATATTTCTAGGACAATGTCGTCAAAATTTTGGTTGTTTTTACAAATTGATATTTGAGGGTCTTATATCTGGCAAATATTAGGATGTTGAGATTCCAAAATAAAGAATTTAAATAGGATATCTGATATCAGGATAGTATCAGAATGTGGCCATGAAATGATCTTTATTTTTCTGAGTTGTCCCAGTAAAGGGGTTCTTAAGCAAAATAGATCGTATGTCATAGCTGTTGACAAAAGCGGTAGACTTCGCCACCTTTGCCCTGAGCCATAGTGTATCTGTAGGATCCTAAAGAATAGTTTAATGTACACCAGTGTTATATAGCTCATTTCCTTCTGTATTCTACTGTTCTGCACTTCATGGTTTTCAAAATTTTAAAGTAGATGGAGACCTTAAAATAATTTTGTACAAATCCCTCATCTTAAAATGAAGAAAGTAAGACCCAGAGAGGTTAAGAAGTTTGCCATGGTCAAACAATTGATAGCAGTAAAATGTTTAAGAGACCATTTGGGAAATTTCATTCTGATTTCAGTGGAAGTCACTAAAAGTACTGTTGAGGTATCAAAACCCTCGTGTCACAGAGTGATCCTGAACAGTAGGGTCCAGGGCTGATGAAAATTCCACTGGTGATGTAATAGTGTAGCCAATAATTCTAATTTCAGACCCCTGAAATGCATTGGCTGAAGTTGTGATATTAGTAACAGAATGCTTTCTTTGCAGAGGTGGGCCTAATACCCTATTGATTCCACCTTCCCTTGAACAATAAAAGTGGTTCTTCAGGCCATATTGACCAAATCAAGGGGAAATCAATTATTATTGAGTTAGAACACAACAAAATCATTTGAAAAGTGTTTATCTCTGGTAACATCTATTCTTTTAAAGTTCTTATAACCTGTGATCCCTAACTGACTTATTCCATGATGCCTGACATTCTCAAACTTGTTTACTTTTTATTTTCCCCACTATCTTTCCAAATTAAAAACAAAACAAAACAAAAACATTAAATAAAAAAAAATAGCATTCAGCTTAGTGAGATAGGAACAATTCAGCCCAACTATTATTAAAGCCTGCTTCCATAACTAATAAAAATTCACAAAAAAGGGTGAAGAAAACAAGGCCAATCTGGCAGAAATAATACAGTTCACTTTCAGAAATACTTAGAACATAGTCATAGCCCATAAAAAGGTTTTTCAGAAAGAAATCTGAGGCTGTGAGATAAGAAGTTCAATCCAGCAGGAGGCACAATCTTAAGTAGTCCTTTGTGATGCTGTTTCGGAATAGGTCACCTGCAGTCAATCATATATTTCACTTTTTTCCTCCCTCCATTTCTCCTCCCTCCTTTCCTGTCTTCCTCTCTATAATCCTTCCCCAACTTCTCTGTATTTTCATTGCTTCTTTCTCTCTTTTCTCCCTCATTTCCTTTCTCTCTTTTTTCCTCTTTCCCCCTTCTTCCCTTCGTTCTTTCTGCTTGCATTCTTTTCCATGTTTCTTCTCTCTGTGCTTTTTCCATTTCTCTCATTCCTCTCCCTTTTTCCACTTCACTTTTTCTACTCAACCTTACTTCATGTAGCTCACCCGTTTCTCCTTTAACTCAATCTTTTCCCCATTTCTGTCCACAAATATTTTTTTCAAACTATTTTAGTGTTTTACCCTCTGTGCCAGATCCTGGGACAGTATATGCAGTTCTCATAATTCAGACCTTATAGGCAAGGGCAAGAGGTAAGGTATCCATACTAAAATATTGTGTTCAGTACAAGAAATCAGGGGTGTTTTAAGCCGTTATTAGAGAAGCTGTTTCCAGGAACCCAACCTGAGATGATCTGCAAAGGCTTCTTGGAGGAAGTGAAGAAAAGAGAGGCTGAAGAGGGAGAGGGGAGGTTCCTGCCTAGGGAAAACAGGGAGTCGGGGGAAGGGGAGAGCGAGAGAGCCAGAGAGAGAGAGAAAAGCAAACACAAAATGGAGGAAAAGGGGGACTAAAAGGATACATGATGAAGGTGATAATAAACAACAACAAGAAGAAAACCCCAAGGAGACTGTTATGGCCAGAAATATGGTTGTAAATGAACTCTTTCCCAGGGATGGCGGCTCTTTCTTAGTTAAGCCTGTGAGTCTGTCTCCAGATTCAAATATTTGATATTTGAATAACAAGCAGATTCTTATCCATAACTTACAATTTTATTAATTTATTTTTAAACATATTTTTATTAATTTCAGAGAGGATAGGAGAGGGAGAGTGAGATAGAAACATCAATGATGAGAGAAAATCATTGATCAGCTGCCTCCTGCATGCCCCTACTGGGATAGAACCCACAAGCTGAGCATGTGCCTCTGACTGAAACTGTACCAAGGGACCCCCAGGTCCACAGGCCAGTGCTTTATCCATTGAGCCAAATCAGCTAGGGCAACAAATATATTTTAAAAATTATGTTCTAAGTTTCACCAAATAACATTTTAAAACTCTACTGCAATACAACCCATTTATACATTTTAAAATTTCTACATTATAAACAATAAAAAAAACACCCTTTTTATAAGCAGGCATTTTGAATTGATTGGTTGGTCATATAACTTTAACCTTTTGAAAAAAAAAAAAGATTTATTTAAATAAAAACCTGGAAGAGGAAGAAAAAGGAACTTCGTAGCCAGAGCTCTTTATTGCCACACTTCCTAACCCATGCCATTTCATTGGCACATCCTTCATTTGGTAGATAGAGAGGATACCAATGACTGTGGGTCCAAATTTCCTGGGGCCCAGGAGGGTATCCAGTACCACCTCACTTAACCAAAACAGGAGGACAATATGAGTCCTAAGGCACCTAAGAAAATAGCTTAGGTGTAACTGAATAAATTGATGACACATGAACTCTACTTTTGCTAAATAAAAGTGAGCTAACAAATACTAGTCTGGATCAGCTGAAAAAACTCCTACCTGCTTAAAGGGTTTGAATGATCATTCTAATCTTAAAGCAGAATCTGGGAATCCTCCTTGACAGTCTAGCAGAAACATCTGCTCAATCAGTGCATGTTTTTATGTTTTGCCTTTTAAAAAGCAAAATATTTAATGGTAGTAAAAAAATGGTAGAGGAATAATCTTGGCGATATAAGGTTGTGTGCTGGGATTTGATGACTTCATTATGTCACAGCTGGCTTCATATTTTTAGTTCCCATCTGTAAGCCCTTACTCAGGTGCTTGGTGCTGTGCACAACATGGACAAGATCTACAGTGATGGAGTTATCATTGCCAAAGGGCAGTCAGGCTCCCACATTCACTAGAAGGCAAAAGGAGTTTACATCTTGAGGAAGTCATTTCTTCCAGCCATGTGATTGGATGGTAGTTATAAAAAGGGTTTTTATCGAGGTTTCTGGGCAGTCTCCAAGATCTTAATTTAATCCTCAACTGCTCATTTCTTCTTTTTTTATTTTCTTGAATTTATTTTCCTTTTTTCATTATCCGTGTAAGCTTTTCTTGTAACCTATATAGAATTATCTGCGTATCTGTTCATCAAAGGTGAGAAGGCCTTTTAACTATCCCAGAGATTTCAGTGTAGGCCACAATTGAAGGGCTCCATTTTCATTTGTAAAGCTCACCTATAAGTAAGAAAAAAAATAATTAACATTCCACACTAATTTTTTATGATGAACAAGGGAAAACAAAGCCCAGAAGTTATCAAGCTGCTATTCAATGTCAGTCACCAAACTTCTTTGCCTTTATGTCATTATTTTGGTATTTGGGGTCAGGATTTTTATTTATTTATTTATTTAGTTGTTCTTGTTAATTTTAAGTGGGAAACATATGGAATAAGAAGAGAGAGGTACTTCTGTTAGATTGTTTTATTAACTTACCATTTGGTAAATGCAGGCAATGCACAAGGAACCAGTTATTAAAAACTGCAAAGCAGAGGTAAGATTCACTTATCATTCAAAGGAGATTTATATATATATTATTGATTTCAGAGAAGAATAGAGAAGGAGAGAGATATAGAAATATTAATGATGGGAAAAAAATCATTGATTGGCTGCCCCTGCATGCCTCCAACTGGGGAATGAGCCCGTAACCTGGGCATTTGTCTTTGACCGGAATAGAACATGGGACCCTTCAGTCCACAGGCCTATGCTCTGTCGACTGAGCTAAACCAGCTAGGGTGAAAGGAGATTTTTTTTGATGGTTAGAAGATATACAGGAAAATATCTTTTTATATTCTGGAAAAAAACGTTCCTATTCCTGCCAGTGCAGCTTGGGTTCACTAATGCTTAATTATCCACCATCATTGACTTTTATTATGATTGGTTTTCTACTCAGTGAGATTCATATTCAGTGTTTGAATATGTTGCCCATTAGTATGAGGAAAGCCAATAATGTGACACTAATACTATATTTAATGTGATTTATTATTTTAATTTTTAAGATGGTTCTTGATTATTCCACATCTTTAATATTCACATTTTAAGATAGTTAGACTTCATTTTCAATTACTTCAGTTTTTGCATAATTGGTATCATTTTACCTCATATCATCTCTTTGAGGTGAATAATAATGCTTCATTAGGGCTCTCTTCCAACAGGAAAACTAAAAATTCAGATATATTAATGTGACTTACCTACTTTTTCAAAAGTTCTTAACTTCTGTTTTGAGAATATGTGCTTTCCTCTTCTGTCACTTTTTTTTCTTCTTATTTTTGTTCTCTCTCTAACTCTTGTTCCCTCTTTTCCATCTTCACTCCCCCACTTTCTTTTTTGTCTATCCTTTATATGTTTATTTTTTCTAAAGAATATACTTCAAGAAAAAAAAATTGTTTGGGCTATTTTAGAAGAAGAAATTATACAGTAGAAATATAATTTCTATCCATGGAAAATGCTTTCTAGGCCATGTCTCACCCCTTGCAGTTTTCAGTGCTGGTAAGAGGGGTTGGGGAGGACATGATAGAGGCCTTGGCAGTGCAGCTTGCAAAGCCCTGGGTGAGAAATATTATACCTCTTGCAGGCAGTATCTTTCTTTTCTGGAAGCAAGACTCTAGCCTAAGAGTATCCTACAGCTTTCTCCTTGATTCTGTGGCAAAGGGTCAGTCCGCTGATCTCTGAAGTTAACACAAAGTGAAAGAATAGCTTGTCAGTAGGTCTCTTGTCAGTAGGTTTATGCCATGGACATCTTGCATGTTGTGGTACTATGATAAGCCAAATCATCTTTGATTATTCCATGACACTGATTGGAGTAAGTGTCTGACTGGAAGAGAGCAGATATAGAAAAAATATTCTACCTGTCTAATGTCTAACACTTCTTTTTCTCTGATGGGATTCTTTATTCAAACTTCTCCATTTCTATTAACAGTTTCATCATTCTTACTTCCTGTCACCTTGGGTCAAAATAGCAGTTATCTTTTCCTCTTCTGTCTTTCTATCACAAGTCAATCTCATAAGATTTTCCTTTATTATATTTGAAAAAAAAAAAAAAAAAATATATATATATATATATATATATATATATATATATCATTCCTCCTCAGTTCTGGCTCTTCATCTGTCTCCCCCACACCTACTCAAATTCTTGAGGCTTTTTCCTTCCTATTGTCCCTTCTCTAAAGTTTCATTTTCAACTCCGAGTTCATTATTAGTTTAATTAACTATTTTGGCAAAATAAGCCTTTGCCCACCCACCCCCAATTCAATGCTTTTTTTTAGATAGAATAATCTTCTTAACCCAGAATGTAAGGTATTCTGTAATTACTCTTTACTCAAGTGTCCTTTAACACCATTCTTGTTCTGATAAGGCAAGACTGCCATTATCTTACTTCTTGGCTATGCCCTTTCTGAGCATTTGTTGACATGATTCTCTCTGGAAAGTACCTGCATGTGCATGTACCTGCCCACAAGCACTTGGGTACACACATTTGCCTATAATTATCTCTTCATATCATATAAACTTCTGCATTATAAGCCTCTGATAATGTTTTGGTGGTAATAAAGATAAAGAATAGAACAAATGCAAAGGAAAAAATTCTTAATGAAATTCTGGTCAGAAGGCTCATGATTGTAAATGACATTCTTTCCCTGTTGCCATTTAGGGAAAGACTGTCATTTACAACCGTGAGCCTTCTGATAGATTCTTTAAATACTAATAACCCCAACAGGAAAGAATGAGAGCATGAGAGTATGTTGAGCAAAGAACTCCTCTTCATTCAGCTATTCTAACAGTGGAGTGAAATCAACTATGATGTGTAATGGGGGGAAAAACATTGTGGAAAGGTTTATAAAACAAACAAGTTTTTCCTTTGACCTGGGAGCAATATTCAAACAAGAAAGGAAGCCAATGGCCACAATTTGGGTCTCTCTGCCTACCAACCAGGAAGCAAGGACAGAGGCTTAGTCCTTGGATGTGACAGCATCTTATCTTCTTTGCTCTTTTCCCAGCATTCATGCACTTCCCAGATAGAAAGAGATTCCATCTCTTTCCCAGGAGTTGTAACATTTCACAGTGGTCATCTGGCAGGTATGACTGATCATGTTATGAACATTAAATTCTTCTTCTTAGCATAATCTCTTTAAATTTAATACTATTAAAAACAGATGAAGGTACCAATAAATCAGTCATCACTTGATGTCACCCACATGTTTCAGCCTGTTATTAACCCATTTTGGGGTTGATTTAGGATAGTGGTCAGCAAACTCATTAGTCAGCAGAGCCAAATATTAACAGCACAGTGATTGAAATTTCTTTTGAGAACGGAGAATCCAAGATCGCTGCACAGGTAAACACCTAGCCACAGCCGCACACAAAAATTTCGATAAAATACAACTAAAATATAAAATGGACATTACCCAGAACTACAGGAAAGTTGATTGACTGGAAATTCTACAATGAGAAGCAAGGAGAAAACCAGAAGGAAGAGCGGAGGAGCTGTAAAAGCCTAAGGTACAGAGACACTGGGTGTGCGTGCGCAGAGAGGACTGAGCCTGAAAGGAAGGGCAGGGCAGCTGAGTGCCTGGCTGGCATTCCCTAGCAGGAAGGAGATAAAAGCTCTGACTGTGCTGGGCCCCAGTGCCTACTGCTCTGAACCCCAGTTCTAGGCCAGACCCAGGGGACCCAGGCTCATTCAGAGGGAGCTGGGCTGTAAGGCGGAACCCCGGGGGAGCTGCGAAAGACAGAGCCCCCGGAGGCACACACATTGCACGCAGAGAAGGGATGGTTGGCTGTGCCACGGGATTGCCCTGGCAGGAAGGAGACAAAAGCTCCAGACTACTCTGAAGGCCACCTCCAACTCCTCTTCCAACTGAATTGAACCCCATTCCGGCTCATTTGGGGAGAGCCTAGACCAGGGGTTGGCAACCTTTAAGACATAAAGAGCCACTTGGACCCATTTTCGAAGGAAAAAGAAAACCTGGGAGCCGCAAAACCATTGCGACATTTAAAACAAATATAACACTGCATATATATCGTTTCTTACCTTAATGCTATATACCGGATCGTGCAGTTAGCTGTCAATTTGAAGAAAAAAAAGACTTTTCCACTTAACAATGTAAAATATATTTTTGCAAATTAATAGCTAATTAAAATATTTAATTTACCTGGTTAATGGGATTTTTGCTCCTGAACCTCAGTGCACAGTGTCTGCACATCAGGTCTGTAAGACATTACCTTCATTTTTCACACAGGCTTGCAAGTTGTCATCTGTGAGGCGTGATCGATGTTTGTTTTTAATATAGTTCATGTTGGAGAAGACCTGCTCACATACATATGTGGAGCCAAAGATCAACAGGACTCCAAATACATACTTTTTCATGTTTATATAAGTGTTGGGGATGGCATTCCATGTTTCGAACACAAGTTTGTCCTGTTTGGGAAGGTTTTCAATATCACTCCATTTATGATTCTGAGCCAGAATGGCATTCTGACGGGCAACATCCTCAAGATGTTGAACTTGGACACCCATATATCTTTGTCGGCTATATCAGCCAGTTCCATCTCAAGATCAGGTTGACTTACACCTGCAAATGCAGTCATATTCAATAGGAATGGATCGATCGCCAGGGGAGTGACAGGGAAGGATAATGTGGTTTTTTCCTCTCTGAACTCACAGAATCGTTTCCCAAACGAACTTTGCATTGTGGTGATTGCAGACTTCAAATATTCCAAATTTATCGTATCATGACTTTGTTTGAACTCTCTCTAAGAGAGAAAGTGAGACAGTGTACCTCTCTGTAAATCTTTGACAAACACTGTCAACTTGCGCTCGAATGCCAAAACCTCCTCCAGCTTGTGCAGGGCTGTGCCTCCTTTCCCCTTAAGGGTTGTATTTAGATGTGCTGTCATGTCTACCATAAAATGTAATTTTTCCAGCCACTCTGGTTGTTCCAGCTCAGGAAAGGTGAACTCTTTGTTGGCCAGAAAAGTTTTTACTTCTTCCAAAGATGCGACAAAACGTTTTAGCATCTCACCTCTGGACAGCCACCAGAACTTGTTGTGTAGCAGGAGGTCAGAATATATGTTTTTGGTGAACTCAGGTCTTATAAGCCTGCCCAAACCCTCATTGACAAAACACCTCACATATGTTCTGCTCTGCTATTTTGTTAGGATTTCAATCTGATTACAAAACATTCCTTAAAGTCACTCCAGTTATAGGGTTGGCAGGGCCCCTCTAGCAGCCAAATTATTTTTTATTTCTTATTTGTTTTTGGTAGAGAAACCCCATAGCCCACGGTTGGTTCAACTCAATGAGTGTTTTGGAGCAAAGGTGCCTTACCCAAATTTCTTCAGGGTCATAAGGGTTGAGCAGAATAGACTTCACTAATGCCCAATAACAGAACACCTACTCTACAAAAGGCTGCCTGTCCTCCTAGTGCATCAAGGGTACTAATTACCGTCATAAATCTCCCTCCCTGCTTTAGAGGTTAAGGCACAAATGAGACAAGGCTTGTAAAAGGTATCCTCTCTGCTATGTGATTTGATTTCATAATAAAATATTGGAGAATGCCTCATTTCATTTATTCTTGACTATTACCCTTTTCACACTCCACCCTGTACCACATCCACAAAATAGATAATTTCAACAAATATTTCTAACATAAACAGAACACCTGCAAGTAGGTGCTAAAGAGAATGCATTTGAATGTGGTCCATTATTTACCAATAGTGAGCTTCCACCCTATTTAATTTTCTCTTATTTGTTTTTGCCATATTTTGGCCTTAAAGCAAAAATTACTCACTCTACTTGTATTTTCTTTGGAAATGTTTTAAATAAAATCTATAATTACATTTATTCATTAATTTTGTACAGTAATCATTTATTTAATATGAGTCTTGGCAGATGTTATCTATAAAGGGTCAGATAGCAAAGGTAATACATATTTTTGGTTTTGCAGGTCATATAGTCTGTCACAACTACTCAGATTACTGTTGAGCATGAGAGCAGCCATAGATAGTACATAAATGAATGGGCCTGGCTGGGGCTAAATAAAACTTTATTAAGTAAAAACAGGAAGTGGTTTGTTGCTCCCTGAACCCCCAATTTAACACATTATCTCCTCTGTTTTTATATTACTATGCCAGGTTCTGGAATATACAAATGAATATAGCTTTGTTCCTGCCTCAAACAGATTAATATGTCTAGAAACAAGGCCGACCTTGACCTTTTTTCACTTTTGGGGCCCATACTTCCCTGTCACTCTTTTCCCTGCCAGTGTCTCAGGCCTTACACTACCCACTTTCATATGCTAACTGACGTGTCTTGGTATCTCATGAATTCTCCTCTCTCCTCCCTTATCACAACTTACTGGCTCTCAGTGCATTTTGTTCAACTAGCCAAAGGGACATAATCAAATAATGTTCATCAAAAAGTGAATCACTGATAGGAGCCTAATTTGCTCATCCTTCAAGACTACTTACATATGAAAACAGGATATTCTAAATGCACAGACATCTACTTCAAATTGTAAAATTCCTGGCACAGGGGTAGGGGAGAATTCTCATGGTCAGGGAAGCCTATGATGCCATCTAAATCTCATAACATCAGAGACCACCCATTTATTTCTGTGATAATAAAGATAGCCAACACATACTGAGTTAGTTTCACAGCAGTTATTATCCTAAGGAATTTTAGGGTATTTTGAGTTTCTTAATAACCCTATGAATCAAGTGCCATATTTATGATGCCCATTTTACAGATGAGACAGCTGGAGCTAAGAGACGCTATATAACTTAATAGAAGTCACATAACTCCTATGTTGCCCAGATAGTATTTGGGCATAAGAATGTATAGCCTTAATAGTGTAACTATTGTATAAATAAGTGAGTCTCCTTCAGATTGGAGATAGTTAAGATCCATAATAGAATCTTATAAGAAAAGGATATTAGAGATTGTTCAGTATAATTTTATTTTAAGGACAAGGAAACTGAGGTCCACAGAAAGTTTTGGATTTGACATTGTAGTTTGAGACTGTTGGTAGCAAAATGTTATTCTAAAATTATTTGTCTTTGTTTGCTTTGTGCTTTAATATTACATGGCTTCTTGATAAAATAGATGGATATTAGAAGGTGGATATTAGAAGTAAAAAATTACATGATTCATAACTCCTTGAGTTACAGGAATCTGATTGTGTCATTAAATTATTAAACTCACAGCCCCAATCTGTACATCATTTATCAGAAGGTGACTTCTTATTGGGGACATTAGTCTATATAAGACTTTAATGTGCAACTTTGCTCTTTTTGTTGTTGTTGTTGTTAATCCTCACTCAAGGATGTTTTTTCTATTGATTTTTAGAGAAAGTGGAATAAGAGGCAGGGAGATACATGTGTGTGTGTATATATATATATATATATATATATATATATATATATATATATATAGAGAGAGAGAGAGAGAGAGAGAGAGAGAGAGAGAGAGAGAGAGAGACATCACATCAATTGGCTAGGCCAGGTATCAGCTGCAACCTAAGCATGGGCCTAGGAATCAAACCCACAACCCTTCAATGCATGGGCCAATACTCTAACCTCTGAGAAACACCAGCTAGCACCAACTTCTCTCTCTGAAGTTTCACTTATTATTATTCATGGGTCTACTGGGGACATCCCATTGCTCTTCATCTATTGTGAGGCCAAGCCATCTATGGTGTTCCATTGAATGGGAGAGAATTCCTTCATAAAAGCTTAGATCTTGACTCTAGGACTGACAATGTCTTTTCTGAATTTTCCAGAGGGTAGCTGAAAGCCCTTGGAAAGTATGGTTAAGGCAAAAGGTACTGTCTGTTGTATAAAGAATATAAAGTATATTCCAGTCATATGACTTAAGGAAAGGCCCTGCTTGAGCAGTCTGCTCTCTGTGGGGAATTCCAGTCTAGTGGTACAACAGCTATTCAAGTAAAACAACCATAATTGTAAAAACTTTTAAGGGTAGATGATACACTTTTACATATGATGTTTCTTGTAGGTGCAATTTTAGCCTCATATGTTGTCAATGTGTACTTTTTCATAATATATTTTTAAAATTAAGGTGGATATTAGAAGTAAAAAATTACATGATTCATAACTCCTTGAGTTACAGGAATCTGATTGTGTCATTAAATTATTAAACTCACAACCCCAATCTGTACATCATAGTGGGAGTTTATCCTTCCACTGTCTTCTTATGGAAAATGCTTCCCATATAAAGGAATTAAACACCAGGAATATCTTTACCAACTACACTTCTGGCTTTCCCCCCCCCCCCCCCCCCATTAGCTAAAAATGAAGCAAAAATAGCAAAAATATGTGGGGCAGAGAGAAACTATTTGTCTCTCCAGTATGTAAATTATATATAAAATTTATTCTACATCTTAACTTATTAAACTCTGGGCAGAGAAGAATTATATGTTCTTGCAATAAGAAGTATACAGAGCATACACAGCTCTGGTAGCTGCCCATCCAGAGGGCCAGGTAACTTTGAGCAGTGCTAAATTGACAAGGCAGCAAAGAGGCTGAATATTCTTGAAATGCTTACTCTGGTTGTTAAAACTGAGGTGATGCTGATGCTGGTTCAGGAAGAAGATAAACAAACTGCTGTTTATCCCTTACTCTCATCTTCATTTTCATTTATTGAGCTTTTTCACCCCACCCGCTTTTTGACTCAGGGAGAGTCTAAGGCAACTATTACTTTTTTTGTTATTCAGGAAATGGGATTGTCAACTCATAGTTTTCTTGATTTTTTTTATATCGATACAAGAAGAAATTAAGATTCAGAAGAATTAAGTGTTTGGTATAACATTGTTATTAAGTGAGATCGCTGGAATTTGATCCAAGGTCTTCTCATTCCAGCCCAGATACTCACTTTAATGTATCAGGATGCTCTTAAGGGTACAGAGTAGGGTGTGGGGGAGCGGGGAAGCACAGGTAAGAGTGAGAGGGTGGTGGTGATAGAGGAGGAGAAGGAAGAAGATACTGTTCACTTCTGAGGATATGAGTAATGGGAGCCTAGAGTCAGAAATAAGCTCACCTGTAAATATCCATTTTCTTATGATTCCGGAGTTAGGTTGTCCAGAGCAGGTTGTCAACAGCTGCTCAACATTGTTAAGATCCATCTAAACATCTCTTCTCTTTCTGCCCTGCCATCTTTAGTGTGTTGGTTGTGGGTTCATGGGGGGTGTGATGGCTCCTGCAGTTCCAGTTATCACAACTGTGTTAAGCACCCATATCTTTGCTTTCAATAGGAAAAGTGGGTGTTTACTCAGAGCTCCCAGGTATGGGAGTCTTCTGCTTCCATCTCATGATTACAATTGTGTCACGAGGTCAGCTAGGCATTGTGGTTGTGGGGCTGGGCACATTGCCGTTCCCAATCAAACAAAATTCTATTAGGCAGGAATAGGGGGAAATGGATATCAGAGAGGCAACACACATTGTCTGCAACTGTGACTAATGGGGTCCTTTCAACCTGCTCCTTCTATATCCCAGCCCAGAGAGGTTTCATTGTCAGTCCTCACCCTGGTCTCACCTGGTGATTTTGTTAAGCTGCAGGGAAATGAAAAGTAGCTGCTCTTCAAAAGAAGGTGGCAGACCCTAATTTACTGCGTGTGCTCTGCTAGCATCCCTGTGGCGATTTCCCAAAAGGAAAAATAAAACTGGCCCTGGAAGCTTCACTTTGTAAAAGTATATCTAGTAAGTAATACTATTTTACTCCATTTCCTTTACTCTATTTCCTTTAGCATTGCTCAAACATTCCTCTTTAATTATTTTATTACTTACTTGGGAGGTACAGTTTTAGAAGTCATTTCCTCTCATTCATACGAGTCACATCACATAGAGTTTAGAACAGAAAGATGTGAGCCATACAAGTAAAGGAATTCTTGTTTGTTTGTTTGTTTGTTTGTTTTTTGAAGAAGAAGAATGCTTTTGTGTGTGTGGTTTTATTTTTTTAGTTTGTTTGTTTGTTTTAAAGAAAGAGTATTAGTAATTTAAGTTTTGGTGTGTTTTTTTGTTTTGTTTGTTTGTTTTTTTCCAAAACTAAGGTTGATTACAGAAAGCTATTCCAGATTGAGGCCATCTGGCACAAGCACACTCTTTGCATTGAAGAGGCATCAGGGGCCTCTGCCCAAGGGAGGAAGAAAATCTGAGTTGGGGTTTAAAGGCTGCCAGATCTGTTCTGAGAGGGTCTTCTTCTGTGTGAGAGGGTCACTTGCTGTGGTGAGCCAGCAGCTGTGGAAGCCACTCATGCTGAGTGACAGCAAGAACAACCAGCAACAACTCTGGAAGACCCGCCCATGCTCACTGCCCTCCAAGAAAATTGCTTGGAAAGAAGTCAGCTAGTTAAAAAGAAAACATTTTCCTTCACTTAGATTTTCTCCTAAAGGCTTATAATAGACCTATATTTTCCTCTTAAATTCAAACCAACATTAAAACAACCTGTAAAATATGAACGTATTTCCTTTAGCTTAGTCCGTGTGTTTTCTCAGGTTGTGCTGGCGCCACAGACTGCCCCCAGTTTATCTCCTGCTTGGGTCCCTGGGCACCACCGGTTTCTGGACACGGTCCTCATTGGTTTGGCCTCAGCTTGGAAGACTCTTGCTTTTGGGAAGCAGTCACTGACCCTATGGTTTAGTTGTTTGATCCTTTTGGAAGGCACATCACATACTTTAATGTCTTGGAACTATATCTATCTCACCATTTTATGGTTATTTATTGAGGCTAGTTCACAGGTTTATCCTCGGGGCTTGGTTGTGTGCCTTCTATCCAATGAGAAGTCAGGTCATATTTCTGGATTAAAATTGATCTTGTGAGAAAAGCTAGCTGTGCAGGATTAGCTTCAGGACAAAAAGAAGGAATAAGAAATCTTCTGAGAGAAATTAATGGCCAAGTAGGAAAAAAGGATTCAAATTTCTTGGTTCTGGGGTTTCACCCCACTGTTTTGAGATCCCATCATACACATGGCTTTGGTTATTTATTTTGTCTCATTCCAAATACATACAATGTTTGCATTTGAAATATTTATATATGCTCTGTCAAACCACATTAGTGATTTGGTCTGCAAGAGTGATGGAGGTATTAAAGCTGTATTTTTTTGCCTCCCGATTTGACCAGGTAACACTGTTTAATGGAATAGAGAGGAATAATTGCAAGCCTCTCATTGAGGACCCCATGAGAGAGGAGAAACAGCAACAGTCTTCTAACTAGAGACCCTACTATCCACTTGTACTGTTGGTTGGGACGTAAAGCCAGCCTTGTTATATTAGATTCATCACTGGTGACTTGAATAACATATTTTGACAGACATTTATCCCAAGGAAAGAAAAAATCCAAATCAAAGCTTAAATAAACACTCTTGCACTGAGGATATCACAGGAATTTTTTATAAGTAAAATTTGGCTATAGGATTACCAAGGTCAAGACCCATATTGCAATGAGATGTAATATGATTATGAGTGGTTATAGCTGGGAATGAAAATGCCTGAGTGCAATTCCAGACCCATCACTTTACTAGACAGATGATGTGAGGCAAATTACCTGACCCCTCTGTTTTCCTCATCTGAAAAATAGGGATGATATGGTACCTACTCTGGAGTATTTAATTTGTTAATATTTGTAAAATTATTAGCACATATTATACATGTTTGTTAATATATTATCAACGAAAATAACCAAGTGCTTTGGGCTGATGAATGACATATAACAGTCGAAGAATTCTAGTCATAGGCATCTTAATCATAGGATAATTTCAATATTTACTGGGAATCTATAGTAATCAAGTCAGTGTGATATAGGCATAAGGACTTGAAAAGGTACAAGACAATTCAATGAGAAACAATAGTTTAACAATCTGTGCTGGAACAACTGTATATCCATACACAAAAGAATGAATTTGGAACAACCCTGTCTCACACATTACTTATAAAATAAAAGGAACTCAACAGAGATTTAGCAACTAAGTGTAAGAGCTGAAACTGTAGAAGTATAAGAAGAAAATAAAAGTGTGAATCTTTGTGATGTTGCACTGGACAACAGTTTCTTAAGTATGCATCAAACAAACTAGCAACAAAAGGAAAAACAGGTAAATTGGACTTCACTAAAATTATAAACATTTATGTACCAAAGGACACTGTCAAGGAATTGAAAACACAACCCATAGAATGGGAGAAAATATTTATAATTCAAATATCTAATAAGTGCTCTAGTGTCCATTGCTATACTTCAACAGCAAAAATATTAATCACCTAGTTTAAAAATTGGGCAAAGGACTTGAATAGTCATTTATTCAAAGATATATAAATGGCCTATAAGCCTATGAAAATGCTCAGCATCCTTAAGAAAATTCTAATCAAAACCACAATGAAATACCAGTTTACACCTACTATGCCAGTGGTTGGCAAACTCATTAGTCAACAGAGCCAAATATCAATAGTACAATGACTGAAATTTCTTTCGAGAGCCAAAGTTTTTAAATTTAAACTTCTTCTAATGCTACTTCTTCAAAATAGATTCGCCCAGGCCATGGTATTTTGTGGAAAAGCCACACTCAAGGGGCCAAAGAGCCTCATGTTGCTTGGGAGCCATAGTTTGCCGATCACTGTACAAGGCTGTCTTTAATAATAATAATAATAATAATAATACATAATAATAATAATAATAATAATAACAAAAAACACACAATAACTAGTGTTGGCAAGGATATGGAAAAATTGTAACTCATATATTGCTGATGGGAATATAAAATCGTACAGGCTACTATGGAAAACAGTATAGAAGTTCCTTAAAAAGTAAAACAGAGAGTTACCATGACTCAGCAATTCTAATCCTACATATAACCAAGAGAATCTTACCTAATAATAGACAAACATGTCAATTTACAGTACCTCCGCTATGCCCATAGCCAATCAGAAGTGGGTATGCAAATTAACCCAACAAAGATAGTGGCTTAATTTGCATACGTTGGCATGGAGCAGTGGGGTGGGATGCCTGCTATGAGGGGGAGGGTAGTGGAGGGAGCTAAGGAGCAATGCTCTGGCAAGGAGTGAGGATTTGCAGGCTCCTGGGAAGCCAGGGTAAAGCCAGGGGAAGGAAGGCCTATTCTTTCATGAATCTTCATGCAACGGGCCTCTAGTTAAAAATAATTATTCACACAAAAAGTTATATATGAATGTTCATAGCAGCATTATTCACAATAACCCCAAGCAACCTAAATGACTCTCAATTAATGAAAAGAGAAGTAAAATGTGGTATATTCATACCATGGAATATTATTCAGCCATAAAAATAGTGAAATACTGATTCATGTATGGCTGAGCCTTGGAGATATAATGCTAAGTGAAAGAATCCAGACATAGTCACATATTGTGTGATTGCATTTATGTGAAATATTCAGAACAGACAATCCAAAGACAGAATGTAGATTAGTTAGTTTTCAGAAGCTAAGAAGAGATGAGGATGGGGAATGACTGCTAATGAATATGAGGTGGTGTTTTGTTCGTTGTTTGTATTGAGTGCTGAAAGTCTTAATGGAATTAGATAGTGGTGATGGTTGTAAAAGTTTGTGACTATACTAATAACCACTGAATTATACACTTTAAAATGGTGAACATCTATGGCATGTTAATTTTTTAAAAATATATTTGATTTTTTACAGAGAGGAAGGGAGAGGGATAGAGAGCTAAAAAAATCTCGGTGAGAGAGAAACATCGACCAGCTGCCTCTTGATGTGTTCGCAACCAATGTACATGCCCTTGACCAGAATTGAACCTGGGACCCTTCGGTCTGCAGACCGATGCTCTATCCACTGAGCCAAACCAGTTTTAGCAGGGCATGTTAATTTTATGTCACTAAAATAAAATAGAGACTGATTGAGCCAGTTTTGGTGCTAAGTTGGAAGGGTTGAAAACAAATAAGGCTGTTGTCCCAGACCTCAAGTATCTCATCCTGCAAAAAGTGTATGTGCAATCAAATCAGCACCTCAAGGTGGGCCAGCCTTCAGGAACAAAAGGAAGATAGTCTCAAATGAGATGCTGCTTGAGAGAAAAGCAAAAATGTCTACTAAAGTCTTTCTGGTCTCATCTTGTGTTAACTTCTCAAGCAGTCTGAGCTCCAGCTCTATCCTAACCCCCACACCCCTCACCAACACAGGGTCTTAGCATGTGCATTCTCTTCCCTGGGATTCTCTTTGTTCAAAGTGTGTCCTTACACTTCTCCCGGATTCCTCCCCATCTTACAGAACTAGCTCATGTGACATTGCCTTTCGGACTTCTTCCAACCCTGACCTTTATAATCTGGTCAAGTTGCCAACTGTCATCTTGCAATTTTCCAGCCTCACAACTCTTATTACAGGTGTACTTTCACCTTGGTGTAATTCTTTACCGTCATTGTGTTTTCCTGCCAGATTTTTGAGTTGTTACGGGCAGGGACCTGTCAGCTTTTGCTCACCAAGATAACATCAGCACTCTCAGTGTCTGGCTCACAGTAAGGTCTGAATGAGTACATGATGACCAGTTGAATGAATGAATAGAAGTAATGCTCTCCTATCTATCTGGCTACATGAGAAAATATGGATTAAGATTTCTGAGAGGACAGGTTTTCTTCTTCTGCCTTTGAAAGGTCTATTCACTGCTAAATCCTTTTTCCTCCCTTAAATTGAAAACTTTTATTCATATTGTCCTCATAGGAACCCAGTGAGGTAGTTTAATGTTCCAGTTGTCATCTACATTTGAATCACCTGCAATGCAATGTGAGGATAAGATGACTATGTGATTGCCACACTCAGCACAAGGGCCCAGCATTGTTTTATTGGTCTGTTAGGTCATGTCCGGTTTGCTTACTAAAATACTTCATCATATTCTACTGCAAGGTCTATGAATGTCAAATAGTAAGAACCCTTGACCTCCTGGCTGAAAGCTAAGCCAGCTATCAAATGAACCATGCTGACCTTCTTTAATAAGAGAATCTTTAATATGGATTAATCATATTATAAGAATATATTTGTTCTTTTTATCAGAGTCCTTGGGGAATGTCTTTTACTGGGGAAATGTTATCTCACAGAGTAATAAGATCAAACTGGGTTTTATTCTTTAATTAAAAGAAGATGAAAAGTTTTGCTTCAGATATTTTTTAAGTGCCTTAAACTAGAGCATAAATGGCAGCCATGTATCATCTTGCAGTTATATAAACTTTACTAGTCTTGGCAATTGAACTAAAACATGAGTCGGATAGCTAATGGGGCATTTGTGGAAAAGACAAATTGTCCAGAATAAACAAAGAAAGCATTATTTTTAATCAATGGCAGCTGAGCAGGGGAAGATGCAGTTAGCTCAGGGCACAGATCAAGCTCATTAAGTAGCCCAGGCCGCTTATAAATCATGGGATGTGTCAACTCTGGACTTAAACCACAGGAGAGAATGGTTCAGGATTCTTCCCTTGCACCGAGCACAGCCTGGTTGGCAGAGAGACCCTTGGTGGAAGACCAAACAAGACTGTTTTTCACCTTAAAAACTTCTGAGCGTATGCAGTTGTCAAGGTAGATAATTAGCTTGTTCAAAGGCCAAGGCTGGAGCCAAATGACCTACATGTGAGCCCTGGTTCCTACACTTCCTAGCCCTGTGTATCCCATGCTGTCAGAACCTTTCCCCTGCTACTTAGTCTACCCAGGATGCTACTTACTATTCCCCTACTTGCTGGAAACTTCTGCAGCTCAGGGTGAGAGACATTTTCTGGCTGAGAGGGTGTGCTTGGCTCAAGGAAGCCAGTATGGATAGGACTCCGAGTGCAAACAGCCAATTATCCCTCAGTGGCAAGCTCTAAGTTGTGTTCTACATAGTTCCTCTGAGGGCCCCCAGCAGGACTGAGAACCAATTGCCCACAGCCACTCATTCATTACTGGAGGCTGTACTGCTTTGCTGTCTTCCAGTCTCACTCCTCTTGTTTCTCACAATATTTTCTGAAATCAACTTCCAAATAAAATACTTTTATCAAAAAAAAGTATGTTCAGTGTCTGCTTTGGAGGAGCCTGACCTTAGATACTGTGTAACTTATATCATTTACTTCTAGGACAGCATTAAGGAGGTCAGAGGTCAGAGGCAAGGTAGCCTGATGATTAGGAGAGCATTTTCTAGAGGCAGAGTCCCTCATCAAGCCCTGACTTTGCCACTCCCTAGGCATATAATCTTACAGAGGACACAGAACTTATCTGTGTCTCAGTTTCCTCATCCATAAATGGGGTCAATGATAAATATTGTACCTACTTTATGGGCTTGTGGTGAGAATGAAGTAATCCTTATATGTATATATATTTTTGGAATACTTCATAGCCCTGGTAGGTGTTCATGAAGGTTAGCTATGATTCTTAGAATGAAAGTAATCAGACTGGAAAGAAGTTTACAACTCAGCTAGTGTGACTTCTGTATTTTCCACATGAGGAAAACTAGTCCCAGAGAGGCGGGAAGTGTTTTCCTCAGGGTCACAGGGTCACAGAGCTAATTAGTGACAGCAAGACCTAAAGGTCTCTCAGCCCAGTGACCACTGTCACCAAAATTCAGCTTCAAATCAGTTCCTTCAAAAGTTCCATTAAGAAAAGAGACCCACACCCTAGCCAGTTTGGCTCAGTGGATAGAATGTTGGCCTGCAGACTGAAGGGTCCTTGGTTCGATTCCAGTCAAGGGCACATGCCTGGGTTGCAGGCTTGAACCCCAGTAGAGGGCAAGCAGGAGGCAGATGATCAATGATTCTCTCTCATTATTGATGTTTATTTCTCTCTCTCTCCCTCTCTCTTCCTCTCTGAAATCAAATACATTTTTTTTAAAAGGACCCAGTGTAGCTATTTCATTTTGCTGATTTTTGTCTTAAATTCTTAGATAGTGGAAGACAGCCAATATGCAGGAATTATATAAAGCTTTAAGGATCCCATGCTTTGAAACCAGATTAAAAAAATTAACTCTGCAATGCTATAAGCAGAATGTTGGTGGAGAAGGTATAATTTAGACACAAATGCCCTCCTCTGCAGAGTCCTTTATAAACCTCAGCGTAACCTCCTGACCTGCTCCAATGACAGTTGCTAGCTGGGTGGAGTGGATGCCCTGCAAATATTTGACAGCATTTATTTGCTTGTAGCTCACGGCCTTGGTAGTATCCCTTAGCTAACAGAGCTTTACACTAGCTAGCTAAGATAAAAATACATGTTTCTGTAACAGACCTTTGCTTTTTAAAGTCCCTCTTCTTTTATCTGCCGTGCCAAGCATGCTACATCTTCTGGTCTTCCTTTTGACCTTCAACTCTGAAGGGGCAAAGCACATGAAGATGCCAGAAGAAGTGAGTCGGATAAAAGACCTCACTAAATGAAAGCTCTCCCTTCTGTTCAGCCACTGAGATCAGTAGAATAAAACCACATTAAAGGTGACCTCTGGCCTGTACCCTCCAGAGATGACATCTTTCAGCAGCAGCAAGAGTGTCTCTGTAGAAATACACAAAACATGATGGGAAGGAG
Organism: Pipistrellus kuhlii; assembly: GCF_014108245.1. Classification (NCBI taxonomy): domain Eukaryota; kingdom Metazoa; phylum Chordata; class Mammalia; order Chiroptera; family Vespertilionidae; genus Pipistrellus; species Pipistrellus kuhlii. The sequence goes on from NW_023425562.1 coordinate 66,857,651, forward strand.
AGAGCTCTGTGGTGCCGGGATTTGTAAATATTTGTCTGAGAGTCATGTTTCTATTTATCTTTGAGCATGTGTAGCAAAGGGAATCTCTCAAAAGGTGAAGTGAGTTGGTTTGTGAAAATAGTGTCATTTCATCTATTCTGCTTCAGGAACCCTTTGGTCTCACAGGAAATTGTTGCCACCAGATCATCAGGTTGGCAGACTTTTATTCCTGAGCTTTTATTCCCCTCTGTATATATTGAACACCATTCATTTTACCAATAAGGAATTATTTTTAATATCTAATTTACTTGTTAACCAACTCAATATTAATATACTGAACCTCTTTTCTTCCCTACCTTTACTTAATTACAACTGATAATCAAAACTGGAGGGTACAGGCCAAAGGTTGCCTTTTATGTGTTTTTATCCTATGATATTATTATTATTATTATTAATTATTTTAAAGCTCCCACAGAAACCAATTCTGATTGGAGATAGATCAACTGTGCACAAATGTCATCTTTGAGGTTTTGTAAAATAAAATAACCTCTACGTGGAACCCAATGACTCGTTAAACACATTCTAAATCTCTCAACTGTCAATTTTATGATTATTGGTGCTCATGATTGAGCATCAAGTTTGCCTAAGATTTCATTTCTTTACTTCCTTACCTTTATTTTCTGAATAGCAAGTTGCAGGAAGTATTTATTTTCTAATTCTTGTTTTCCCCTCTTGAATAGTGATTATATGCAATTCCAAAAGTCAAGATGTGTCAGTTTATTATTCTTTCAAGGGGGAGAACCAGACCTGGCAAGGAAATGCAGAAATAGCAGTAAAGAGAAGGGACTGTTTGTCCATATCTTCAAGAGAATAAAAATGTTTGAGACTGTGTGCTTCATATGAATACTAATGTGAGCACATGTACCTAATATGAGCACTGTTTGAGGCTGGGTTCCCCCAGAAGCAGACTCATATGGAGTTGATTTTAAAGGTGATGCCAGGACCCATTGATAGGGGAATGTGGAAGAACAATGGGAATGTCAAAAAGCCAATCAGGTGCAGTATTGAACAGGTTTCTGCTGTGGGCAATGAGGCCTCAAACCCATGAGACCCTATGATAGACCTGGAGCATATCTCAGAGTCGTCCCACCTTATATCCATCATTCAGGTCATCCATCCATGGCCAGAGAGCCACAGAGGCTCAGGATGAGAATGTACTGGGAATGGTGAGCTTCAAGGGGCCATGGGGAAACATTAATAACATATGCTACACACCATGTTATAGTGAAAACCAAGATGGTTTGAGCTACGGAAACAAAACAAGGTGAAACCTTGGAGCCTGGGGTATTAAATTGGTAGTTAACATCCGGCCCACTTGTTTTCTGTCCTTTCTGGATAAGTTCCTCTAATCTTTTAGTTATTTTTATAAAAGATGTTTTATTGATTTGAGAGAGAGAGGCATCAATCAGCTGCTTCCTGCATGACCCCTAGTGGGGACTGAACCCATAACCCAGGCATGTGTCCTGACCTGGAGTGAAATTGGTGACCTTTTGGTACATGGGACAATGCTCAACCATTTAAGCCACACTGGCCAGAAATTCATCTTTTATGCTTTAAACTTTTTATTTTTTTTATTTTTTCTGAATGTTTTAAAATAGTAAATAAATATAATTGGGAAATAATAAAGATACTTGTTAGCAAGAAACATTCTTAGCCAATTGATAATGGAAGAAAGTTTCAACCAAAGCAGAGCCTTCCTTCACCCGCTCCTCCTAAAGAGAACTGTTGAATATCTCTTGTTTTTTCATACTAGCTGCTGCCATCAAATGCATCTTGATAAGAAAACACATATTGTATGATAGCATTAATTTTTGAGCTGACAATATATTTTATAATTAGACAAAACAATAATGCCTCTCTCATGGTGATGGGCTCAATCCCTAGTAAGGGGCAAGCAGGCGGCAGCCGATCGATGATTCTCTCTCATTATTTATGTTTCTATCCTTCTCTCCCTCGCCATTCCTCTCTGAAATCAATAAAAATATATTTAAAGAAGTCATCCAATCTCATCCTGTAAATTTAGTAGTTCCTCTCTACCTGTAGGCATGCCAACAACATTTTAAATAGTTCATTTTAAGCAGCCAATCCTGGAATCAGCCCATGGAGTCATTCATTCAACCTGTGATTGTAGCTTTAGACGGAGCTATGACCTTGGCTCAACTCCACAAGTCTTAGGTGGCCGAGCCTGCCAGAATCTCTAGATTCTTAAACACTCCTTCATAGAAAGGTGATGGTATCCATGAAATTTCTCTAGCCAGCGACATAGTTTGAACACCTATTTCATCAATGCAGATTTATTTCTAATATCTTATTTGCTTATTAACCAACTCTCAGCTATTTGATAGTGGTAGTTGCCATGTTGACAAAACTATTTCTGGATAGTGAATATCAGATTAGGGCACTTCATATTAGCTAATTTTCTCCAGGGTGGAAGAGGGAGAAAGAGACTTATTTAAAACCAAATCACAATCTAGGCATATTCCAAAAATAGAAACCCTTCAGAAATCATGATTTGTTTTTTTTTTGTAAAATGTTTTATTAATTTGAAATTTTCGATGGTTGTTAGCCTAAAGTTTTGGTAGCGATTCTTAATATTCTTCACCTATAGTGTTGCTGCTTTTACTTTGTAAAGTGGCTTACTTCACATCATAACTTTATCTTTGAGCTTCCACTTTATCAGAACTTTATTTTTGTCTAAAGATAAAAAAAATCATATTTTGAAAATCTTGTTGCATATCCCCTCACCTCATTCTCTTTCAGATATACTTTGAAAGGCTGCATCCTGGCATGGATGGACGTTTTATTAAATTATCTCATGGGTGGGACCTTGAAGATACAATATAGTTATAATTGCATGGTTTTGAATAAATCTTACAGAAAAAAAAAACACATGATTTCCTTTAACCTCACGACATTTAACCTAATTAGTACTAGAACTGTTTTCAAATTACATAGCCCTTCATACTGTATCAAAATATTGAGATTTTATGCTTTGAGTACAATTTAATTTTTAGACTCAGTATGAAGTTGTGAGAAAAATACGACCAATAGTTTCTTACAAGTTTATCTTTTATTTCCTGACCATGAAGCCCTTCTATTAGTACCTGAAGCAAAATTCCAGTCTACAGGAGGATGCGTTCAGAGGCCTTAATTCTGGTCACTGCACAGCATCATGGGAATGGGGTTGGAAGTGGCCTTGAGCTTGCTGTTGCTGTGAATATTCCTATGCCTCTTGATGTACCTGTGGCTGCATAGGATCTCACCTCCCAACACTCTCCTCTCTGCCTCCTCCTTTGTTCCCAATGCTTGCTATTTAGGGGGCAAAAAGAACACTTGAAAAGTTTATATGCTAAGTCAGAGGTAATTAGTTTCTTATTATTTTCCCAAAAGTACAACTGCTATGGTAAAAGAGCAGTAAATAATGATAGTTGATACTAACAATTGAAGCATCAAAACACCCTATAATTTTATGTTAGTGAGACAAATGGTGACCTGCAGAGTAGAGCTTAAGCAAGCTCAAGGGGATTTAATTTTGCACATTCACCATATTAAAAAAAAAATTAAATAACAGTAGAAAAGATCAAGAAGGGAAGAAAGTCTATCCCTTTAATAGAATTATCTAATACACTTTATGTGTTGCTTTTGACCATGTCATATCTTGTCAATCAGTCATAATGTAGGAACTAAAATATCAAAGCATATGGGCTAAAAGAGCAAAGCAACAGCACAGTGTAGGTTAAAGAAAAACCTCATCTAAAATTATTTTCATTTTGATTGATTTATCCAGATTCTTGCATTGATTTTCCTAAGTTGGGGGGGCCTCTACACACCCAGGCTGTGTTTTCCACCTGGACATTGACAATTCTCTGAGATCTTAGCACAAACACTGCCCCATTTAAATTATTGTGAAAACTCAGCATAAAATTTCAGGCCTCTTAAAGCCTGTAAATGACCTGAGTGAGATGCCCCCTGATCAGTACATTCTTCTGAAAAGCATAGGAATAATTATGTCTAATGACTACTCCAGTGGTTCTGGCCTGTGTAATTAAGATCCAAATATAACTCTATGTTCATTTTCTACAACTAAATTACTTATATGGATAAATTACCCATTTATGAAAGCTCATAAAATATCATAGGTGAGTCATTACATACTTAAAAGACTCCCTAATAAAACCTACCAAAGATATTCATATATGCATTGCTCTAATTTTCCAAAAATATTTCTTACCATAAGTAACTAGGAAAATACTGTATATTCATATTCAAGAGGAGAAAAATAGAATAAAATCCATAATTCTTTGATTTTATTTTAACATATTTGCATTCTTCTTCTATCTTTTTGATTCCTGGATGTGATAGCAGAGTCACTACCACATCAACATAATCTTGTAAGTTGGTGCACTCACTGCGAATGCAAAATGTCATGACATTTCTCATTGAAATATGAAACTTTTCTATGTGTTTTTATGTCAAGTTTTGCTCTACATCAAAGGTGAATGAAAATGAAGGTTGAGTTTCCAGGCTCTTCAGAATTCTGAATGGAAGAACTGGAGTGACCAGACTAAGGGAAGCCAAATACCCCAAACTTCAAGGAAACAGAATAAAGAGAAACTCTTGTCTTTCCTTATTAACTTTTCTGAAGTAGTTGCTTAGGAGCTCAGTCCCATGAGCATAGCCCAATGTGCCACGTTAAGGATAACTCCGTGTTACTGAATCACAGCAAGGAAAAAGTGGAGGGCAAGGTTGTAGAAGAGGAGGAAAAAACTTAAGGTAGAACATGTATATGTGCTTAGAAAGGGTTGTTAAATATTGGGTAGAGAGTTCAGAGAATATTTAATGGAGATTTAAAAAATTATAAATTAATGGTCATTTATGTTTCAATCTAAAGAGAGGACACAATAATTCATATATTTGTGGGTTTTTTTTATAGTCCTTAATAATCTCTGCCTTTGAATTATGACCGAGTTCTTGGAAGTTTTTCAGATCACTGAATCATAGCCTTTAGAGCATAAGTAGTTATCAGAAACCATTACATAGGAACTTCCTCTCAACCTAAGTAAAAAAATCCACTTGCAATTTTGATAATAGGGGACACCTCAGCTTTTGAATTATATAAAAAGTAAAAGAACAAAGAAAAGCACCTGGCAAAAGGCATCCAAATTGGAAAAGAAGAAGTAAAGTTATCCTTATTTGCAGATGACATGATATTGTACATAAAAAACTCAAAAGACTCCATTAAAAAACTAATTGACTTAATAAATGAATTTGGCAATGTAGCAGGATACAAAATTAATGCCAAGAAATCCATGGCATTTCTATACACCAACAGTGAAATTACAGAAACAGAGACTAAAAAAGCAATTCCATTTACCATCACACCAAAAAAATTAAGATACCTAGGAATAAATTTAACTAAGGAAGTAAAGGACCTATTTGCGGAAAACTACACGACACTGACAAAAGAGATAGAGGAAGATGTAAACAGATGGAAGAACATACCATGTTCATGGATTGGTAGAATCAACATAATCAAAATGTCCATAAAGCAATCTATAGGTTCAATGCACTCCCCATTAAAATACCAAGGGCATATTTCACTGACCTAGAAAGAACTCTCCAAAAGTTCATTTGGAACAATAAAAGATCCCAAATAGCCACAGCAATCCTGAGAAAGAAGAGTAAAATGGGAGGGATCTCAATACCAGACTTCAAGCTGTATTACAAAGCCATTGTTCTCAAAACAGCCTGATACTGGCACAAGAACAGACATATAGATCAATGGAATTGAATCAAGAACCCAGATATGAACCCAAATCACTATGCTCAGTTAATATTTGACAAAGGAGGCATGAATATACAATGGAGTCAAGACAGTCTCTTCCATAAATGGTATTGGGAAAATTGGACAGATACATGCAAAAGAATGAAACTAGATCACCAACTTACACCATACACAAAAATAAACTCAAAATGGATACAGGACTTAAACATCAGACAGGAAACCATAAAAATACTAGAAGCATCCACAGGCAGCAAAATATCAGACATATGCCAAAAGAACTTCTTCACTGATACTGTTCCTAGGGCAATGGAAGCTAAAGAGAAAATAAACAAATAGACTACATCAAAATAAAAAGCTTTTTTATAGCAAAAGAAACCATCAACAAAACAACAAGAAAGTCCACTGTTTGGGAGAACATATTTGCAAATATTACCACTGATAAAGGTTTAATCTCCAACATCTACAGACAGCTTATACAACTAAATAAAAGGAAGATGAATGATCCAATTAAGAAATGGGCAATGGACCTAAATAGAATATTTTCAAAAGAAGACAGAAGGAAGGCCAAAAGGCACATGAAAACATGCTCTGAGAGATGCAAATCAAAACAACAATGCGGTACCATATCATACCTGTCAGAATGGCCAACATCAACAAATCAACAAACGACAAGTGTTGGAGAGGATGCGGAGAAAAAGGAACCCTCGTGCACTACTGGTGGGAATGCAGACTGGTGCAACCACTGTCAAGAACAGTGTGGAGTTTCCTCAAAAAACTGAAAATGGAACTCCCATTTGACCCAGTAATCCCACTCCTAGGAATATATCCCAAGAAACTAGAAACACCAATCAGAAAGGATATATGCACCCCTATGTTCATAGTAGCACAATCTACAATAGCCAGAATTTGGAAACAGCCTAGATGCCCGTCAGCAGATGATTGGATCCAAAAACTATGATACATCTACACAATGGAATACTATGCTGCCATAAAAAAGAAGGAATTCTCATCATTTGCAGCAACCTGGATGGAATTAGAGAACATGATGCTGAGTGAAATAAGCCAGTCAATGAAAGAGAAACACCACATGACCTCAATCATTTATGGAAAATAAAGAACATTATAAACTGATGAACCAAAAGATAGATATAGAGACAGTAAAGCAATAAGCAGACTGTCAAATTACAGCAGGTAGGGAAGGGAGATCTGGGGGAGATAATAGATCAACCGAAGGACTTGTATACATGCATATAAGTACAACCAATGGACACAAAACTCTGGGGAGGGAGGGTATATATGGGGGGGCGCAATGTTAAAATATGTACACAGATAATTATTTAATAAAAGAAAAAAGAAAAAAGAAGAAAAAAAAAGAAAATTAATAAAAACATAGCCTCAGATGAGGATTAAAAAAAAGAAAAGAAAAGAAAAGCACCTGACATATTACTCGGCATCTTCCCCATCAGGTAGCATGTTCAAAACTGCTGCATATGTACACAACATGTGGTTCAGATAAGCCAATTACCCTAAGGCAAGCAATTACTTGGTATAGTAATTAGAGACATCATTGAGTAGCTAGATCAAGCCTTACCTGAAGTTATACATATCATTGGATTTTTTTACATTAGAAAAGAATATACTTTTCTTTTGAGTGTCACTTGGAGTTAAATTGCCTATTGTTTGCACCATAAAAAGCTTTATTGACAGGCTGGTAATGGTCAACATGAGCAGAGAGATTAGAGTGTGAAAGTTCAGTGAGTAATTCTTTAAACTCTTGCCACTCAGTGATCTTGCATAGTCCCAAGATCAGCAGCATTGGCGTTATCTGTGAACTTGTTAAAAATGCAATTGTAATATTGTGATTAAAAATTAAATCCTTCACTTTGTGAAATTAAACTTTCAATGAAATAAAAAATCTACCAGAGCTAGTGGTGGCTAAGAATATTCAAATTTAAAAAAAATTAAATTAAGAATTGGTTCATTTACCTATTCATCCTTTCATCTAGCCTTCCATCTTGTCCTCCTTTTTCAATCTATGCATCCATCCATCAATGGGTGACCACCACATTGCCCCTCTAACAATAATGACAATTTAGTACATACAATAAGTTTTTACTATTTTTTTTAGTGATTCACAGGTGTGTAACCTTCTCAAAAAATTGATTTGTTCATCTCCCAGTGCAGGAACCAATACTGATTATTGCTGTATCCAACAGGTCCTTGAATAATGTTATTACGTTTAAAGTAGTTTTATTATAATATTGATGAGCTGCTGTAGGAACTTAACTCTTGTTTATATCAAATAGCCTATGGCAGTTCTTTTACCATAGAGATGTATGGTTTCCCTAGTTGGTGATTTGCTGAAAATCAAAGAACACAGCTGTGGCATGGAATGAGGGTTTTCTGTATGTATGGTGAAAGATAGCTACCTGCTCTCCTCCTTGTGGTTCTGGGATGATTCTGGTTGGATTAATACTGTGATCACTGGGAAATGTGTACAAATAACTCACCTCCTGGGATCTGAGCAGTCAGGCATCTCCTTGCAGACTGATTGCTTTTCCCCCCACCCCCCTCATTTCCATAACAGACTTCAATTAATAAAAGTCTTCACAGTGATTGCTGGCCCACAAAGCATAGCCATTTTGAGGCCATGATTAGTAATCCTTAAACTTGGGAAATATGACTATGATCAATTTCCTTTTCCTTCCTTGCTTTTCTTTATTTAGTCACCCCTACAGGGTGAGTCCTTTGCTCACCTCTTCCTTAGTCATTATCCCCTAATTAATTCCCTTGTTAAACATAAAGTGTACATTAGGCTTGACTAATGTTTTCCTTCGTGACTAAGGAAAGAAGAATTTATTACCTTTACATATTGACTTAAGCCGCATAATCGCAACGCCTTTTATTTAAAGTCTTTATTCTTTAAGAACCACACTGTAGTTCAGGCCCCAAGCAACTGTCAAGACAGTATCACCTGGCTTCCATCAATAAGAAATGAGGTCGGGCGTTTGCACATATAATTGACTTCAGAAGTGGCTGTACTCACGTGGACACCCATCTCTTTTTGTATGTAATGTTTTCAGCTTCCCACCGTGAAATTATGGAGGGGATGAAATGGAATTGCCCAAGTTGTGGAAAGATCATGCTGACATTTTAAGAGATAAAACAGAGGTGTCAAAAAATCCTCAGGCATAAAACTGACATGTGCTGGTAATCTTGCAATCTGTTCCCTCAGCAAGTAAATGGTCTGAGATAGATTACTTGGCACAGAAAAGAAAGGACCTCTGCTCATCCCAGGGGAAAGAGTCCTTGCTGGATGCGAGGAGGATGAAGCCTGGGCTACAATGGTCTGGAGTAGCAGTGGGGACAGAACAATGTGGTTAGAATAGAATAACACAGTGGTTCTCAAAGTGTCCAATCTTCAGTTCCCCTGAATAGAATAGAATAGAAGCATCTTTATCTTCACATAGCTACACTAATCTTTCCTTTGATAGCAAACTTTACACTGCTATGATAGGTGGCTAATGCCTAGAAGCGTTTCATGTTGTGTTATGCTGAAAAAAAATTCTCAATTCTAAAACAAACAAACAAACAAACAAATGATTCTCAATTATAAGCAGTCCTTTCTCAAGGATTGAGGGTGCTCATAATGGACCTTTCTCTTCTCTTCATCTATCCCCTTAGCCCAGTGGTGGCAAACTCAGTCAACAGAGCCAAATATCAACAGTACAATTGAAATTTCTTTTGAGAGTCAATTTTTTAAAACTTAAACTTCTTCTAATGCCACTTCTTCAAAATAGACTCACCCAGGTGGTGGCATTTTGTGGAAGAGCCACATTCAAGGGGCCAATGAGCTGCATGTAGCTTGAGAGCACAGTTTGCCAACCACAGCCTTAGCCCTTGGCTCACTAGATTCTGCAGTGAGAAGAGCTTAGAATTTTGAGTGGGAAGATCAGGGCTTCTGTCTGAGCTTGTTCTCTTAGCCACGGTGTGAGATTATTCACTCCAAATCTGGGAAGAAGATGTAATAATAATGCCTCATTTCAGTCTTGTGTGTTTTATGAAAGACAGCGAAGCCCATGAGAAAATGTCCCAGGAGCTTTGGAATTGATCAGGTGGTACCTGTATTCTTATGTGTTTCTCCAGCCACAAGAGAAGAACCAGATAGCTGAAGCTTCAGTTTCAGTAAATATTATTGAAAGTGTATGATCTCTACTTTTTAAAAACTGTTCGGTTTGTTAGCAGATCATTAGTGATTCTTGGAAGAACATTTGAGACACAGGTTGGCTAAGAAATGGGTGAGTCACTCAACCATAGTGCCCATCTCACAGACTGAGAAATATCACCTCACCACCCAAGGGGGTCAAGGCTTTTTAGCTGCTCCTCTCTGAGACAACCTGTGTTTCTTGTTTTGTGGTTATTTGTTGTTGATGGTTTCCCATAACTGTTTTCTTTGGAAGTCAGACCTTCAACTTTCTAATTAAGGGAGCAATGAAGATGTAAGTGTTAAGGAAGCCAGGGATTGACTAAAAACCAAGAGTAGATAACAACCCTGCTTGGACTTGTTTAGCCAAATTTTACATGCACCCTACAGGGTTACTCTCTGAATTTCCACCGGTTCTACTTCCTTGGCAGCCTCCCACTGATATTGGTTGCTCACGTTTCTTGTTGTCTTGAGGATACTGTCCCCTTTTCATGGCTAGACTTGCTTTTTCTTTTTACCAATACTGACTGGAAATGGTCCTGTGGTCTCTTTCCTCCGAGATTCACCCTAACTTTATTTTATCTTAAATGTTCTGATGGCCAAGGTTAACAACATTACAAATGAACAATTCCCCAAAATCTGACTCTGAGATGAGGATTTCAGGGAAAAGGGTTTATTGGGAAAAATCCCAGGGGGAAAAAAAAAGTAGGTGAGATGTGAGGAACCGAGACTCCAAGGTATGAGTGGATATCAGACCAAATCCCAGGAGACTACAAATCCAGTGGTGATGTTCACTAGAGGGTGAAGCTCACCTCTCAACACTGTCCCCACCAGGGGAAGGATTCCTGAGTATTGACACCTTGCCACACCCCACCCATGCTCATTGGCTAAAAGCTGCCCTGGGATTTGATTCTGCAACTCCTTGCTGTTGAGTGCACCTGCAAAGCAGGTGCCAGCAACCCCAGGGCAATCCTGTGACAATAGCTGTGTGTGTGTGTGGGGGGGGGGGGGGGGAGGGCACACAGGAGTTATAAAGAACTGGACTCTGACAGTGTCCCTTGCAGCCACACTAAGGAAAGCTCAAGGTCAGTGAGCCCCCCCAGGGCTGCCCTGAAGCCCTGTGCTCTTTCGGGGAGTGCTCTGGTCCCTCAGTCCCTGGAAACAAGGCTCCTCCCAGTTATCTCAGCCCCTCCTGCCAGGCATGCCTCTCCCTGCAGCCAAAGTTAGGCCTTGGCAGTGGTTAAGAGCAGTGAACCTTTCAGTCTCAAGTGGGTAATTTACTTCTCAGGGGATCTGAAATGATTGACTGCTACCTTCATTTTCCCTGGACTCTGCAGAGGAAAAGGTAATCTGTGGGCATCCCCTCATGCTCCCGGCCCTCGGTGCCAGGGATGTAAAGTGTACATAATACACATACTTAAGTCAGAGAAAGATGGAGAAGGGATACTTACAAAATTGGAGGCGATTAAGGTTATTGAAAAGACATCATTTCAGGCACATTTTGTTTCAATAGGAGCGTTCATATTGCACTAGTTTGCTGTGATATGAGAAGGTTTTTTTTTTGTCTGTTTGTTTTTTTAACCATTGCTTCTTCCCTAAGCTTCTGTGTAAAGTGAGTTTATAGATGAAGATATTTTGGGCCAGAATGCACATTCTTTTGGGTTCACAGGTTTATGGTGACCTGTTCTAATTTTCAAATATGTGTAGTTTATAGTAAAACATTCCTACCAGTTAAATGAGCAAGCTTCAGCAAGGGCAAGCTTCCCCCTTTGCTGGTTCTGGCATTTTGCATCTAATAAATGCACCTTGGAACCAATCCAGCTGTCTTCTTGGAAAATATAAAGTTTGGAAGAGGACTGCTACTATTCATGGCTGTGTAATAGTTTGTTTTATGCTGCATGGAGTTGTAGTTATAAACATGAAAGCAGCTGGCAATAAATGACTTTATGACAGCTATTTCCAAGGTATAATGAAGAAAACAAAACAAAGTGATTGCTTATAATTATTGTGCCTGGGTGAGCTTGCACAGTGCACTCCAAACACATCACTGGCCATTTCCATGTGAGCTTATGCACAGTCTTCTTTAATTGACCTTGATCTTTAGATTATTTTGTTTTGGGAATGAGAGATGCACTGGTAGTATTTGCATTTCCAGTGTAATTTGTTAAAGAGACAGTATCATTTTGTTTTATTCACCCATGTATTAGGGTGGGTAGTAGAATTATTTGTTCTTTTCCACTGTTGAATATGTTTTTGCACTGAAAATATTTGGAGGATTGGGCAATTTATCAGTATTTTCAAAAATTTAAATGTAGATTTTAACACAATGGTTAAAAAAGTTAATTTTATGTATAGGGATATATCCTAACAGAATATGATAATCATATAAGGGTATAGTCAAGAATGCTTATTACAGAGTTATTTGTTATAGAAAAAATTATAATCTATCTACATGGTCATCAATGTGGCAACAGTTAAATAAACATAGAGGAACCATTCCATAGAGTAGTGTATAGACATTAGGAACATGAGATAGATCAATATACTAGTACACGGACACTGCAAAGCTTCAAGATCTAGTGCATGAGAAAAGTGAGTCTCAGAACATAAAACACAACGTATGCTCCAGTTTGTGTAGAAAGAGCTATATTTGACTATGGTTGCATATGCCATAGAAATCAATTGTTAATCAAGTAGTTGGCCAGCTATTGATTGAGTCCCAGGCCCCTTTCCAGGTGCAGGTGGTACAGCAATAAATAAGACAGAATTCTTCCTGGGAGTTTGCATACCAGTGGGGGAAACTGAAGTTGAGATGATGAACAAGCAACCATCTGTGTGTTTGTGGTGAGAGGAGTCCTAAATGGATGCCACACAGCCTAAGAGGGTAGAGAGTGATTTGGCTGCAGGCAGGAGAGAGTCTCTCTGAGGAGGGGACACCTGATCAGAGATCTAAAAGGAAGACTGTCAAGCAGAGGGGCAGGAAGGCCAGGGCTCTGAAGCAGGATTGTGCTTTATGTGTTTGAAGAACAAAATGAGGCCAGTGTGGCTAGGACTCTATAAAAAAGAGAAAAAGTGGAAATGAAGAAAGGCAGAGGGAAGCCATATTATTGGGAACTTGGAGCTTCTGAATTTAAATGTTATTAAAGTGTGATGGGAAGTGATTAGAGGATTGAGATCAACAAAAAGATGCAATTTTACTCAGCCTTTATAGTGCAAATGCCTGGGGTGGTATGATGCTACCATACTAAGAACCATAATGGCCTGGGAGAAGGTTATTCTAGTTAACTCAGAGGAAGGGAGGGGCATGGCTCTGTCTACACCTGTCCCATTGAATGGTCTGATAATTTATTCATGTCTTATTTGTATAATGAAATACTAAAGGCAAAAATGGGATCAATGATTGCTTACATAAAATAATAAAGGAATCTTTTAGTTAGCATTTCTTTCTGTGACCTTGAGCAAGTTAGCTTTCTTTTTAGTTTTACTCTTATTCATGTTAAACAAGGGGGATAATATGTTCTTTATCACAGGATTTTTCATGACAACAAATCAGATAATATACATAGAGCTCTCAGCCAAGTGCTCAGCACAGTGTGGTAATTCAAGAGTGACAGTTATTATTGTTGTCACAATACCACCTACCACATCCAAACACCATGCAGAATTCAGGGCGCTATAAAATTGCCTGTCTCTTTGTCACCTTAGAGAAGGATATCAGGCTGATTTATAGCACCATAGCTGATTAAGCCATCTGGTCCAACTCTGATCCTTTATAGATGGGAAAACTGAGGCACTGAAGGGCGTATACTATTGGTTGTCATATTTATAGCTAGTGATTTAACCTGGTCTCTTGCCTTCTAATTCAATATTTTAAAAAAATCAATGCTGTTTTTAATTTGATCATTTTTAAAAATTTAATATTATTTATTGCATAAGTATTTATTTAATTTTAAGCATTTTAATTCCACCTTAAAACTATCTGATATTTTAATAGACTCTTTAAGCATTTTTATTTTGAAAGAAAACTTCATAATGCCACCCTACATGGGAAACCATTATCCTTGTTGTAATATATTATAATAACATAGTTTTAGAATATTTGTATTATCACTCATAGCAATGCTGTGTAACAAGCATAACTCCAGAACTTAGTGAGATACAGTAATAAGCATGTCTTCCTTGCTGCATGTCAATGGGTTGGTTGGCTGGTTTTAGCTGGTCTGCTCTACCTGCCTCTGAGCATCTCTGGACCAGTAGCTATATGAAGCACGATCTACTCATGAGTTTCCTCCAAAGGCAAGAGTACAAGCCTGAATGTCATGTCTATAATTATCCAATTGGCCAAACTACATCATATCCATCATCAGCGGGACAAGGAAACTGCATCCTCTCCTATGCAATATCACATAGCAAAGGGTTAGGTGAGGAGAGGTGAAGACTTGGGGAAAATAATGTAGTATGTCAAAATAATATGTATGTATTACATTGAATTGGACAAAGCATACTCTTAGAGTTAGGCATATCACACTTTGAGAAATATTCAACTACTCTGCATTCTGGATAAGGGAAATATGGCACAGCCCACTATGCTGATAATCAAACATCTAAAGACAAAGGATGGTACCCTGAATATTACTGATGCCAATTTTCTCATACTCTAAATTATTGGAAATCTGAGATATTTTATAGTCCAGCATAGCTGTGATGAGGTTCGCTTGTTGTCATTTTTAGACAATTGACCCTTGTGTCTGATTTTCAACCAAAATATTAACCAAGTGGGGCCATTTGAGGAGGAGGTGTGTGTCTTGGGTGCTGTCTGAGAAAAAAAAAAATGTACTGACAATGAAGAAGTAATCAGCTTCAACTTTAGAGAGAGGGTCATGCTAGAGGCTTGGAAGAAAAGTTCAGAGTTAAAAGTGAGGCATTCCTGAAGGACTGGGCCATCACTACCATTCCTGAGAGCACAGGATAGAACTCTGGAAAATTTAGATCAATGATTCTGCTTTGAAATGGGATTCAGAAGTACTGCACTCTGAATGTGAGGAATTTTTAGGGACACTTAACCAATTTATCTCCTTTTTATATATGCAGTAAGATGTGACTTTAAAAATTATGTGAGTAAATCCAAAATATCAATTTTAGTAAGGACACACTAAAAATTCTAAAGGATAAGAAAACATTTATTATATTTAACTTATAAAACTTCAAGAAAATAATGTGTTTTTTTTTGTTTTGTTTTTTGTTTTAGCAATCAACAGCTTCTTCAATTTAGTGAAATGTGATATATAATTAAAACCACTTAAATAAAATATACATAGATATCATGCTTTTGCTTTTAAGTAATGGAAGATTTAACTAAAACTGGCTACACAACAAAGAAGTTTTGGCTTAGCAATTGAAAGATTCTAGAAGTTGGGACCACTTTACAGTTAGTTTATAACAACAGCTCAGTGATGTCAGAATTCCCCATCTCTCTATTCTAGTGGCTAAGTGGAATGTGTGTTGCTTACTTAGGTCAATCAGCACCTTTCCTATGATCTTGGAGTCAGTCCTACTCAGATCATAAATCTGCTGCATAAGCAATGGGTGGATGGTAAAGACCATGGGTGAGGAGAGAGGGAGAAATTCCCACTTTGCAGGAATGTATGGACCTAGAATACAGGGTCACAGAAAAACAAGTAAAGGCCATGCTGTTGGATTGCCTTGGTTTTGAGGAACTGTTAGGATCAAGACAAAGAGGCTGAAGGATATTTCCTTCCTTGCCCTCAAATTACTGAAATGGGATAAGTGGAGACAGGCATGAAAGTGGATGGGAGACATAGTATACAGCCTGAAGGATTTGTGTTTTTACTTGGAATGCACATGCTGGAATAAGGAAACATTTTCCCAATCTGTAACTTCACAAAAGAAAAATCCTCTTTCACTCTTCAAGTCAAATGTTTTGTCCCCCCAAGAGAGAAAATGCATACTGATTTTTGGGGAAAATTGGATAACAGCCAAGCTCTACCAAGCAGGTTTCTGATGGCTATATGCTCCGACTCGCTTAGTACAGAGACTGTTTGCTTTTTGGTCTTGCTAGAAGAAGAATCTAGAGCCTTATAAATTAAGTTGCTGATGTCATTCTCCAGGTCCTACAGGTGACTGCTAATATCTGTACACTTAATACAGGCAAAACTGGCTGAGTATTTGTACAATCTATCATTCTTCTGCAGGAGAGAACTTTTGTGGGAGGTTCTAAGTATAGTTTTAAAATAAAGAAATCTCATGCTACACACTCCTAGTGGCTCCATCAGAAATCTATTATGACCAAGAGCACAGACTGTGTGCCATAAAATGAGCTTAGTTGCTCATTCTTTTTTAGCCTCAATCTTTCTCTCTTTCTCCCTTGAGTAATAACAAATGATTAATGAAGGACATTTAGTTTGAATAAATTATATGTAAAGTTGTTTTACACAAAACATTTTCCATGATATTGTATTTCCACCTCTGCTACATCTCTGCTTTTTTGTTTGAATTAATTCAACACTATTACCAACGTTATCCTCCATTAAACATCTGTTTGCCTTCACATTCAAGGCAACAGTGTCATTTTCAGATGAAGCTATTTTTCCTTGTTAAAATAGACAAGGCAGTTGGTACATTCAGACTCAATTTTTAAGTTGCATGATTGATTCCAAGACAGAGCTAAGAGCTGAGGCAAAGTTGCCAGTAATTGTTCAGTGTGTGCTCTCTTCTGATAGGTCTGAGGGTAGAACAACTCATAAGACTGAGCCTAACAGGGAAGTAGAAGGGAGTTAACTCAAGTTATTTCCCCAAGAAGCCGATTCTGAGACAGTTTAGGGTACAGGATGGTTATTAAGGTGTGCCCTCGGGATCCATACCTGGAGAAGAGAAGGGGAGGAAGCAAGAGTGTGCACAGGGAAGCAGGCAGGGCCCATCCCTGAAATGAGCCAAGATGAGCCAAAACGTTTATCTTCTGAACTGATTAGTTATTGGGGATGGATTGTTTTGGGAAGGAACATGACCTTGAGTGACCTTTAAATCTCAGGAAATGTTTGAAAAGGCCATCCCTGATGGCACTGCTAGGGTCTAGGCTCTAGATTAGAGGGACGTGGTCCTCAATCTGTGGTGACTTTGCCTCTTGGGGGACATTTAACAATGTCTGTAAATATTTTTGCTTGTCATGAGTGGGGCATGCTACTGGCACCAAACGGATAGAGTCTAAAGATGCTGCTAAACATCTCAAAAAGCACAAGACAGCCTCCAACCATAAATACTTATCTGTTCCAAAATATCAGTTATGCCAAGGATGGGAAGCCTTGCTCTAGGCAGTGTTTCCCAAACTTTTGACATATGTGTACCCCTTCTATAATTTTCGTAACGTTGAGTACCCCTCATACTCATGAGAATGTAGAATTAGGCGCAGCTAAGCACAGTGCAATGCATACCCCCACCAAACTCTTCCCGTACCCCTGGGGGTACGCATACCACACTTTGGGAAACACTGCTCTAGGGCAACACATTCCACCATGAAGTGGAGTCTGGCAGGCATCACGTGTCCACCATAGGAATTGACATTAATCAAGATTACATGTCAGACAGATACTCCATATTGCTCCCTCATCTGAATTCTCCCATAGACCCTCATACTCATGAACTGAAAGGATGCCCAGGTGGGAGGGAAAGTGCACTTGCTGAGAACAGTGTAGTATCTTCTAACTCTCACTTGATGGCTCCAGGCAGCAGTTCTGAGACCTATCTCTTTCTGTACTGCAAGCACAAGATGGGTGATATTTTTGTGTTTAGTTCCCTCCCATGAAATTCCTGAGCATGAGCTCCAAAACTCACCTCTCTACTTCATTTAAAAGACACATTGGAACCTGAGTGAGCTTAGCACACATTCAAGAGATGACCCTAACTCCTCCCTACTTTATATTTTTAAGTAGGCTATTTTGTTTCTCTGAACACTCATGGTTAGTAACAATTTGCTTACAGTAGCTTGCAGGTGATTTTTCACTGAGAATAAAACCTGTTGATAGTCCTGGTGAATGCCTGTAAAGAGACATCAACATTTTCAGGGGCATTCACTTCATACCCTCTTTTCCTGGTTCTAATTCATTGAATGGATTGAGTCATTCAAGATCATTCTTCAGATTTTATTGGCACTTCAAGAAATCAAGGACTCAAAGAATTAGCTCCTTAATTCATTTTAAAATAGCTCCCACATCATTCCAGACACTATCTTATTTTCTTGATAGAAATATATGTATGTACTAGTAAAGAAACAGGAAAAAAAAAAACCTGTAATTTTTCAGTCATATAGGTTAACTTGAGTCAATTATTATTCTCTCTAAAACAAAATCATGCACATTGTGTCTTTTAAAATAGAACATCAATGAAAAGAGAATAAGCATACATCCTCTAAAAATATTAAGGAAAATATAATGTAGTATATATGTAACTGAAAAATATAAAAAACAACAACAGATGCTTCATTATTATGGAGCTCAATAATAATGCTGATTATTGCAGTCAACAGCAACTGCAGTATTAGATTTTGTTATTAATTCCCACAGCACATTTCTATATAATGGATGTTATCATCTTTAATTTCAGTTGAAAATAGAAAGCCCAGAGGATGAAAACAGCTTGATTAACTTCACACAAAGGTACACTGGCAGAGGAATTTGCCATGCTCAGGTCACATTCTACTGTTAGAAAGTCTAATTTAGAGGGCTGCTTAAAAATTGTCCACAGACAGCCTGGCTTAAACAAGGG
The DNA here is from genome assembly GCF_014108245.1 of Pipistrellus kuhlii. Lineage (NCBI taxonomy): Eukaryota > Metazoa > Chordata > Mammalia > Chiroptera > Vespertilionidae > Pipistrellus > Pipistrellus kuhlii. The sequence continues at coordinate 66,876,457 of NW_023425562.1, forward strand.
ATATTTATTTCCCACAGTTCTAGAGGCTGGGAAGTACAAGATCAAGGTGCCAGACAATCTGGTGTTTGGTGAGGGTCTCCTGCTCCTGGTTTGCAGACTTCCTTCTTCACATTATATGTACCATCATGTGATGAAAAGCTTGGGATGCTACACAAGCACTAACCCCACTATGAGGCTCCTCTCCTATAACCTAATTTGGAAAAATATTTAGCCTCTAGCATACGGTACAAACAGTGGTGTGCCAGTAAAAGTTTAAAAACTGACTTAAAAAATGAGTATGTGTGTATATAATTTTATTTTTTAAATTTTACTGATAGAAAGAATGTGTATCACATGAGTATAAGAATAAATTATGTGTAATACATTTAATTATACATTTTGTATAGTTATTGATTCTTCAATAATACTTTTATTAGATTTTATCACAATTTTGTACCTATAGCCAACCTATAATTTCAATTGACCCACAAAGTATAGTCCAACATGAAAGTTGATTGATATTTTCAGATTGTAAACCATCAGCATATCACTTAATAGGGAACAGGGTCACAATGCTCAGTAGCACACCATTACCTAGTACTTCCACCATTCACGTAGGATGGGCATAGTAATCTTAAGAGCAGGGGCAATAGTAAAATGTGCCAGATTAAGAAGTGGTGCGATGATTTCTGAGTCTTTTTTGGATATAATTTATTTCATGAACAGTTTATGTAATTTAATTTCTCATTAATAACTGTGTTTAGCAATTGGTACACAAGATTACTGAAAATTGAACAGTTGGCTCTTGTGAGCTGAGATGAATGCTGTGGTAAGAAAAAGTTTTCAGTGAACCTATGTGCCTGTTTCCATGTCTCCTACCTGAACTGAGGGGGTGTCAGAACCTTGAGTCTGTGAGGGCATCCCTTTATCAAGCAACAGAGAATTTGAAATAAATGGTGTTGGGATTGGGCAGAGCTGTATCTTTAAAATTTACCACTATTTTTTTGTGGTTTATTCACAGGCATTCCCCTGCATTTCAACAGGCATTTATGGTAAGTGATCTAGCTTTTGATACTGTTTCTATTTCTTTATTTTCTTGGTAAAGGTGAGATTAACAGGAAAAATAAGAGATTCTTGATGGGTATAGTTTGCTGTGATATAAAGAGACTCAAAATGAAGGGCAAATCTCACTGAGGAATCTTGAGAGGCTATTTATATGTCCTATTGTGCTCTTGAATGTTGTGTTAGATACCCTGTGTAACGATTACATAAACTGTGGCTCAATGTCTTTTGTTAAACAAATTTTTTTCTATAGTAGGATTTGACCTCTGAAAATGTTTTCTTATCTTTTTAATAAAGTCAGGATTTTCTCTTAGATGAATCATAGTGCCTATACACCCTTGCATTATCATTATTTTGTTGTGAATTGCAAAATAACAGACGTTAAAAGGCAAATACCTGCATATATCTGTATATTTATATTTAAAAAATCCAAAGAGGTGACTGTTAATAAAAAATAAAAGCTTTAATAAACTGCAGATAAATTGTTTTGGTATTGATGGGTTGTTTTAAGTAGTGACTGCTTCACTTACAGGTAGAAGCATCTGTGTTTATACCATTTGTTTTCAGTAGCCTAAAGCTCTCAAATATTCTTCCACTACAGTGACGTTTTCCTAATTGTTTTTCTCAGGTTGTTAATAAATCTGGCTTACAATTTTAAGGTAAAATGGGGTTTATTTATCATTGTAGGGTTTTCTGATCAAGCAGAATAGATTACCACTTTTCTGAGCTCAAGCTTCTTAGAAGGAGACTCTTATCTGGGAAATAAAATGTGTACAAATATAAAGAAATAGTTTAAATTCATTACTATAGGAATGGGATGCCTAGATTTAAGTCAGAGCTGGGAGACTTAATTCTTCTTAATCTGGTATTTCTTTTGAAGGTTTCAGTAAGAATAAAATGGAAACTGTTGGCCTGAATTAAGCTGAATGTGGGAGGGTTCGGTCACATTATTTAATAATTTAAGGCATGCCTTTCCCCCCCCCCAGTCTGTATTTCACTGCAGACTGAGTTTGTGGAAGCCCAATGTGGGAGCATTATTCCCATTATGGCCATTCTTTCTGCCTCACAGTTAGAACTCCTAAATACTTGCTTAGTGGAAGGAAAGAAGCATTATGTGTAAAGGTCTATCTGATCAAGACCCAACATCTTCATTTCACCTTATCTATAGTCAAATCCGACTCCATTGCAGAAATGTTTCTCATTTTGAGAATGTTCTTCACAACAATCTTGATTTTCCTTGACAAAAACAAACAAAAATCAAACTACCAAAAACAATACTATGCACATCATTTTCTATGTTTATTGCCTATCCAATTCTTGATGTCTGTTTCATCTTTTAGAATCTCTCGCAGCGTGCAAAAAATTTCAAAAGGTAAAGTGGCAGAACAAGAAAATAGGAAAATAAAAAAAATAAAAAATGGGGAAGGACATGAACCTTAGAGGCTCAAGAGAGAATATTAAGAACTAAACCAAACCCAAAATGGCTTTTGTTTCATTTTAATCCCTAAAAGAAAGGGGTTCCTTCTTTGGTTAGCCCCAGAGTTTATTTTTAATTACAGGAGATCCTGTTTTACTAACTTTCCGATTACTTCAGTTCTCTTTAGTTTGTGGACATGATAGCATTTCTGCAAGCTGAAAAGTATTTCCTCTGCACCTTGCGAAGATTCTGGATTTCCTTCTGGCACCACATACTGCAAAGCAGCTCTTATGTAGAACCCCTGTTTTGTCTCCATTATCCAGATCAGCTTCATTGTTATTTTTACTCATTAGAATTTTGAATAATATTTATTTAAAGAAAGTAGTCCATAGTATACGTAGGCTTTGGCAAAAGTAGGATTGCAGTTTTTATATGGAAAATAATAAAATATTTTTAAAATACTACTACAAGAATGAACTCTGTTTCCATACTCACAACTGCAAACCTACTATATACTGCATTTTCTTTAGTCAATTATCAAGTTGTACACTTGAAACCTATATAATCTTATTAAATATTGTCACCCCAAAATTTTTAATTTAATTTTTTTAACTGAATGTAGTCCACAGCTAAAAAGAAAATTTTTGAAAAGCAAGCGAACAAAAATTCCCAACACATTGTTAGTCATGATGGGATGGATTTAGAGCAAATATTCAGAAAAGTCTCCTGGTTCCAGCCTTTCTTCCACAATTTAAGGCTCGCTAGATTAATTTTTGAAAAACACTGCTTGGTGCATGTTTTTCATCTCCTCAAAAGAATTTGATTATATTCCATTACTTTCTGGTGAATGTTCACTCATTCTAGACAAACAATGGGCATTTTTGTGTATCAGTACTCTCAAATTTTATGAAGTGGGAAAATGAAATCTCCTCTCCAGGATGTAGATTGGAATGCCAAAAATTTTATATGTATTCCTGCTTTGCATTTTTAAAAGGGGTGTTTAGTTTGTATAATTTTATCATATATTTGACCATATAAACTATTATTCCCTCAAACATTTTCAGGACAATGTTTTCTCCATAATATAGTTTTTGTGTTTGTTTTTTTAATTGTCACCTGAGGATATCATTCCATTGATTTTAGAGAGAGAGTGAAAGAGAGAGGGACAGACAGAGGGAAACATCAGTGTGAGAGAAACACATCAATTGGATTGGTTGCTTCATGCAGGCACCTCGACCAGGGCCTGGGCCAGGGAGGACCCTGAAACTGAGGTACATTCTCTTGACTGGAATTGAATCTGGGACCCTTTCATTTGCAGGCTGATACTCTATGTACTGAGCCAAACTGGCTATAGCCATATTATAGTTTGAAATATTTCTTGGCATCCACTCTTTGAGTATACCCACAGATGAGCTGTTATCCACACATGAGCTGATAAATTGCAGAACATGGCATATACAACCCTAAATCTCTTCTTATCTCACTCACACACTCATGTACCAAACTCACACATACTATTACCGCCACCACTTTATTCTGATCTGTACTCCAGCTCCCAAACAAAAACACATCATACATGCTTATACAGATTGAAGCTTGATATCTGAGAGGTCTTCCTTGAATGTACCAACTTTTGGTGGTCATTATAACACTGGAAATCTTTCAGCATTGGTAATTTGTACAATTGATAACTGCTCCCTCATATTGCTCCATAGCATTCTGTTTATATATCCTGTTTTCACAGCCAATTTGGATTCTTGAATCAGCAGAGATTCGCTTGTGCATATTTTGTGCACACTGAGTGCCTAGCATTGTGGCCCTAGCAGAAGCTCAGCAAATATTTGTTGTTTTAGGACAAAAGTAATGATTATAACCCAATTGTTAGCTAACTAAATATACACTGATGAACAAGACAGATCCAGAGACATGGAAGCATGACACAGACTGATGCATTCCAGAGGGAAGGCTGGGGATTAACCCAGGGAACTTATATGCATATATGCATAGCCCATGGACACAGACAATAGTGTGGTGAAGGCCTGAGAGGGGTGTAGGATAGAGAGGATCAATGGGATAAAAAGAGGGAGATCTGTAATACTTTTAACAATAAGGATAAGTTAAAAAAAATAATGATTCATTGACAAAATAACAGGTAGAGAAAGCTACCAATTAAAATCTCCTTAATGGGCCAATGTGTCTATTTTAGAAAAAGAAAACAAACAAAACAAAAAAACACAAGTGTACTTCTTCAAAAAAATCCTCAAATTGGAAATGGTATGTAGGCATGGCAGTGTTCACCTAGACAAGATAAAAACATGAGAACTTGTGAGCCAAGTGAATACAGCATTTAAGGTCATTTAAGAAAGCTTTGTTGTTTCTTACAGTCCATAGGCGGATGGGCAGTCAGGGAGGTACATGGTGTCCTGAGGCCACTCCTGACCCTCCTCATGCCAGCCCACCTCCCCACCTGCTGTCATTTCTCAGACACTTTTTGCTTTGGATTCACCTTCCCTTTTAGGTCTATAACCCACTAACCCAATGTAATTGTAGTTCTCCTATAACAACATTTTAACTGTGGTGGTGCCATCTTTTGAAGGTGGTTGTTCATTTAATTGCCAACACAATCTTATGCCAGGGCAGTTTCAAGAGGAAACATTCCCATTTCATGGAAACTCCGACACCATCCCCAGAGTCAAAGCATGACCGGAGGATCAGGCGCACACCAGCCCTTTGGGGGTGCTCGTGACCAGGACAGAAGCCAGTTTCTCGCCCAGCCTCTCTCGCCTTCCTCAGGTTGTGGAAGACTTAGACCAAAGGGCAGCAAAAGCAGCTGTGCCTTCTTGCAAGACAGAGACAGAGGAATATCTGCCTGGAGACTCCACTAGGTTTAAGGGAGAAACAATAGGAGCAGGTGTGCCCACTTTGAAGTTCCCCAGAGCAGGATCCTGGCTTTTCATTCAACTTGCAGCTACAGCCGCTGCTGCTGTGCCAGCGTAATGTTTCCAGGATGAGTCCACAGGGCAGCAGACCGCCTGCTTGCACTTAGGGCGAAAAGCCACGTTTGGTAAAATACCAAAGAGAGGCCTGTGCTACTTTGGGAAAAATAGATCCAGATGAGGCTTAAAAGGGCTCTTAACTCCCAGATTCCTGTTAAAGACTTGGATTGGCCGCTAAGCCAGTCTCCCAGGGAGAGGCCTGAACTTTGCTGATGGACATTTCAGATCCTGTGTGTGCCTCTGCCCTCTGAGCCAGGATTGGACACCGTGGTGCTAATAAGTGTAACAAAGGAGGCTAGACGTGATGCATCGAAATGGAATTTTTACAGAGAAGTGCACAGCAAAAATAAGTTCAGTCCGTTTTATGAGAGTCCATATAGTTCACAGAAATGAAGCCCAGGAAAGCGTGTCCCTGAAGTAGCTGGGGAAATATTCTCTATGGAGGAAACGAGAAATCTTGAATCTTGCTTTCCAGGTATGAGGCAGAGTTCTCAGAGAAGAACAAATTTCAGACATTGAGATATTGGCTGGAAATTTGCAGGAAAAAAAATTAAGTACAGCATAACCCAGGTGAATTCAGCTCCCATACTCATTCATTCCATTTCTGTTATCAACATGGAAGGCATGTTTCTATGAAGTCACCTAGTACCTCTCTGCTTTCCATGAAATGCTGCCAGGACATAGCTTTCTCACGGAGTCCCTCATTTGCATTCAGGTTTTCTCTTCTGCTTCTAACCGGTAAAAAGGAGCCCAATGTGATGTTTTGTTAACCTTATACCTACTCGGCCAATATTTTTATCACAACATCTGTCTAAATTCACAGACATGACTTGGAAAGAAACCAACGCATTCTCCAACAGCAAGGCTGAGGGCATGCCCCATGTCAGCTTTAAACACTGACAGATTTCAGAGGGTGTGACAACTATTGCCGTGCAATTCTGGGCTCGCTGGAAGACTTACCTTATGTAATACATTTGGAAACCAGAGCAAAATCGACAAAAATGTGTGCCCCTCTCTTTCATCCCCCTGACAGCTCTCTCCTCCCTCTTGCTTTCTTCTCGTCCCTTTGATATTTCCATTTGCTTTGAAAACTTCCTTTCAGGTGGTCTAATGATGGCTCTTTTTTTTTTTTCCCCTCATAAATTCCCTTCTTTGACATGCATTTTTTTCCCCCCCCCTGATCATGTATTCCCACTATATGAAGCATTATTTTGTTCTTGGCAATCCCTGAGTTAATTGCTGGCTTTGAAAGCAAAGTAACATTAGAATTGAGTGTAAACTGATTACTCTGGGAAAATACAGTGCTAGGACCAAAGCCATTACAGTTATATCATATTTGAATATTATTTACCAGCTGATCCTGCTGAAGCACACATGTGTAGCTTCCCCCATTATCAACACCAGGCACCAAAGTGGTGCATTTGTTATAAAAGATGAACTTAAATCAACATACCATAATCACTCAGAGTCTATAGTCTACCTTAGGGTTTGCTCTCCATATAAATTCTATGGATAATGACATGTATGTGCCATTATAATATTATACAAAGTATTTTCACCACCCTAAAAATCTTCTACACTGCCTATTCATCTCTCCCCCATTCAACCCCTGGCAAAGTTGGATCTTTTTATGTCTTTATGGTTTTGACTTTTGTATAATGTCAGATTGTTGAAATCATAGTCTTTTCAAACTGGCTTCTTTCATACAGGAAGATGCATATCAAATTCATCCATGTCATTTTATGGCTTGATGACTCACTTTTTTTAAATTTTTTATATTTTATTGATTTTTCTTACAGAGAGGAAGGGAGAGAGATAGAGAGCTAGAAACATTGATGAGAGAGAAACATCAACCAGCTGCCTCTTGCACACCCCCTACCGGGGATGTGCCTGCAACCAATGTACATGCCCTTGATCGGAATCGAACCTGGGACTTTTCAGTCTGCAGACCAACGCTCTACCGCTGAGCCAAACTGGTTTCAAAAAAATGGCTCACTTTTTTAGTGCTGAGTAATATTCCACTGTCTCGATGTACCTCAGTTTATCCATTCATTTATCGGAGGATGTTTTAGTTGCTTCCAAATGTTGGTAATTAGGAAAAAGCTGCTAAAAAACATCCACGTTTAGGTTTTTGTGTGGAAATACATTTTCAACTGCTTTGGGTAAATACCAAGGAGTACAATTTCTGAATCATGTGGTAAGAATATGTTTAGTTATATAAGAAACCACTAAACTGTCTTCTAAAGTGGCTGTGCTATTTTGCATTCCCACCAGCAATGACTGAGGGTTTCTATTTTTCTATTCTTCTGGTCAGCATTTGGTGGTATTAATGTTCTGGGTTTTGGCCAGTATAATAGTATGGTATCTTAAAGTCTGTCATAATTCAGTGCCCCCTCTTTCTACATAACAAAATTGTAGTCAGGCACATCTGTTCTAGCTAGAACAAATTTCAAATCTTTGTAGAGTGGTTGGTCACAAGACCAATTCCTCTCCACTGGAAGGGAGGTTGAAGTGATGAGTGCTAATTTAAGTTCAGGTACCTTAAAATAAGGTATGTGACCATCCTGTGTGTTTCCTTTACTGGAATCAGGAAAAGTAAGAATATGAGAATAATGCCTTAAAGAAAGAAATTTAATCACTTAACATCATGGTAGATTCCTGACTGTTAAGTGACAAAATGGAACAAATTATCTTAACAGCAGAATGCTCATTTTTAAACTGTTACCATAGAGCGAAATAAGCATCTATATTTATTAAACATCTCTATTTTGAAGCTTCTTTGTTACAGTATCTTAGCTTTACCGTAACCAATATAGTTTCTTTCAAACCCATTTCAAGGTATGTTCTTAAAATAGATTCAACTAAAAAGAATTTGACATGAAAATCATTGTCCTAAAGAGCTAAACATACCCAACTCCTTTAAGAACTGTGAAAATTATTTTTGAAGTTCTTTCTAAAGAGAGCTGACCTATATTTATTTAACTTCACCCTTAAAATCAAATAAACATCATCTCTCTTTATTTCCTACCTAATAAAAGAGTAATATACAAATTAACCATCACTGTGCTACACCCACCAGCCATGCCCACCAACCACGCCCACCAGCCAACCAGAGTGAGTATGCAAATGACCCAACCAAGATGGCTACCAGAAGGGAGGCTTGGGTTTCCCTGGCAACAGAGGAAGCTAAGCTTTCCACACACTTTGGTAGGCCCAGGCCTCCACTCAAGAATACAAAGTTTCAATTATAGAAGGTAAACAAATCCAAACAGAAATGGCAGCAGCCATGGAGTGAGCAGGGGCTTGGCTCCACTCCAGGCTACAAAGTTTCAATTGTATCTAGAAGGTAAATAAATTCCATATATCAGGGCCTCTGCTTGGGTCACCAGAGGGCCTGGCTGGCCTACAAACTACCACAGTCCCCTTGCCCAGGCCACCCCATACCCCAAGGGAACCCCCACCTTGATCTGGGACATACTTCAGGGCAAACTAGTTGGTCCCCACCCATGCACCAGGTCTCTGTGCTATCTAATAAGAGAGTAGTATGCAGATTGACTATCACTCCAACACAAGATCAAAATAGCTTCCCCTATGTGGTCAAAGATCCTGTCCCTATGTGGACACAAGATGGCCACCACAAGATGGCCAGCAGAGGAGGGCACTTGGGAGGGACCAAGCCTGCAAGGGAGGGCAGTTGGGGGCAATCAATCCTGCAGGAGAGGGAATTGGGGGTGACCAAGCTGGCAGAGGAGGGAAGTTGGGGGCAAACAGGCTGGCAGGGGAGCAGTTAGACATCAATCAGGCTGGCATGGGAGTGGTTAGGATGATCAGGTTGGCAGGCAGAAGCAGTTAGGGGAAATCAGGAAGGCAGGCAGGCAAGCAGTTGGAAGCCAGCAATCCTGGATTGTGAGAGGGATATCCAACTGCCCAACCCTACTAGGATTGGGCCTAAACGGGCAGAAGGGCATCCCTCAAAGGGTCCCAGATTAGAGAGGGTACAAACTGGGCTGCAGGGACATCCCCCCCACCCCCATGCACAAATTTCATGCACTGGGCCTTTAGTATGCATATATTTATAATTGTGTAACAAGACAAAAAAGATAATTTAAATCTGGATGAGAAAAATGAGAAAATACATGGAAATTAATTCTCATCCAATGAAAAGTGTAGTCAATTCTTAGAGTCCCCTAAATAGCTGTCACTACTTAGCCCCTCTTTCCCTTCTTTAGACAAATAACAATGTAATTTCTTCACTATATACAGTATTTTCCTGTTCTTGATATTTTCTATAGATGGAATAATAAAATATGTGTTCTTTTGTGACTACCCTCTTTCATGTAATATAATATTTTAAAACTAGAGGCCCAATGCATGAAATTCATGCAAGGGTAGGCCTTCATAGCACCAGCTACCTCAGCCCTTGCAGCCCCTGCTGCCTTGCAGCTCCGAGGCCCCTTGGCCCTGCCCACTGGTCATTCTAGAAGGTCATTATGAAAGGCCGTTTCTGCTTTCTGGTCTAATTATCATATTAGCTCTTTAATATACAGGATGTCATTTATGTAGTAGCATACATCATTAACTTATTTCTTTTTATTGATATTCCATTGTATGGATATATCATATTTATTCATTCATCATCAGTTAATTAATATTTGAGTTTTTTATACTTTTTATGTATTATGAATAATGCTTATATGCAGTTAATTTAGGTAAACTTATACATCTCTATGTATAAATTTTAACTTTGATTCAGTGGTTTTCTGTTGTTAAATTTTAATCATCATGAAACAATTCTCATTTTTATTCTTTGGCCGCTCAGTTTCTCTCAAGCCTCTTCAAGGCTACCTTTGGTTCATGATTCTTTGTCCTGCTTGCCTGGGTGGTGATGTATGTTTCTTCTTTCATTGTGTGAGATGAATCTTTGAGTATAGTTTCATTTGGATTCTCTTATAGTACAAGGGATAGCGAAGGAGGAGGGCACATATCAGAATCACTATGGGCATCAATTTCAGGGTCCCATAGATCTAGGTGTAAAAGTCTGAGGCGTTTCTTAGCTTTTTGTCCTCAGGCAAGTTACTCTCTCTAGACTTCAGTGACCTCAGTTGTCAAATGGGACAACAATGCACATCACATGGGCTTGTTGTAAAATTAAATTAGATAATATATTGCCCTAGCCACCTTGGCCCAGTGGATAGAGCACCAGCCTATGGATTGAAGGGCCCCAGGTTCAATTCAGGCCAAGGGCAGATGCCTGAGTTCCTGGCTCAATCCCCAGTGGCGGGCGTGCGGGAGGCAGTTGATCAATGATTCTCTCTCTCATCATTGATGTTTCTGTCTCTCTCTCTTTCTTCCTTCCTCTCTGAAATCAATAAAGAAATATATATATATATATATATATATATATATAAATAGATAATATGTTAGTGTCTATCATGGTATCAGATACATAAAGATAAACATTTAAGAATGGTTGTTACTATTATTTCTAGTAGTAAATTTACCTTTACTACTATTGTTAGTGTTTACTCTCCCTCTGGAATCTGAGCTTCTTGAGAGTAGAAGGCTTTGAGTGTTTTATTCACTTATATCACTAGATTCTAGAAGAGTATTTAAAAGTAATTTACTTTTTAAAAATGTTTTTATTGATTTTAGAGAGAGAGGAAGTGAGTGGGATAGAGAGATAGAAACATTGATTAGAGAGCAACATCTATTGGCTGCCTCCTGAATGCCCCCTACCGAAAGAATGGAACTGTAATTCACAAGTAATTTATTTTGAAAGAGGCTTTAGTTGGGCTCCAAATGACACCAGTCAGAAGTCCCTTATCATGAGAACCACCTTGCTTTCTGTGGGATTGCTTCTGCTGCTTCTCTGAAGGCCACTTGTTACTTCTAAGCTACCTCTGTGTCCTGTAGCTCACCTGTATGAGTTTGGTGTCTGAAAATGAAACCTGTTTGTAACATTACTCTATGCTGTCTACATTACATGAGCCATAATAAGCACTGTAGCCTATTGCTTAAACACTAGTCACCTTGCTTCTGCAATTCCAAGCTGTTTATCTAAGCCCTATGAATAAAACCATTTTGTTTTGTCTGTATGTACATAAAATCTTTCAGTGATAAGAGAAACAAAGTAATTGTATTTATTCCTGGTCTCAAAATTGAAATCCCACATCGTAAGACAGCATATTTTCATGGTCAAAACTAAGATGTGGCTCTGTAAGATAGCTTGCTAATGCATCCTTTTAGGAAACCTTGGGGTGTAGATCACAATTACACCGCTGCTTGGCTTGAAGAGGGAAAAAAGTCTAATGTTTGCTTTTTGTTGCTAAAAGCCCTGAGGAAGTTTGCACATTTTTTCATTTCTAAGATCATACGCTCTTTGAGCTGGATGCCATTTTGGATGTCAGACTTGTCTTAACTTTTTATTTTTCTGGCTGCAAAAAAGGAGACCCCCTCTTTTTTTTTTTTCCTCTCTCTCTTTTTTGCTCTCTTTCTTTCTTTCTTTCTTTCTCTCTCTCTCTCTCTCTCTCTCTCTCTCTCTCTCTCTCTCTCTCTCTCTTTTTTTTTTTTTTTTTTTTTTTTTTTGCCTAGCCACACCAAATTAGTTCCTGTGAGAATTGCAAACAGATGCCCTGGTATGGGTTTTGCAATCAGAGGAATATGAGATTATCATTCAGAATGGTCTACTCTCTAAACTCTTCTTTGAACCTTGGTTCTAAGCTTTCTCATATGTAATTGGGAAGAGTATTAATACATATACTTTCCGTTATTAGAATTAAAAATGAGTTGAACTGAGGATTCTTCAGAAGTGAGTCCCAAAGACTAATCTCAATAAGGGTCATGACTTCCCCTTTGGTCCCTAGTTCCGTCTCCTGCATCTTCTACTCAGGCTTCATCTTGAAATGGTAGAGACCATTCCACCCGAGGTCACGGGGTCTACCATCATTAACTTGTAAAGACTGAGTTAATATAGAAAGTACCTGCATATCTGTCTCTGCATCATATCAGTACTGCACCTACTTTATTATCAAATTCCCTTTTCATGTACATTTTGATGCATCTGTAACATTTTTGGGGTTCCAGGGATAGCCTATATGAGAAATTATTTTTTAATTTAAATATCACATATTATCTAAACTATGAATATATTGTAATTCTTTTCTTGAAACAAATGCTTTACATTACTTACCTGTTAAATAATTTTACGGTCCTCTTCCAATAAATCTTGTAAAATTAACCCTCAGGAAGTTGCCCATCCTGTGGTTTATGGTACCTCCGGCACATTGCCAATGCCCCATTTTAAAAGCCAGGCATTCAACCAACCTTACAAATGTCAGCCTTTGCATCTAATTACAGGAACCTAGGAAAGTGATCACTGGCAGCTCTGGGACTCTCAGCTTCTGCAAATTCTGAATCCCTGAGCAAGCTGGAAAGATCTGCTGGCACTGCCATAGGGAAAGGTTAGCCTGCTAAATTATTGCCTCTCAATTTTTTCAACTTTGCAAATATTTTATTTCCTCATCCATAGTGTAAGAGAAAGAGAAGTGCATAGTGTTGCTGCTTTCCCATGTTGCGTGTAGAAGGAAATGAAGACTCATCAGCCTTTTTCATCTTTCATAAAACAATGCAAGTATGCCTCATTGCTAGGATAAAGCAGGAGTATGCATCAGGGGATCTGGAAAAATGTAAAAAGACTTGCCTTGAAATTCTTTTTGTATATCTCTGGACATGTTGAAGGCATATTATAACCTATGAGCAGTGTGTGCATGTGTGTGTGTGTGTGTGTGTGTGTGTGTGTGTGTGTGTGTATGTGTATAGGAGAGATCTTAGTCTAGCTTTTCTCCCCACAGATTTCACTCAAATCCACTTGTCCAGCCATGGGGTAACGTAAGAAGTAGAAAACATGGTGTGAAGATGAGGAGATGGTAAAGGAGAATAACAAAAAGATGGAAATACCAAGATGTTGGCAGTCTCATACAGGTGGCCATTGCTAGGCAGACGGAGACTGGGGCATGCAAACCGACCTCTGCCTAGGAAAATCACTTGCTTTTCTATTCTCTCCAGTTAGCGTTCTTTCCTCTCATCCTTTCCACCATCCTCTTTTTCCATTAGCACCCTCTTTTTCACTTGAAGCAATGCCATCTTACATGGGGCTACTGTGTCAGAGCTGCTAATATCAACTAAGTTAATGGGAAAGCAGGAATTCTCTGTATTTCTACCAGCCATCCTCCAGCTCCATCACTTCTACTGCCACAGGCCCATCATAATCTCCATGCAGCTTTTTTTTTTTCAAGAAAGAAGTACAGTGCCCAATGGAGCTTCAGTGATGAATAAACTGTTCTTGACTGGTTACACCATTGTGTATTTTATTGCATTCAAGGGCAGCCCTTGTCAAGAAGTTAAATAAACTATGTGCTTACTTAAAAAAGTAGAAAAAGGAGTAAAAGTATTGAAATGGTTTTGCATTCTGCATTGATTTGAGGTAAGAAAGAATCTACTAGGGAAGTGACAATGGTAAGATATGGTGGCTCTGTCCCTCATGCCATTCAGACCCAAATTGGCCCAGGACTATGAGAAGCCCAAGGTTTTTTGAGCAACACTTTAGACTAATGGGACTTAAGAAACATACTGAGCATTCCATGCAATAGCAGCAGAATGCACATCCTTCTCAAATGGATGAGGAACATTATATAGGATAGATCCATGGTCAACAAACTGCAGCTTATGAGCCACATGTGGCTCTTTGGACCCTTGAGTGTGGCTCTTCCACAAAATACCACAGCCTGGGTGAGTCTATTTTGAAGAAGTGGTGTTAGAAGAAGTTTAAGTTTAAAAAATTTGGCTCTCAAAATAAATTTCAATCGTACTGTTGATATTTGCCTTTGTTGACTAATGAGATTGCCGATCACTGGGATAGATCATCTGTTAAATCATGAGACAAATTTAAAAAAGTCAAGAAGATAGTTTATCAAGTCTCTGTTCTGACTACAGTGGAATGAAACTGAATAGATAACAGAATGAAACCTGGAAATTTCATGTATATATGGAACTTAACACAGTCATAAACAATTAGTGGATCCAAGAATAATTCAAAGGAGAAATAAAAATAATATCTTGAGACATATAAAAATGTAAACACAACATACCTAATGTAAAGGATGCAAGAAAAGCATATTGTAGAAGGAAGGTTTTAGTAATAAAAGCATACATATCTCCAGTAACTACAAAGAACAAGTGAAATCCAAAGTGAGAAGAAAAAAAAAAAGTAATAAAAATTAGATCAGAAATAAATGAAGTATATACTAGGAAAATAATAAAAAAGATTAATAAAACTAAGAGTCAGTTCTTTGAATATATAAACAAAAATTGACAAACCTTTAGCTAGAGTAACAACAAGAAAAAGTGGACCCAAAAATACATAAAATTATAAATAAAAGAGGAGACATTACAATTGATGTCTCAGAAATACCAAGGGTCTTAAGAAACTATTATGAAAATTATATACTAACAATTATAACATAGATGAAACAGGTAATTTCCTAGAAGCATACAATTTACCAAGACTGAGTCATGAAGAAAAAAATCAAAACAAAAAACCAAAGAGAACAATTTGAGTAATGAGATTGAATTAGTAATTAAAAAAAAAAAAAAAGCCCCTAACTCAGAAGACCATAGAACCATAGGTTTTGGTGAATTCTACCAAACATTTAAAGAATTAACTCTATATAAAATGAAGGAACACTTTCATTTTACATATATATATATATATATATATATATATATATATATAGAGATATAGAGAGAGAGAGAGAGAGAGAGAGAGGGGGGGGGGGAGAGGAAGAGAGAAAGAGATAGATAGAAACATCAAGGATGAGAGAGAATCATTGACCTGCTGACTCCTACTGGGGATCAAGCTGAAACCAGGGCATGTGCTGGAATCAAATCTGGGAACCTTCAGTCCACAGGCTGACACTGTTCACTGAACCAAACCAGCTAGGGTGAGGAAGTAACACTTTCAAACTCATCTTATTAGGCCACAATTATCCCAATAAAAGCCAGAAAAGGACACCACAGAAAAAGAAAACTATAGGCCAATATATCTGATTGCAATCAACCTGAATGACCAGCTAAAGGATAGTAAAATTATATTGAAGAATTCACAGAAGAAGCTACAT
The DNA here is from genome assembly GCF_014108245.1 of Pipistrellus kuhlii. Lineage (NCBI taxonomy): Eukaryota > Metazoa > Chordata > Mammalia > Chiroptera > Vespertilionidae > Pipistrellus > Pipistrellus kuhlii. Next base: position 66,892,086 of record NW_023425562.1, read on the forward strand.
CACAAATGGTAAGAAGGATAGAGATGCAGAAAAGACTGGATCCTGGGCTTGGGTACAGTGGATGAGAAGTTAAAGGAATATCTTGCCAGTAGTTGTCCTCTCAACCCCCCCCCCCAAAAAAAAAAAAAAAAAAGATGTCTCAACCCCATTCCAGGACCTCAAACCAGAGCAACAAGGCCAAGAAAAGAAGCCTACATAGCATTTGGCAGTGAAAATCAATGAGGATTCTGGATTCAAAAAAAAGGGGGGGGGGAATTCTGCTAGAATCCCAAAGAGCCAATGCACAGGAGCTTGCTCTCAGGCATTCACCTGAAACACTGGTAGAGGTAAGGCATATGGAAGCCATAAAGAGAATATGGCCCTGGAGAGAGATCTAGAAGGTCAGCTACTGAGGTTGTAGTCCTGAGTAAACATCCCATACTGCCCTCAGGCATCATATTCCAAATTCAGACTCTCCTATTCTTACAGCACCAGCTGGGGAAGGGCATTAACCCAGTCCTCCAAACACTGGCAACACCACCTTGTCAAACTTGAGGCCTTGAGGAAGGACTGTCGGTTGCAACCAACAGGGACCTGTGGTCAGATTTTCTCCTAGATAAACTATTTGCAGACTCGCAGATGGTCATTGGACAGTGTGCCTTTGGAATAGGGTCAAGTGCTGGCAAGAACGTAGAGAAAAGGGAACCCTTGTGCACTATTGATGAGAATGCAGAATGGTGCAACCACTGTGGAAAACAGTATGGAGTATCCTTTAAAATTAAAAATGGAACTGCATTTTGACACAGTGATTCCACTACTGGGATTATATCCTAAGAAACCTGAAACACTAATTCGAAAGAATATGCATCACTATGTTCATTATAGTGCTACTTACAATAGCCAAGATCTTCAAAAAGCCCAAGTGCCTTCAGTAGATGAGTGGGTTAAAAAGACTGTTACAGCCTGGCCGGTGTGCTCAGTGATTGACTGTTGACCCATGAACCAGGGGGATAAAATTCAATTCCTGATCAGGCCACATCCTGGGTTGGGGGCTTGATCCCATTGGGGGACCTGCAGGAGTCAGAAAATCAATAATTCTCTCTTATCATTGATGTTTCAGTCTCTCTCAACCTTTCTGAAATCAATAGAAATATATATTTTTAAAAATCTGATATAGTTATGCAATGTAATATTGCTTAGCCAAAAAATAAAAGAAATAAAGGAATTCTTACCTTTTGCAACAGCATGGATAGACATGGAAATTTCTGGAAACTCATAAATTATATATATATTTCCAAAACCATGCAGGTTTTAAGTGTGATAGATAGATAGATAGATAGATAGATAGATGATAGATTGATAGATAGATAGGTAATAAATAGATAGATAGATGATGGATAGGTATAGATATCACAGAGACACAGACAACAGTATGGTGATAGCCAGAAGAAAATGGGGCTGGGTGTTGATGGAGATTGGCAAAGGGTAGAAAAATGAAAATGAAAAAGGACTTTGCTTAGGGCAATTGGCACATGATTCAAGTATACAACTCAATGATGATGTTTCACTGAGTTGTATACTTGAAACCTGTATAGTTTTTAGAACCAATCAATTCAATAAAAAATGCACAATTAAATATTACCTCTCATGTATATAGACATACACACACACACACACACACACACACATATATATATATATATATATATATATATATATGCATACACATTATCACATCCTATCTAATAAAGAAGAAATATGCTAATTGACCCTCAAACCATTGCAAAGATGGCAGCACCCACAGCCACAAGATCGTGGCTCCCAGTTCCTTCAGCTCTCCAGTTGCCCAGGGCTGGCCTAAGGTGCAGGCAAGTGTCAGATGGCAGCTTCCCAGCTCCCCATCTATCCAGGGTTGCCCGAGGCTCAGGTAACCAGGGCTGGCTGAAGCTTGTGCTGCCAGCAGTGGCATCAGCAGAGGTGTGATGGGACATTGCCTTCCCTTGATCTCCTGGTTGCCTCCCGCCCCCGAGGGCTCCAGGACTGTGAGAGGAGGCAGGTCAGTTGAGGGACACCCCTCCAGTGCATGAATTTTCATGCACCTGTCCTCTAATATAGTATATTTGTTTATACATACATATATACTATATATCATAGACATTAGACATTTATATTATATACTTTAAATGATCTGTTGTAAATATAGTTGCATATAAATATGTGTATATACATATAATAAAGACTTTATAAGGCAAAGCTTTTGAATGAGAAATAGTATATATTTTACTATAAAAAGTATAAATACAGATTTGTATGTATATATGTATGTATATAGTACATACTGGTTTAGAGAGAAACCTAAATTACTTTAAAAAGACTCTAAGGTATACATAAATTCAAACAAGTATTTAATTAATTTTTGTCTATTTATTTCACAATGTCTATTTTTTTTAAAATTATTTTTATCTGCTAACTGCAAGGTAATAATTTTATATTATTATAGTTATTATTTACTGAAGGCTCCATGCACAAAATTCATGCAAGTATAGGCCTTTCTTCCCCTGGCCGCCAGCACCAGCTTCTCTCTGATATCAGAACTCAGGCTTCCCTTGCAGCCTGAGCTTTGTCCAGAAGGTGGTCCAGAAGGATATCCAGTCTAATTAGCATATCTTGCTTTTATTATTATAGATAGGTACATATAATAGGTGTTATGTATTCTGTATAAAACAGAGGTGTACAAAAGTAGGTTTATGGTTGTAAGTATGCAAAACAAAATTTATTCCTGTATTATTGTTTATTAATTATTGTGTTATTTTATATATGAACCACTGTAAAACCTACCTTTACCCACCCCTATATATGTATATACATATGTATAAAATATATAATAGAAAAATATATTGCTTATTATGTGTGTTCTTGTGTAATAAATATGAGAGAATGTGATATGTGTGTTTCTATATCCCAAACAGTTTTAATATAGTGTGTAGAAACATTTTTAGGATGCTATAACTTTATTTTTTAATCTTATTGCTATTGAATAATAGTGCTATTTTTTGTCTGTTCTTTACAAGATAATGACAATTTTTTTTCCACTGCAACCTGACCTATTTCACTTACTCCTATCTCCACAACTGAGCAAACCATGTATATGAGAATAAAGTAATAGTGCAATCTTTCAACAATTATAGGCCAGGTATTTATGAAGCACAAAGAGGTTTTTTAGAATTATAAATATTGGTGTCAGTTTGTCCAAGATTTTGTACAAATGTAAGATGGCATTTCATCCATCCAATTCACTATCTAAAAGCAAATCTGAATATGAGACATATAGGGATGCGTAGCTAAAAACATTTCCTCATTTATTCATCTATTTGTTTGGGACATTGTTAAAATTACAAAGGGTCCTCTCTTCTATGATGGAATAAATAACATGAGTTATTTTGTGATAAATACCAATTGAAATTGAGTATTGCCTTTTGGAAATAAAAGGGGAGAAATGTGTCATGCCTACATGCGTTTTTCATTAGTCTACCCTAGGATGTTTCAAACATCTCAGAGGGAGTCAGAGATAGGCTTCTCTTTGGGCTTTTTCAGTGTGAAGTGTGGAATAAACTCTTTCACACCTTTCATTGGTGCTGTTAAGACTTCAATCAGAAATACAAAGCATGTTAAATCCACAGAATAAAAAGCCAACCTCAGAGTGGCTTTCCCTCCTATGGTGCTTGCCAAGGGGCTGGGGCATAGTCAACAAGTCTCTTGAAGGGTGACAAATAAAAAAAAAAATGGGTCACCTTTGACCCCTTCCTCATCTTTAAAACACATTTGAGAAGGGGTTCCTTTCCTCCTGGGCTGAATCCAGTGTGCTCTGGGGCTGTCAGCCCTGCCGAAAGGCCCTCATTTGCCAAGCTGTCTGAGAGAAGACCAGCTGTAATTGGCAATCCATTTCTCCATTTCCATTGTACAGCCATCCCTGACAAATTAATCACAATCAAATGTTGGCTGAAGCACGGGGCACCCTGTGCTGCTGGGAAGAAAAATGAGGCCTCACGCTGCTCTGACAGCCGAATCGTTCAACTCACCCCATTAGACTGAACAAGGGGACACTGCGGTTTGCCTGTCACTACCACCACCCATAAACAAACTGTTCACTCTGCCTCAGAGCCTGGCTGATCTGATCAGGGCTTCCTTGAGCCCATTAGTTGCCTGATCAGTCAGTGCTGAGGGAAAGGGGAAGGTTTGGATCCTGCTGAGAGAGTCTCTGGGCAATGCCATATAAGATGGTGAGATCAGCCCTGACTGGTTTGGCTTGGTGGATAAAGCGTTGGCTTGTGGACTGAAGGGTCAAGGGCATGTACCTTGGTTGTGGGCACATCCCCAGTGGAGGGTGTGCAGAAAGCAGCTGATCGATGTTTCTCTCTCATCTATGTTTCTAACTCTCTATCCTTCTCCCTTCCTCTCTGTAAAAAAAATCAATAAAACATATTAACAAAACAAAAACAAAAACAAAAACAAAAACAAAAACAAAAAGCTGGGTGAGACCAATGTGGCCCAAGAGAACTGCCATGAGTGGTGCTGTGTCTATTGGGAAATTGGTGGAGGGATACTGTAGGCTCCAAATGGGAGCACTGCCTGTACTTGCTGCTTATATGTTATCTGTTATTCATCAGCAGGGTAGTGAGATAGCTAGCTTTCCCCACTCACTTACTGGAATTCACTACGGGACAACATTCTCTACTCAACATATATCCAAGAAATTGAAAATACATTTAAAAACATTATTTACATATATGTCCCAGCCCAATAATAAAGTTCTTAAGCTTTTATGATAAGAAATTCTCTCAGGCTCTTCCTCGGGGTCTAATCTCTCCTATTGTAGACATAATTCTAACAAATGTTGCTCAGCCAATAGTAAATTGAAAGATAGCAGGAAGATCCTAAAGTCATTTCTGACAACAAGAAGTTGCATAATAGTGAAAGATTGACAAAAACAACCAAATAAACAAAGTTTACTTCTCTGCTCTGCCAGGATAGTGGAGGAGGAAAATTGTATTTTGAAATGGTTGTGCTTTGTAAAAATCAGCCAATCTATGTGATAGATTGCCTGTGAGGTTATGTAGGCATCCTAAGTTGAAGAGTATTTATTCACTCATGCCTCCTCTGTAATGTTCAAGATATGGTATTTAGCTGATTTGAATGAAGCAAGAATAATAATGCTGACTCATTTCTAATTAAGTTTACCCTTAGCTTCTTATAACTCTGGGCAGTGGCATTCATGGCTATGCTGTAAAACTTTCAAATAAATAGGGGTTAGGGTCTTATGGGTAGGTAGTGATTTTTTTTTTTAATGCGGTTATATTTTAGAGAGAGAAAAAGTGAGAGAGAACACACAATAGAAACATTGATGAGAGAGGAATATGGATCAGCTGCCTCCTGCACCAGATTATTATTCTGCTTTAAAAATGAATATTGGGTTTCTGAAGAAACCTGAATAGTTGAGAAGGTGTATCTCTAGCCAATTGCCATAGACTATTTACAGCTTCATAGGCTATAAGCTTTAGACTAGGCTTTCAATGGACATAGTTATGATCAAAGCCTTTAAATAATTTTTGTGTGCTTTAATTATCATATATTTGTGCAGCTATATCTTAAATAAGAACAGAACATTATTATGTTACTAATTTTTAAAGCTATCTTAACTACAGGTTGAAAACATCTTTGGTAGCAGTTTTCTTTTTGAGCTAATCTTACTAACTCTCTTTCCTCCTTATATCCTGCCCTAACACTGTTATCCTGTGTTTGCCTAGCAAAAGCTACCTCCTCCTTCTCTAACACACACCTGCATGCACACACACTCTTATGCAACTGCTATTTTCAAGGCTACATTTTTCTAGATATTTCTAAGTTAAGAAAATTTATGTGTTGATAGGAAGGTCTTTTCTCTCTTAAATTTTATTTTATTGGTGAGAATATTACATATGTTCTTTCTTTTGTCCCTCTCCACCCACCTCCCACCCAACTTCCAGCCTTCACCTGTTTATTGTCTGAGTCCATGGGCTATGCATACTAGTATATGCTTATACATTATTTGGTTAATCTCTTCCCACCTTCCTTCCCACCTTCCTTCTTAGATCTGTCAGCCTGTTACATGCTTCCATGTCTGTGGTTCTATCTTGTTTGCCATTTTGTTTTGTTCCATAGATCCCACATATAAGTGAGATCATGCAATATTTGTCTTTTTCTGACTGGGTTATTTCACTCAGCATAATACTGTCCATGTCCAGTCATGCTGTCTCAAAGGGTATGAGATCCTTCTCTATTTTTAAAAAAATATTTTTATTGTTGAAAGTATTACATATGTCCCCATTTTTTTCCCCTCACTGACCCCCTCCACCCTGAACCCACCCCTCCCAGGCCTTCATACTATTTTCAGTGCCCATTGGTCTATGCATATCTATAATAATAATAAAAATGTAATGTGCTAATTAGACCCAGACGACCATCTGAAGGAAGCCTGGGCTGTGAAGGTAGAGCCCCTTGCACGTATTTTGTGCATCGGGCCTCTAGTATGCATATAAGTTCCTGGTTAATCTCTTCCCACCCCCCACCCCTGTCTTCTCTCTGAGATTGGTCAGCCTATTCCATGTTTCTGTACCTCAGAATCTATTTTGTTCATTAGATTCCACTATGAGTGAGAGCATGTGATACTTGGCTTCCTCTGGCTGACTTATTTCACTTAGCGTAGTATTCTCCAGATCCTCCCATGCTATCTCACAGGATAATAGATCCTTGTTTTTTACAACTGCATAGAGTTCCATTATGCAAATGTACCACAGATTTTTTTATTTACTGATGGGTACTTGGGCTATTTCCAGATCTTGGCTATTGTAAATATTGCTACTATGAACATAGAGGTGCATATATTCTTTCTGATTGGTGTTTTGGAATTTTCATGACTTTTAAGTTTTTTATTCATCAGGCATGATTGTGTATATCTGTATTATCACATATATTAGGTATATTAGCATATATACACACAAACACAAATGTAAATACATAGTTATATATGTTATATTTATCATACATCTTCTTAGTATTTTCTTTCCAATTTAATGAGAAGCAGCCACACATTCCAGGTCAAATTCCCAGTACTTTGAATATGGAAGTGACCTAGTCATGGAGAACAACTGATTACCAATAAAAATGGCCGATGCAATTCAGGCACTCACCTTGTGCCTCCTACTGGTTCTGGGTCATTGCTTTATGTGTATTAACCCATTTACTGTACAATAATCTGTGGCATAATTGTTGTTACTTTTATCGATGAAGAGATTCAAACAGATAGGCAGCTGGCTCAAAGTCATGGAGAGACCACCAGTGTCAGAATGGTGACTGAACCTTGGACCCAGACATCCTGACTTCACTTAGCCAACAGCAAGGGTTATATTCTTGTGGTGTTTAGGGACCTTCTTCCTGTGCATTTTCTGAGACCCTGGCTTCCTGGCTGTGGAGAAATATTTCATCAGTCACCAATGGGCCTGTTTAATACAAAAACAGAATAATAGTGTCCTTACTTAATAAAAGGGTTTACTCAGTGCTCTTTTCAAACTGGTGATGTCAGCCAAATGAAGATAATGAGTATGCATATGGGTCTCTCTGCTCTGTCATCTGAGTTAATGGGGATTCCAGTTGGTGGCATGCTGTCCAGTGATTTTGGAGGCCGATTAACAAGTTGTCACTGTTAAATTGGATATAGGTAACCAGGGTCAGGAATAAAAGTATCTCTAGCATCTGAAAAATCCAGAACATTCAACAACTGATAAATGAAACTGCAAGGACCCTTCAGATGTGTGATTTATGTCCTTACCCTGGGGTGACTGCACTTACTATAAAACATACCAAGTCATCTTTACACAAATTCCCAATGGTTTTATATTTCAGAATTCTTCTTGTGAAATATCATATGGCTTTGAGCAAATAACTGTCAGGCTTGTCGAAATCCTCTCCAAAGGGCAGGTGGTGAAATTATAGTTGTGAAATTTGATGCATATTTTGAAGAAGAATTAATTACTTAAGCTTTTACCGCGGATTCCCTTTCATTACCAGTTTTTCACTGGCTTGTCATCTCTGTGCTCAGTTTTCCTGCATGGGTTGCAACCTCCTAAATGCTGACTGCCCTCTCATTTCAGCTCATTTTTTAAGATGGGAATTGATTGACATTTGCACCAGTCAAACTGGCTCCCTTCATAAATCTGTAAAATAAAAATGAGCTCCCTGCTTTGCAAAATCTCTCTTTTATCAGCTTAGCAGAGACCGAGACAAGCCTGAGGGATACTTCTGTTGACCTCATCAGGTTCCTTGCAGCAGGATGTCACTACAGAAAATGTGCTTCTAACCATTTCCTTTTAGAGAACTATGTGTGTTGGGATAGTGTGGTGTCTGTCATTAATTGCTGGGGCAACTGGAATCCTAGAGGCAAATACCAGGAATTGCAGAACTGTTTGGGTAACTGAAACAAAAAGAGAATCTTCTTGAACTATCTGATCTAATCTCCTGACATCATCCATGCTCCAACTCTTCTAAGACTTTCCAGCTTCCTCACTTGTAGGCCTTTGCTTACACAATTCCTCCCTCTGGGGGCAAGGTTTCACTAGATGCTGTCTCTTCCATGAATGTGGCTTGAATCTTGCTTCTGCTGACTAACAACCTGGGAAGAAGTCTTTTCTTTTTTATCCCCATTGTGGTTTGCTGTTTGGGGACACAAATTGGAATGACCTCATCGCATTCTCTAACATATTCTGTGGTTATAAATCACACCCAGGAATTATGTACAAATTCCTTGAAGGCAGGTATAGGCCTTTGTACCTGGAAGGGAAACTTGAGTTGACCTGGACTGAGTCATTAGGCAAGGCTACTGATTCTTACTGCCAAGGCAAGTGAATTATCATGGAGTTTAGAAGCAACTCCAGGCAAAGGTCTGACATTGATCTCTCTTCTTCATCTATTTCCTCTAGGATAGTGGTTTACAACTTTGTTGCTTTTTGGGATCACCTGGGAAGCTTAAAATGCCTGTGTCCTCTCCACAAATTCTGATGTAAATTGGTCTTGGGTATCCCTTGGACCTCAGGGTTTGCTTTTGTCTTCTGAGGAATTCTAATATGCAGGTAGGGTTGAGAGCTACTGAGCCAACAGAAGTGAAGTTTGCTCGTCCCATCATTGGCTTTATAATTGTACCTTCAGCTCTCGGTTTTTACAGTGTGACACTGACCTCACATCACTTCATGTTGTCTAATCTTTGGCAGGTAGCCTAGCACCTACAAAGATAGAAGCTGTGAAAGACAATGGAAATCATTTTTTATTTAAAAACTAGAGGCCCAGTGCACATAATTCGTGCACAGGGGTGGAGGGGTGAGGGAGGGGGTAATGGTGTCCCTCAGCCCATCCTACACCTTTTCCAATCTGGGACCCCTTGAATGATGCCCAATTGCCCATTTAGGGATCGGACCTAAATGGGCATTCAGACATTCCTCTCACAATCCAGGACTGCTGACTTCCAACTGCTCGCCTGCCTGCCTTCCTGATTGCCCCTAACAGCTTCTGCCTGCCAGCCTGATCACCCCCTAACCACTCCCATGCCAGCCTGATTGATGTCTAACTGCTCCCTTGACAGCCTGTTTGCCCCAACTTCCCTGCTGGCCTAGTCACCCCTAAGTGCCCTCTCCTGCAGGGTTGATCACCCCCAACCACCCTCCCTTGCAGGACTGATCCCTCCCAACTGTCCTCCCCTGCTGGCCCTCTTGTGGTGGCCATTTTGTGTCCATATGGGGGCAGGATCTTTAACCACATGGGGGGCAGCCATCTTGTGTGTTGGAGTGATGGTAATCTGCATATTACTCTTTTATTAGATAGGATAGAGGCTTGGTGCATGGGTGGGGGCCAGATGGTTTGCCCTGAAGGATGTCCCAGATCAGGGTGGGGGTTCCCTTGGGGTGTGGGGCAGCTTAGACAAGGGGCCTGTGGTGATTTGCTGGTCAACCACACCTCCCAGCCATCCAAGTGGGGGCCCTGGTATCTGGAATTATTTACTTTATACAATTGAAACTTTGTAGCCTGGAGTGGAACCAAGCCTTCTGCTTCCTCTGTGGCTGCTGCCATTTCTGTTTGAATTTGTTTACCTTGTATAATTGACACTTTGTAACCCTGAGTGAAGGCTTAGGCCAGCTAGGGCAGGCAGAAAGCTTGGCTTCTTCCATTGCCTGGGAAACCCAAGCGTCCCTCTTGCTCTCTGTGGCCATAGCCATCTTGGCTGGGGTTAATTTGCATACTTGCTCTGATTGGCATGGCTGGTGAGTGTAGTGGAGGCATGGTCAATTTGCATATTACTCTTTTATTAGAAAAGATATGGCTTTTGAACATTCCTTATATTGGAGCTATGGGTTAATTAAAATGGTTATGGTTGTCTTATACTTACTCTCAAATGCTAGTACTCAAATTAAAATTTAAGTTACTTTTGATATTCTCAAAGAACTTGGAATGTGACAATGATTTTTGGCTTTGGATAATCCTCAATTAAGGTGTTTCTGTGTTGAGAAGTTAAAACTGTATCATGACAGATAAAGCAAGACCATAAAACATATTGTTGTCCAACTTGATGATATTAAGTTGACCATCCTTTCTTTATTCCTTCTGACATTATGAAAATCTTTCAATGCTATAAATTTGTTTCAAATAGTTGGTCCCAAGGATACAGATAACTAAAATATTTCAGGTGGAAAGATAAAGCAACTGTGTGGAGAATAAGCAGTACCACTCACTTGTTTAAAATGTAGTTTTATCTGAGCATTACTCCAGTAATAACCACTATTATGGCAATCCAGAATATGACTTGACTCTCTTAATGTTGTTGGTGGAAGAATTTGTTACTCAACTCCTCTGTCTTTGGTTGTGGGAATATGCCCTTTGGTCCATTTCCTGTCTTACAGCTAATGCTCTGAGTTATTTGGCTGACATGCCATAGTTGAAGCTTTAATAAGTTTCCAGTACCTAGGTGTCCTGGACAATTCAGGCCTTCAAAGTTGCTTAGACCAGGATTCACATCCCATCTCTTATTCAATTATTTTATCTCTATGAGCTGTAGTTTTTCCTTCTCTGAATAAATGGAGATAGTAGAATGTAACCTAGCAGAGCTGCTTGGCATATTGAATGTGAAAAAATATGTCCAGTAATTTTATAGTCTATATGGTAAAAATGTATAAGTACTTAATGCCACATCAGTTTCACATGGAACACTTTCATAATAAATGTTAGATAGTATTTACTCCTATAGTCTATACTTTCAATCTCAAGTTATATTTTTTCCAATTATTTCCACCATTAAAAGGAAATTTGGGCTATAAATGCTGAGTTCTGACACATAGGGCTGGATTTCAAACTGTTCTGAGTATTTCCAAAGACATTTTGAATAATAATTAATTCACATGTTTCAGAAACCATTCCCTTGTGGGTCAAGGATGACCACATCATTCAGACAAATCTCATAAGAATTAATTCATAAAAAAACAATTATACTATGCCTTTTTATTCTTAGAAAGTTCCCAGTAATAATTAGACCACAGCCTCATTTTTTTATGGTCCAACTCAGCAAGATGTGTGCATTCCCCAGAGAAGGTAACTTCATGTTCATGAAGCTGCTGAATATAAACCACAAGTTATCATTAGTGATAAGAATGTGAGTCAGAATTAAGATGTCTCCAGAGTGAGCATAACCGGTTAAACACCAATATTCTGACAAATTTTTTTAGCATTGACTCAAAGTACAGCGCTAAGCTTATAAACATATTAAGATTCTACTGGAGAGATAAGGTGATAAGCTGTTAAAAAAAAAGATCATGTCATTTATTCAATTGGTATGAACTAAATTGCATCAAAGATTGACACAAATAGATTCACTTATTTTTTTTTCAGAGTTCCATAGGTATTTTCTGAATCCCCACTTCACTGTGCATAGAAATTCTTCTGGGGTTGGCATATCTGGGCCAGGATGCAGGAGGATATTTTTGGGCCATTGTGGAGAAGCACCCCTTCACCTGCACTGGCTGTCACTGTAAGCCCCTGAGTGATGCATACTGTGTGAGCTTCAGAGAATTTTAAGTCCTTTGGTACTGATCCCAGGTCAGCTTGCAATCATCTCTAAGGGCAAGCAGAAGTTCCAGTTGAGACACAAATGTAGCCTGGCTGGTGTGGTTTAGTGGTTGAGTATTGACCTGTGAACCAGGAGGTACTGGTTTGATGCCCAGGTTTCAGGCTTAATCCCCATTAGGGGTCATGCAGGAGGCAACCAATCAATGATTCTCATCACTGATGTTTCTCTCTCTCTCTTCCTCTCCCTTCCTCTCTGAAATCAATGAAAATATATTCTAAAAAATAGAGAGAGAGAGAGCGCCAAATGTAGACATTCCAGAAAGTTCCTGGAACTGTCAGGGCCTCCTTGGTTGAAAGAACAGAGGATGAAATAGTATCAGAAAGTAATTTGTAGATCAGATAAAATAAACAGAGAAACATCATTCTTGAAGGCACAATGTCTCAGAAACATTGCTAATATTTAAAGCTGGGGAACTTGACTTTTTTTTTAGTTATCAAAATTTGTAGAGAGAAAACAAAACCTTTTATCAATATTTCTTCATTACTATTTCACATTATCGCCTTTATTTTTCCAAGACTCTCATATCTACTCACTCCAATAGAATGTGGAGATATTATGAATTATCATTTTGAGAAAAGATGCAGTTATCCAAGGTGAAGGAAGTTAGAGCAGAAGAAGGAGGTAGAAGTTCTGTGCTGCATGTTCAACATCTAAAGTATCATCTTAGCACCTGCTATATCCATGGCAGCCTTTCCCATCCCCATCTTTTTATAGACATTTTATTGATTTTTTTCAATGAAGCTAAATGCTCTCCATCTTGATTGTTATATAATAACTATCCAAGACACCATCGGTGTTGATTCTCTAACCTGATTGGAGAATTACAGATGCCTGCCAAGTTTCCAAAACCTGTAAGGAGCTGAGCATGGGGGACAGGAAGCAGTGTGAGGTAAGTTAGGGTCTTCAGAGTTCAAGTGACCCAGGCACTTTCTGATCTTTTTCTAGACAGTTTGGTTATTATTAAGATACAAAGGTGATTCTAATGAGAGACATTATATATACACTTGTGTTTCAGTTTCTCAGCATTCCTCCTCCTTATTTATTTAAATAGGACATACAATAGCAGTTCACTGATGTTTCTTTTTGAGGCCATACCTCCACTTTCAGTCTAAACAGTTCTTGTGTGTTTCTATCTCTAGACACAAAATGCAGTTTGTAACCTTAGGCTGCCATCCTGACTGAACTAGTCGTGAGTTCTTAGGAACTGATTGTTGGATCCTTGATTTCCTCAGTTTTAAAATGGAGTTGACAATGTCTACTGCCTTTACCTTAAAATCAGGAGATACTTGTTAAAAGCCATGCAAACTTTAGAGGGTAACTTGCATTACCTCTTCCTATGTGATTCACTTTGTTTTTTATTCTCATTTACTCACAAATGCCTTACTAAATGTAATTCAATTTAATAAACTTGTTGTTAATCTATATACCATAAAATCAATATATATAAAAGAAAAAGTCATGGACCCTGTCATTGAGGAAATATATATTTTTATAAAGATATACTCATTTCATTGAATATAAGGTACACATTTTCCACCTTTTCACACTTCTTGCATTACCATGTCTTACAAAAGATGGCATCTTATGATATCCATAAGGCAGGTGTCATTGTGTATATCCTGACTTGATCATAGGAAATGGACAATTTTGGAAATGGAGTTCATAATTCCAAGACATAAAGGTACAATCCTGTGCATGCTTATAGAAAATAGTTTCTTGTCCCAATTGAAAAATAAAGTTTGCAAAATTGCCTGACTGGGTTGGTATTATAGAATATAGAATCACATTTGATTAGATGGGCTGTCTTCAATTTTGCTTTTCCAATGGACTGGCTCTTTGGATGGGTGTTTCTTTGGTCTCAGTTTGGAGGGCATAACATGTGAATAGGCATGTGGGGGTAAAGCAGTAGGGCAGGAGTGGGGGTACACAGTAGCACAGCTCTTTTCAATGTTCAGGTTCCTTCCCATTCCTGTTGATACCACCCACAATGCCTGGCACACTACCAATGGCAGTTGTTTTTAGCTTCCAGTCTACTCTCCTGCACAGCTGTCACTCCAGTGCTGGGCTCCTGGCTTCTCGCAAGAAATAGCAGCACCAGCAGGCAATTCATTGTAGGGGGGGCTCAATTTTAGCTTTACCCTCAGAGCCATTCATTGGGCCTGAGAATTAAACTGCCATAAGACAAATGACAAGTACTGGCAAGGATGTGGAGAAAAAGAAACCCTTGTGTACTGCTTGCTGGTAGGAATGCAGACTGGTGCAACCACTGTGGAGAACAGTATGAAGCTTCCTCAAAAAACTAAAAATGGAACACCCATTTGACCCAGTGATCCCATTTCTAGGAATATATCCCAAGAAACTAAAAACATCAATAAGAAAGGATATATGCACCCCTATGTTCATAGCGGCACAATTCACCATAGCTAAGATTTGAAAACAGCCTAAGTGACCATCAGTAGATGAGGGGATTAAAAATAAAGACCCATATAAGCAGCAAAACCTACATATTTTTATACTAGGTTGACCAAAGAGGCAATTGTGGAAAAGTCACTAAAATATATGAGGAGGCTAAAAGGAAGACAGGGAGATTTTAACAAGATCTGTTTCAACACAATTGTCTCATCTTTGACACCCTGTCAAAGAATGTTTATTTTCTCCTGATACAAAGAGGACATCCTTTACAAGGGAGTTTTTATTCCTGTTTTCAGAAAGAAAAAGGGGGATTAGAATGCTGTTTTTGCATCTGTTGTTTTCTTAAGCACCTTTAGGTAAAAATAATCCTTATGGCAAAGTGACGTATTTTTTGGGTGGCATATTCTGACAATTTTCAGTGTCTTCCTCAGAAGTCTGTGTCCCAGCAACTTGAGGACCTCCTCCAAGCTCTGGAGAGCCCAATACCCTAACTGAGAAGTGTCTGCTCCTCAAGGTCTGGGTTTCTACTCTGCAGGGAACACTCCTCCAAGCTTCTTAGTGCCAATTATATTTTTTTTTTGTCCATCAGAACTTTGAGTGGGAGCTACTTATATGTTACCTTTTCCTCCAAAACTGTTCAACTAATCATTCTTATTTCATTGTCTGATAAAATAACTAAAGGTTTCTGTTTGCTTTTTTTTTCCCCAAGTGACAAAGCACTCTAAAGAGGAAATTCTCATATCTATCGAAATGCCATAGCCTGCCTGAAATTTGTGTATAATTGGTGATCTTGTCTACTAAAATCAAATATTTTAAAAATGAGCTCTGTATTTTCCAGAGAAATCTATCTATAATGGTAAATTGAGGGTAGATGCAGAGAGGAAAAAGGAACCTTTACTCTTCTTCACCAAATATAAGTATCTTTATTTTTCCATATTGTGTTTTTGTATAAGGTTCATGATAAAAGTTTCCAAGGATGTTCTCCCTACTCTATTGACTTATGTAATATAATACTGTAATAAGGATCACTGTCTAGCTTTTTGATTGAAGTTGTCTATTTCTACTCCTGCCAGAAATAAATTCTCTCTGCTCTGTGTGTCAATCAATTTTGTTTGTATTTTTCTTAACACATTCATTATTTTCTACTTAATAATAGGGTTATGTGTTACATTTTTCTCCTGTATTAGATAGTCCTCTCCAGAAAGCCAAGTAACAGCTCATATCATAAATGAGCTTTGAACCATGACATAGAAATTCTTACAGTGCTGTACATATTTGTGAATTATTATTGGCAAGTTTTTAACCTGGCTTTATTTAGCCTTTTGCTTTTTTTTAAATACAAGAATAACAATACCTACTTTACATAAATTGTATGATCATTTGAAGTGTAAGTAAAATACTGCTTATTTGAAGTATAAGTAAAATATTGTTTATATTTTATATAATTTTACAAAACTCACCACAGCCCAATGCTTCCACTAAGTTGGGCCACAATAAATGCCTATTGCATAAAATAAATTGTTCTAGTCAGTACTGCTGCACAGCAAATTATTCTAAAACTTTGTGACTTAAAACAACTTTTGGGTTTTTCCTGAATTAATATATAATTTATTATGCATTAAGGATATACATTAAGCCTTTTCTATGAAAAACAGCTAATCTGTAGACTTCTTTGGATAAACTGTATAAAAATAAAATAATAAGATTTTTTTCTACTAGAACTAAATTAATCTTATTTACATCTTTTGTTGAACATATAACTGGTATGGCATATTTTTTTCTTTTACTTTGTGAACACATCAAAATCACAGACACCACCCAAATTACTTTGGAATCCTGTGAGGTGAAAATGATACGCCCATAAGTGCTACATGAAATCTAGTTTCCAGATGGAGTTTGTTTCTTGCCAATTTTGAAGGTATTCTAAGATATTCCCCCAGAAACTGTCTAGGTGAAGTGAAAATTTACTCTTGGGAAATTATTGGAGAGATTGCTTGTGAAATGTGAAGGCATAACTTTCATAGGAGCAGTGTACATGTTCACAGATATTTTATGAATGTCTTTGGGATATCTAATAATAACACAATTTTTCATTGTGTTTGTTCTTTCTGAAAAGTAGAGACCACCAAAAATTAATTGCACCTAAGGAATATATTTCAAAATGAAATTTTTACTGTATGGCAATTACAAATGATCTATAATCAGAAGTGATGAGAACCCCTTCCATTTGTGTAACATACTTGCTTTTCAAAGGCAAGTCATGACCTCTTGCGCCCATAATTCTCACAAAGAAACTTCTTGTAAGATAGGGAAGGAAAGTGCTATTATTATGATATTTGGAGAAAGAAGCAAACACATATTATAGCTGTGCCATTTTATTTATTTTTTTAAAATATATTTTTATGGACTTCAGAGAGGAAGGGAGAAGAAGAGAGATATAGAACATCAATGATGAGAGAGAATCATTGATCAACTGTCTTCTACACATCCCCAACTGGGAATCAAGCCTGCAACCTGGAATTCAAGTGTGACTTCCTGCTTCATAATGTTGATGCTCAACCACTGAGCCATGCTGGCTAGACCAGCTGGGCTATTTTAAATACACAAGGTATTTTTGTTTCCTTGGTGTCTTATTACATGTTGATTTCAGAGCCACTTACTTTTTTTCAATCTCAAGTTGGGTAAAAAGGGAGAATAATATTTATTGACTGAATATAGTTGTCTTTTATAATACACTTGTATCACCATTTGATGTTTGTGTAAGAGACTGATGTTTGTCTGGAGGGTGTTATAAATGCTACTTTGGGCAGCTTTTACCTGGTAAAACATGGGTGATTCATGCCAAGTACCATCAAGAACCAGATGTTCCCAAACTTATTCAATAAAATGATTTTTGCAACATCAAAATACAGTTCAAAGGTCTGTATTATATAACAATATAAAGTCAACTATGAATTAAGTAATGTTTTACAATATTTTATTAACCAGATTTAGCAGGTACATTTATAATGTGGTAATACATGTATGAAGCAAACTATTCATGCTACAGGCAAGTCCTAATGCACATATGATTCACAAAACTCTTGAAGTAACCCACACACCCCCTAGAAATACATGGCTATTAGCTCAGGAAGCTGTGGCACAACTAGGGTTGGGCTATATCTCCATCTCATGTGTCAGAGCCATTAGAGAGGAATGGCTGCCTGAAGGACTATGTCCGAGGATGGTTTCGGAGCAAAAAGAGTATTTTTATCAATTAGCAGTATCTGCCAGAGTACGAGAAGAGATGAAGTATGAAAAAGTAAAAATGTGCCATACCAGACTTCAACTGAGTGGACCATTTAATTCATCTTTCTCCAGGAAGGAATAGTCCCGAATTTATAAATATAACAGGCTCAAGCAAAAAAAATAAATAAAATAAAATAAAAAAAGCTTAAAATTCATTTAAAACTGCTCTAAAAATAAAGTCTTTTTAAAAATAGATTTAAGCCCAACTGGTGTGGCTCAGTGGTTGAGCTTCCATCTATGAACCAGGATGTCACAGATCCATTCCTGATCTGGGCTCATCTCTAGTGGGGGGCATGTAGGAGGCAGGCAATCAAAGATTCTCATTATTTCTCTCTCTCTCTGTCTCTCTCTCCTCCTTCTCTACCCCTCTTCATTTATCTCTGAAATCAATAAAAATATATTAACAAAACAGACTTAAAAGCAACTTAAGTTTACTGGATATTTCATTTCAAACATTCTGCTGTTAAGCACTTTTTTTTTTGCACCCTTTACTTGAGGACATCCTTTGCTTTTCTCTCAAGAAAATGGAATATTGAAATGTCCTAGTTCCTTCTGTTATTTCAATCATTGCCTGAGGGACCTGTGCTATATGGTGAAAGAGGCACCCACATATCTTGTTTGTACTTAGCATATTCCCATCAGCAGTTTCTTGAAATAAAGTAATTTTTTAATGGCATTTACTCAGAAATGTGAGTGTACAGGTATATGCTGAATGAATGTGCTATATGGCTTTGCTCCATTGGCCCAATATTCCTATTTAAAGAAATGAATTTTCCTAATTATTTGTTACTTTCTATATGAAATACTGATCTTGAAAATAAACTTAAAGGAAAAAAAGTAAATCCTATGATGCCATTAATTTATAAGTTAATCATTCTCAGAATCTCCCAGTTCCTTCTAAAACTTGTATGCCTTAGCTTTATTGCCCTCTGAGCATGCTGGAAAAAAATAAAATAAAATAACCACTTTGGATTTTGTTTTATAATGATTATCCCCCAATCCTCAACTCATCATAATTTCCCTGCTTTTCTGAAAAAAGATGTTTTCTCTCCCTCTCTCTCTCTCTCTCTCTCTCTCTCTCTCTCTCTCTCTCTCTCTCCCTCTCCCCTCTCTCCCTCTCTCTCTCTCCCTCTTTCTCTCTCTCTGTTCTTTATGTAGCTGTTCAGCCACTAATTAAAATCCATCTTAATATGTCATCACCTTTTCCATTCCTGAAAATCACTCTGCCTCTAGGCCAGCTTTGTTTCTATCTTTATTATTACTTTTCTTAAACAGTATATTTTTTAACTTGGGCTGCTTAAGGGCAGGGTATGTGTCTTAGTCATCATTATACCTTGAATGTTTCATGGGAAATGCTCTATAAGCATTGTTTAGGACCGGTACTGCTATGGCCATTTATCTCCTCATTGAAAGAGACCAGATTTGATCCTTTGACTCCCTTTCTACCCTCAGCATATTCCCCTCTGAAAGCTAATTTGTATTATTTTTCCTTTTCTCATACTCTCTTTCTCTCTCAATTTTTCTGGAGGTACATCACTTTTTTGTACTTTATCTAGTGAGAATCATAAATACACATAGGTAAAGTGAATAAGATTTGCCATATTTTTATATCTATGTTTTTGAAACACCTTAGAATGAAGTCCCTTTATAAGGAGAATGACACTTCCTTTTATTAGATATTCAAAGTGTAAATGCTAGGATATATCATATCTTAGAATTCTTTTTGACTTTTTAACATGGAAATGAACCATATTAAACATACTCCTGAAGTGGAGCCAGAGAGGGTGGAAGCGATATTTTGGCCATATTTCTGTCTATGCTAAGAGCTTTCAGGTGCCCCAACTTCACTGAAGTTCTGGCCAGCTACCTGACAAGTGCCTGGAAATCTTGATATTAATTTCCCAAAAGAAGCATAATTTTCACTGATAATGTTAAGAAGAGATGAATGCACATTTCTCTAGGTTCTGCTTGGAGCTGTCCATAGTCCACCAACAGGCAAGGTGATGCCTCAGATTCTTCTCTTGGCTGGTGAGGCATGAGAAACAGGACCTGCAAGTTGGGAAGAAAGAGTGGGTACTGGGCTGGTTCTGAGCGAGTGTAGATGGTCATTTCACCAACATCTAAAGACCTCACAAAAAGATCTTCCTCCACATTCAACCACAGCCAAAGGTATTTCCATATGTTCATATTCTTACCTTTAATGGTTTATCTTCTTTTGTACACTTTGAAGGTGACTTTAATGTTGACCCTTTTATTCATTTCATCCAGAAATGTTAACTGAGCCCATACTATATATCAGATGTTGTTCTAGGCACCATGAACACAGGGATAAGTAAGAAACCTATAGCTCCAGCTCTCATAGTTTTCACTCTATTGAGGACAGACACTAGTATGGTGGAGAGATGCTACTTTAAATTTGATAACAACTGCATTGTTCAGAAAGAGTGAACGTTTATGCATTCTTCACAGGTGTTTGCTTTGATGTGTTTATTATTGTCTTATTCATTCATTCATTCATTCATTCAATTACACATTAATGTACCATTATCATGTTTCCCCGAAAATAAGACCTACTTACAGGTTTCCTTCTGAGTGAAATATAAGGCATCCCCCCGAAAATAAGCGCCCCCCAGGCTAAACATGATAGATTTGGTCCATTGATTCTGAAAGAAATGGAGTCACAGGAAATACAGGAATTGGATTGTTATGATGATGTTCCAGAAAATGATGACATGATTGTCATTGAATAAATGAGTAAATTCTTGATACTGTAGGATTCACAGTGTGTCTGGTTTGTCTTGACAACTATTGTACTACCATACCATATACAGGTAATAAATTTCCTTTATTCTCATTTAACAATAAATGTGTACTATATTCTTCTTCATGGAAAAAATAAGACAACCCCTGAAAATAAGACCTAGCACATCTTTGGGAGCAAAAATTAATATAAGACACTGTCTTATTTTTGGGGAAACTGGGTACTATTTTCATTTATTTATGCTCATTAGCTGACATTATTATAATATACTAACAAATTAATTTAACCTTGGGATTATTTGTATTAATTTAAGTCAATTTATTCATTTATTCAAGTACTCTGTTGACCTGGAAACAGCCATTGGTAAAAACAAAACAAAGGATGGTGAGATTCACATAGTATCTTACCAGTTAACTCTGCAATATTTATGAGTTGGATTTGTATCTAACAAAATGTTTAAAACTTGTAAAACTTCTCAAAATGTGATCTGATCCATGGATATATCATTGGCATCGATATGCTCATCTTTTTTGCCATCAATTTCCCTGGATATTACTTCTAGGGCTTAAAAATTCCAAGGTAATTTTTTTCCCTATTAAATGCTTACCTTGAAAACTTTAAAAGCAAGAGCTTGGAGAAATACTAAGAAGAAAAACAAGATTGTATTATTAATAGAAAATGAATTTTATTTATTTAAGTTCAGTGTCTGACATTTGATAATCTGTAAGCAGCCCTCCCAAGTTTTCTAGTCCTAATAATGAGATATTTCATGATTAGACTAGACAAGTTCTTGAAGACTCCAAGGCCTCTATGTAGCCTATACAAATTAAAATTATTATCTTTTTACTTCTGAAGATTTCTTAAAAAAATTATATATATATATATATATATATATATAATTTTTTTTTTTTACAGGGAGGAAGGGAGAGGGATAGAGAGTTAGAAACATTGATGAGAGAGAAACTTTGATCAGCTGCCTCCTGCACAGCTCCTACTGGGGATGTGCCTGTAACCAAAGTATATGCCCTTGACTGGAACTGAACCTGGGACCTTTCAGTCCACAGCCCGATACTCTATCCAATGAACCATACTAATTAGGGCTCTCGGTTCTTCTTTATCACCTCTCCAAGGTAAATGTTATTATCCCCATTTAACAGATGAGAAAACTGGGAGTTCTGAAAGGCTAATTAGCTTGTTCTCTTATTCCTTTTTTCTTATTTTTTTTTATTGAGAAGGGACTGGCCAAGGATATGGTCTTTTAGGAATGTGCATGCATGTAGTGAATGAATTGTGCAGCTGAGTAATAAATCAAATATTTATTGATTTTAATTGGTGAAACCATAGTCAAAATTGTAGGAGGTGGATCTTTGTTTACTTGTTCTAAAAATATTTTTCTCCTATCATATGCCAGCCACTCTGCTCCTTCCTGAGCTTGTAGTGGGAAATTGGAAGTCTCCTCTGAGAACAGCTGTATGCACATTAATTTGTGAAAAGTTCTTATTATGGTGTCAGTGGTTTCTGTGATATTGAGATCTTAGGATACTATTCAATAAATATTCAGAACTTAGAAACTGATTTATAAGCATCTACTCACATGCCAATTATGTGTCAGAAAGCAAATACCAATTTTTCTCCTTTTTACTCTTTGGATAGATTTTTATTTCATGTTTTCTGTCTACTAGAGATTAAATGCCTTTAGTAGATAATGAATATTTTTGCCACTGCATTGAATTTGAGTAGGAGTAAGGACAAAAATCTGAAAATAGTAGCAGGATCCACATCAACTTATGAAGTTGGATACTGGGCCCCCTTTAGAAAGTACCTGTGCTGAGGAAGTGGTGAATATGTTAATATAATATTTTATCCATAACTTCATTCAGTTCAAAAGATAGATGATAGATAGATAGATAGATAAGCTATTGATTTAAATAAATGGGAAAAAACTGGTGCTTGGCCTTACTGTCATCCTAACTAAATCAGTATCCCAGTATTGTTCTATTCTGAACATACTTATGACCTCACAGTTGAACCTTGCTTCAGATGACTTAGGTGTATTATCAAGAGATATATATGAAAAACAATTTGGCTCAGAATAACAAAACAAACAAACAAACAAACAACCTAGCCTATAGCATGAGAAAGAAGCTCAGTGGCTATTCAGTCACAGAATAGGGAGACATTAAAATTTACCTATTAATGGAAGTGACATATTTGTTCAAAATGGTGAATTCCATAAACTTTGCCTCCTTAATTTTTTGTGCCTTCTTATCTTTTTCTTCTTTACTTGTCTTCTGCTTTTTTTTGTGGTTTAGAATCAGATATTTCTTTCTATATAGATAGATAGATAGATAGATAGATAGATTATAGATAGATATAGATATAGATATAATATAGATGCATGCCATTGTCTATGATCTCAGCTGTCTCACTCTGGGAACATTTTTACTTTCTTAGAAATACTAATACATAAGAATTTTAAGACCCAAAGAATGAACCTATAATAGTGGGGTTTCAGGTACTTTGAAAGGCCTCCTAAGGTAGGGGAGTTGTTTTTGAATGCCATTCCTAGTGAGGTCATTTCCTTTTTCACAGAGATCTCTAAAATATAAATGGGTATTCAGGAATTAAAGAAATAAACTACTGAAGCCAACTGCTTACAACTGTTGATTAACAACACTGGCATACATTCTATGTGAGATAAAAAAAA
The DNA here is from genome assembly GCF_014108245.1 of Pipistrellus kuhlii. Taxonomy (NCBI): domain Eukaryota; kingdom Metazoa; phylum Chordata; class Mammalia; order Chiroptera; family Vespertilionidae; genus Pipistrellus; species Pipistrellus kuhlii. The sequence continues at coordinate 66,915,432 of NW_023425562.1, forward strand.
AAAAAAAAAAAAAAAAAAAAAAAAAAAAAGAAGGCATAGTCCTGATGCTAACAGAGATTACTGCTGGCTGGAAGATGTGTTTAATATGCATGAGAAAGGAGTTGATGTTAAATCTGTTAGTTTATATAGTCTGGGATGTGCTGAGAAGAGGTGGGAATGGGATGATCTAAAACGAGAGGGAGAATCCATTCATTAAAAGGGAGGAAGGTGGTAGAACAGCGCAGGGCAAGACATGGAAGTTGGAACAAAAAGGGCATGACTGGTGGCCTGAGAAGTGACTGATGTGAGAAAACATGCTGAGCAGTTGTGAAATACAAGTGGAAAATGAAACAGATGGAGTTGAGGCTGTGAGTGGGAAGCAGGACCCCAGTATGAGTCCTTAGGTGGGCATGGGGATTGTGCCTGGTAGCCAGGTACAGAATGGGTTGGAATCAGGGAAGGTAGTAAGGCCTGGAGATGGGGAGACCAGCTGGGCAAGTGCTGCAGGAATCTACTCCACAGAGAGGTGGGTCTCGAGTGATACCAGTAGGAATGTAAAATGCAGTCCAAAGAGTGCTTTCAGAGGACAAAATGACACATTTGTGATGGAAAATGCAATGCGGAGAAGAGAAAATATGATTTATACAAATGGCCTTGGGCACCTCATCACAATATTACTCCTAGCATCATGTATCAAACACTGACTCCTGCGCTCTTTGCCAAGTCCTAGTCTCAAGGCTCTATTTTTCTACTTCTTAAATCCTCAAAACAAATAGATTAGGTCAATTTGTTATCTTCACTTTCCAGAGGTTTAGATAAGTTAAGCAATGTGTCCTGTGCCTCATGAAGAAATTAGTCAAAACACTATTTATGTGTCAGCTTAACACTCTCTCGTTCTTTCCCATTTCTAAGAAATCTGTCTTCCTGTACCATTTTGAATAAGTCTCTCTTCTTCTCAGCCTTTAATTTGATGTTCCTTTAACCTTCTCACAAACTATAAAACTGGAATGTAACTTTCCCTGGAGATACCATCTTCTAACTCTCACTGGGGCTGTGGCGGCTATTCCTTTATGGTTCATTTCTCTGCAGCTGGTGGAGTATGGAGTAGGAGTTGGGACATCCTCATGCTTTAGGGTCCCTTCCTTGTCCTATGGTGACACCATCTCTCCTTGGCACTATGGCTCCCTCCCTTCTCACCCTTTCTACTTCCAACTATAAACAATCCAGGGATCTCTCCCAGTGTTCTCAATGTGTCATTCAGAATCAGAATACTGACCATCTTCTCCTCTACTATCATTTCTGCCATCATATCTGAGGAGGCCGCATCTTGATGTAAGAGTTCTTATTTTCCTCTACTATTTCCGCTGTCACCCTGGTCCTTGCCATCACCTAAAACTTTTGTGTTGAATATTAAAATTGTCCTCTCTGACTATAACCTCACAGTCACTGATCTCCCGTGCTCTCTCACTTCTACTGGTACTACCCTTTGTCTCCTCTTGGTCCTTGGCTTTTGGTGGTGATCTGTTCCCTGATATGCTGCCTGGAACCCAGTCATTCCTATTCTCTGAAGTTAAATAAAATTATGTTTAACTTCCATATCAATTCTGAACCCCATGATTATCATTCAATAAAGGTCTCCTATGTACACATTTCTCCATTTTACTTTTTTGCTCCTTGTCTTCTTTCTTTGTTGATCTCTTAGTCCTCAACTTTGGGGGGGGGGGGGATTGCTATTTATTTATTTTTTTTTAATTATCCCTCAAGCTTGATTGAGTGATACCATCTCTAATGACAGACTGGCTATGTTTATTTTTCAAACACCCACTTTAGCCGAAGTTGGTTTGGCTCAGTGGTAGAGCGTTGGTCTGTGGACTGAAAGGTCCCAGGTTCGATTCCGGTCAGGGGCATGTACATTGGTTGAGGGCACATCCCAAGTAGGGTGTGTGCAAGAGGCAGCTGATCAATGTTTCTCTCTCATCGATGTTTCTAGCTCTCTATCTCTCTCCCTTCCTCTCTGTAAAAAATCAATTTTTTTTAAAAAAAAAAAATCCACTTTGTTAGTTTTCATTTCAATGTTTAGGACTTAGCAGTAGTCCTATGGCTCTTCTCTAACCATTTACATATTTTGTCCTTTACTGCATCCAATCCCAATGTTCCCTGTTTCACTTGAAGAAGTGGCCTATGAAGGAAAAGTACATATGATGTTAACCATTGTGCTAAGTGTCTTATATGATTGTATTTAGTAGGCCTCAATCTGATAGGTAGTATCATTTCTATTTTGTCATATGATAACTCTGAGGCTAAGGTGGTTAATTTATATAGAATTTAGAAAAGTTTATGTTCCATATTTGTTGGACTGCCATTCCTGTGGGTTTTCACTTTCTCCTCTGACTTCCTCACCTGACCTTACCTTCTGACCTTATCTCCTGTCAGCTCTACTGTAGTGATTACTTTGTTTCTTTCTGAAATGAGATAAATGAGGCCATATTTTGACTGCTTTCTCTCACTTAATTTTCTTCCATATTTTTTTCCATTTGTTCCTCCTCCTTTCTTGCCCAACTAAAAGAATTATCCCCATCTCTTCCTTACAGTTAATGCCTCTGCATTAGTCATTCCAATATTCTATTTCTTTCTCCGGATTTTTGATCCTTCAGTTATCACCCTCCTGCAGATCCTCCTAGTTCCTCTTTCAAACTAAATCTGTTTTTTTCTTTATGTCAAACAAATACCAGTCTTCCCATTAAAGAAAAGACAAACAAAAAGCTTCTCTTGACTTTATATCCTAAATAAGCTTATCTTTTGCCTTTATTACCAAAGTGTTTGGAAAAGGAGACTTAATTTATTCTGTTAACCATCTCCCCAATGATGACACCAAGGCATTTTTATTCTGTTATGACTTTTCTCTCCTTATTAGCTCATTACTGAAATTATTCTCTCAAAATATATACCAGTAACCTCCAAATATTTGAGACATGTCATTAGTTCTTGATCCTTATTTTTCTTGATATTTTTGAAGCTTTTGGTGTTTTGATCATCCCTTTCCTCTTCAAAGAGGTTTTCCTTGGTTGTTCTTATATCATGTGTTCTTGGATTTTTGTTTCACCTGTCTGCCTACTTCTTTATCAGCTTCTCTTCCCCCATTTCTGTCTTTGTCTCTCTTCATTCTCTCCCTAAAGTCTTATTTCATTGCATCTTAATGGGCTGAATATACCTTGTTCTGAATTTTCAAATGTGTTCACTTTGAACATTTCCTTCTGGTTGTTCTACTGGTCTCAAATTTATTTTGTCTAAGATTAAATCTATCATCTTGTTTTACTTTTATCTTCTTTTTTTTTCTTTCATTAATGGCAATGCCATTATAGAAGGTATATCCCCTGTTACTTATAATTATTTTTTCTCTTGTTCCCACATATAATTAAATGCCAGCTGTTTTCAAGATTTTTCTCAATAGCTATTGAACATTTAAGTTTTCCCCCACCTGCTATCATCTAAGTTTACTTCATTTGAATATCTGCTTTACAGAATGTTTTGCTTATGTTTCAATAATCTTTCCCATAACTAGATTAATTTTTAAAAATTTGTTGGGGTGAAAATGGTTCACAAAACCGTACAGGTTTCAAGTGTACCACTCAAAAAAATGTCATTTGCACACTTAATTGTGCCCCCATCACCCTAAGCAAAGTAGGTTTTCATCCAGATTTTCCCTCTTTGCCCACCTCCACCACACTGTTGTCTGAGTCTATGTGCTTTTTGTTTGTTTGTTTTGCTTAATTCCTTCATATTTTTCACCTAGTCCCCTAACCCCTCTCCTCTGACAGTTGTCAGTCTGCATACCTAGATTTTCTATAGTGCGATTTGTGCCTTAGACTTTTGAGTCCCCTGTGCCTTTGCTCACATCACCTCTGTAGAACCTTGCTCCCTATTTATTGTTTAAATTATATGATTCCCTGATGTTTACTATTAATAAATTTCTTCTGGGAAATTTCCTTCATCCTCCATTCTCTACTTTTCATCCTCAACCCAGAAAGGATTTGTCTTGCCCCTAAACTTCTGAAACATCTTTCCATACCTCCAGTTTATTGTCTTAGTATGGGAGGAAAGAACAGCAAGAATGTGCACTTTTGAGTCCAGTCTGCCTAGATGGAAATGGATGCATTACTTACCAGATGTGTGGTCTTACACTTGTTATTTAATATCTCTGACTTCATCTTATCCAACTAAATAATTAGAGTAATTAGATATGGCTTTAAAGTGTATTTAGAGGGGAAAAATAATATGACACAGCCTCTAACACTGTGTTTGGTCCAGAGTTGCTAGTAAGTAAACTGTTGCATGCAAAAGGCTTTCTATGTATAATAGAGTATGAGATGATTGAGAATCTAAACTAGGAAGGACACAGAGCAGGAATATTTGCACCATGATAGAGCTGGAAATATAGGAGGCACACACATACCTGCTATCAGTTTCTCCCAGTTGTATAATTTGTTCCCCAAAAGCTATGGGAATCTAAAATTAGACTGAGTGAAAGTCTGACTTGTCTATCATCTCCTAGGGAGTGACTTTTGCCTAAAGTCATCCCCTCAAGACAACAGGAACCAGCATTCTAAAATTGCATCTCAATTATTTGTAGTGACCACAGTCATTCTTGGTCTTATTTTCTGAGTCGAGCATTACATATACTGTTTCCCAAGCTTGAGTGAATTCTGCCCTTGCATGCATTTTCAAAATAATAGCTATTGGTTGTGCTACAGTGACTTTGTCAATTCCCTCAGCTTTTAAACTCTGCTGATATGAACACATTTAGCTTTTAAAAGTTCCCTAACTTACTTTCGTTCTCTACTTACAGTGTGCTTTTATTTTATAAGTAATACCTGAGTTTGATGATTATATTTACATGATTTTTTTTTTTTTAGTAGCATGCTCCCCAAAGGTTATTAGTCAGTTTTCTTTTCTACCAGTTGAAAGAAACAAAGTTACCTTGTGATCTTTGGTTTTCTACAATGTCAATGTATCTGCATGTGACAGTTTGTGGCTTTGGAGTTCAGATTGCCTAGATATGAATCCTACCTCAAGCACTTATATGCTTTTTGAGTTCAGGAAATTTAAGCCCTTGTGAGTTCAGGGAAATATAAGTTTGCTTCTCTATAAAATGGGTATACAAATTAAACCTACTAGTATTTCATATGAAATAGTATCATTGGGAGGATATAAATGAAATTAGGCAATTAGGACTTAAATGAAATTAGGCAATTAACACAATGAATAGCCTAGCGCATATTATGTAAGAGCTCAATATATTAGCTATTAATATTAAGATTGTATCATAAATCTTTTATAATAAGCAATTTTATAGTTTATTTTATGACTTAGCTTTTCTGTTTGTATTTCTATTTATCCATTCTAAGTTTGTTATTTATTTTTTGTTTATTTGTTTATTTATTATTGGTTTGTTTTTGTTACTCCTTAGGATTAAACTGTTATTTAAAATGTCAGGCTTGATGTTGACCAGCTATATTCCAGATCCACCCTTAATTTTTAAGTTGGGGTCCTATGGACAAGAGAGACTAGCATGGAAAACATCTCTTACTCTACTTTATACTGAAGTCTCCCCTTATGTCTTAATCACCAGTTTCAGCTTTTTTCTTACTTCAGTTTGCTTAACACACTTCCAACAATAGTAACTGGCTACTCCTCATGGTGGCACAGATTAAAAACAAACAGGCAGACAAAACATCCCCTAGTCCTAGGACAGCTGCCATTCGACACAGGGACTTGGCACAATTTAGAAAAATGATCCTTTCTGAAAAGAAGCAATCTTTTTGGCGTAGGCCTTGGCAATTTGGATGCTTCTGTATAAGAAAAATTAGTCTCTTCCTTCTGGGTAGGGTGGAAAGGTTGTTACCCTTGAACCTGAGCACAAGTGTTGGCGGTTGACCCAGTCTGAATTTCAGTTCTGAGCACCTCTTGGCTCAGCACAACCTTGCATAGAGGCCTGCCAGGGTCGTACATGTCCACCCTACATGCCGTGGCAATCACTGTTGTACAAGGAGGCAGCCTATCTTTTCTCTTGTTACCATGGTAATATGTGCCCCTCACGCTCAGTGTCACTGCACTCTCACTTTTAATGGGAGATGGATCTCCAAAAACTTTTGAAAGCCGTTCAGGTAAGTTTTTACTGCTGGCATTAATGATAAGGAAGGCTTTCTTTGGGTGAACAACAAAGTGTGGGTACAAATTCTTTTCCAAGAGAACTGCATCAGAGTGTTCAGGAAATCTTCATTATGATGGAGAATTTTTTTTTTTTAAATCTTTACTGTTCAGATTATTACAGATGTTCCTTCCCCTCCTCCCCCATAGCTTCCCTCTACCCAGTTCCCACCCCATTACAGGCCTCCCCCCTATCCCACCGACCTCGTCCATAGGTGTAAGCTCTTTGTCCAGTCTCTTCCCGCACCCCCCACAACCCCTTGCCCCTGAGAATTGTCAGTCTGCTTCCTTTCCATGCCCCTGATTCTATTACATTTATCAGTCTGTTTTTTTTTATTCATTTGACTTTCAGATTCACTTGTTGATAGACATGTATTTGTTGTCACTTTGTTGTTCATGACTTTTTATTTTTACCTTTATCTTCTTCTTCCTCTTGATGGAGAAATTTTAATCAGCCTACACATTTGAAAAAAAAAACAAAACAAAAACAAAAACAAAAAGACAACACTGCATCTCTCAGCATTTTCTCCCATAAATGGGTTCCCTCAGCAAACCTCTCCCCTCTGCATTAGCGGCTCCCAGCAGTCATACATCATGCTGGTGGAAGAGGCCTTGGCCACCTGCCACCGGATGCCTAGGGGAAGCCCCTGTCCTGTTTGTAGCAGCATGTGCTGGGCTTGTAATAGGCTCAAGGAGGAGCCCTTATTAAGATGGCTGTGTAACCCTGAGAGCTTAGCGCAGGGCTGCTGTGGGATGGCTGCCAATGAACATGCGGTTGAATTTTATGGCAGAAAACCTTCAATCCTAACTTCCCACCTCTGGCTTTCAGACTCTGCAACTATCAACAATCATGTAAGAGAGAGTAAAATGCTCTTTACTACCTTCTATAGGGAAATATGTTGCAAAAGAGGAGCCGCAGGAAAACAAAAATGAGGAAAGGAGAAGAAGAGTGGCCACTTCTATTCTCCCTTTATATTTATGTAACTATGTTTGTAGTCAAGTACCTCTGTCATAGAATTGCAATTAAGGGATGATATACCTAGATTTTAGAATGACTTGGTGCTTTACAATGACATACTTACTGAATCAATAAATCTATCAATTATAGGAAGCCCCTGTAATTTTAGAAGCATTCAACTATTTTATGTCTTACTACCCCTTACAATTTATCTATAAAATAAGAGCCTAAGCAACCATCATGGTGGAATGACCAGAACGACCAGTCACTGTGACGTGCACTGTCCACCAGGGGGTAGATGCTCACTGCAGGAGTGGTCAGTGCACTCCCACAGGGGGAGCACTGCTCAACCAGAAGCTGGGCTCACAACTGGTGAGCACAGCCAGGGTGATGGCCCACCTCTTCCACCTCAGTTGCTGCGCTAAGGAGCAGCAATCCACATGGTAAGGAGCAGCGAGCAAGCAGGCGGTAAGGAGTGAGGGTTCTCAACTTTGAGAGGGATCAGGCCTAAGCTGGCAGATGGACATCCCCCTAGGGGTCCTGGACTGTGAGAGCATGCAGGCCAGGCTGAGGAACCCCCCCTCCCTGCCCAATGCACACATTTTATGCACCAGGCCTCTTGTATTTTATACTCAGCAAGGCAGTACATATAGGTTTACTTTGGGCAGTGACTTTTATCATACATCACTCTTTTTGTTTCACACACAAAAGGAAAACAAACATAAAATAAATGAAGTAAAATGCTCCTCATCCACTCCACAAAGTCAGAATCTCAGGAATCCCTGTGCTGTTCTGAGTCACTAATAGTCATGTTTTCATTCCACCAAGCATCATCTTCTGTGATGTCAAAAAGTTGGCGATTGGCCTTTCTTTCTTTAAAAACAAACAAAAACCCACATTTTTTTTTCCACTTTGAAAACTGTATTGTTTTGCTCCCCCAGTAAGTCTATAAATTTCTTTAGCATATTCTAGTTGTCACACCCTTGTTTTGGTATCTCCATAAGCTAGCAAGGTTGGGTTTGGCTATGCTCAATTTCTCATGCATATTCATTCAATTGGATTGCTGCATATTACTTCAGTAGCAAAGAAGGGAAATTAGCAAGATGTTGCTGTAAAGTATTTCTTCAGTTTTGGAGTCCTGCACTTAACATTTTATATCTTCAGGTATTAAGAAAAACTTGGTCATATACTTCAGAAACTTGAAAGCGTTTTGATAAGTGCTTAATTTCAAGATAGCTGTACTTCTTTTCATTGCTCACAATCTGGCTCTGATATATATATATATATATATATATATATATATATATATATAGTTATAGTTATAGTTATAGTTATAGTTATAGTTTTATAGTTATAGTTATAGTTATAGTTATAGTTATAGTTATAGTTATAGTTATATAGTTATAGATATATAGATATCTAGATATCTAGATAGATATATATAGATATCTATACAGATCTCTCTCTATATATATATATAGTTATAGATATATATATATCTAGATATCTATATAGATATATATAGATATCTAGATATCTATATAGATCTCTCTCTCTCTCTCTCTCTCTCTCTCTCTCTCTATATATATATATATATATATATATATATATATATATAAAATGTTAATCCTCAACCAAATATACTTTTTTTTTCATTTACTTTTAGAGAGATCAGAAGGGAGGGGAGACACAGAGAAAGAGAGTAACACCTGTGTGAGAGAGACACATCAATTGGTTGCCTCATTCACCTTGGAGTGCCGAGGGCCAACTCTTTACCCACTGAACCAGAACATATAGGGCTGATACATATATTTTAAGAAGAAAAGGATAAAGTACCCAAATTACTCATTTGACTATGAACAATATGCCATTGCTTTGAAGTCTAACTTAAATCCTTACTTCTCTATGCTACCTTTTGGAATTCTGTTTGGAGTGATTGTGGCCTGTTTCAATGTCTATGGCATGTTAGTTACCTTTGTTTATTTATTAGATTTTGCCTTTGGACACCTCTTATATTATAAAATAGTCTGATGGTTATGGGCAAGTTTTTAATTTGTGGTAAGGACTTGAACTGATAAAATAACTTGAGAAGTAATCCCATAAACTGGTTGGGGAATAGGAAATAGAAACAAGAGAAAAAGGCAGCCAATAAAAGGCAATTTAATGAATGGCTTACTGCTATGGGCAAGGGAGTTCCATTTTTATTGGAGACTGTGGTGAGCTGAATTATGGTCTCACAAAGAAGCCCTCATCCTATTCCTCAGAAACTTTGTAAACAACAGCAAAATAATTTTCCAGATGTTGATTGTGTTAATTCAGGGATTTCCAACAGGTGTGCCACAAAAATGTTTAAAACATGAAATACCTGCTCAGCGGCCAGGGACACTGATTTCTTTTCCCTTAGATTTTAAAGTAAAAGATGACAAAGTCAACCCAACAATAGCCCTCCAGTATGAAGGTACTATCTTTTTTTTTTTTTTTTTTAATTGATTTTGTACAGAGAGGAAGGGAGAGAGATAGTTAGAAACATTAATGAGAGAGAGTCATCAGTCAGCTGCCTCTTGTACACCCCCTACTGGGGATATGCCCTCAACCAAGGTACATGCCCTTGACCAGAATCAAACCAGGGACCTTTCAGTCCTCAAGCCGACACTCTATCCATTGAGCCAAACTGGTTTTGGCTGAGGGTACTATCTTGAACCATAAATAGATAGATCAAATGCAAACTGTTGGTCATATCACATAATAAGTTTGTATATGATTGGTTATTATAGTTCTTGGTACCTTATATACTTTAGGTAGCTGATTTTTTTTAAAAGTTACTTTGGAGCACAAAGAGTATTTAATTACTGTTACTACTTTTTTTGGTAGATAATCAAAATTATACCTATTTTTGTCAGATCAGCAAAAATATATTTTTTGGTGTGCCACAGAATTTTATCATTACTTTATGTGTGCCATAAGATGCAAAAGATTGAAAATTGCTGTGCTAATGATATTGAGATGGAAGATACTCTGAGTTTTTCCAGATGGGGCCCATATCATCACAAGGATCCTTATTAAATAAGACAGGATGGTCAGAGTTAGAAGAGGCAATGTGACAACATAAGTAGATGGAGGGAGGGGGCTGGAGGAATGAAATGGGATGTCACAGAGGAAAGGGCCAGGAGCCAAGGAATGTGAGCTGCCTATGAAGGCTGGAGAAAGCAAGGAAATGGAATCATCCTAGAGCCCCCGCAAGCAAAGTAATCCTGCCAACTCCTGATTATAGCTTAATGAAATTCACTTTGGACTTTTGACCTCAAGAACTGTAAGATAATAAATTTGTCTTGTTTTAACACACCAGGTATGTGTAATTTTTACAGTAGCAGTAGGAAACCAATACAGGAACCTTCTGAAAAACTATCTGAATCATTGTGCCACTGAGCACCAAGGAAACTAAGGTTTTAGCCCACTGAATTCTATCCCTTATTTGGTAGGATTGTTCCTAGAGGCAGTAGCTTTCCATTACTTCTGGGTACCTCCCCCACTTTCCAGGGGCCTGAAAAGCTTTCCGGGATAGAGACAGAGAGAATCAAATAGGAAGTCATAGACTTGTCCACGTCTGTCCACTGATGATGCAAGTGACATGCAGGGTGAAGCAAAGAAATGTGGGTAGATTATTACCTGCCACGGTGCGTAACTATGTGTGGGTGTGTATTTTGTTCTCCATTTATCAACTGTTTTGAGGCTAGAAATTCTCTCCCCTTCACAAGTGGCCCCAGCACCGTGCCTGGCATCTAGGAAAAACACTTCCTGATGGTTTGGGTGGCAGAATGTGACAGCTTGTAAATATCATAGTAAATAAGGTTGGCTGTTTTACAGCAACGGTTTCCAAATTTTTTAAACGAAGACAGAAGAAAAGGGAAACTTGCTATTCCTTAGAAACAGACCCAAGAGATTTTGTAGAGCCCAGGGAGTATGGGTGCAAGGTGGCTGTCAATCACAAATGTAAGCTGTCACTAGGCAGAATGGCCTTCTTCTGTTGCAAGACAGCTTGAAGTCTAAACTTCCCTAGTCAAGGTCAGCAGATAAATCAATACAAAAAGAGACAGCATCGCAGGTGGAGCTGATGTCCAACAGCTCACATGTCTGGCAGAAAATTGAGCATATTGGTGAAGTACTAAAGACTTCCTTCATGAGAGTGCTGGGATCCCTGGTTCTGAAAGAAAAATCAGATTAATGCTCACTAATCCTTCTTGACACCAAGAGACAATTTTTTCTTGACAAGGGCTTAGCAGGACAATGTGAGGACCACAGGCATGGCTTTCGCTTTGCTATGCATCTCACTTGACATAACTTAGGAGGGTGCTTGTTAAGTACCAGATTCTCTTTCTACTCCAGGGTTATTTATTATTGTTGTTGTTGTCATCATCATTATTATTATTTGGCAATGAACTTTAGCAAGTGCTGCCCTGCTGTTTGCAGATGCGTTGTGTATTCTTACTGTATTTCTGGTTCTGCCAGGTACATTAACCTTCAGAAAATATTTAAGATGAAAGGTGAGTGACTCTTTTAAAGAAAAGCCTGGAAAATGTCTTTATTTTCCACACCAGCTGCTGCTCCCATTTTCAACATGCCAGACAAACGTTTGATACACTTGAATGGAGTTTGACTAAATTCACATACACCCACTGTCTCTCAAAATGGCCCCATGATATTGGACAAGTTCTCCATCTATATAAACATATATACACATAAATGTGGAGAGATATTTAAAAAAAAAAAAACAACAGCTTTTTGTGGCTAAAATATTTGAAAATAATTTAGTCATAATTTGGATGTGGTAGTGGGAGTTTTCAAATGCTGTGTTTATCTATCCCATCACTATCTTAACCCAAACCAAAGGTTTTTTAATTTGAATAATAGAAAGCTTTTTTTTTCATTCTTTTAAATATATAAAGCCTTTGATAATGTATCTAAAAATAATTAGCATACCTATGGTCACCTAGATTTTTCTCCTACGTCATGTCATCATCATTCAATGAATCTATCGATAAAATAATAAAATCATAATATGCTAATTAGACCAAATGTCCTTCTGGACAACCTTCTGGATGAAACTGGGGCTGCAAGGTAAGCCCGGGTCCTGAGTGTGGAAGAAAGCTGGTGCCAGCAGCCAGGGGGAGGAAGGCCTACTCTTGCACAAATTTTATGCATCAGGCCTCTAGCATAAAATAAACATACATAATTAATTGAATACATTATTGTTATTATTTTGAAAACTATCATCTGTATGCTAAATTAAGAAGAAAAACAATAAAACATATTTTGTACTTTTTATTCTCTATTGCCCTTCTTTGCTTTGTATAGAATTATGTTGACATACTGTTCTCCTTATGCTGAAAAACTTATTTTAATGTTTCTTGTAAGGCAGGTTTAGTGGCAACAAATTCCCTCAATTTTTGTTTTAAAAATTCTATTTCTACTTCACTTCTGAAGGCTAGTTTTGCTGGATACAAAATTCTAGGCTGGTTGTTTAGTTCCCTCATTTAGTTTGCCTCTCTTGTTGCTTGCATGCTTTCTGAAGAGAAGTCAGCTATAATTCTTGTTTTTGCTTTTTTTCTATCATTTCTCTCAATATTTTATCTTTATTTTTCATAGTTTGAATATTATATGCCAAGGTGTAGGTTTTTTTTTGTTGTTGTTGTTTTTTGTTGTTATTTATTTTAGTATTTAACCTAATTGGTATTCTTTGAGCTTCCTGGATCTGTGATTTGGTATCTGAAATTAAATGGGGAAATTCTCAGTAGTTATTGCTTCAAATATTTCTTCTGTTTCTTTTTCTTTTCCTTCTGATATTCCCATTATTCATGATACACTTTTTGTAATTGTCCTACAATTATTGGATTTTGTTATTTTTCTCAGTCTTTTTATCTTTACTTTTCCATTTTGAAAATTTCTATTGTCTTCCAGAGTTTCTTTATTGTCAAGCTCAGAGATTTTGTCTTCAGCTGTGTCTAGTCTACTAATAAGCCTATCAAAGGCATTTTTCACTTATGTTACAGTATTTTTATGTGTTGCATTTTTTAACCATACTTTCTTGAGATTTATATTTCTCTGTTTATATTGTCTATCTATTCTTGTGTGCTCTGGAATTTATTTATTAGAATACTTAGCATATTAATCTTTCCAAAATGTCTAGCATAGCTGAGTCTAATTCTGATGCTCATTCTCTTTTTATCAATTTATAGTTTTTGTTGCTTTTTAGTATGCTTTATATTTTTTCCTGATAGCTGGACATAATGTACTAAATAACTGGAACTGCAATACATAGGCCTTTATTAATATGGCAGTGTGGTATGAAGGTTGTTTGAGAGAAGTGTTCTATAGTTCTAGCACTAGGTCTCAGCTTTTTAGGAAGCATGTACCTCTGAACTACAAATACCACAAGTGCTTTTTAGTTCCTTCTTTCCCTTCCTAAGTGGGATGAGATAATGTCAGTGGGCTGGGGTTTATTATTTCCTTTCAACAATGTGGATGGCTATAGGTGGCAAGCATAGAATATTAATTACCCTTTCCACAGTTAAGATACTGTATTTTCCGGTGTATAAGACGACTTTTGACAGGCAGGGATACTCACCACTATACTAACGAGGACGGGTGCTGTATAAGAGGACTTTTGAAAAGGAAAAAATGTCAACCGAAAATCGGGGGTCGTCTTATATGCCGAGTATATCCCGAAAAACTTCTCCATATGCCACTAAACGAATTTTCCAACTCGATCCCGCACCGCCTCTCTAACTCAGACAATCCAAGCAGGCTTTTTATGCATGCAAATTATACATGTTCTGTACCCGAAGCTACACTGTGTTCTAGTAAATAGCCTGCTCACATTGGCCAGAGTTAGAGAGGCGGTCTATTAAAAAAGAACTGGTGTTGCCTCGGAAGTGGGGGGTAGTCTTATACAGCGAATATAGGCCTAAACCTATGTTTTAACTGTAAAATTAGGGGGTCATCTTATATGCTGGAAAATACGGTAGTCTCTGATAAACCTCCTACAGGTAGACTTTAGTGGAATACTTTCTCTTAAGGGCAGGCCTTATTGAGAACAGAGTAGCACCTTCAAAATAGTATACCTCCTTCCCTTGTAAGAACCTCATTGAGCTACTGGATATAAAATTTATCAGTGTCAGGGAGTCCCCCTAAGACTAGGCCTACCTAGGCTTTTAACTCTCAGCCTTGTCCAAGCGCCAAGAGTTTCTCAACCGTAGTTAGGTTTTTATACCTTAGTAATGGTTTCTATGGAGGTTTCTGCTTAGGGTTGTTTTCTTCAATAAGTTGTGATTCTCTGTATTTATCAGTCTGTCTCTCCAATTTAGAGGGGCAGTGGGATTTTTGGTGACCTCAGTTCTCTGAGGGACCTAAAAAGAGTTGTCAATTTGTTCAATATGGCCAGCCTTTTATTTTTAGGAGGGAGTGGTGACTTCTGAGCTCCTTATATGCCAGGATGTCATTCTCCTTTTTAACAAGAAAAATGTCAGGGGTTGCATGAGTGAAATATTGTTCAAATATCGACTTCATTTTTCTCTCTGGAATACCTTTGAGCATACACAAAAGTTCCAGCTTCCTAAAGAGATTCATCACAATAAATATTTAACATCTATGTCTGCTTAAATGGATATTTATTCCCACTTAAAGCACATCCTAAACTTCTTTTTTGGTCCCAGCAGGTTTTCGTGGCACATTACAACTTCATGCTTTCTTGTGTCTGCTTGCTACAGCCCAAGCAGGAGGACAGATTGATTTTTGATGAGAAATATGCCCTTCTAAGATTTCATTATGCTACCGCAAACTTAGTCTAGGCTCATGGTTTGTGAAATACTGTCACTCATTATTAAGACTGACAATGATTAGCATCATGGGAAATTTGCATTTTAAAATGCAGCTTTCCTGCTTTACAATTCCGTGGCTTATTTGGTCTCTTCATTCTATCATTTCTCAAACACTGACTGTCTCCCAAGTGCCTCGCTGTGGATAAGAGGAACGAGCCAGATTCTGTCTGTTTGAGGGAAACAGTACATGCATCATTCCCAATTACACTTCTCCAGGCATTTTCAGGAGCAGTATCTTATGTGGAGGTAAAACTTAGAAATCCGAAAACCAAAGTGAAAAGGATTTTCTAGGTAGAATAGTAAAAGCTTATGTATGCAACAAAACAAAGGCAGTTGTTCGGACCACTCAAAATTCATTGTAGATTATTTAAAGAAGCATGTTCGTAGTATTAGGATAGTGTGAAATCCAGACTGTAGTATTTTGGGGGTCTAATCAGAACTTCTCATTTGTAGGTGGATACTTTAGGCTATGGCAGTATGGGGTTATCATTTATAGGTTGAGGCATACATGAGTTTGCTTTGTAAAAACTTACTCACCAATTACCTATTTCTCATACCAAAAATTATGTTTTCTCATATCAGAATAAGATTCAGGGGGAGAAAAAAAAGCAACATAAATCTATTTCCAGGTTCTCAGAGGAAACTTATAACCATATTTGATCTAGGTAATTATATACACTCCACTTCAAGTTGCTACTCTGGGCATATCCAAGAGCTTGGAGTTCCCCACTGAGTTCCCAGGCCTCATGTGCTGAATAGAATTCTGGTACCTTAGGCTTTTCTTATATCTTTCAGCTTTTTCACATCTTAAAGTAAATAAAGTAAATACATTTGACCCTATTACAAGGCAGGAATTCAGGGCACTGACCCCCATGCAGTAAAAAATTCATTTATAACTCATTATTCACCAGAAACTTAACTACAGTTGGCCTTTGCATCCCTGGTCAACAAACTGCTGTTGGAAAACAATAGCTTTGATCTGTAGTTGTGAAACTATGGGTGGCAAACTTGAAAATACTGCTTTCAATGTTGATTCATTCATTGGTTGACTCTGTTGATGTGAAAACCACTGACAGGAGAGTCAACTGTATTTGCTGAAAAACAAGTGAATCTGCATAGATTAAACCCATGTCTTCAAGGACTGACTCTCTAGAGTAGGGGTGTCGAACTCAATCAGAGAAGGGGCCAAAATCTAAAATCCAGCCTAAATCGCGGGCCGAATGGTTTACTGAACAGTCATAAACTGTCATTGTGATGGAAACGCAGTGGAGTGCAGTGATGACAGCACGGTGCGGGCCACATTGCAAGGCCTGGCGGGACGGATTTGGCCCACGGGCCTTGTGTTTGACACATGTGCTCTAGAGGAAGGAGCTAAAACAAGAGTTGTGAGGAGCACACATATGTGACTTGCACAATTTAGACTTCCCAAAAAGAAGGCAGCCTTTGCCCCATGTTAAGGTGTGGCCATAGGAATAGAAGCCTGCTGTGCTCACTCAGATTGTAGTTGTCATGGTAGGATGCTATGTCTGGTTGGTTTGACTCCAAAACCTTTTTCCCACCTTGTTCCAGAGTTTTACTTAAAGTAATTCATGCCCATTTGAATTCCTTAAACTGGTAAGCAGAATTTGTTATGCAAGTACTATTTTTTTAACACCTGACAGAAAATGAACAGGTAAAACCATATTCCAAATAGGGCAAGCATGCATGCATGCCAAACTCATGGCCAGCAACCACATGCCAAATAAGGCATGGAGCTCACCCAGCAGTGAGTTTGACAGGCTTGGAAGGCCTAGATAAAGGTGAAAACAGCCTGCTCTTATGCATCCTCAATTGGTAGACGAAAGCATATATTCACTAGCACATCAGTTCTGGCTCAGTGGGTCAGCCAGTATTACACACTACGTCAAAAACACAGTGGCTGACCACATGTAGCATTATTCTTTTGTTTATGGTTCTGCAGGTTGCCTCAGCTGATCCAGGTTGTTTAACTGACTGAATGAGGCTGGAGTTAGCCCCTGCCAATCTGGATTCCAAGCTTCTGTTGGGGCCCAGTTGGTTTTACCTGTCTCATGTCAGGTACCTGTCAGAAAAGGCAGTGCCAATAAATGTTTTTAAAGCTGAGGATCTGCTTATACCCCCTTGTCAAAGCAAGTCACATGGCCAAACTTGGTAGTAGGGTCCAGGAAATACATTTCACCCACAGGGACAGCCCTTCAAAGTCAGATGGCAAAGGGTATGACAAAGAAGAGTGAAGAATCAAGGACACATATCAGATTCAGCACACTCAAAGATTAAACTGTCAAAATGAGACACAGCAGTCTAATGGTGGCATTGCTGCTCACATTAAATTTATAACTACAGAACTTTTCAGAAACGTTCACTCATCTTTTGAAATGTATTTGAAAATAATTTTCAGGACAGTGTCCTCCAGTGGGCTTTAATTATATCAAATAATAGATTTTATCACAAAAATTATATCAAATCAAGTGTTATTTTTAACCACAGCCTTAGCCCCTGAGATTGCATTAATCTCTTTATCAACCATCAAAGGAGGTTCTCAAACCACAAAGCACAGTTCTCACCAACTGACCCAGTCCTTTCAGTGTAACCCCACATGTTAAAATTGAGGGACTATTACAGACAGACGGAAGAATGCAGAATTGTAGCCCAAATCTGTCTTAATATTTTAAACATCAAGAAGAGAGATTCTCCCCTGAGGTACATGGAGGAAGAAAGTGTTAAGCTTCTCAGAGGAACTCCTGAAGCTATGGGGGTAGTTCACAAATTCAGGTCTTAGGGGATTGGACACGTTATTGCAGATAAAATAACTCCTTTCCTTTCTCATGGTGGTTTTCAGGGCGCATGCAGCTAAAACAAAGGACAGAGAGGCTCCTTTAAGATAATCTTGCAACTGACTGGACAGGTGGGAGCATAGAAACTTCTTGGGAAATGAGAGGTTCCATGCTTGCAAGTCAGTGACAGTTGAAGTTAAGGGACTCACCCACTGTGCTGATGTGTCCCTGAAAGAGGCCCTTTGTTTTGTCTCAGCACAAGGGTGACAGAAACTGAAAAGATATTTATCAGACTTATGCTGATGGAATGAGCTAGGCATGCCTTTAGGTCCTGCCAAGGTCAGTCACAGACCTGAGGAGTCTTGGCTGACAGGCACCAGCACAGCAGAGAGTAAG
The DNA here is from genome assembly GCF_014108245.1 of Pipistrellus kuhlii. Classification (NCBI taxonomy): domain Eukaryota; kingdom Metazoa; phylum Chordata; class Mammalia; order Chiroptera; family Vespertilionidae; genus Pipistrellus; species Pipistrellus kuhlii. The sequence continues at coordinate 66,933,638 of NW_023425562.1, forward strand.
TTCTTTCCCACCCTCTACCGAGAGGGCTGCCTTTCCTAGGCCTCAGGTGGCATAAGGTCACTGCAAGATGACAGAGAGCCTCACAGGACACTGGAGCAACAGGATTCTTCCTGAGTCCCCAAATACAACATGATAATTTATTGAACACCACTTTGCTTTGAGCCCTGAAGGGGGAAAGGTGAATAAGACAGACACGGGCTCTGCCTCACGGAGCTTATTTTCCAGCAGGAATATGGAACCCCTATTAATTCAGATTGAAGAAGGACAGCAAGAGTGCTCTGCAAGCCAAAGCGAGGAGTTTGGACCTTGTTCAAAAGTCCAAATTGAGGAGGAAGCCACTGGGGTCTCCCAGCATGGATGTAGCATGATTTGCTTATGTTTAGAAAGGTCACTCTTCCTAACCAGTTTGGGTCAGTCAGGGTCAGACCCTGCAGATTGAAGGGTCACAAGCTTGATTCCAGTCAAGGGCATGTACCTTGGTTGCGGGCACATCCCCAGTAGGGGGTGTGCAGGAGGCAGCTGATTGAGGTTTCTAACTCTATACCTCTTCTTTCCTCTTTGTAAAAAATCAATAAAAAATATATATTTTTTAAAAAGACTGAAGAAAGACCACTGATACCAAGTCCATGTACAATAGAATGCCACCACTTCAAAAATCAGCAACTGAATTTTCATCTCTAAGTAGATCCCAACATAAATATTTTCTACTCAAATGTGATGTCCCAAATGAACTCCCTTGGTTATCTCTGTAGAAAAAAAAAAAGTTCTTTTAAAAAAGAATTTTAAGAAAATTTTAAGTGATTCCATGAGATTTTTCATCTCCTCTCAAGAGGCTATTGGAGGGTAGTAGAAACAGCTTGCATAAGGCAGAATTTGTGTCAGGAGCCATTTCTCAGGTCATTATTATAATTTCTTAGACAAAAGATGATTTTAAAACACACTCATAAAAACACACTGGAGCTCATAATTTGAGAAGCTGATGAAGCTTGCACAGATTGTAACCTCATGTCCCTTCACAGCACAACTCATTCATACCTGCTTTGAATGAGGAGGGGCAACTTAAAAGGGAAACTTTGTGTTTCCCAAGTGTTTAAAGAGGTGAAAGCAACAGCAATGGAATGGAGTAGAATTTATGGGATAGCGTTTGCTATGGCATACATCATGTCAAGGGAAATGAAAAATTGGGTGTGAAGTGATTACAATGATAAGAAATAAAGAACTCTCCTTCTCCTTTTTCATAGTGTGAGTAATCCTAGGTGTCCTGCCAGTAAAACGGGTGCTACATTGAAGTAAGGGCTAAGGCTGGACCATGGGGAATGGTTCAATGGCCCAGAAGTTCTGTTGTGAGCCAGTTGGCTTCCAATTTACAGGTTCCAGTTATGTCCACAACAATGACACCTAAATGTTGAAGAGTGCGGTTTCGTAGTTTCACTTTCCATGGTGACAGCCAACTGTGCTCTGAAAATATTAAATGGAAAATTCCAGATATTTTGAGAGAAAAGGGAGACCACATTCACCCAATTTTTATTAGAGTATATTGTTAATAATCGTCCTAGTTTATTATTGTTGTTGTTAATATCTTACTGTACCTCCTTTATATGTTCAACTTTATTATAATTATTATATGTATGTGTAGAAAGAAACGTGTATAGAGTGTTTGGTACTGTCTAAAGTTTCAGGCATCCTTTGGGGATTTTGGAACATAAGCCCCTTAGATAAGGGGGGCAAAGGTAATTGTCCAATCAGAACCACTCTCTTTTCTATGTTCCCCAGGGACTCCTGGGGCCTATTCCACACTCTGTAATGAAGACTTTAAATTGTGCACTCGTGCTTCCACCTGAGATAGAGGGCAGAACATTAGTCTTGCCAGGTCTATTGGGTGTGGCTCATGCAGGAGGCACTGAGCTGGGCACTCTAAAACAAGCTTTCTGACCATTGGGACCTCCAATTGGATTTTCTTTCATAGGAGTTTAAGACATTATTGCACCAGGACTGGGTTATGCTATGTTATGTCCAGGCAATAGCAGAGGGTGTGGATGAGAAAATTCAGGCAGGCCCAGGCTTGGGTATTGCTCTCCTTCTTGCTGGAGTTATTTCAGAGTCTGTTCTCTTCTATAAAACTGGAAAAGTTTCATATACATCTTGAAGGGGGTTTTGAAGATTTGGCTTATTTTATGTGGAAGCCAAAGGTGGCAGGCAGGTCTCCTAAAAATGGCCAAGGCTCCCACCCCATGCCCACCCATGACCATGGGCAATATACACCTGTTGGCAATATTTTATATAAATCCAAATTAATCATTTTAAATGACTCCTCCCTCAATCTATTAAAGTAATTGTTCATTGAAAAACCAACCAACTCATCTAAATTACTCATCCCCCTTCTTGTTTTCATTGGCTTGTTGTGAAGCTTAAATAAGATAACACATGTACATACTAAGTAGAACGACTTGTACATAGTAATCACTCATAAAATGTTAACAACCATAGCAGCAATAATAACAAATTTCTTTGGTGTCAAGATTTCTGGGGGGAGAAATTTCTGTCTCACAGGGCCAGATTACATGCCATTCTGAGCCTAACCTATTATATATCACATGTACCTGTCCTCCCCCAAAATAAAATACTATAGTGTGCTCAAGCTGATAATCCATGAGCTTCTCAACTCATTCTCCTATTTCATTAATTATTTTATAAAACATCCCTCTACTGTTGCCATAATCTAGAGATTTCATCTAGAAAAGTTTAAAGAAAGGGTGCTGTCAAGATAAGACATGACACATTTTTTCTGAGTTCATGACTGTATGTTGATTGTTGTCATAGTTTGGCTCCTCCCAAAAGCAGATTCAGAGGCAAGGATTTGGGTGCAAATAGTTCCTTTGGGAGATGATTTTAGGAAAAGGAGCAAGGAAGAGAGATTGATAAAGAAAGCCCAAAAATAGTGCATTATTGAGCAATCTGCCACTGTAGACAACTGGAGAGTAACCCCACTGGGCAACGCTGGGCAACTTAGTGAAGTGTGAACCTCAGCATTGTTCTCCCCAAGGGGTGAGTTAACTGAGACACATGCCCCCACTTCTCATGAATCATTGGTTGAAAGATGCTCATATGGCTCAACCCCCTGACACTTTGGACCTGCCCCACATGTGGGCTGAGTGAGCTCTGGACACCAGAGAGAGCCCTCAGTTAAAAAGGCCTTAGATGCTGAAAGTCATAAGTAAAGCCAGAATGTGAGAATGGCACATGCCAAGGTGGTATATGCAAGATATTGCCAGTATCTGCTATGGTTATTCACTTATTTGTGTGCCATATTGTGTGCATAGTAGCATATAATAAAACCAGCCTTGTCCTTTTAAAGAATGGCTAAGTCTCTGCCACCTTAATGACAGGTTGTGGATGCCTCACTCTTGCCTAACTGTGGTGCCTCTTGCTCTCCCAAGGGAAGGCAGTGACACCCTTCTTAGCATTCTACTGCCATGCTCACTGCAGTAACAGGGGCCAGTGGAACTCTTATTACTTCACCTGTTTTATCTTTTGTGAAACTCAGCCTTTAGCGAGAATTGTCTGAGTGGCTGCTCTAGCAATTGCTTAATGGTGAGGCTCCTTCAGATCATTTCCCTCAAGTAATTTGATTTCATCATGCTATCAGAATTGCTTTTATGAGAAGGAAGGGAGGCCTTGGGGGAGAGGGTTCACAAAAGCTACTTTGAAATACAAAAAAAAAATAAAAAAAAAATACATTCATCCCTATACTTCCCTATGTCCATCAGAGCTTCCAACTTTATCCTTCCCCTTTTCCCTATCCTAACAGGTGTGTGTGTGTGTGTGTGTGTGTGTGTGTGTGTGTGTGTGTGTGTTGTGTTCAGGGTGGATTGTTGAAGAATGTTTTGAGAAAAATACAACTCATCTCACACTATATTCTCTTTTATCTTAGCTTGTAAAGTATACTGATCCATATCCTTTGGTCCCCACACCAGAACTTTTGTGCTATGATGAAAAGTATTATATTGTAGTTATATCCTTTAAAAAATAAGCAAAGTGTACTTCTGCATTGCTAGTCAGTTCTGCTGTTGTTAACATTTCAATAAACGCAGTTATACATCCCTCTCATTTACATCAGTCAGAAATGTTCATCAGTGCTGAAGACCCCATGTTTATCTTGATTTTACTTGATTTTGTGTGTAAATAGAAAAAAATTGAGCATCATGCTTTCTACATTAAAGAATCACTGAGAGGGGCAGGCTCCAATGTTGATTTAATGTGAGGAGTTCAAGGGACTTTGATTTAAAACAAACAAACACACACAAAAATCAATTGCTTCTAACTCTTGGATATTTATAGCCATTCAGTACCAATTTGGTGCCTATAGTCACTCTAAAGGCTGGTGAGTATGGCAGCAACTTGCAGTACACATGGGGATTTAGGGTTCCATAAAATGGTTAGTATTTTATCACAGCTTTGGGCCAAGTTCTCTGAGTGGTGGGGTGGGGGTGAAAACCACAACATAGAAATTGTGCAGCTAAACATAAAATGATTAAGTGCACAAATAATAGTTTCTACATCTGTGAGCTTCACCTGGACATTGATCTCTAGATTGCTTTTTTCTTATAACTGCTAGAAAGGCATTCATAAGTAAAGCAGAGGTGACTCCTAGTAACTGGGCCAGGAGGAAATATTGGGGAAAATAGCAAAACAGAGACTGCAAATGGTAGATGTGGTTAACATTTTAAAGCATTAATTTGCCTGGTATTATGTTCAATATGGCTTTTTTTTGTAGTAAGAATTTCTTTGAAATAATTGATTTAAGTCATTACCATATGCCTCTATAGAATATGGAAATCTATAGTTATAAGCAGACCTTCATTTTAAGTCTAAAACAAAAACTGATCCATGGCTTCTATTTCCAAAACAGGCAGTTTTACTGGCAGAGTTTGTTATATCTATTTTTATTTCAGTAGAATAGGCCAGGTTTTCAGTAGAACATGTTGGAGTTCTATATCAGGAGAACAAAATTAGTTTCTACACGGCAGCCTAGGAACTACGTAAGTTGAAGATATTGGGGAATTATCAACATCAGCAAAACAAACAACAAACAAAAACATGAATGCTAGAGAGGACAATCATGGCAGAGTAAAAAACAAATTCATTATTCATTGAATTGCAAGCATTCCAGTTTTCAACTATTTTGACAGGCAAATAGTCCAGTGGCTGGGTAGAATTTTCAGTGAGTGAAATGTTGTATCTTTTCGCAATTTGACTGAAAAAGAAAAATCTGTGTAATCACTGTGTGCAAGGAAAATGTCTAGTGAGTTATTTTATGTACCAGGGATGAAAACCCATTGCAAACTCAACTTGCTGTTTCCATTTTCCCTCTTTTGTTTAAATTGCTTTTATATTCTGTTGACAAAACTTGTTTCTCTGGGTTAAGTACTCACTAATGTGTAGGGAGAAAACAGGTAAGTCATAAAATTCCTCTAAGCTTCTAGCTATAAAAAAATATTGTTTAGCCTAAACCTATATATAATGGCTTTAAATGTGGGCAAGAAAATAGAATTAGTAAGTCCTCTTGACATGTGAACTGAGTAGATAATACATTAGTTTAAATTTTCTTATATTTCTGGTAGGAGTATAAGTTGTACAGCTGCTTTGGAAAACTTTGGCAGAATCTACCAGGATTTAACATCTGCATAACCAATGCACCAGTAGCTCCAACTTCTGGTTATAATCTAAACAGAAACAAGTGCTTATGTCTATCAAATGACAAGTATGAGAATGTTCATGGCAGCTTTATTCATAACAGCTTCAAACTGGAACCGATCCAATTGTCCATCAACACTAGAATGGATAAGTCAACTGTGCAATATTCAAAGGATGGAATTCAGCACTACAATGGAAATAAATGAGCTTCTGTTATATGAAGCAACATGAATAAATCAGGCAGGCATGATGTTGAACAAAACATTGTTAAAAGATGTGCACATTATATCTCCCTTTATAAGAAGTTTAAAAACAGACAAAACCAACTTGTGATAATAAAATAAAGAATAGTATTTCCTTCAGGGGGTAAATATTGACTTGGGATAGGCAGCTTTCAGAGATGTTGAAAATTTTATATCTTGATTTGGTAATATACACACACATACACACACACACACACACCCAGTGCATAAAACTTGTCCACGAGGCAGGGGGTCCCTCAGCCCAGCCTACACCCTCTCCAATCCAAGATTCTGGGTGCTGGGCAGCCATCATCCAAGGCTTACCTGCACCTTGGGCCAGCCCTGGGTGGTTGGGGGTGTGAGGGGACTGGGGGACTTTAGAGGCAGGTGTATGGAGCAGCTGGACCCACCTGGGGGCAAGCCCAGCCATGCTGCATGCCTGCCACTCCAGCAGGGTTGAAGGAACAGTTGTCACCATCCTATGGCTTTTGGCATTGCCATCTTAGAGGGCATGACAGTCAATTACCATACCCCTCCTTATTGACTATGGGCGCCGCCATCTTTGTGAGGGCTTGATGGTCAGTTAGCATATTCCCTCTTTAGGATGCTAGAGGCCCAATGCACAGATTTCATGTAAGAATAGGCCTTCCTTCCCCCAGCTGCCAGCACCGGCTTCCTTCTGGTACTGAGGACTCATGTTTCCTTCCTGCCATAGGCAGGCACCCAGGACCTGGGCTTCCCTCCAGCTGCCAGTAGGCATCCTGGACCTGGCTTCCCTAGCAGCCCCTGCTTCATTTAGAAGGTTTTCTAGAAAGACATCCAATTTAATTAGCATATTAATTAGCATATTATGCATTTATCATAAATATAGCTATATATATACATTTAGTAAGCAAGTTCAATACAAATGTAAATAAAAACATTTGTATATGAACATTCATTTGTATTTGTATATTGTACATTCAGTATTTACAACAAAATTTAATTTGAATAATCCATCCTAATGGATAAGGAACTAAGCTTTAGAATGCCAGCAGCAGCACAGATTTGACTCACATCTGGACACACACACACACACACACACACACACACACACACAAAAACAAAAAAAAAACTCCCTGTACTCCTGGCCCTAAATTATTAATGGTTTATTCATACTCATTGGCCTTCATACTTGGAAGAGATTTTCTTTGTCATCTAATTCAATAACACATCTCAGGCTTGTCTGCCACCTTCCCTTTGGGTGGCCATTCTGCTTTTGTGAACAAAAGTCTCTTGGTGAGCAGAATATAACTGTGACGTCCTAAGGCAGGCCTAACTGTCATCAGGAGCCTATCCCCAGGCAAAAATCTGTCCTCATCTATTTATTGGTTTCCTTGTAACCCTTGGCGTCTTGCAGTTAAGCTGACAAAGGACTGTGATGTTGTTGTTTTCTCTGAACATCATACTTTATCTTGTATATACCCACTGAAAGCAGACATATTTTCAGAGATAATTGCCTTGGTAATTCTCTCTCCTTTTTAATTGCTATTTTATGCTTTTTTGTTTAATTAATAAGCATATTTTCTGAGCCAGAATTATGTTTTATCTTATGCATCTTTTCAATAATTTTCCTTAGAGATAAAATAGGATAATTGTGATATATCATTATACTTGGGCAACTTCTCAGAATCCCTTCACTCTTCCCATACTCTAGGGCTAAACAAACTTGTTCTCCTAGCACTTAGCCTTTTCCGTTATCAATATAATGAGTTATGAGTCCACTATCCATTCACTAATTCAATACGTATTTATCATCTTCTGTATGCCAGCAGTGCTTTATGGATACAGTGATAAGCAAAATCAGGTGTGATATCTACCTCCTTAGAGCTTTCACTCTATTAATATTATTAATTATTTACATAAGTAAATGTAAAATTGCAAGTTTAATGAGTTCGCGAGAGAAAGGTACATGGTGTTATGAAAGCACAAAATAGAGAGTTATTGGTGTCATTGAAGCCTTCCCTGGAGAAGGACTAAGCGGAGGACCAGTAAAAGTTAAAATAAGCTAGGACAAAAGGATAGGAATGTCATTTCAGGAAGAAGAGACAATATGAGCAAGCCCTTTTGGCAAGAAGGCAAAAGGAAACATGATACATTCAAAGGACAGGGGGGGGGGGGGGGGCCAGTGTGATGAGGTTGAGAAAGCTAACAGCAATAGCAAATGGGATGAGCATGGAGAGACAGAAAAGATTGAGACTATTCGGAGGAGAAACATTAGCATTAATTTGGGGAATGTTTTGTGGACAGAGCAGCCTTCAAATGCTTGTAAAGAACATTCCTTGGAAAGTAGCTGAACAAAAATACAAGAGAGAACAGATGGTGAGAAAGAAATGCTTTAATTAGTAATTTTGAGAAGGAAATGTAATATCCAGGTCCAGCTTGTGACCTGGGCTGAAGGTAGAGTGGACATTCTTGTTGTCAATAACTCAGTCAAAGACCTGGCAGGCCAGGTGTTAGGTGGGTCATTTCTTGGATGCTGAAATCACCCAGGGATTATGACATACCTTGAGGTGGAGACAGCCATAACTCAGAGCCAGAGGCTTTGATGAATGTGGGGAAATGACCAAGGTCACCAATAATTGAGAACTGAACATTGTTGCCATGGCTCTACAATAATTTGTGTAATTTCTCTGTTGGGCATTACATCTTCTAAAGGTTAATGCTAATGGCCATTGCAAGTGAGCATGATTACTGTATTTATTAGCTTTATACAGCCCTATAATTTTATGATTTAAGTGCTTCTTGGACATCAAAAAGTTAGAGAAGAATTTTCAGGGGAAGAGAATAGAGAAAGAAAACTAAGTGTAAGTCTAGAAAGGTTCCTCAGGATATAGAATTCAAGGCCAACAGAGAGTTTACTCTGTAGGAGCTGGAGAGTCAGCAAAGGCTGCCATTGTTTGGTGGGTGCTTGAAATAACTACAGGAAGAATCACTTGCAACAGGCACACGAGATAGATTGAAGAAGGAGAGAAGGCTGGAAAGAACACAGTTATGATTTGGCTGCAGTTGTCAGGATGAGGCAGGTCAGGTCAATCAGAAAAGGAGGTAAAGAAAGGGTGGTGCAAGATATCTCAAAGGGCAACAGGAAGGACAGTCATATACTGTAGTGACTGGTAGAGAAGTAAAGCCATAGGCCGAAACTGCAAAGTCAGGAAGCGATTCATTTTTCAGAATAGAGGTAACATTTTGGTTCTGGAGCACATCTGGGGGAGGAATCTAGCAATTACAGATGTAGGTGGTAAACTCAGGGGAAAGCCTCCTGTGCTGAATCTCTAATCATAAATGCCCATCTTGGCCTCCTTACTTTTCTCTGCAGCCCACAGGTACTCCTCCTTTCTTCCCCCTCCATTTCCTTTCATCCTTTTCATGAACCCCTTGCTGTTTTAAGTGTATAGCTATTTTTCATTTTTTTAAATTTTATTGATTTGAGTGAAAGAAACATTGATTTGTTGTTCCACTTACACATTCATTGGTTGATTCTTGTATATGCCCTGACCAGAGATCGAACCTGCAACCTTGGTATATTGGGATTATGCTCCAACCAACTAAGCTACCTTGTCAGAGCTTTATAAGTTTATTCCTCCTCTCTCCATTTTTATAGCCCTCTTCCCAAACATTTATTGTTTCCTAGAACCTCTCCCACTTTCTTTCTTAGGGCTCTTTACCTGTGTCCCCATATCCCTAAAGTCCTTGGCATGCTTTATTATTGCTACCTCTTGTCAGTTCTGTCATCCAGACTTTGGGTTTTAGAAGACAGGGGCTCTTTAAAAGGGTCTGTGATCTAGATTCCTCTGATTCGATAATTTGTTTAATGGATTATGTAATTTATTAATTAATAGGTTTTTCAAATTTGAAGAATTTTACATTCTGAAGCCACCATTTAAGAACAATGAATAGGATGAAAGAATTCAAAACAAATCCACAATCCCAAATATCATAGATAAATTTACAAAGTTTCAAGAGCTTATGCATATTTTTTTTGTATTACAGCGGTTGTGACTGTCATATCACAGTGCTTGAGTTGAGCTTGGCCCTTGTTTTATTTTGTCCCATTTCCTAATGCACTCTCTAACAAAGCAGGCAGAAACCTAGTTAGACGAGGAACATTTTCTTTTTCTCAGAAATAAGTAAAACAACTTCTTTTGCACACATCTTCTCTAAAAGTCTACTGAGATTTCAACCATTAGTATAAACTACTGAAATATGTATTTGCCTTCCAATAAAACTGCTTTTTAATTAATTAATTTTTATTTTTAAATCCTCACCCAATGATGTTTCCTGATTTTATAGAGAGAGGAAGGGAGAGAGAGAGTGGGAGAAAAACATCAATGTGAGAGAGAAACATTGATTTGGTTGCCTTCCTTGCATGCCCAGACTTGGGATTGAATCTGCAGCTTAGATATGTGTCCTAACCAGGAATCAAACCCACAGCCTTTTGGTGTATGGGACAATGCCCCAACCAACTAAGTCACCTGGCCAGGACAAAAATGGTCTTTTAAATCTCAGTTCTCTTCATTTCAGTAACACCTCTCTCTTTCTGCATCTGCACTGACAATGTCACAGGAGCCTCCCTGACTAGATCTCCTCACGGATTTGTTTCTGCACCTGGCTAAAGCAGAGAGGAGAGAAAGCAGAAAGCTGGAGTGACATATATTTAATAAATGCTCCAAAAAAAAAGGGAGCCAGGGGAGGTTAAACAGGTAGGAACAAACATAGAAGAAGGCAGGGTTGAAAATCCAGGGAAATAATATGCAATCTATAAGAGAAAGAAATATTAATAGTTGTCAGGGCCTGAGGAGAGGGGAGATTGTGGAGTGACTGTTAATGTGGACTTTGGGGATGATGAAAATATTCTGGAATTAGTGGTGATGCTTATACAATTTTGTGAACATATTTTAAAAATCACTGAGTTATATGTTTAAAACACTAAAAAATAAACTTAAGGGAAATCCAGGGGTAAAGAGATTGGAATATGGAGAAGTAGTCAAGGCCATATAATAGTGAAACAGATGAAAACTGATTGAAAGCCAATGGGGACTTGGTGATAAGGAAGCCAGTGGGGAACTTAAAGGGAGTATTTTCAACAGAATGGTCACTCCCATTTCTTCTTTCTGCTACATAATTTATACCTTCACATACTATTATCTGTTGGCAAAATGTCTGAGAGTTATGCAATTCAGAAATATGTTCAGCTTATATAAACTAAATGGCCATTGTGGGTGAGTTTGTGTAATTTTGATATGTGCTCATGCTCACTGGAACATAGTAGAAGTGTGTCAGTCTTCCTGCCCTTTTAAAACCAAAGCCATGTAACCAAAACAGGTCAGCTCAGGATATCTTAATCTCAAACATAATTTCCAGAGGCCCTAAATGAAGCAGGCATTGCCTCTGATGATAGCTTTTAATTGTATGGCTATTTGGCAAGTTGCCCTGTCTTCTGTCAGTTTATTGATGGAGAGTACTGTTAGCCTTGTGACCCTGGGCCAACCATGTGTATTTTCTGAGCCATATTTGCTCAATTCATAAACTTAGAGTAACAAGAGAGTAATAATCCTTAATTTGAGCATCCCTTATGAAAAAATTATATAAAATGGCTTTGAAAACTATCAAACAAATGTAAATAATGTTTAATTAATGTGTGTGTGTGTGTGTGTGTGTGTGTATTTCAGAGAGGAAGGGAGAGGGAAAGAGAGATAGAAACATCAATGATGAGAGGAAATCATTGATTGGCTGCCTCCTGGATGCTCCCCACTGGGAATCTAGCTCATAATCCTGACATGTGCCCTTGACCAGAATCAAACTCAGGACCCTTCAGTCCACAGGCCAACATTCAATCTACTGAGCAAAACCACGTAGGGAATGTTTAATTGATGTTGTCAAATTAAAGAGACAATTAAATTTTTTAGTGCTTTTAGCTTTATTTTGGTATAGCACTAGTTCCCTTAATGCATAGTTTGTAGGATCTCAGGCTTTGAATCTGTCTGTGCCTTACTAAGGCCCACCTTCTTCAATATTAATAGGTTGAATTCAATACTGTTTAAATGAGATAAAATCCAGTATCATGCTATGATTGACTTCTGTATTACCTTCATCTTTTTTCTTTTTTTTCTTTTGTTCTCCTCTTAGGTTTCCCTAATGAGCCTGCTGCAGTGATTGCCCTCAGCACCATTAAGGAATGGCTGGCTAAGAATCACCATGAGGTAGGGAGAACTACACAATCACTGAACATTCAAGGTGGTGTGATTACAAACACACACACACACACACACACACACACACACACACACACACATATACATACATATATATATATATATATATATATATATATATATATATATATATATATTATAAATACCAAGTAGGCCTAATCATTGAGCTAAAGCTAGATGATAATTCTTCATTCAGGTACCATGAGTGATTGAGTATTTTCTTATAATTAATTTACTGCAGAAATTACATTGATTGGTTTTGGTGGTGAAGAGTCAAAGTGATTGGACTCACTTAGCAATTATCTCATTTTAATATCTTTCAATAGTATAGGTCTTGTATGTAAGAGAAAGAACAGAATGGATTTCATTAAGAGGAAGAATGAGGGATTGTCCTGTGCTGTTTTCCTTAGAAAGTTATGTTATCTTGGTTGACAGGAGATTCCTGGTATAGAGTAAAATTTTTTCATCCTGAGTTTTTTTTATATATAACTAATCTCTTCCATAAAGTAACTTCTGAGTGTGAGATTGGAATGGACTTGGATTATTGATAGACAAGTAGTCTTGATTAGGATTTTTTAGGAAACAAAATGCTTCCATCAGAGTATTCATCATACACCATATTCTGCTTATTTATTAATATGTTTAGGGTTATTTGATGAACAGAAGAATTACTCAAGTAAACAAAGCAATACAATCAGTAGAGCACAGTGGAGGCTCAGATGTCAAAAGTTCAGAGGTTTGGCAATTAATAGCCAATAAGTTTCATACAATGAACAATCTTGTGCATTTTCTTCTGATTTTGTTTTTCTTCTCAGATATTGAGATGACTACTATAAAAAATGTTGTTCCATTTATGATGGACGATGAATTAGCTTTTTCTTTGGGTGAGGGATGGATTATTTGGAAATGTTTGGGTTTGGAAATAAACTGTTAAGAATTTCCTAGTGAGAGATAACTCGTGGTGCCTTTGTGTATTTAAATAAATACCAGTGTCATATTCTGCTAATGAAAGTAATTTCATTATTTCTTAAACAATTATAGACATTGCTGTCTCAAATAGAAGTGAAGACCAAATGGCAAAGCATCTGCATTTTACTGCTTGCTCTTTATTTTCTTCCTACTTTGAAAGGTATACATCTGACAACTTCACCTTAGAGGATAATTTTAATAACCTCAAAGAAGCAGAATAAAGAATTCTAAAATAGCCAGTTGGCAAAACATATCTTTGACAAGTATCATTTTCATGACAGTCTTATGAAAAATCTAGGATAGGTATTGTTTTTCTTATCTTCATCTAGAATCGCAAAGTTAAATGACACACTCAACCCTTCAGAGTCACAGAGACAAGAGCCTGACTCAGCCCTCCTGACTCTCACAGCTATTCCTCCTTGGAATTCTCCTGAGGCAAGGGAAGGAACGTTAAACACTTTGAAAGCTAGTATTTTCAATATATCTCTTGATCATAATAAAGACACCTCACCTGGACCATCTGTTTTGCAAAAATGTAGAGGGTTCATGAGTAAAAGTTGATAAATGAGCTGGTATATGGTGCAGATACATTATTTCCAATAAACTAATGGGATGCTCCCACTGATGAAAATTCACATGTGTCATATTGGCATGTGATGGATGTACACATAACCATACATAACATAAAGGGGGTAATAATAAAGAACAGACATGTTGGTCATGTTTATACCTTATTAAGAGTTCTACTGATGGATTACTTTTAGTTAACTATTCAGAAAGTCATTTTCCATTGACATTTGTTATCTTAGTATTTCCTACTTCATGGTTTTTTGCACTAATTTTTTTTTTACTAGCCTACTATGTATTTTCCTTTCATATATTTTTCTTGCTTATTTCTTGGATCTGATGTAAAAAATATAGATAATTTGAGTTGAGAAATACTGTTATTGCGATTGCAACTTTAAACACATGCCATACTAATTCTCTTTTAAAAGGCTTGCTGTTTCAATATGCATTGACTACTCCAACTCACATGGCTCAGTGGTTGAGCATCAACTTATGAACCAGGAGGTCATAGTCTGATTCCTGGTCAGGGCACATGCCTGGATGTGGGCTAAATCCCCATTATGGGGCATATAAGAGGAAGCCAGTCAATGATTCTCTCTCATCTCCTTCTCCCTTCTTCCCTGAAATCAATAAAAATAGGTTTTAAATATGCATTGGCTAATTTCAAAAAACTAACTTGAATAATCAGGTTTTACTTAATAATGGTTTTTAAGTGGTAAGATATGGAGAAAGCTATACCAACTGATTAGCTTTACTTTGATTTATATTTTCCTCTATTAAAACAAAAACAAACAAACACTGGTTAAGAAAAATATTTCTTCTTAGTTTCCTCTTCACTAAAGTATTGTTTTGTCACTTTTATTGTTTAAGCTACTTATTTATTTATTTACTTATGTATTTATTATTCATTTACTTATTTACTCATTTGATAATATTTATTAAATCCCACTAAGTACAATAAATTTTTCTAAATACAAAGTACATAACATGGAAAGACATAATTGTTTCTTTATGATGTTCATAGTCTAGAAAAAGTGAAGCATAAATTAAACAAATGAAGAAATAAGAGAGTTCAAATACTATGAGCGAAACAGGTAATTGGATAGTTAGTTATAGGGGTGTTAGTTACAGTCGTTTTAGATAATATAGAGACTGCTCTGAGGATGTACTCTTAGAACAAAGATTTATATGATTCAAGGAGGAAGCCAAGCCCCACAGAGATCTTATAGTAGAACATTTCACATAGAGGGAGCAAAGAGAGAAAACTCTTGAGAGGAGAATGAGTTTAATACTGTGTGCAAGGAATGGTAAGAGATGATGTGATCAAAGCAAAGAGATAAATAATGACAGGAGACAAATGTGGGACAAATAGGTGAGGTCAGACCATAGAGTGTTGTTTTGGGAGAGACTTTGTTTTTTATTCTAAGTTCAAATGTAATTTGTTGAGGGCTTTGGCAAGGAATAACATAATTGGATTTATCTTTAAAAAGACAAAAAATCTGACTGCTTCTCAGAGAATGAGTGGATTTAAGAGATGTGAGAATAGGAAAAGGAAGACTATGAGACTCCTGCAGAGAATCTAAGCAAGAGGTGAGGGTCTTTGGAATACAGTGATGGTAGAAGAGGAGGTGACATCATTAGGTTTGTAATATATTTTGACAATACAGCTAACAAGAGTTGGGGGTTGTTTCAAGGTAGGCTAGCTTATAGTACAGTTACAAAAAAAAACCTCCAAACATCAGTGCTATAGAATACCAAAGGTTTAACTTTTGCTCACACTATTTGTATATTTTGAGTCAGCAAAATGCTCTAGCTTAGTCAGGAACCCGGGTTGATAGGTATTCTACCATATGAAACATTATCTATCACATGACAGATGTTTCTCCCATCTAATAGACAATTAGGTAACAATCCCTTAAGTGCTTCTACAAAGGGATGATGCATATAACATTCCCTCACATTTCACGCAGAGCAAGCCACCAATGGGCCATGGAAATGCAATTCTCTCATATATTCAGAATAGAGGCAAATGGACTTTGATAATTAGCATTATTGTCTATCATAGAGGTAAGTTAAATAAGATAAATGAAGAAAATAAGAGAGCAAAAAATGACCATTAGTGCCATGGCCAGGTGGCTCAGTTGGTTGGAGCATCACCCCAGGCACCAATGGTTTAAGGTTTAGTTCCAAGTCAGAGCTCATACCTAGGTTGCAGGTTCCATTCCTGGTCGGGGAGTGCATGGGAGTCAACTGAATGATGTTTCTCACTCACATAGATGGTTCTATCTCTTTCCTATCTTCTCTCTCTAAAATAATAATAGAAAAATGTATTCTCAGGTGAGGATGGAAAAAAAATGACCACCAGGATTTTGGCCCGAGCACCCTGGTAAATTTTGGAGCATATTGAAAAATTTGGTAGGGGATCATGTTTACATTTTTTTAAGAAAATAAGATTTATGTTACAGACAGTTAAGTCTAAGATAATATTTTATATATGATGAAGATTTTAAATAGAAGGTTGGCTATTTGAGCCTGATGATTAAGAAGTAAGTCAGAACCAAAGCCAATAAAATTGGTCAGATTGTCATAACTTTATATTGGGTTTGGGTCTTATTTTGAGAATGGTTGCAAGAACTATAAATATACTCAAGCTAATTTATATAAAGGAAGCTATCATGCTTAAATAAACTATATGAAAAATCTTGAAGGCCAAGAGCAGGATCTTTTGAGTGACTGGAATTGCCAATAATAAATCCAAGAAGGAGCATGGTAGTTCATTTTCATTCTTCTCTTAAATTCTCTCTCATATCTCTGTTTAATCATTATTATTTTTTGCACTTCATCTTCCCTAATTATTCACTTAACATGTGCCTACCCATTCATAGGACAATCAGTTCTGCTTGAAGCAAGGTCAGGGTTTAGCTTGATGAACAAAGTTGCATCTTCTGGGATTTTCAGCTGATCAGGTTTTCTGAAATGTTCTTTTCAAACTATGGGAGATGCATGCAATATGGCTCTCCTATCAGCCACTATGTTTTCCTCAGTCAGATAAGTGTATGATTCAATGATTCATTATAATTTTTACCATAAATAATAGTAATATTACGTGAGTAGTGAGCCTTCACACTTTGCCATTTACTTATTATCTGATTTTTTAAACCCTCAGGAAAGGGCACTTCTTTTTCTTTCCAAAAAGTAGTTGATTTTAATTCTATGTAAGTACACCAATGACCCCCATCTACGGGGCTATATATTTTTATATCCAGAGGTCTGATTGGAACACTTGAGCCAGGAAAATCATGTTTCTGTCATCCACTATCCACATGTTTCCTTTGCCCAGAGTCTGAACTGTGAGGAGGCTGTTGTCACTACATATTTAAAGTGATAAGGGACTTGAGGGAGCCCAGCTGAGCAAATAGTACAGTTGTGTCTAATTGCAGTGGCTGCAGCAGAAGAGATGGAACAGCTCTTTAATAAAATAGGAAGGATAATCCTTAAGAGGGTATATTTGGGGCACAAAAATGACTTTCCAGAACCAAAAGCTATAATAACTTGGGATTGAAAAGTTGCAGAACAAAAGAGAATATTCACTAGTGAGAATTGAATTATTGCTCTGAGAAGACCAGAGAGACTTATCTTACAACATAGAACAGAAATAAAAAGAAGTAGAAATATGACTGAAGAGTCAAGATATGTGGCAGAGAGACCCAGAGACCCAATATGAAGTACATAAGAAATGAAGGTTACCCACTGGCATTTTTGGCTAAATTAAGAATGAAGAACATCTGAGTTTAGAAAATCAGAAGAAAAGAAAATAAGTTTGCTACTAAAAAAGAAATGACAGCATGTGGCATGATAACCTTTCCCTAAGTTCTCATTTTTCTGAAGTAGAAACTTTATTACAGAGACAAGTGAACAAAATAAGGGGTTTTTATGAAAATAAGCAGCAGAAATGTGGCCCAGTCTCCTAACTGGAGGTGGCTGCTCTGTGTTTTCAACTGCAGTTTTGTGCATTCCTCAGTATTCACGCAGTCTAAAAATATCATTTTTTGTGGAATAGTTATGTCCCCCTCCACAGCCCTGAGCCATCCCTTTCATATTCTGACATTAGCCTAAGGAAGGTTTGTATATGCCTATTCTAATACTCTCTACCACAAGGGACTCGTGACATGTAGCTATTTGTCTCTGAGGCATTGTACATAGTATCTGTAATATTCTCTGTAGAAAGTGGAAGAAGAAAGGGATGTCTTTCACTCCTAAAAGTAATAGCCTGATATTGTGAGATGTTTTTCCATTGACAGAGGTCATGTTCAGGGATGTCAAATACTATGAAGAAGCAAGCTTCTGAGGCACCTTGCACTTATGTTAAGTCTTCTGGGAACTCATCTTAAGGCAAGGTATCTTGGATGAAAATTCCACACTGGAAGGAAGATGGATGGTTTCCAGGGTACTTTCAAATGTAAAAACCATAAAGTGCTAATCAAGCCTCAGATGTAGTGTGACAAAAAATCGACCTCTCTCTCCCTCCCACTCCAAGTACAAAGCAGTGGATAGATGGGCAGATGCACAGGATCCTGGAAAGCTCTAATTTAAGCTGTGGCTATGTATAGCCATCCAGAGTAGAGGCTGTGGTTCACCAGAGACCAGGCGCCAGCTGCATTTTGCAGATCTTTGAGGATGGCATTTCCCAGAAATTTTTCCCATTTAGTCACTCCATGGATATTTCCTAATCTCTTCCTTCATGCCAACAGACCCTCTGCCACAAGCAGATATCCTTGTTCCCAGGGGGGTGGGGAGGGGGGAAAACAATTTAATGGGAGAGCCTTTTGTTCATCTTTGAACCCCCTTAGAGGTACCTGCCTTGACTTGTATATCATTGACTGTGAGGAAAACAGCTCTGAGTTTTTTAAACCAAAATCAGTTGTCTTCTTAGTGGGAAAAAGATGGAAGTTCCTTCTGACTGTATGCAAAATTGAGGCTTTTGTCTAACATATACCGTATTTTCCGGCATATAAGATGACTTTTGAAACGAAAAAAAGCCTGCTCAGATTGGCCAGTCAGAGAGGCGGTCTATTAAAATAAGAACTGGTGTTGCCTCGGAAGTGGGGGGTAGTCTTATACAGCGAATATAGGCCTAAACCTATGTTTTAACTGTAAAAATTAGGGGGTCGTCTTATACGTCGGAAAATATAGCATTTTTAACTATGCTTTTAGCACAAATAGATTATTGTTGAAAATGTTGAATGCCATCTTCTTATCATTTAAATTGTTTAGATGCCTTCTGAGGGACACAGGACAACAATGATATTGCTATCTGGCATTTTCAGTAGTGTGCCTACAGATGTGGCAGGGCATAACGAGATGTGTGCATGTTGTGTTGTATTGAGACATATATTCATCCATCTCTGCAATTTGTAACAAGCAAAAATATCAGACCTTACCCAGTATGATCTAGACTTCAAGGTCAACTGATGGCTGCCAGAGAACAAAATTAGTTTTGAGCTTCCCATTGGTGTTTTTTAAAAGTAAAGATATTGATTTGTGCAGTATGGAAGCAGTAATATTGTCACCCTCCTTTGCCTTCCAATCTTCATATACACAATCCTTAAAGTATTGAAAAATGTGAACGGAATCATTTAACTCAGGAAAATAGAATTGGGAATCTATTGAAGAGATGCAAGTTCAGCTTTCTGAGAGGTTCATACGCTGTTCTCATGATAATTTGACAAGATTAGGGAGGGAGAGTCACTTGTTTCTTTATTAAGGATCACAAAGGAAACATCATACTCTACGTTTTGGTGCCAAGAGTATTTCTTCTCCTTCTTGGCAGAGGTCATTGAGCATATGCAGTGTTAAAAATTTTTTCAGGTTTTTTGTTTTTTTTCAGAATCATATTATGGATTACAAAAAATAATAATAATAATAAAAATAAATAAATAAACCCCCCCCCAAAAAAAAAACCAAAAAAAAAAACACCCAAATGTGGGGCCTGCCTTATGTCTTTGACATGAAATGCCTTAGGATCTTTGTGGTTCTTAAAAGGGGGCCTAAATGGAACATAAAATGATATATTTCTGATGGGAAAATTATATACTTCACACCAAGTTTCAATTCCTGTGAATGATTTTTTACAGAAATGCAAAACACATAATGCATGGAACCTAAGTTCCACTCAACATAGTGGTGTGGTTAACATTCAGAGAACTGGCCGGAAAAAATGAAGTGCCCAGTGTTCTCTCTGGGGAATGTGTTTTTATGTCCTCAGATGTCATTTGAGAATCTATGCTAGCCTTAGTTTTTGGTGAAATATAAGGATAAAATATGTGTGTTTGATAAAATAAGCTCCATCTTAAAATATTCACATTCTGTGCAGAACTGTGGTTATGGTAATAATCATCATCATTTTAATATGCTGCTATAAAAATGTATCCTTTAACTAGTGCAAGCATGGTCTTCAGGTGGAAGCCATGATGCTCATTGGCTGTGACATAATTGAGGAAAATTATTCCCAGACTTTAAACATATACCATATTTCTAGGGCTCTTCCAGAACCCTGATGACTTGCAAATAGTTTATGTTTTCTCTCTTCCTCCATCAATCTCCTTCCTTCCTACCTTCCTTCCTTCCTCCTTCCCTTCCACCCTTCCCTCTTCCTTTCTTCATAGATTCCACCCACCCCCTCTTTTTTATTATCTCTCTTTGACACACACACACACACACACACACACACACACACACACACACTCATGCACACAATACCTTCCCATTTTTATGCTGTCTTTGTTGGGATTTGTTAGACTGACGTGGGCCAGAAGTGAATTTTTTATATTTTTTAATTAATTTTTTTTACAGAGAAGAAGGGAGAGGGATAGAGAGTTAGAAATATCGATGAGAGAGAATTATCGACCAACTGTCTCTTGCACACCCACAACCGGGGATGTGCCTGCAACCAAGGTACATGCCCCTGACCGGAATCGAACCTGGGACTCTTCAGCCTGCAGGCCGATGCTCTATCCACTGAGCCAAACCGGTCTTGGCCAGAAGTGAATTTTAACTCTTTATCTTATGGTTTTACATTGCCATTTTTAGAGTGAAAACCACACCCCAAGGAAGCTTCTGCCTTAACTTGGTGGGAGTGTTCAAGAATTCATGCCACCATAGACTACCACACATTGGAGCCTGTCCCATGGGCAAATCCACTGCCTCTCTACTACCACAGGTCTTTAGCATCTGGTCACAACATGCACACCCAAATTCTTGGAGCCAGAAATTAGATCCCCTTGCCATTGCCTCCATGCTTCATAACACAGTTTCTGTCCATTAGAAGCACAATGTATAGAATAATATAAATTTTGCCAGTTAGCCCATGTGCTGAGGGTAGAGAGGGCTGTAATAAGATATTCTTTAGCCATTCAGTAATGCTGCTCAAGCATCCTTTTTCCTAGTCTTACTCTGGGTGGAGAGATCCTTAGAGTTCATTATTTTTTCTTCCACTAGGGGATACCTAGATAATGAAGGTCCCAGGGTGCTCTGGTGGCACTAACCTACGATCCCATGTAGTGTAGGGTGGCTTGTTTATTTTTGTGCTCAGCTATAATCAATGTATATCCTCCTCTCCACACTGTTTTTGACCCAGTACAGTGCCCATTAGTTCCCTCCTGCACTTGCTTTTAGATAAAGACAATGAAGTATAGAGAGAACTGGAAAGAACTTGATGGAGGAAGAATTATGCTTAAATATGTACTGGTAATCTATATATATATACATCACTAAGTCTGGGGATTGTAGTGAGAGCTTTAGGAGAGTCAGAGTACGTATGTGAAATCACTAAAGGCAAAGAGGAAACTAATATTATTCCAGTACTTATTGTGTCCCATGGCTTGTGTTTGGGACACATGCATTACATGCTTTTATAGCACATGCTATCACTTTTTAACAAAACTTTCTTCAAGGTTGATATGTTATCCCTAATTTTACAGATGTGGTAGTTCAAGTTCAGGGAAAATAAAATTCTTAGGTTTAACTAGTTGGGCATTGCGTGTTCTCCTATAACCCTGTTTCTGTGGCCAGGGGTAATTAGTGAAAACTTGAGTATCTTACCCAAATGTAGTAACTCAAAGCACATTTGTAGGCATGGAATCCAAAATAGGCTCATAAGAGCCTTTCTCTGGGACATGTGTGCAAACTGAAGTTCGGAAAGAAAAATTAGGGTTCACTTTGGCTGAGAAACTGATAGATGTTGGGCTCAGAATCTGGCAGCAGCCATGTTTCTTGCTATCTGGGGTTGGGGGAGGTTTGGGTAGTCAGAAGTCATAGAGCCCATTCTGCTGGCTTGAATGAAGAATCAAAACTGAAGCAAAATATAGTATATTTTAGCAAAATAGAATGATACCCATTTTTAGTTTTAACAACTCACGCTAATAATTCTCAACTAAAGAAAGGGAAAGGCTGAGAGCCAATTTGGAGGGCTCCTCCTCAAAGACCTATATGTTTTGAATAATTCATTTTACCTCTTTTAGAGAATCTGCTCTATAGAACTGCTGATTTTAATGGGAGAATGTCAGGACCTTCAACTAGGCTAGGTTGAAAAAGATATTTAGAGTCACTGTCCTCAATCATAAAGTAGTAAGAGCACTTAAAAAAAATTAGTCTTTCAAAGCTTACTTTCATTTAGGGGCAAGTCAAAATATTTTTTTTGTTTATTGAGCGATGGCTGTATCTTTCTTTTTCTTCACTAACCTGGAGTTAAGAAAAAGGCAAGTTTTAACAGAATTACTACATAGAAGCATAAGACATGTGTGTTTGAAAGAGGATGGATCACTTAGCAAAGTATGGGTTTTAAGTCCATAGTAAAGACTATGGAACAGCTTTCAAAACTCCAGGATTGCCTAAACCGGTTTGGTTCAGTGGATAGAGCATCGGCCTGTAGACTGAAGGGTCCCAGGTTCGATTCCATTCAGGGGCATGTATCTTGGTTACGGGCACATCCCCGGGAGGAGGTGTGCAGGAGGCAGCTGATAGATGTTTCTCTCTCATCGATGTTTCTAGCTTTCTATCCCTCTCTCTTCTTCTGTAAAAAAACTCAATAAAATATATTAAAAAACAAACAAACAAACAAACAAACAAAAAATCCCCTCCAAGATTGTCTCCATTAGGCCACAATATAACAGTAGCTTGAGTCCTCCTCCATGCAACAAGAATGGAAATTATGGCTTCTGGCATCTAGGTAGGAAAATATACATTGCCCCTCACCACTGGAAATTCTTATCTCAAAAAGGAAGTTTAGTATAAAGATTAGAACATTGGAACAAGAGTCAGAAAATTTGGGCTCTGGTCAGATTCTTCCATATTCTTCCATAACCTTAGGTAATTAACTTCCTCTCTCTGGGCTCCTCATCTGTGAAATGGGAGGGTAGACCATGTCTCTTCCAATTCTACAATTCATTGCCATTGATGTTGTCTTCTGGAACAAAACCAATGATGCAGCCATCTTGATTTTTGCCCAGGCATCATAGCACAGTCACACCAACATGCATCTTTGTTTTCTCTGAGTCTCCAGGCTCTTCAACTACCATGATAAAGCATTTGCATATGCTGTCTAGATGCTTTTAAAAAGATCACCAATTAAAAAATATTATTGATATTATTATTATTATTATTAATTCAGTGAGGAAAGGAGAGGAAGAGAGAGATAGAAATATCAATGATGAGAATCATTGATCTATTTCCTCCTGCACACAACACACTGGGGATTGAGCCTGCAACCTGGGCAGTGCCCTTGGCTGGAGTTGAACCCAGGAAACTTCAGTCCACATGCAGACACTCTATCCACTGAGTCAAACCATCCAGGGCAAAAAATATTATTGATTTTATAGTGAGGAAGGGAAGATAAGAGAGAGAGAGAGAGAGAGAGAGAGAGAGAGAGAGAGAGAGAGAGAGAGGAATCATTGATTGCTTCCTGCAACCACCCAACTGGGAATTGAACCCACAGCCAGGGTTTGTGCCCTGACCTGGGAATCAAACCTTTGGGTGTACAGGATGATGCTTCAACCAACTGAGCTCAACTACCCAGGGCCTTGTTTTTTATATGTATAGTTAGACTCAATACTATCAATCCTTATGTGGAAAGGCTACCATGTTGCTTTTTTTGTAAATGATCTGAATTATATGGTACTTTTAAAGTAGCCAAACTTTAAAAGTCCTTATGTTATTAAAGCTGCTGATTATCTGAATGATGTGATATTTTTATAAATAGAAATTAAACCTCTGAGCATGTGGTTGGCTCTACATCTGCCAAAGGGGGGAAAATGACACTGAAAGGTCCTACTGAAGGACATTCTATACCATTCTCCTTTACAGAAGCATGTGCTGTCCTTAATCTTTTTAGGGAAGAAAAAGATTGTCCTCCCCTTTAATTAACCGGAACTCACTTGCTGTTATAATTGAATGGAAAATCAGCAGTCCCGCCACTGTCACCTACCTTAAATCAGAGTAGTACAAAAATGGTTCTTTCTCATTCTATGGAATTAAATGATTTTCTTATGAGAGGAAATGTTCTCAACTATGACTCTGTTTTAGAAGGAAACTGTGGCCACAGCTATAACCATCTCAGTGTTTCTCCTTATACATTTAGACATAGAGGTGGCATCTATAAAAATCAGACCTCCTTTAATGATGACACCACTACCCACTATGATAAGAAACATGAGTAGATCTGGCAAAACCATCATTTCTTCAATCTCTTGGCTTATCTAGAACACACCTCACACAACACCAGATTTGGCTAATGACTTATGAGTAAAAGCTAATTTAGAGAATCTGGATTATGATGTCAGTGACAGGAGGACTTGCTAACATACCCCTCTCAATCAGACAGTTCTCAGTCCTATTCATGCACTCCTTAGAAGCCCCATCACATGGAAACTTGAGGGTATAGAAGTAAGCTTTAGCGTCTTCATTTCAAATCAAGGAGTCTCAACATCTAGTGGATAGACTATTCATCTGAATGAAGCAAGAATAGAGGATATTGGAAGATTTACAGTTTCCTAAACCCATGTTGATTTTACATTTCTCAAACCTGGTCATAATGAAGTGTTCACAATTTTTATCCCAAGTTTGAAGGCCTGGGGCAAGGAAGTGAAGGCTTCACATATATTCTGAATTACTGATCTTAGACTTGGGTCTGTATCAAGAATTATAAACACTTGGCATGTGACCTGCTTTGGATCAAGAAAGTGATGTTCAGTGAACAGGAGGTGGTACCTGTACATATAGCTTCTGCTATGGGCACTCTTTACAAAAAGACAGAGATAGGAAGGCAGATGTGTTTAAATGATATAATTTATTCTCAGTTTCACAATAAACCCTTTCATAAGACATATAAATTTGTTTTCTTCTAACTGTCCAAATTCTCATTTGCTTTTTAGCTTCTTTCTACATTGGTGTGATGCTAGTTCACAGACATTTTGTTTTTTAGTTGGCACTCTGATATCACTCCCAAAATATTAGCCAGAACTTCTTTGTTCAATGGCAACTTAAACTCCTGCAATCGTCTCTAAAGCTGGAGGGAAACTGAGCTTTGTTGAATTTATTGAGAGATGTGTCAGTTTTCAACATCAAAAAAAATATTTTTTAAAGAAATGTAAAGAATAACTTTGCCAGTGTGTCTTTTTACTTTCTGTGGTGACTTTAGGTGCCTAAGAATAACTCAGCTGCATTTATTTTGCATCATAAACATTGGCTGTGTCTAACCAGCAAATCTTCCCTTGATCTGGGCTATTTTTCCTGCTCTATTATACACCAAAGAGTTTCCCTAATGGCCTAGGAGTTGGTAATCTTGTTAAAAGAACACTGTCCTGTGCATAAGGAGGTTCTGGGAAATGTTACCATCTTATATCTAAAATACGGTGAAAGTCACCTAGGAAATAATTAAATTATACAACTGGACTAACCCCTAAACCTACCAGATTGAAAATTTTGAGAGGAACAGCAGCTTTTATTTTAAAATTAGAGGGATTGGTATACTGGTGGGGAGTGTGGCCTGCAGGGATCTGCAGCTGTGGGAGTGCAGCTCATCCAAGTCAACCAAGTGGCTGTGTACACACACCTCCCTCCCTCCCAAGCATCTACTCCCTAGTCTGGCATCATCCATGCAGCCAGTGTATTTGCCTCTTAAGAGGACTCGATGGGGGCCAGGCCCAGGGACAATAGCACTGAGAGGTAGTGGAGTAGGCCTCAGTCCCATGGTAGCCATGAACCCACTTCTCACTCTCCTGGGTCAGTTCTACAAGCCCAGCAGCAGTGGCACTATATGGCCTATGGGCATCTGGAGGAGATGGCAGGAAGCAAGGAGGAGGAGCCCAAAGCAAGGAGGCCAGGATCGCAGCCTGGGTTCCTGTCTATGGCCTGGGTTCACAGCAGAAACAGCTGCTCATCCCAATCATCTGAGCAGTGCTCCCACCATGTTAGCACGTTGACTACCAGGGAGCAGATCCTGCAGCGAGTGTCTGTCTACCCGTCCCTTCCTGTGGTGATCAGTGCATGTCATAGCAACTGGTTAACCAGTCGTTCTGGTCATTCCTCTGTTTGGTGTCTGAGCTTTTATTATACAGGAAGTTTTTCAGCTAGTGGTTGAGAATGATTAGACAGATTACTCTCGAGGATCTTTTCCAGATAGAACATGCCAAAGTACAAGCTCATATTTATTCTCTCTAACATGGAAAATACTCTTCTATGTGAGCCCTTCTTAACAAACATATAATTGGCCTTCTCCCAAGGGATTAGGATCCTCCTGTGGTGTGGGGTGTATTGTCTAGAATGTACCAGAGTGGCCACCACAGCCTTCCTACTGATAACCACTTGTCTCTTCAGTCCCATAATTCCCTTTGACCTAAGGAGTTTTATCATGTCTAAATAAAGCTTGTAACTTCAACTCACATGAAATATCCAGGTGGGTTACTAGTTAGCTTTCTGTGGCACCCTGTACAGTAGGGGCATTTTGCTCTCCTTAAGAAAGCATTCTAATATATTTTCAATATATTTATTATAGTAATCATTGTCTCGAGATAGGTGCTTATATACCTCCATGCATGAGGTGTATTTAATAAATAAGTAAAAGTCATCAACATATACAACTGACTCATTATCTTAGTAATTATTATAGTCAGATTGTGAAAGAAAGCCAACAGATTTACCTCTTGGATCGGGTATAATTATATTAGTTTCTGAAAAACCTTTTGAGAATGAAGTGCTCAGTCACATGAAGCAAATTAATTCTCCCTGGGCATGAGGGCACTATTTAGCCTGGCTGCAGGGGATGGTTTTCTTATTGGTCCCCTGTTGTCTTTCATGGGAGCCAGTTTTCATCACCCACCAGGGCGTTGGATATACAGATATGTGTTACCTACAATGTCACCATAATCTGCCACTGACAAAATTATGTTTTTGAGAAAGTAGAAAATGAATCACTATAATAAAATTAATTGCAGCAGATACTAACCACCTTCAGATCTACTGCTGTCCAGAATTTTACTCTGAAAACAATTAGAGAATGATGGGCTGTGGATTTGACAGTCCAAATTGAGCTACAAATGACCCGAGTGTGCCTCAGCTAAGCACAGGGCAAAGTAGGAATGTATTAAGTTGAGCAATCATCTCATATGTTTTTCTGCTGGGTTCAGTGACATCTATAAAGTTCACTTTTCTGAGAAGTTTCTTCTCTTTACAAATTTAAACTCAAGGGAAATAGTATCCATATGTTCCTGATTCATTTGCACCAACTCATCAAAACGTTCTTTTCTTTTTAACTTATTGAATGTCTACAGAGGATTTTGAGTGTTTTTTATATGTTCTTGTAAGCCTTTCTGTCTAGAGGCAGGAAATGGCCATTTGCCAGCAGGGAGAGAGGGAGAGAGCCCCCAAATAGTCACGTTCTGTTCAGGAAGCAAAGAAAAAAGAAATAGCATTCCTCATTTTTGAAATATATTCTCCCCTTAGAGAGTGAGGATAACTGTATACTCTGGAATGCATTAGTAAATTTATTAAATGTGTAATAAAAGGAATTCTATGAGGTAGCTGCAGCAAGAATGGGATTTAAATTGTTCTCTCTACCATTATCTTACCTATGAAACTCCTAGAGCCTCAAACTAAGTGAAATGCAAAGCATCTTCATTGTGCATAGTAGAGGATATTTTTGTGTTTGTGTGTGTGTGTGTGTGTGTGTGTGTGTGTGTAACCCAAGGGTAAGCCTTGATAAAAATTCATTGATCAAAAGCATGTTTTATATTGTTTCATTCAGTGATGGAACTGAACCTGCATGAAGCCCGCACATCTGTCTCATGCAGATTCTTTTTTGATCATGTTACTAGGCTTTTACCTGAATTTCATTGGATTATAAAGTAAGGTTCAGCCTTGATCTTTACCCCCACCTAGTAATAAATGTGGGGACTGGAAACCAGACCTGTGTGCAGAGCTCCACCCAGGTTCCAGGTATGGCCCAGGGCTGAGGTAAGGCTGCTTGCAGCTGTTGCCTAAATTAGAAAGCTTATTCAAGGGACAAATTAGAAAAAAATGAAGATTGCTAGAAGCTCATCCCCTTGCATAAGCTTTTTTTTTAATTTCTTTATTGATTAAGGTATCACATATTTGTCCTCAACCCCCCATTCCAATCCCCCCCTCATGCCTCCACCCTCCTATTATACTCAACCACTGGTTAGGCTTATATGTATGCATATAAGTCCTTTGGTTGATCTCTCCCTTTTATCCCCACCCTCTCTTTGAGGTCCAACAGTCTGACCCATGGCTCCTTATCTCTGGGTCTGTTATTGTTCATCACTCTATGTTGTTCACCATTTCCCCTAGATGAGTGAGATCATGTCCTTCTGGAAATATACTTATAAGAATAAAAAATGAGATGAGCAATAATCGTTATGCTGAAAGGCATATGAATCAGTCTGTAGAGAGTTTCTTTTTCGGCAACCAGTTCTTTTGAGACCCAACTGCATAAGCTTTTGACTAGTTGACTGCTAGCTGGTGTGTTCGTGCTTCTTTATTCCTTTGCGGACCTGGCCTTCTATTTAACTGCACAGACTTCTGTGATTTTAAATCAAGGTTTTTAGGTAGATATACTATATATTGTATTTAGATAAATATATTTTTTATTTTTAATCTGGCTGATAATGTCAATATTTTTATTTTCATTTCTAAAGTATGATGATTTTATTTTTTATTGATTTTTGTGTATGTGGTTTTGTTGTTATTTTTTAGAGAGAGGAAGGGCAAGGAAGAGAGAGAAGCATTGATGTGAGAAACATTGTTTGGCTACTTCCTGCATCCACCCTCCTTGGGATCAAGCCTGAAACTTGGGCTTGTTTCCTGACCAGTAATTGAACCAGTGACCTTTTGGTACATGGGATAATGCTCAAATACACTGGCTGGGGCTGATGAAATTTTTAAAAATGTTTATTTTCATATATAGCCCTTTCAAAAAGAAAAATAAGTTCTTTAAAAAAAATCTTGGCAGTGTAGATTCACATGTAATTCTTTCAAAAGCATCCCAGTCTTCATTAATACACACTTACTCAGTAGTTGGTATGTCCAGAGCTTGTGTACTTTGTATATAAGATGGTTGAGACATAGTTCTTAAACTATTGGAAGAGACAACACAGTTATCACACAATAATGTAGTAAATGCCCAGAGTACTGTGGGGAACCAGGGAGAGGGGATAGATAAGGAAGTCTCTTGGTGTTTCCTGACTTAAGTAGACAAGTACCCAGGGCCTGCACACTTTCCCCCAGGACTTTAATTGTCTTGGGAATAAAATCCAAATGCTTCACCTATAATACTGACCATCAACCCATGGTCCCCATGCTCTTAGGAGGTCTCCAGGAGTTCATGAAAATAAAACTAATTATTGTCATTAACTTCTAACTGCAAGTTAGCACTTCCTTTTGACATGATTGTAGCCCCAAACTACAGTGGTATCAGCAGTGCTTGTGACTTTGTTATCTGTAGAAATCACAGATGTTTCCCATCACATTACTGTTGCTATAGAAATATCAAACCACTACATGTGACTTCAAAGAACCCCTAGATCTTACTTTAATATGTCAGTAAAGAAACATGCAATATTACCATAGCACACACTGATTAATCTCAATAAAATATTTCCTTTGTAGTCTTTTGTATTTTTATCTGTTTAACATCTTGATATATATGCTGAGAATATGTAGGCTTCACTCAACTGCTAACTCAGGAAAAGTCTCTCTGGTCCCACCCATTCTGTTTATCCCTGGCTTGCTACTCTCCAGCCTCATTGACCTCTCTTTGAATCCACCCAGCATGCTGTCGCTGCAGGCTACCACCCCATAGCTTCAGAGGTGACAAACAGCCTGGATGGTGGAGTGTTTATAGGAAGCAGCCTGACGGTGATGCATCCAGTGTCCACTGGCCTTCCTGCCCTCTCTTGCCTCATTAGCAGGCACAAAGCAAGCTCAGCATGACATTTTTGAAGAATAGAAAATACAATTTGAAGAAGCCATTGATCTTAACAGACCTGGAAAATGCTAATGGAACAGGTTGGTTAGTTATATTGTATTTCCTGACCCTGCTGCCTGGTTCACCAAGGAAAGATGAGCAGAGATTATTTGCATAATGTACAGGCACAAACTATCAAAGGTCTGGATATTAATAGAGTTGGCAACAGACATTCTTTTCAAAGGCCCACATGATAAAATGAGCCCTCGAGAGAACTTGTATCACACAATTTTGGGTAACTTGAAGAGCATGCTTTATGATGGGGGAGAAAGGTAATGGGTTCATTACTGCCAGAATGCAGTGTCTTGACACACAGTTTGAGATGTCTGAATCTGACATTTAATAGCTGAGATGATAGTGGCCAAATACTTCTAGAGGTCAGACCCATGCATGCGGAGTTCTTGAAAAGGTGAGAAATCGCTGAGATCTGTAATGACAAAGCTGATGAGGAGATTGATGAAATGGCAGTGGCAATAATTCCAGCCTCCAAAATAGCTTGCGAATGATTTATCCCGGTGGCAGCAGAGCCAATTGACAATAGCAGAGTGCTAATTAAATACCAACCACTGGGAAAATGCAGGAAATATCTTTTGGCTCTGTGTTTGGTACTTTTAAGCAGAGGCCAAATTATTTTCCAGTAATTGTTCCTTTTAGACTTAAGACTTATGTGCTCCCATTCCTTTTCTCTTTTTCCTCAATATCCTGCATGTTTGGCTTGAAACCACAAAGAAGATGAGGAAAGAAGAAAGTAGAGAAGAGATTGGAGGTGAAGAAAGATGCAAAGTTGAAGAAAGGGAGGGAGGAAAGAAGCCCCATGTGTTCTAATAATGTTACATGAGAAACACTTCCATTCCTTCCTAGTCAGTGGCTAATGAGGATCATATAATAACTACCATTTATAAAGATCTTATCCAGGCTTCCATTTTGTTCAGTGCTTTATATAGAATAATAGCGTTTATTATGTACTTGGAACCCTGCATTTTGCTACATGTTAAATCCTTGCCCCCACCCTATCAGGCTGTGGGGACCATCTACATATAGAAAATTCAGCAGATAGAAAGTTAAACTTTCACTTGAAACATGCTATCTTGCCAAAACCGGTTTGGCTCAGTGGATAGAGCATCAGCCTGCAGACTGAAAGGTCATGAGTTCGATTCCGGTCAAGGGCATGTACCTTAGTTGCTGGCACATCCCCAGTAGGGGGTGTGCAAGAGGCAGCTGATTGATGATTCTCTCTCATTGATGTTTCTAGCTCTCTATCCCTCTCTCTTCCTCTCTGTAAAAAATTAATAATATATAGAAACATGCTAGAATAAAATAAGAAACATGCTATCTTATTTAAGTGAGTTTGAGAATATCCACAAAACAATTTTTGAAAGGTCTTTCAGGTAAAAGCAGTTTTTAAGAGTTACACTTTGCTAAGAAATATAATTAACATAATTTAAGGAAAACTATCAAGTAGTTAGCATTTAAATGTATATTCAAATGAGCTCTTATGAAAGAAGCAGAGTCTTGCTCCTAAAATGAGTGGACTGCCAGGTGACCTCAGTTTGGCAAGCAGTTGAAATGGGCTGGAAGAAATAGGCTTCCTGTACTTGTAGGGACTTTATCTCCCTCAGTCCTCTTTCTGGTTTGTCTAGGTAGGTTAGCAGCATTCTTAGAGGCAGGGACTAAAGACTGGGGCTGCAGAGTATAAATGAGGTCAGTCTGCCCAATAGACAGTTTCAGTATCTGAATCACCTATAATTGATTGCCAAGGGCTAGCCTGCAAAGGCTTTTGAGGCAAAGGCCAGGAGAAGCCAGGAACTGTGCACAATGCCAGGGAAGCTGTTCTATTGGAATCAGGGGAAGTGATGAGTCAGAAGGAAACATTTCAATCAATTTCATCAAATGCAAGGAGAACTGGACAAATCCTACAATACTAGAATGATTAGTGACATAAGCAAGTGAATGTTTCTTTAAACAACTTGTGGGATGGGAATGGTCAATTTTGACAGTTACATAGGTTACATTTGGTGATATAAAGATGTTTTATGGGTAAAACCAAAATTGGGTAGGGAGAAAATACATTTTCATACTAATTTCAGGAGAAGAACCTACCTAGTAATTTTGTGAGGTATTTAAGTTGGGTGGAATATCCGCAGGGAGTAGGAATGGCATGGAGACTTTTTCCAACATGTTGGAATGAGACTTCCTGGAGCCAATGAACCAAAGTTAATATAATGGTTATTGCATGAACAAGGCACTCATCCCCTTTTGTCTCATTTGACACTAACACTGATAATAGTGACAACACCTACTGTGACACTGCATGTCATGGCCAATGTACACAAGTGACTTCCCTCTTTTTAAGCTTTAATGGGACCCCAGAGCTTCTAGATTTTCCTCTAATAACAATGATCTGCAGCTTCCATGACAGTTGAGACTGCAAAGATGAGGACAGATTCAACAGAGAAACTGAAAGATCCGTTGGCCTGGGGTATCCCATGCTGTTCTATGGCACTGTTGGAAATCAGGTGGATATATTCTATACTATATATACCTTAAAATGTCTAAGCACCTATTTAAAAAAAAACAAAAAACAAGTGAGAGCTTAGATATCCTCTGAGAGACCCCTTCTTCTTGTTTCTTAAACAAATACCCTGGCCTACATTGTAGCAATATCCACATGTCCATCTTCCCACTAGTTTTATGTTTGTTTGTTTTAAATGCTGTCTTTATTTATTTTTAAAAATAAATTTGTATTTATTTTTAAATAAATTTGTATTATTAAAAATATATTTTTATTAATTTCAGAAATGGGAAGTGAGAAGGAGAGAGATACATATAACTATCAATGATGAGATAGAATCATTGATCAGCTGCCTCTGGCACACCTCCTAATGGGGATTGAGCCTGCAAAACAGACACGTGCCATGATAGGAAATGGAACAGTTATCTCTTGGGTCATGTGTCAACGCTCAACCACTGCGCTACATTGGCCAAACCCTACTAGTTCTTGATGATGGGTTTGGAAGACCTGCCATGAGCCAAGCATAGATCTCACTAGATTTTTTAATTCTGGAGCCAAAACTCCCAAATTACAGATTTTATATTCTGTTCCTCATCAGATACATGATGAGGAACATAATAGCAAATGGGTGTTTAAACCACAGGGAAAGGACAGCAAGAACAAATACAATATATAATTAGATATTTCCTGGCTGTGTGCTTTGTGGAAAGGCCTGTGGATTTTCTCTTGCATGACTCATCCTAATTGTGTCTGCAGCTTCCCACAGCAGAAAAGTGGGCTAAATTTGATCCATGGACCTGAAGTTCGAGGTGAGGAATTATGCATCTCCAAGAACAATTATAAGTATAATTAAGAGTGGGTTGCCTTTTCTTTCAGCTTGCCTTCTTTTTTCTCAGTGAGCTTGGCAGGGATTTTCATTAATAATAAAGACATTCTATAGATGTAGAATTAGAAACTGGTTGACTGTAGTTAATTGGCACATTATTGTATTTCCATAAATTCTATCTGGGACTACTGTGAATAGATTTAAAGCTGCTAGGAAGACATAAAATGTACAGCCATTTCCAATGAAGTTGTTTTAAGCTTGAAGTTTTTGTGTTTTAGTGTCTTTGGAACAAGATAAGTATTAACTTGAGGGTTTTAATTAAGGGAATGCTAAAGTAGTGACAGGATACGAGTTTCTGGTGGATTTCCATAAACTTCTATTGGAGCGAGGAGACAGACTATATTTTGAAATTGTATAAAAATAAAAATGAGAGTATGACTCGCATTCACTTTCTACTCTCTCTTGGATAGTCGATTCACCTCATTACATGTACAAACAAACCAAAATTATTGATAATAAACCCAATAGTAGACATAATTAGGATATGCTAATTGCAGAACTTTAAAGAAACTAACAAAGCTCAAAATAAGCAGCAATCTCACGTTATAAATAGTGATAACGATTAAATGAAGATTTTCTTTGGAGTGCTATCAACACAGAATTTTAAGTGAACATTCAAATAGCCAAATCAATTCTTATACAAATCTTTAGTGTGGCTTTATTTGGAAATGTCTTGGGGCCCCCTCAGTAACAAAAAGAACACCAGAACTGGGTCAGAGACTTACTAAATGGAGGCCTTTGGCAAGTTGCTGAAGATTTCTGAGTTTCAGTTTGTCCATCTTTGAAGAGAAGAAGATACGCTATTTAAGGTGCCACTTCTATAATGTGTATGAATAAAGGTGAGCAACTCCTCGAGTTCTACACCCTACATGCTTCCCTCACCTCACTCTGGTCCTGGTACACTTAAAGAGGTAGCACACAGAAAACCCTATCACAATGTCCAGATCATATTGAGAATCAAAAAATGTTTACCCTGCCTGTCTCATAGGTGTCTTTTAAAAAGGTTATAAGAGAAAGTGTGTGAATATGCTTGTGAAGTGCTATACAAATGTTAGCTGTGCTAAACTATTAACCACTAATTGTGGTTATTAGTTATAGTTCTGTTATCATTAGCAAAGATGTTAGCGTGGAGATATATATATATATATATATATATATATATATATATATATATATATATAGAGAGAGAGAGAGAGAGAGAGAGAGAGAGAGGGAGAGAGAGAGTTGGTGAAAAGAGTGAAATGAGATAATATGTATTAATTAATATGTTGAAGGTAACTCATTAAGGTGGTATTGAGATTATTCCTTATTTCTCAATACAAATTAGGGAGACACTTGCTGTGATTGTATTATCTTGCCCTTGTGACAGTAGAAATAGTTTCCTATTGATGTTTCATTTGACTATCAGCCCAGAAACATGAGCATACAGTGACTTGGTACCAAAAAAATAGCCAGAGTTTGGGGAAAAATCAGGACTGAAAATTTTCTAGTGTTGGAGAGTGCAGACTGCCTGCCGGTAACTGGTACTAACTGACTTCTGGATGGAGGGGAGAAATTTGAACAGTTACAATTTAACTTAGGACAAATGGGTAAGCAGGCAATAAACAGGACTGACATTCCTCCCACCCAGATGGCAGTTCATTTGGGTGATAGCCATTATAAAAATGGACCATCTATAGTGATCTCTGGGTTGGCCTTAAGCATATTTTAAAGGATTCTTAAAGAACAGCCTCACTTCATATGAATTAACAGCTTAATTTATTCAGAGAAAAGAAAGATTTTTGCTGTGAGAAGGATGTGCTTCATCACACGAGTGATGACAGATAATTTGGGTCAAGTTCAAAATGTACTTTTCAAAAGTAAATCTGCAAAGAAAAGCTAAATTTTGAACCATCTGAGTTTTAGACATTTTATGTCTCATTCTGAATTTGCAGTCAGGTTCAGTGGCTCAGGAATGCTGTTGGAAGAGACATGTCCGGGGCAGTCAAAGGACTAATTTGGGGCACAGTTGACTGCTGTCTTTCTTTGTTCAGGGAGAGCTGTTTTCTGAGGGCCTTGGTCACCAGCAGGAAGAGAAGTTGTGCATGCATGGCATTTGGGAATGTGTTACTCAGAAGCTCTCCTAGGCTGTGCTGCAGTCTTTAGCACAGTGGAGAAATGGGGATTTTTTGGTGAGTCATTAATAACTGTTCTCAGGACTGTTCACTTAACATATACAAATCAACTCAGGTCTCTGATGTGGTTTAGAATCAATTGGAGAGTGAAGATCTGTTATATCGTTGATAAGACTCATCTTTATTCTTTCTTCGTGGAGGTCATATTCATAACTAACATTCAGTTTAACTGTAGAATAACAGTAGCTAGCAGGTACTGGTAGCTTTTGCAATGTGCCAGGCCTTATTCCAAGTTATTTATATCTCAACATTTTACAAATCTAGAAGTGAAGCATGGCTAAGTAGCATGTTCAAACTTGTAAATGTCACTTCTGTATATACTAAAACCAGTAGCCTTGGCCTTGGCTCACATTCAGAATGATGCAATAACTTTGAAATCTTCTGTATATGTGCACATACCTATTTAATTTTGAAGAAGAGTGAAGAGAGAATAACTTGAATAGAAGGAGTTTGTATCGAGCTTTTTTCTTTCTTAAATGTGAGAGTAACAGAGGTGAAATCGCCAGGCTTATCAAGGATCTCAGATTTGATGCTTCTGCCTAAAGATTTGTAGATCAGGACTCTCAGACTCCACCATTCCAGGGGCCAAGAAAGGTCAGGAGAGTGAGTGAAGTAGGCTGCACAATGTTTATACTAAACATCAAGCATCTCTTTGGCTCAGCTCCAGATATTGACTACCAGGAAGTATTAGCCAACTTGGCCTCACTGTCTAATTTTTTTCTGAAGAAGATAGACATTGCAATTTTTTTTTTTGGGGGGGGGATCAATTTTACAATCTTAAAAGCTAATTTAAAAACTTTAAAAAATATAGGGTAAATCAACACAAACATACCTATGGGCCAGATATGGTTCCTGGAATGTCACTTCATGATAATCTCTATTCTAGGTGAATGTTGAGTCACCTACAAGGGGTTTTGTTTCTTGTTCTTCCTTTAAGGCATAAGGGGAGTTAGTACCTATGGGAAACCTCAGGGCAGAGGACTTTTATAAAGAAAGACATTTATTATATAATTCCCAGTTATTGCTCTGCATGCTTTCTATTCAAGATGGGTTATATCTTTGCATTGTATAATATGGTAGGCATTAGCTACATTTGACTATTAAAGTTAAATAAAATTAACATTCCGTTATTTTTATTTTATTGTTGATAGTATTAAAGCTGTCCCCCACACCCACCTCTCAACTTTACCCACCTCTTACCAGTCCTTGCCCCACCCCAGGCCTTTACCTCACAATTGTCTGTGTCCATTGGTTATGCATATTTGCATGTAAGTTCTTTGGTTAATTCACACACACATACACACACACACACATACACACACACACACACACACACACACACACTTTGAGATATATCAGTCTCCTCCATGTTTTCATGCCTCTGTACCTATTTGTTCATCACTTACAGGAGAGATCATGTGATATTTGCCTTTCTTTAGCTTATTTCACTAAGCATTATATTCTCCTGATTCCTGCAGGCTGTTCAAAGGGTAAGATATCTTTATTTTTTATAGCTGCATAGTATTCCATTGTGTAAATATACCCGAGCTCTTTTATACACACATCTTCTGATGGACACTTGGGCTGTTTCCATAAATTAGCTATTGTAAATAACACTGCTATGAACATAGGGATGCATACAGTCTTTGTGAATGGTGTTTCAGGCTTCTCACTTAACCAAACATATTTCAAATACTCAGTAAACACATGTGGCTAATGGTGACCACATAACATCATTGCAAAAGTTCTATTGAAAACAATATAGCCCTAGATTCTTGGACTCTGGCAGCCTAGGTCATGTGTTATCAGAGAAAATAAAAATATCTCACTAGATATAAATAAATATTACTAAGACTTTTGGTCTCCATGAGTCTTCAGTGTGAATTTTTTACTCAAGATTTTATTTAAGTAAAAGCCTCCTTATTCATTTCTCCACAATAATAATGGTAAAACTTAAGTAATAGTATTCAAATATCTGCTTATTTAGCATTGTAATGCAGTTCTATGAAATAAGAAACTCTCTGAAGGGAAATTTAATTTCACTGAGCCTTCTAAAGCATCATTGCTGAAAGTTTAATGGAGAAAATGAGTTAAAAATGAGATAAGGTTGCCAAACTAGTTTGGCTCAGTGGATAGAGCATTGGCCTGAGGACTGAAATGTCCTGGGTTCAATTCTGATAAAGGGCGTGTACCTTGGTTGCAGGCACACCTAGGGGGTGTGCAAGAGGCAGCTGATTGATGATTCTCTCTCATCGATGTTTCTAACTCTCTATCCCTCTCTCTTCCTCTCTGTAAGAAATCAATAACAATATTTTTAAAAATGAGATAAGGTTCATATATTTACTACTTCAGCCAATGAATTCAGTAAACCCATTTAACCATCTGAAGCCAGACTCCTTCCAAGATTCCCCTCTTGTATTCTTGCTTATGTTCTCATCCTCTGGCTTTTCCCTTGATTGTACACACCAAAGTTCCTTGAACTATGCCCCAACTTTACACCACTTCCTGCAATAGTGAGCAGGACTTGCTATCAAGTCTAGGAGATGTGTTTTGGTCTCAAATATATTTTTGTATGCTTATCTCCCTAGCAACATACCCTGTAAGCTGCTCTGATCAGCTCTATTGGACCAGATAGAGTAAGATTTATTCTTGTCCTTAAGTGTCTGTCACAATATGTTCTGATCCTGGCCATGTTGTTGTTATGATTGCCTTAGTGGTTTGAGATTTTTTGTGTTAAGTTTTCCATTATTCCACAAATATCTCAGTAATTTCCAGTTTCCATACAGTCAGCTCTTGAAGATGAAGCGTTTGGTCACTAAGGGAGAAGGACATCCTTTTACCTCCTACACTTTGCCTTCAGACTGCTCATCATAGTTACAATTGGATATTTGATTGGGAAGTGGTATAAGATCATGTTCATGATTATAATTTTATCTCTGACACCTAGCAGAGTTCCTGGCACAGAGCGGGTAGCCAACAACTATTAGATAAATCTCTGCTTTAGGTCGTATAATTTTCCTCTACAACAGTGTCCAGGATGGGCAAAAAATCATTCACATAAGAAAGATGATGTATTTAAAATACATAATTCCCATCCTCTACAGGCTTAAGAGGTGTTATGGTGTTATTATCAACCAACCTAGTTTCCACTTTATTTACAGTAATGCACCCAAAGCAATGGAATGAAGAACTGTCAGCATGAATGAGGTCAACCCAACTTGTATGTTGTGCATTTAGCATTAAAGTGTTCCTGCTACTATCAATAGTAACTATCCAGTGAAACTTCACAAGACAACACTCTTATAAGGAGTCAGTGATATGCAGATCATATTAAAAGGCAGCTTGGCTAGACTAATCATTGTTTTATTGTCCTCATTTGTACCATGACCATTTAGTCTCTTTTTACATAAACTTAAATCTCCCATGCTCACACATGGATCTAGAACCAGAAAACTACTTCTAGTTGGGTTAGGACCACTCAACAATTTCTGTTCAACATCTGGTTGCCCTGGGTGAACTTCACATTCAACCTAAGGAGAAAATATTTGTGGCAAGTTAATGAGTAATGATGAAAAGTAAAATGAGAGACTGATTGAATAGAGATTTTTAATGTTCAAAAATGAAAAATATATATTTTAAATAAGAAGGATGTATGCCTTAGTATGAACTTCACAAAGGCTAGAACTGTGATTTGGGGTCTCTCCTTATTTGAGTGTCAGTCCTAGGGAACTCTAGAGATATTTATTTAACATGCATATCATGTGCTGAGGTGGATACCAAAAAAGCCATATCTCTTATTCCCTGGCCATATGCTAGGCAAAGTGGGTTGGACCTAACCATATCTAATCTTGTGAAACAATTATATGACATTGATGAGATGGCATATAATTTGGCACTGTACCAAGTAGTGGAGACATAACTTAAGTCTAGATATTTGGTAAATAAAGAGACTATTTTGGGCTAAATTTTTCAAGAAAGGCTTTTTAGAAGTGAGGAAAACTAATATAATGAAAGTTTTGAATAAGTGGGAGTAGAAGGGAGGCCATTAAAATTGGGATAGAGAAGAGGGCTTGAGTGCAGCATGAGCAAAGAAGCAAGAATGATCATATATGTTTATAGAATTAGAGTGTTCTCAGGCAAACCTGAGAAACAGTAGGTCAATAACTTTTAATTAATTAGTATATATATATATATATATATATATATATATATATATATATATATATATATGTGTGTGTGTGTGTGTGTGTGTGTGTGTGTGTGTATGTATATATTGATATATTAATAGTTTGGCTGGTAGCTATGACACACACTGACCACTAGGGGGAAGACACTCAATGCACAGGCATGGCAACATGGAACAGCCTGATGAATCTCAAAGGGAAGAGGGAAAGGGGAACTTTGGAAGAGATTAATCAGAGATCTTATATGCATACTAGTGGCCCAGTGCATGAAATTCATGCACGGGGGGGGGGGGGGGGGATTCCCTCAGCCCAGCCTGCACCCTCTCCAATCTGAGACAGACAACCTTGGGGTATGTCTGACTCAACCATGTGGGATCAGGCCTAAAGTGGCAGTCAGACATTCCTCTCAAAATCTGGGACTGCTGGCTTCTAATCGCTCATCTGCCTGTCTGACTGATCACCCCTAACTGCCTCTGCCTGCCTGCCTGATTGACCCTAACTTAAGGTGACCAGATTGTCTCGCTTTGGCGGGACAGTCCTGATTTTTAACAATTTTTTCCGCTTCCGATGGCATTTTAATAAAGTCCAATCTTTGCAATTTTTCCAAAAATTAGGACTTTTCTTTAAAATGCTGCGGGATGCAGGAAAAATTGTTAGAAATCGGGACTGTCCCACCGAAAGCTGGACGATCTGGTCACCTTACCCTGTCTCTGCCTGCTTGCCTGATCACCCCTAACTGCCTCTGCCTGCCTGCCTGCCTGATCGCCCCCAACTGCCCTCCCCTGCAAGCCTGATCTCACCCCCAACTGCCCTCCTTTGCTTGCCAATTTTGTTCTGATTTGTCAGTTTCTATGCCAGTCAGCATCAAAAGCTCCGCCTGCTAGGCAGCCATTGGCTCATCACACTTCACCTGGATATGATTCTGATTGGTAGTTTCTATGATAGTCAGTATCTCTGGGCCTATCAATTGGGCCTGATTAGAAAGGTGGGGCTGATGAGCAGCCCTGGTGGAGGCCTGGAGAGAAATGGAGGTTTGATTGCTAGCCAGATTGGGAGAGAAAGAGAGAGGCAAGTGCTGATGAAAAGCTGCCACAGAAGCAACGGATCAGTCCCTACTTCTTTCTTCAGGTCTTTTTCTGGCCCTGATTCACAGCTCCCTTAGCAATCAGTGCTAGGGCACTGTGACTGCAGGGGAAGCAGTCAGCACTGGGTTGCAGGACTGACTTCTGGTTGGTAGAGCCTTGTGGTTACCAGACATTATGAGCCAGAGTTTTTATATATTAGGACAAGAGGCCCAGTGCATGGATTCGTGCACCAGTGGGGTCCCTCGGCTTGGCTTGCTGAGATTGGGTTGAAACCGGTTCTCTGAAATTCCCAAAGGGGTCACAGATTGCAAAAGGGTGCAGGCCAGGCTAAGGAAGCCTTCCGGTGCATGAATCCATGCACTAGGCCTCTAGTTTTATCTAAAGATGCAGAAGTTGTATCTATCAACTTGAGTTAGAAAGAAAGCCACATAGTCAGAAATTGCTAAATCATACTGAAAGTATGTGGGTCTGTGTATAGTTATTAACCTATAAAAAAAATTATTGGCAAGACTGGCTTGGTTGTTCTGGCTTTCAAAAGAGAATGCTCATTTCCTCCCTTACAAGTATGTATATACATCCAGCCAAAATCTGCATCAAAGTGACTTTTTTATAATAAACAAAAGAGATGCTTTATGTAGTAAGGAAACTTAGCTAACCCCAAATAATCAACATGCATAGGCAGTCATTCAATCTCTGTTTTATAATTTTGCATATCTTACTACATGTTCAAAATAAAAAAGATACGACTATGTTATTTTGGTAATGGATGTATTGAGAGAATTCCAAATGCTATGCAAAAGTAAAACTTTTAAGTAAGGAGAAAAAGACCTACTATCTCAGATTTCCACCCCTCCTTCTCCTCTGAACCCCATTGACTGAACTTGTAGCTGCAAGCTGTTAGGACTGTACAAGTGACAACATGTGTTCATCAGAGAAAATAAAAAGAGCTCACTAGATATAAGTAAAATTTTCTAAGTGTTCTGGTCTCTATTAATCTTAAGAGTGAATTTTTAACTCAAGATTTTTTTTTTCAAGTAAAAGGCTCCTCATTCATATTTCTGGAATAATAATGGTAAAGCTTAGTTAATAGTATTCAACTATCTGTCGACTCAGCATTGTAATGCAATTGCATGAAATAAGAAACTCTCTGAAAGGAAATTTCATTTCATGGAGCTTTGTAAAGGCTCATTGCTGAAAGTTTGATGGAGAAAATGAGTTAAAAATAAAATGAGATAAGGTTAATACATTTACTGCTTTAGCCAATGGATTCTGTAAATCCATTCAACCATCGGAAGCCAGACTCCTTCCCTGATTCTTGAGTTTTTGCAGCCATTTTTCTCCCTGAATCATTTTTCAGCACCACCCTCACTTTTCTTCTTGTTAACCTTCAGTGGCTGCCCATTGCCCATCACCATCTTTGGGTTTCATCAAATATGTCTTCAGAATGGTCTAAAGTCCATTATTACCTATTCTGCAATTCTTTCCTGAAGTCCATTCCAATTGTATAGCAATTATCTCTCCAGTGGTATTTTAAGAGACAAAAGCTGGGCACTTGATATTTCCCACATATAAATTAAGAGAAGGGTTTTGAAAGGCAACTTGCACAGCTGTTCTGGAAAGTTATGCTTTCCTTCTCTCTATTTCCTCTATTCTCTCCAACCCACTGTCATCATTTGACAAATTATATTCTTTACTCAATTAGTTTGTTAGTTGCCTACCTAGTCCTACTAGCAAATATTATTAGGAAAAGGATTTTTTTATTATTTAGTGCACTTTCATATTCCAGTACCTAGAACAGTTCCTGGCAAACAGGAAGTATTTAGTAAATATTTGTAACATGAATAATGTATGACAAATACACTCAAGCAAGGGAGCATTTATCCAAGGTGGTATATTTATTTGTTTGTTTGTTTATTGTTGGGGCTAGAAACATGGTTAATATCAGCAACATACTACAATATATAGCACTGCCCCTCACAACAAATAATTATCTGGTTCCAGATGTCAATAATGTTGAGGTTGAGAAAACCCTGATGCACAGAATCCTCCAGAGTTCTGCCAGGAATGTTGGCTGCCATGTCTCCTGTGGCTCCCTCTGGTACCTCTCCTGGACTATATATGCCTTTTTTTTGCCCTCATCTTCTGACCATACTTTTCTAATTGCTTTTTGTCATCCAGAAATTGAGCTCTCAAAGTTGCTCCCTTTTGTATTCCTGTGTGGCTTTTTATTGTGGTTTCTTGAAGGAGGGTGGCAAATGCCTATGCTCAGCTGCCATCTTGAAATTGAAACTCTATCATTCTTATCTTCTTTAAATGTCCTTTTTATTTCCTGAAGACTCCAGCCAGTATGTCATTTTCTCTTCTTTGAATTCCCAGAATATTTCAAAATCATATGTTTTGACCATTTAGATAATGTGTTGGGTAAGGTTGCTCTAACAAAAAGTTCCAAATACTATAATTTAATTAAAATAGAAGTTTAATTATCTCTAATGAATTATTCAGGTCAAGGTCATCTGCTCCATATGATGATTTAGAGATTTAGGCTTCTCCCACCTTATAAATCTGCAATTTTCAG
This sequence comes from Pipistrellus kuhlii, assembly GCF_014108245.1. Classification (NCBI taxonomy): domain Eukaryota; kingdom Metazoa; phylum Chordata; class Mammalia; order Chiroptera; family Vespertilionidae; genus Pipistrellus; species Pipistrellus kuhlii. The sequence goes on from NW_023425562.1 coordinate 66,977,314, forward strand.
ATTAATATACTCAACCCAATGGGAGAAGAAGTAGTGGAAGTAGACATGTTGGCTTTCTGACTTGAGAGAAGAGGAGAGAGAGGCAATTCTTGTAGCATTCTCTTTTAAATTATATTGTAATATATGGTGTACTTGTGTGCATAGGTGTGTGTGTGTGTGTGTGTGTGTGTGTGTGTGTGTGTGTGTATGAAGTGTTAACAGAGCTATTTCTGGGAAGTAGGATTAAAACTAATTTTTAATTTTTATTATTTTACTCTTCCAAGGATGGATGTTAGACAGTAGTGAGTGTCCAACACAATACAACACAATACTTCTGAATTAAAAATTTTTTGTTTTTCTTTTTGTTCTTTCTTTTTAAGTCTCCTTTATCTCTCTGTCTGGCACAGTAATAAAATTTATCAATAGTTAATTATCAAAGGATTATAAATTTAAGTAAATATTGGTTACATGCAAAAGATCAATTAATTACATTATATAATAGGGAGGAGTCTATTATTTTTTGTGGTTGGTTTGCCTTGTGTTATATGGAGTGTATTATATGGATGCATAAATAAAATCAATGTGTCTTTTATAAATTACTATTTCATTGTATTCCTTAGAAATAAATCACCACAACAGATATTCATTAAACATTTAATGTTTTGTTTTTGTTCTCATAACATACTTGAGAGAATTAATTTGGTATAATAAGAACTTGGTATATGTTTTAAATTAGTATTAGTTTACTACAATGTGGCATTTAATCAAATATTTTAAAGTGAGCATATATAGATACACCAGAAAAAAACACACACACAAACAAATAGGATTTGCAGTTAAATTTAAATATCAGATAAACAACAAATAATTATTTTGTATAAGTATACCTCAAATATTACACAAGACATATTAAAATAATTGTTCACCTTAAATATGAACTTAACGGGGCATCCTATATTTTTCTTTGCTAAATTTGGTAACCCTAAGCAACCATAACATGTAAAATGTTGAGTTGTTCAGTATTTTTGTTAGTTTTATTTCTATGTCCTTTTAACTTTCCAAGTCTTATGAGTAAGACAAAATATTTTGCAAGTTTTAGCTATCTGTTTAATATGTTGAAAAAACAAACCTGCCACCATCTCTGAGGAAGATAGCAAAGTGAGATTATTTTTAAAAGTACTCAACCATATAAATAATTTTATATTAACTCATTGATTACATTTTTCTCCTAAGTGTGACACATGCTCAATGAAAAATAAAAGCAGAAAGCCACAAACCCACTATCTCTATTAAACACACTACATTATATTAAACTTATCATCTTCTAAAATCAGCCTCTTTTTGGGAAAAAAAATAAAACAAAACAAAACAAAACAAAACAACAACAACAAAAAAACCATACAACTACATAGGCCTTCATATTGGGAAATCTTAATTCTAGATCTGGCTTCCTTCTTATGAACTCTCTGGACTGGGCAGGTACCTGACCCCTGGTAAGGTTCTTTGTTCTCATATGTTAATGAAAGGGAATTGAAAGATTGATATTAAGGTCATTTTCAGACTTGAAGTTATAGTAGCCCATGATTTCAGCTTTAAGTTCCTGGACAATAATTTTGTATCCATGGCTCTCAGGAAGCCTGTTCTTGGCCAACAAACTTTTGTTTACTTTTTTTTTTTAAAACTCTGCCACTTTGATGTCTTCACTCTTCTGTATTCCAATGGATGAAAGTTTCATCTTTGAATATAATGCTATCATTCATGCAAAGCAATAATTTAGAATTAAATATAAGGAAACATCTCACAAATACTCACATTATGATGCTGGGTGTGCCCTTTAAATGAAGTCAGCATTTCTCCCTAAGGATTTTAAAGCTAATTCTAAAAGTTTAAGAATAGGCTAAAATGCTACTTTCTTGAAAAGGACAATTTTGGTGGCTAAATTGTAGATTCACTTTTTAAGGGAACTGTAAAAGGTAAAAAGAAATGTAGTATATAGATCATAATAATGTTAGGCATAAAGGTAATGATACATAAGATAGATGCCTTCTATTGCAATATATAAACATGCTAGAGGCTTGGTGCATGAAATTCATGCACTTGGGGGATTTGGGGGGTTCCTCAGCCCAACCATGCACCCTCTCTCAGTACGGGAGCCCCAGGGGATATCTGATGGCTTAGTGCTGATGTGGAGGCTGGAAAGGTTCCCGCCAACCCCGATGAACTCACTAAACATGAGCCTGGCTCCTGGCTTAGCTGTGTTTCCCTATGGCAGCTCACTGACCGCTGGGGGCAGCTCCTGCATTGAGAGCCTATCCCCTGGGGGTCACTGTGCATCATAGAGACTGGTCATTCTGCCATTTGGTCTATTTGCATATTATCCTTTTATTATATAGGGTTACAGCCACCCCCTAATTTTCCCCATTTGTATTGCTTGTATACTTTAAGTGCAGTTTTGATACTTTAAAAAGTGCAATTTTGGAAGCTACATTACACTTTAAATTCACAATTTCTATTCAGATTGTTTGATTGTGGTACCTTGATGTGAGAGGCATTGTGGGAGGACAGGTTCTGATGAAAATTATGGAGGGATGAAATCTTTCCCAAGCTACTTTTGAGTTTTGGCACTGCTTGTGGTATGGGATTTATATTTTTCTGGTTGCACACAGGATAACCTTGAGGGTAAGAAGCAGTTCATTGATTTTCCAAAGGTTACAGAGTAATTGACAGCATTCAAACTCAGGTCAATAGAACCAGAAAATCTAGATGGATTTTGCATGATTCCATGCTGACTGCATAAACATGACCTCATCAACCTTGAAATGCTCCCTGAGATGGGACCCTGAGCTTCAGGACCATGTGCTTGCTGCCTGTAGACACAAATCCTTTAACATGCAGTAATTCAAATTATTATTATTATTATTAAAAAATATATTTTGTTGATTTTTTACAGAGAGGAAGGGAGAGAGATAGAGAGTTAGAAACATCAATGAGAGTCATTGATCAGCTGCCTCTTGCACGCCCCCTACTGGGGATGTGCCCGCAACCAAGGTACAAGCCCTTGACTGGAATGGAATCTGGGACCCTTCAGTCCACAGGCTGATGCTCTCTCCACTGAGCCAAACCAGTTTTGGCTCAAATTATTTATTTAAAATCACTCTAAAAAAAAATACATGACCAATACCTTCTCTCTATCTGTAAATTAATTGGTAGTAGAAAACATACGCATTAAAGTCTATTGCGTTTAATAAACTCAAAAGTTATTCATTAAAAAATATCCAAATTGACCCAATTCCATTGGTTGATTTTAAAATACCCTAATGCTTGATAGGATTTGAATTTTTTTCTTCTAAAGAACAGCTCTTTCATGTAAATATATCATGTTCTTCCTCTCTTACATGCTTCTTTCTTACCTATACAAAAGTAATATATGCCTATTGTTATTAACTTGGACATTTTATAATAAAAGATACTTTCATAAATTATAACAGAATAGTAGGTGTAAAGGCTGATATAAATTTGCCAGTTTCAACTACTTAATCAGTTCAACTCTCAATCTATAAATGCCCTAACCCAGTGGTTGGCAAACTCATTAGTCAACAGAGCCAAATATCAATGGTACAACGATTGAAATTTATTTTGAGAGCCAAATTTTTTAAACTTAAACTTTTTCTAACATCACTTCTTCAAAATAGACTCACCCAGTCCATGGTGTTTTGTGGAAGAGCCACACTCAAGGGGCCAAAGAGCTGCATGTGGCTTGCGAGCTATAGTTTGCCAACCATGGCCCTTATCAAAGGTATAATTTTTAGTGACTAAATAGATCTGATGTCATACCTGGCTACCCAGATAGTGGTAGAGCAAAGACTTGGGGATTTAGAATGTTATATTCTCATCTCCATCACCAACTTGTTTATGACCATGGCTATATTATTAGCATTCTCCAAGGCATAGTATATCTGTGATTTAAGTACCTTGCCAACTCTAAATTTTATCATTCTTTGACTTTTTATAAAACCAGATATTTCCATGCCGTTATTTTGAATAATTTATGTTTCTGGTAGCTCCTGGGAACAATGTAAAGTCTATTTATTCTTACACTAGAAGTGCTCAAAATACAGTTTGGGGAACTTATTAGAAACTAGAGGTCCAATGCACAAAATGTGTGCAAGGTGGAGGGGTGTCCCTCACCCTGGCATGCACCCTCTCCAATGTGGGACTCCTCAGGGGGTGTCCAACAGCTGATGTAGGCTCAATCAAGACATCCCTCTCACAATCCAGGACTGTTGACTCCTAACCATTCACCTGCGTGCCTGCCTGCCTGATTTCCCCTAACCACTTCTGCCTGCCAATCTGATTGCCCCCTAACTGCTCCCCTGCTGGTCCTATCATCCCAACTGCCTCTGCCATGACCTACCTTCTCTGCTGGGACCCACCACCTCCACGTGAGGTGGCAGAGACACCAGGACCAGCCTGTTTTGCATTGCACAGAGCCATGGGATCCCACAGGCCTCACCATGCGGAGCAGCCACTGGGCCCTGCCTCCACGGTATACGTGGCCACCTTTGTGGGGCCATCTTTGTGGCGGCCATCTTCTTGTGATGATGTTGTGTACGAGATTGTGAGGACCACCTAGGCTTTTATTAGTATAGATATAAACATTCATTCCTTATCTCAGACTTGCTAAATCAAAAACTAGGAGGTAGGGCCAGAAAATTGTGTTCTAATTAGCCCTCCAAGTGATGGAGAACCACTGTTTTACACTATAAAATTAGAGAGCTTCCCTGGCTAGTGTGGCTCAGTTGGTTGGAATGTCTTCAGGTACACCAAAGGGTTGAGAGTACAATTGCCTGTCAGGTAATATACCTGGGTTCTGTTCTCAGTTGGGGAATGTTTAAGAGGCAACAAATCTATGTTTCTCTCTCACATCAATTTATCTCTTTCTCTTCCTTCCTCTCTCTCAAAAACAAAGTCAATAAAAAGCACATCCTCAGAAAATCAATAAAGAGCTATTTAAAAAAAGGATGATTCCCAAATTATTGGAGTGAGACCCTCACAACTAAATCTCTACTTTGAATGCATTCATGAAGAACTTGTAAGCAGGAGAAATAGATGATTATGCAAGTGAACAGACAAGGCAGGCCATACTTCATTTTTAAATCATATGCCTTCTGCCCCTGGGGTTTCAATCTCCCTAGATAATTTTCAGATTGAATGCTCATCTATGTATTTCAAATACATTTGTAATGAGTAATTGTGAATGAGGCATAAATTAACAACCAGAAAACAAGAAAAACATCTCTTTAAAACAGCAATTGGTAATTATCTGGCAATTTTGGGGGATAACACAGGTATGCTATCTCAAAAATTAAAGCATGAAAAACTGTTCCAGAAGAGCATGAATGCCTGGGCTGAAATTTAGGAAGTAATTTGAGGCATCACACTGAACAGAAAGGTCCTGGTATTTTATTTATTATTACAATTACATGAACAATAAAACTGCAACAGGAGCAGGGTTTGTGCAGTTTGCCATCCTCTATGTGACACTGTTTCCCCTCATCAGCACTTCTGACTTTCAGAGACTTGAGTCTAGCATGCAGCCTCAGCAAGCACACAGGTTAATACTGTATTTGCCAAAGACAGAACAGTTTTTGAGCTGACAGTTGTTGATAAAGACGTGTAACCCCTGGTTCTATTCTTCGCTAAAAGGCCTGCAAGCAGAAATGGTGAAATCTGTGTCATCACTTCCACATGGGTTGTCTTCTTGGCACAAATGAAGAGACTGAGGAGGGGGGCAATCATTTCTCCACTACTAAAACAAAGGAAGGTGGATTCCATTATTCCAAGAGCCCTGGGGATTGGGTGGTTTTAAAAATATTCATGAAAGAAGGAAACTAAATGCTAAAAGGACTTTGTGTTGATTAAAAAGTGAAGTCAGAAACAAAGCTAAGGTGCTTTTGAATTCATCACATGTATTAATTGTGCTGTTATCTTTGGTTGCAGAATAGGGTGTCATAAAGAATGCAGTAACCATTTTGGCATGTTGAAAATGCCCATTGTTAACATGGATTCAGAAACAAAAGTGAGGCCACTAAGCCATAAGTTATGCCCATCACAAGATTTGTTGGAATGAAGCTTGTCCTTTATTCATGCTCCAAAAACTCTTTTTAAAAAATATATTTTATTGATTTTTACAGAGAGGAAGAGAGAAAGATAAAGAGTTAGAAACATCGATGAGAGAGAATCATTGATCAGCTGCCCCTTGTACACTCTCCCGCCCCCCCCCCCCCAACCTAGGGATGTTCCCACAACTAAGGTAGATGCCCTTGACCGGAATTGAACCTGGAACCTTTCAGTCCTCAGGCCAGCACTCTATCCACTGAGCCAAATAGGTTTCAGCAGCTCCAAGAACTCTTGATGCTCCCGGACACATTTAATACAATCCTACCCACTCTAAGGTATACTTTCTCTTTTAAATTTTTTTTAATAGAATTTGATGAAAAGAAACCAGTGGAAGTGATCCTGTAACCCTTTGTTTATAATCCTTCATGGATTTTTCTTAGGGTGTTTGGCAAACAATAAACAATTTACTACTGCTTATCCTCATGAGCTCAACAGGCACTATTGATCACTTGGTCTCTGAGTTCTAAACCCACTACACTCCTCGGAGATACCTAAAGACCAAGCTTGGTTCCACACACAATCTTTGCATGTGTTTCTCACTGGCTAGGAGCAAGTTCTTTTACTTTGTCTGGGAAACTCAATTTATATTTCATATAGCAGCTCTTACAACTCTTATGCCTTGAAACCCAGTCCAGTCTCCCAGATGGATTATGACACTGCCATATGCTTTCAAAGCATCTTATAGTTTTCTCTTAGAGTAATTATTTGATTAATGAGTATCTTCTAACATAGACACCATTATTTGCTCAAGTTATCCCTGCACTTATCAAAGTGCCTTCCTGGCTTTTCATGAACAGAACAGCCATCAAATTATTCGAGCAAGAAATGATATTGTTGGCTTTGCTCTAGAAGAATAACCCTTGTAGTAGTAAGTTTGAAAATCAAATTAAAGAGTAGATAATTAATAAGCACAATTTCATACTGGAGATTATTATAGTTCTCTGGAAAAGAAAAGGGGAAAAATTTCTAAGTATTGATTTTATTGTCTACTTACTCACTTGTCAAAGATATATTGTGTGCCTACAATATACATGCAGGGTGCTGAATCGATAAAATACTGTATTTGGAAAATGGAAAGGTAGGGATGAATTCCAAAGCACTTAAGCTGTAGAATAAACAGAACCCACTGAGAAATTATTGATGTAGAAGAAAGAACAAATTTGAAAGGAATATAAGGTTTTTATTCAGTGACTATATAGGGGGTGATTATATTACCCCCATTTTAGGACTCCAGAAAAAATAGCAAGTCAAGAAAAAATAGAGAACCCAATTTGAACACATTGATTTTAAGATGCTTGTTAGATGTGCAGGTTGATCAGCTGGCACAGTCACAATCTTTGGAATGAAATTTCACTGTTCATTGCAGAGTTTCTGTTTGATTATAAATATTGGTCTATAACAATTAGAAGATATCGAGGACTGTTTAAAATATGAGTATAGTTATGTGTTTTTTGAAACTGCTGCTATCTTCTTTGATTTTTAGAGTGTTCATATGTTGACTGAATAAAAGCTATTGATTTTTTTGGTGAAGAAATATATTTCATAGATTATGTAATTTGAATGTAAAATAAACAAAATAATTATAAGAATAAGAATAATAGAGTATTGTTATTGAGTGGCAATAGATTAAATTGAAATTTGCTATTCTACTGCCTTATTTGCACTAATTGTATGCCTTAGAATATCCTATCTAATAAAAGGGTAATATGCAAATTAACCATCACTCCATCACAAAGATAGTGGTGCCCATAGCCACAAGATGGCAGTGCCCAGTCCCCTCAGCCCAGAGTCCCCCAGTCCTGGGGGAGGAGGACAACTGCTACTGCTGAGAGCAGGCAGCTTGCTTCGTCACTGTGGCAAGCATTCTGCTCTGGCCACATGGAGGTCCTCTGGGCAGCAGGTGCAGAGTGGCCTGGGCCTCTGGGGGACAAGGGGACCAGTCCACAGCCTCCATGACCAAGTGCAGGCCAGGCGAGGAGATGGTGGGCCCCACCTTAGGGTCCCGGATTGTGAGAGGGTGCAGGCCAGGCTGAGGGACCTCCCTTCCCTGCACTAATCTGTACACTGGGCCTCTAATATATATATATATATATATATATATATATATATATATATATATATATATATAAAATACAGTTTTGTTTTTTAAATACATACTAGAATATTTTATTCCATTTTTTATCTTATTTTTTTAAATGTATAACTTGCATTTTCCCCTTTAAGACAATACTTAAAAATGCATGTAGCCAATAAAAACAGTGATAAATATGTTTTGCAGCAAACTTAAAAATCTTATGAGATCTAGAAACATAAAACTCTATCCAGATAAATCCATAGTATATTGTATGAGCCAAATTATTTTTATAAAATGAAGAAAATTCAAGTCAGTGACAAGGAGGACCATTCGGGGTTTAAGCTAATTGTAGGAAGACACAGGTGTGCATTAATATCACAAATACATACAGAATTTTCTAAGAACAACTTGCCTTGCCAGTTCTATAATATTACATGAAACTTGGGCCAAGTGTGCAGCAATTTTAAAACAGACCAACTCTGGTATTGCTTTTCCAGTGTCTATTCTAACAATTGCATATGTTTTTTTGTTCATTGAATTTTTATTTAAATACGTGAGTAAATTGGAATAAACTGAGGTTGTAATGGAGATATTTTCTCTCACTTGGTTTAAACAAAAGATTTCCCAGAATATTAGATGGCTTGCATTTTAATAAGATGAAATTCTGGTTTTACACATTCACTCAATAAACACCTATTTAGAAATTACTCCAGGGTGAGCACTATGCTATACTTTAGGTAGGAGAGATGAAGTGATAACAAGAGAGTTATAACTGAAAGAAAATTCCACATGGGGGACATAGAGAAGAATATGTAAACAGATTGGAATGGGAGAGAGCATGAGTGCTCACATTGTGTCAAATACCTGGGCATAGTTGGATGCATGAATTGAAATATGACTTGAATACAGGGAAGTGATATGATGGCATAAACAAGTCATGGTCAAGAGCAAATCATGATCAGCTTGGGTTCCAAGCTGAAGAGTCAAGATTTCCAAAAGTCTAGGATCTGCATCCTCTGTAGTATGGAAGAATTTTCAGTAAAAGAGTGATGTGACCAGGTTTGCAGTTTAGAAAGATGACCCTGACTATAGTGGGGAGGTTGATTGTGGAGTGAGTAAGGAATCCTTCTGATGCCGGAATGCCCAATTAAGAAAATCATTAAAATACAATAGAATGATGAGCACTTGAACCAAGGGCAAAGCATAAATCTAAAACTGGGATGCTGAATAGGATAAGGAAGAATTCCGGGTTAACTGGTTTGATGGGGACATATATTAGCTAAATTTGCCTTAACAAAGTACCACAAACTGGGAGGCTTAACCAACAGAAATTTATGGTCTTATAGGGTAGAAGTTTCAAAATCAAGTTATCAGCAGGGTTCAGGTCTTTCTTCTAACTTCTGGTGGTTTGGTGGCAGTCTTTGGTGTTCCTTGGTTTGCAGAAGCATTACCCTAATCTTAATCTTACATAACATTATCCTTGTGTGCATTGCTGTGTCTAATTTCCCCTTTTTATGAAGACAATAGACATATTGGAGTAGAGGCATACTCCATTTTGGTATGACTTTATCTTAACTAATTACATTTGTAATGACCTTTATTTTTCCCAAATAAAGTCACATTCTGAGGTACTGAGAGTTAGGACTTTAGCATGACTTTCTAGGGGACACAATGCAATCTGTAACAGGGTGCTACCATAGAGATTGGGAATGCATGAAGGCAGTCCAATTTTTATGGAAATAAATGATTTATTTATGTTAACACTGAGTTTGAAATATCAATGGGATAATCAAGTAATGATATTTTTCTTTTTAAATGATATTTCTTCTTTTTTAAATTTATGTTTCAATTACAATTGACAAACAATATTACATTAGTGTCAGGTATATGACATAGAGATAAAACATTTATATACCCCATGATGTAATTACTCCAATAAATCTGGTACTCATCTGATATCATACACAATTATTACAGTGTTATTTCCTATATTCCCTATGCTGTGCTTTACATTCCCATGACTATTTTAATAACTGGTAATTGTATTTCTTAATCCCTTTTACCTTATTTACCCATCTCTCTGAAACCTCTCACATCTGGTGACCACCATTTTTTCTCTGTAGCTATGAGTTTGTTCCTGTTTTGTTTGTTTATTCACATTGTTGTTTTCTTAGAGTCCACATATTATATTGGTATTTCTCTTCTGACTTATTTCACTTAGTGTACCTTTAGGTCCATCCATGTTGTCACAAATAATATTTTATTCTGTTTTATAGATGAGTAATATCTCATTGTATATATGTGCCGCATCTTTATTCATTTCTTTATTTATGGACACTGAGGTTGCTTCAATATGTTGGCTATTGGAAATAATGCTGCAATGAACACAAGGGTGCATATATGTTTTAAATTAGTTTTTGGATTTCTTCAGATAAATACGCAGAATTGGAATTGCTTAGTCTATTTTTAATTGTTTAAAGAATCTTCGTTCTGTTTTTTATAGTGGCTGCACCAATTTACAATCCCACCCACAGTGCATAAAGGTTCCTTTTTTCCACATCGTCACCAACACTTGTTTGTTGATTTATTGATGATGGTCATTCTGAGAGGTCTCTGGTGGTGATTTTTTCTAGAACTGGATAATGAGTCTGGAACATAGAAACCAGTGTTTCTTAAAAAGACAAGCTTTGGGTATAGTGCCAAGTATAATTTATTATTTATCTTTATTTAATATAAAATATTTAAATTATACTAACATAAGAGCAAAAATTTGGATATTAAGTGGGAATTTGAAAAATCAAAAGAAAAGAGCCAAATATACAAATATAGGAAAGCTTTAAAGATAAATTTCAACAACCTGGCATCTGAGTGATGAATTTGATTAATAGATAAGCAGGCCAGACTTGATGGAAAGAATTGAGTCTTTGATTTTATTCATAATATTTTGATTCTGTCATATGACTGACACATAGACATATGTCCCAAAGCAGCATCTTGTCTGATATTGAGGTTTTGCCTAACAGTTGCCTTCAGAAATCTCAGAACATTTAGTCAATTCCTTAATATGTTACTGTTTAATAGGTTGTCTGATTATAAGGAAAGCAATTCTGAGAAATTACTTATTTTTCATATATAATTTGTTATTGCCCAATATAGTACCCCATACATGGTGATGCTAAATAAATACAGTTGCTGAATGGCTTTTGATTAAATATTCTGGTCATAGGCTTTGAAAATATTACCTTTAGCCCATATTTTCATGTAGTATATAGACCTTTATGTAATGTTTTCCTCTCTTCACGATACTATATTTGTTAAGAAGCCCTAGTGTTGTTAGCAAATGAGCCTAACTTGGGTTTTTCTTCCAGTGGTATGAGCTCTATTGTTAAACAAGAGTATTAGGTAATAGTTGGAAACCTCTGAAGTTTTATGCAGATGGGGATTGGTTCTGTGCCTCCCAATGTGTCTGCACCTTGGGTTTATACACACAAACACAGAGCATAAAAGAGAATGTCTTCTGTGAGCCAGTTGAAAGTCAAGGTTGTTGCAGTCAGGCTGGCTATATTCAAATCTCATGCAAATACTCTCTGATTATGTAGCTTTGAGCAAATTGTGTGACTTTTGTAAGCTTAGATTTCTTCTTCATAACATGGGGATTATACCAGAACCTGCTTACTAAGGTTAATGATTGTAAAGCGAGTAGGCATATAGACAAATTCATTGAATAGTAAATATTATTGTTAAGCTTATCATCACCAAATACTAGACATCTGAGAGCACTATGCCTTCACATGGACTCACTAAGAAACCGTTTGAGAAAGTAAGACTGAGGAGGAGATGATGCCACACTTGACATGGGTATTTAGAGTGAAGAGGGGATAACGGGGGTGACCATGTAATCGAGGAAGGGTTCTAGAAAGAGGTGAGGCATCAATGGCCTTTCAAATATGGGTTGCTTTAAAAATGATTGAAAGCATTTTGGGCCCTTGACTGATTTTGACTTTCCTGAAATCTGCTCCTAACACATTTTACACTGAATACTGGTTCTCACAATATTTACTATTGTAAGCTTCATCAAAAAGCCAAGTGGTTTCTTAAAAAATGGGGATCTTGACCTTTGACTTCCCCTTGACTAGGAACTTCATCATTCTTCAGTGAACAATACCAACTCTGTGCATTCAGGACTTGTGACTGGGGTTTATGGGAGGGTCTTTCTCGTTTTCTTTGTGGCACAACTCTTCAAATCAGAGCAAATGATTCTTTTTTCTATGTACTGTCTTCTGGCAGAGGGGCAGGATCTGGGAAATGCCAAAGTTCAGCTCCTTCCAGAATGAATTCTGGATTGATGTTTCTGTTCTTCATTGTAATGGTCAAGCATAGGCTTAGGATCTGTGATCTCTTGAAAACTGACTGAAATTTACACTCCTTTCTGTAGCTTTCTAAAACTGATTATACAATACTGCTTGATATAAAATCTTTTATTTGGGGTTTTTAAATGACTAGAGGAAGTATAGCATAGGAGTTTAAATTTTAGTTTGATTCACTTAAACCCAGGTTCAAATATATTTGTTCTAGTTCCCTGCATAAATTACTTTGCTTTTCTGAGTATCAGTTTTCTCATATTTTAAAAGAGAATAGTTAATAACCACCTCCTCTTATTAACTATTAATAAGTATAATAATTAACTATTATAATATGTATAATATGTAGCTAATATTGAGGGTGTGGTGTATACTGCAAAGAGTATTTGGCCTATAATAGGCCCTCAATAAAATCTAGCTACTATTATAGTGTCTCAGGGAGACATTCAAATTCTCAGATCCATGGCCATTGAAAGCTTATACCTTGACTTTCAAGTCATGACAGTGGAATAATGGGGTATCCTACTACAGAAAATAAAAGCTTAAAATGGTTTCCATCAGGTAAACAACTAAAACTTAAAAAAAGCTTAGTATTTTGTCACCATAACTTTAAGCAGTAGATTAAAACAATAAGCACTCCCCTCTGAAAATAAGTGTTTAAGAACAGTAAGTACTTGTTTGACCTATGAATCTACAGGATAGCAGTTCCAGTTCAGTAGCTTCAAAGTCTCAGATGAGTTTGCTTGTGTGCCTAATGGGAGTCAGATGGCGGATCTAGGCTAGGCTTGGCTGTATCAACTAGATCTGCTCCACCTGTCTCGTTCTCCTTCTGGGATACAGCCTGCCTGGGCATGTTCTTCTCATGGTTGTGGCAGAATTATAAGACTGAGAAAGCCCAATGATCCAAAGATTCTGCTTGCATATCATCTGTGAGCATCTTATTGTACAAAGCAAATCACATGTTTGAGCACAAAGTCAAGGGCAGGGAACTCACCCTCCCCCCAGTGTAAGAGTACTGCAAAGGCCTGTGGGAAAGGTCACAAATATAGAGTAAGCAAAGAATTAGAGACTTCATTGTGCCTATCACAGCTCTCGAGGCCAGTCAACTCACAGCCTCTAGATTCTGGGGAATAGACTTTTTTGTCCTAATATTAATTCTGTTCCTGAAATCATATGATTTGCTTTCATGACTGACTGAGCCACCAACAATAGCAGCATAACAGAAATGCTCAGTGACTCTCATTCAGCCAGAGAGTGAGCTAAAAGAAATAACCAGAACTCTTATCTCAAGAATATATTTTAAAAAAAGAATATAAACTCTTTAGCCAGTAGAATTATCCCCAACTGTTTTTGAAAAGGTTCTCACTGATTTAACAACTACTTTGAAGAGGGTTGATTACAATCTTCAATGTATTCTCTGAATTATACCAGGGAGGTATGCACAATACAAATTTGTTTTAAGCAGCAGAGAAATCATCTGAGATTAGATTTCCTGGCATTGTCCTCATCTGTGAATAGTATGAGTCTCCTGTCCAAGAACCTAGTGTGAATTTGGTTATAAGAACATTAATACAGCACTGCATGGTTTGACAAACTCCGGATGCTCCAAAATCCTCATCTACTGAACCAGCTTCTTCAGGGATGTGAGCATTAATGTGGGATGCAGCTATATCTCATTAGGTTGCTCTTGATTGTTTTATTTTTATTATATTTTAATATTGTCAGGTAAAATCTTAGGTATATGCTTTAAAGAGTCAACTTCAAAGACGGGTTTTTAGAGGAAACCTATCTTTACCCTTGGATTTCCAGCCTATCCACAAACCCTCAGACCTCCAGGAAAATTTCTTAGCCCACTGAGTTGTGGTGGGGTCACATTTTAGGCTTATATTGCCCTCATTTTCATGCTGAATTCCTCAGAGAGTCCTCGAGTACTAAAAGAGCTGATAGAGTTTGGCTGTCATATGAAAATGCTTTTCTTCTAATTGTTTTCATTTAGAAGCTAATTTATACTTTGCTTTCAAGTAGACTCAACTTAATTTCACATCTCTGTAGCACACGTTACAGTGACTGGGGTGGAAGAAGACGATCAGTCAAAGGATGCTTTCCCCATGGAGTAAATGAATACTATTTGTTCATCTTGCATTTCAGGATTCTAGGCAAATTACAATGTTTTGTAATGGCACTGGCAGGACAGAAAGAAAATAAATTGCATGATTTGAGAAAAGCCTTCTTAATATTAAGGTTTTTTTTTTTTTTTTTAAACATGGGGTATTGGCTACAGGCAAAATATTAAGCTCCAAATCACTGGTTTGCAACTCCTTGATCATCAGTTGCAATCCCAAGAACATATTTAACTTCCTATTCAGTCCAAATTTCTCTTTGTTCCTTAATGATATTTCTTCCCACTCAAAACAAGCCATCTGTTGGCAGCAGCCCACAGAAAACAAATACTGCGCACTCAGTAACCTGGGAGTGAGGCTGTTATCTGTGAGAATAAAAATGGGTCTCTTTAGAATTATGGGGTCACCTTTAAAGTTCCTAATTTTCTTTTCCCCCCCTTTTATTTTACCATACATAGTATTGGAAACAAATCTTGTTTTATTGTATTTTCTGAAATGCTTGTGAACAGACAAAAAAGCTTTGCTCTCAAGGGACAGAGAGTTTACAGCTCTGGCTTGGAGATGCATTTTGCCATTTTTTAGCCCTCAATTTAATAAATCCCTGGATTTGCCAGGTTTTCAGGAAAAAAATAATCTAACTGGCAGTGAAGAGCAGAAATGGAAACTATACCGGAATAATTATCTCCAATTGAAGGCTGTGAGGTGGATACGGGCCTAGTGTGGAAGAGGGAGCAGCATGAAGGAGAGTGGGCAGAAAAGGACATATTCAAATTTACCCTATTCCCATCCTGACTTTGACCAAACCCATCTTATACCTGTATTTGAACAGTATTCCTAACCGAAATAGGGTCCCTCGTTTCCTATGCACAAACATAATGGTAGCTCACACTTCTTGAACTTGAACCATGTGCCAGGCACTGTGTGCTAATTGGGATGCAAGACTTTCTCCTTTAATCCTCTCAATATCCCCCACAAAGTCTCCTATATTTGCATTGTGTAGATGAGAAAACAGTCTCAGAGTTCTATATCTAATAAGTTTTGGAGTCTGGATGAACACATAGGCAGTTTTGCTTTTAGGAATCTCCACATTTAAGCTCAAATTGGGATGGGATAACAATGAAGTTGTTTTATCCTGAACATCTGCAGGAAGGCTCCTAAGAATAAAGAAAAGAATTCAGGTTCACTTAAAAGGAAGCATTAGAAATGTTGAAATGGACACTCAAAGCACATCAATGCAAAGGTGAATGGGGTAGAGAAGCTTTTGGTCTTCCCTTTTGCTCTCTTGTGTTTTAAAATATGATTCCTTTTGATGCCATTTCTTCAGTGGTTTCTGCCTCAGCTTTAGAGGACTGTCTATCTCCCAGAGCAATTAAAGGGTAATATCACTCTTTTACAATGTGAAGTTTGACATCTGATTCATATATCACTCAGCCTGGAGGCATATTTTTTATACTCATCTGGGTGCATGTCAAGCAGTGAATTCATCTCTTTTAAGATTCAAAAGGAATTCCCTTTTCCAAAAGAGATTCAGGTGAGTGAACAAAATTAATGTCCCTATTACTCCCCATCTCCTCTAATTAGTGAACCAGAGAACTAACAATTATCTCACCTGTCAGCTATCTCGGCAGCTTGCTGTTGAGTCAAAACCAAAGGAAGATTCTCCCCTCCATCTCAAACCCCAGCAACTGATACCAAAGTCTCCACTCTCAAAGGTCTGCTTAAATCCCATTAGTGTGACCTTTATGATGTTTTGGGTTCAGTTCTCTTAAACCAATGTCTCAGATCCTTCATCCTTCCATCATGGATATTCTGACTAATACATGCCACTACATGGTGGAGGTTGCCTCATCTCACGAATTCCCACTGTCAAAATATTCTCAGCAGTACTAGACAGATGGAATCAATCCAGGGAGCAAAACAAATGCTACCGCAGCTTTTAGAGAGCTCCAAACATAACAGTACTAGCTGTTCTTATCTCATAATACGCCCATTGCCATCATTTTTCCCCCCTAACAATCTGCCATGATGACAAGTTCTATTCCATTTTCATGATGAGAAATCATGTCTCTAAGCCATATGTTGTAACTGGAAGACTAGCCCAGTGTAGCCTTTAGATTTTTAAGTAAGTGGAGTAGTACTTCTCATATTACCTCCCGTTATCTTAGTACTTATCTCAGTCTGGTTCTGTATCCCAGTAATTTCCCTGGCTGAGAAAACTAAAGAACACATGTAGTGTGATTGCAAATTTGTAGGATGGAATAAATCATCTAATTGTTCTCCTCTGCCAAATTTTTTTATTCCCATTTTCAGAGGCTAAGCTGTCTCCTGCCAGGAGCTGCCATCATGTTACTGATTCTGTAGCAGAATTGAGCAGCTGGCCAAGACAGATGGGTTTCTGCGTTGATCCAGTAAAGTTTCTCCTGTGTAAATCTTCATTTCCTTATTATACCTATTAAGCATTTTTTTGTGTCAGAACCTGCCCTCTACTCTGGTTTCATCCTACTTAGCAATTGTTTCTGAATGAACTGTGCCGTTAGTATAAGGACCCTTTTAAAAGATGTTTGCAACCCCAGTATAATGGTCAGAGTTGGAAATAGCCACACACTATTCTTGAATTCAGACCAATAGTTCTTCTCTCATTCTCATCTATATCCATCCTTTTATTTATCTATCTGTCCATTTATCTATTGATAGTTGTTCAATATTTATTAATATATGGAAATAGTCTCAGAACTTAGCTTTACCTTGTTATCTGATTATGTAAAGGTAATCCAGCTTTTAACTGTTCTGGTTCATCCAGTAAATGCCTAAGAGTTCTAATACAAAGTGTTTAAAACTCCATAATTGGAACATAGTGGTTTTAAAACATATTGCTAATTCTTTAATACTCCTCCATTGGAAAGGAAGAGTGTATATTCCCTTTCCTTGAATTGGGTTAACCTTAATGATGTGTTTTTTACTAATAGAATTTAGCAGAAGTAATGTGAAATTTCCAAGTTAAGGTCAGTAAATGCCATGTATCTTCTACTGATTCTCATGGGTTTTTGTCTCAGGGCAAAGCACACCACTATGTAAAAAGTAGTTCTACCCTGAGACCACCATGCAGGAGAGAACGTATCGGGTCTAGTAATAATTAATGTCGTTTTTAAACATTCGTTTAAAATCTTCCTTGGCGTTGACTTGTATTGACATAACCTTCAAACACATGGTATCTACAGAACGTGTGAAGTGAAATTAACAAGTTTTGCTTGAAAAAGTTTGTGTTTGGTTTGGTTTTTGTTGCAAAACTAGGACTAAGAAGATGGCGGATGAAGAGCATATTTGGCACTGCATGCTTTACGAGTTCCAATTAGGAAGAAAAGCAAGTGAGGCTGCAAAAAACATCTGTAGTGCTCTTGGTCAAGATGCAGTTAGCGCCAGAAAATGCCAGCATTGGTTTGAGAAATTTCGCGAGGGAAATTTTTCGTTAGATGACAAGAGTGGTCGAGGCCATGTGTCCAATTTTGATCAAGAAGCTCTTCAAGCTCTTTTGGTGCAAAAACCTCAAATTACCCAACAAGAGCTTGCGACAACTTTAAATTGTTCACAAAAAACAATTTCCAATCAATTGCGTGCACTTGGCAAAGTCCAAAAGTTTGGAAAATGGGTTCCTCATGAGTTGACCGGCAACAACCGTAATCAAAGAGTCACAATTTGCAGTTCGCTCCTCTCTCGTCAAAACCGTTTGCCGTTTTTAGAGCAAATTGTTACCAGAGATGAAGAATAGGTGCTGTATGTTAATTTGAAAAGGCGGCCTCAATGGTTGGACAAAAATGAGGCTCCGCAGCCCACGCCAAAACCTGACTTGCATGCGAAAAAAGTGATGTTGTGTGTTTGGTGGAATTTTAAAGGAATTCTTCATTATGAACTTTTACCATCTAACCAAACCATTACAAGTGCAGTGTATAGTGCCCAATTGGAAAGGTTAGCCCAAGCTTTAAGAGAAAAAGAACCCGCGCTGATTAATCGGAAGGGCGTAATTCTTCACCACGATAACGCACGACCGCATACTGCAAGAATCACTGCTGCAAATGATGAGAATTCCTTCTTCTTTATGGCAGCATAGTATTCCATTGTGTAGATGTACCATCGTTTTTTGATCCAATCATCTGCTGACGGGCACCTAGGCTGTTTCCAAATTCTGGCTATTGTAGATTGTGCTGCTATGAACATAGGGGTGCATATATCCTTTCTGATTGGTGTTTCTAGTTTCTTGGGATATATTCCTAGGAGTGGGATTACTGGGTCAAATGGGAGTTCCATTTTCAGTTTTTTGAGGAAACTCCACACTGTTCTCCACAGTGGTTGCACCAGTCTGCATTCCCACCAGCAGTGCACGAGGGTTCCTTTTTCTCCGCAACCTCGCCAACACTTGTCGTTTGTCGATTTGTTGATGTTGGCCATTCTGACAGGTGTGAGATGGTACCGCATTGTTGTTTTGATTTGCATCTCTCGTATAATTAGTGACTTTGAGCATGTTTTCATGTGCCTTTTGGCCTTCCTTCTGTCTTCTTTTGAAAATATTCTATTTAGGTCCATTGCCCATTTCTTAATTGGATCATTCATCTTCCTTTTATTTAGTTGTATCAGCTGTCTGTAGATGTTAGAGATTAAACCTTTATCAGTGGTGTTATTTGCAAATATGTTCTCCCACACCGTGGGCTTTCTTGTTGTTTTGTTGATGGTTTCTTTTGCTGTAAAAAAGCTTTTTATTTTGATGTAGTCCCATTTGTTTATTTTCTCTTTAGCTTCCATTGCCCTAGGGGCAGTATCAGTGAAGAAGTTCTTTTGGCATACGTCTGAGATTTTGCTGCCTGAGGATGCTTCTAGTATTTTTATGGTTTCCCGTCTGATGTTTAAGTCCTGTATCCATTTTGAGTTTATTTTTGTGTATGGTGTAAGTTGGTGATCTAGTTTCATTCTTTTGCATGTGTCTACCCAATTTTCCCAACACCATTTATTGAAGAAACTGTCTTGACTCCATTGTATATTCTTTCCTCCTTTGTCAAATATTAATTGAGCAACCTGGATGGAATTGGAGAACATCATGCTGAGTGAAATAAGCCAATCAATGAAAGAGAAACACCACATGACCTCACTCATTTGTGGATAATAAAGAGCATTATAAACTGATGAACCAAAAGATAGATATAGAGACAGTAAAGCAACAAGCAGATTATCAAATTACAGCAGGGAGGAAAGGAGGATCTGGGGGAGATAATAGATCAACCGAAGGACTTGTATACATGCATATAAGTACAACCAATGGACATAAAACTATGGGGAGGGAGGGGATATGGGGGAGGGAGGGAGGGGGGCAAAAAAAATCATTAAAATATGTAAAATAAATAAATTAATTAATTAAAAAAAAAAAAAGAATCACTGCTGAAAAACTGCACCAGTTGGAATGGGAAGTTCTCCCTCAACCTGCATATTCTCCTGATATTGCCCCTTCCGATTACCATTTGTTTCGTTCTTTGCAAAACTTTCTTCTTGGAAAAAAAATTTAATAATGAAGAATGCCTCAAAAATGCATTGACCGAATTTTTTTACATCAAAATCACAAGAATTTTACAACAGAGGGATTAAAATGCTTCCTGAGCGTTGGGCACAAGTAGTAGAAAACAACAGCAACTATATTGTTGATTAAATTTTGTTGTATTATTTAAATAAATTCGATTTTAAAAAGTATCATATTAGAAAACGACATTAATTATTACTAGACCTAATACATAAACACTTGGTCAACAGTACAATTGAGCTCCCAGCCAACAACCAGCATCAACTGTCAATCTTAGGACTGAGCCATCTTGGATGGCCAGACGAGTCAAGCCTTAAGATAATTTCAACTCCAACTTCAATCTAATTTCACCCTATTGAGGAATCACAGAAAATACTTTCCATCCAATGCTTTCCTGAATCCATGACCAAAAAATTATGAGCATAATAAAATGGTAGTTTTACCTGCTGTTTTGCATTAATTTAATAACTGACATAGAACCAATATTTGACTAGTAAATTGCTGAGACTATCAAAGGCTATCTTTATTTTTGATTAAATTATATTAATAAAATTATGTTAGAAATCAACTATTTTTTTTTTCTAATTTTCATCTTTCTGTTTTAAACTATATTTGTTTTTTTAAGCTTTTCTACTATATGGAGATTGAAACAGAAATATAACTAGAAAGCATGGCTGTCTAACAATGTTTTTTCCTCAAAGGATCATATGATTTAAACAAGAATGGAGAGAAGTTCTTAAGTACATAAAATTAGAAGCCAATTCACTTCAATCTTTCACTCCTAGGTTAGGTTCTCACATATTAGGTTGTGTAACACACACTCATCATCTTTTAAAGACCAGGTACCTCTCTAAGTATTCTCTAATCATTTTGGTAATGGAATTAAATATAGGCTGATATTTTATTTTGGCTTCCAAAGTCTAATCTCCAGTGGCTAATGGGGAGCATTGGTATTGCTGTGACAATTCCCCAGGTTCTCTAGAAGGAACTCATCCTTCTTGTATCTCTCAGTCCAGTGATCATGACATATAATAAGAGCAGTTTCCCATTGAATCTCAATGAATCATCAGTTTAGCATGTATTGTTTGTTAAGTTGTCATGCATGTGCATATCATATATATACTACATGTATGTGTGTGTGTATGTATGTATATATACATACACATATACACACACACACATGCATGCATGTAGTATATATATGATATATATATAGTGGAGGCCCTGGTATATGGATTTGTGCACTGGTGGGGTCCCTTGGCCTGGCCTGCAGGAATTGGCCCAAAACTGGCCCGGTGCACTGATTCGTTCAGGGCATGTCCAGCCTGACTTTCCCAGTCCAAAATGGCTGGACTCCAGCAACAAACTAACCTACCTGTTGGAGCGTCTGCCTCCTGGTGGTCAGTGTGCATCATAGTAACTGGTCTAATGGTCAAACCAACAGTCAGACACTTAAGCATGAAGCTGGAGATATTAGTACATAATAAATACTACAAAATATGTCTTCTAAAAATGAATTTTTAATATAACAAGAGCATTATCTTAATGAAGAAACTTTATACTCATACAACAATACATCTAATATATAGTCCATAGTTCTATTTCTCTTGCTGTCCAAAAGGTGTTTTCTGTTTTTGTTTTTATTAATAAGCCATCCAATGTCTCACATTTAGATGTCAGAACTCTTTATTCTCCTGTAAGCTAGACAAATTTCCTCATCTTTTTTCATTTGTTCAGTGAAATAGACATTTTAAAGTGTAAAAAAACTATTATTTTTGGAATGTCTACAATTTGGATTTATCTTATTTTCTCAAAATTAAATTCAGGTTATAAATTTTATAAGAATATTTATAAATGATACTATTTTCCCAGTACATTATATTAAGAGGAACTTGTCATCTATTAGTCTGATTATTTGTGATATAAAGGTGGTATCCTTTATATTTTTATATTTTTAGGTTTAATTTTCTTTCAATAATTTTTAAGGAATCCAAGAAATGATACTTTCAGATTATGTAAATATTCTGTTTTTTGTATTTTCTGAAAAATTTTTATAACCTATAACCTCAGCATCTGCTGATGAGTCTCACCTAAATCAGTTGTAGTATTGATGCTTACAAACTGGTGACTTTCTAATCCTATCAGAGATAAATTTCCCTATTTCCTGCCAAAGTTGACTTGAGGGGGAAGCAGGTCAGGTAATGCAAGACAGTCAAGAGTATAAAGAAGTTTAGCTGCTCCGTATATAGACTCTCAATCAACCCTCTGGTTTTATTTATTTATTTATTTGTTTGTTTGTTTGTTTGTTTGTTTGCAATCCTCACCCATGCACATGCTTAGAGAAAGGGAGGAAAAAGTAAAAGCACGCATGCGCACGCGCGCACACACACACACACACACACACACACACACACACATCAGTGAAAGGGAGAAACCTAGATCTGTTACCTCCTGTATGCACCCAGACTGGGGATCCAACCTACCAACTTTAAGTGCACAGGACAATGCTCAACCACCTGAGCCACTCTGGCCAGACCAGACCTCTGTTTTTAGACCCAAACTTCACCCCTTTGTTCTCTGGTGCCAGGTTTCTCACATCTGGATCTTCTCCAGTGCTCTCTGAAAGTAGTCACTGGCTTATTATATAGTTACCTTCTCTGCTTATATTTTCTTTTTTCTCCATTAATTTTTTTGGGGGTGTTCTCACTAGAAGATATTTTCCCATTAATTTTAGAGAGAGTGTAAGAGAAAAATGGAAGGAAAGAGGGAGGGGAGGAGAAGGAGAGAGGGAGAGAAAGAAATAAAAAACATCGATGTGAGAGAAACATCTATTGATTGCTTTCGACACCTGCCCTGACCCAGCTGGGATAAAACTCACAACCCAGGTACATGCCCTTGACAGGGAATCAAAGCCACAACCTATCAGGGTGTAGGACAATTCTCTAAGGGTTCCTTATTCTTATACCTCTGTTCACATATGTTTAAGAAAAACATTGATTGCCTTTTTCTTACCTTTTGTAATCTCAGGTCCCAGTCTCGGCTCCTGTGAGTTTTTATTTATCATCATTATTTTACCAACACTTTCGTGAACTTTCAGAATGGAGTGGAGAAGAAAACTTCATGTTTTGTTTATTTTGGCATTTTTAAGTTTAATTTCTACACACAACTGTCTTAAATCTCCATTTACATTGCATTGGTTTACATACAAGAATATTTCCTTCTTGTGTGAACACACTATTATATTTATTTATGATGATTACTATAATAATAATGAAATGAAAAAGCATTTTGATTACTTTCAAAAATGAGGAAATTTATTCTGGTTGTTTATATGCATATATAATTTTTCTTCAAACATATCTATGGTTTTTTTTGGAAATACATATTTATTAATTTATGGGCTTATGGAAGATTTGGTAATTATATGGAGTGGGAGTGCATTTTTCTCCCACCATAGTTTACTTCTTTTTCTTGGAACACAATTAAAGAAATATCATTCTGTTGCTAGAAGCATTATTGGGACCTTTGTCATAATCCTTGAGTTGTTTTATTGACAATTTGTAAGCTTGTATAGATGCTTGTAATCTTTCCTTAGCTTTCTAGACCAAGCCTAACTGTGGATCTAGCAAATATTGGTAAAAGTGTGAGGCAACCCTAATTTCTAGATTTTTATTAAATGTGATGTGTCAAGGTGTTCTGTAGCAGATGCTGATGGTGCCCTATGGTTTGCACTTGGCCCCTCTGATACTACTGCAGTTCCAAAGTACAGTTTCCATATACATGCAGAAACTTTCCATCTCAAATACACTGACTCCCTGTCTCCTTTCCAGGGACTTATTCAGTGCCCTAGAATTTCCCCCCAGTCCCAGTGAAGGGCAGCCTGGAATGAAAAAATGCAGTGCTCCAAGGGCATCCCTTAACCAACAGAGGACAGAAATCCTGGTATCTTTGTTCCTCACTGGCACAGTGTGAGGAATGTCCTATGTGCTTCCTCAGATGTAGTCTGAGCCCTTTACCCACCCTAGTAGCACTCATTAATACTCCTTTATTGGATTCTCTCTCTCTTCTTTTGTTTGTTCCTGCTTCTCCTCTTATAATTTCTGGAATTACTCCACAAATAAAGTAACTCTACCCAAGTCTTTCTCTTAGGGTCTATTTTTTAAGGAACTGCTGCAAAGATTCAACAAGTTTCTGAAAACAATTATACTTTGTTTGGAAATTGGTTCTGCTTTAGTGAAATTAAGTTATTTGTTATTGATGAAACTATAGTGCCCTTCTTTTAACAAGCAACTGGTTGGTTTATGCTGTAAATAACAGAGTTAATTTATTATTTAAAAAAAATCTCTGTTATTGTTGTTATTGCCAGGCTTCTTGCTTGGGAGCAGAGAATATAAGAGTGAACAAAATAAGCATAGCCCACTCTCATCCAATATAGAGCTTAGACTTCAGGGCTGATATGGACAAACAACCAGTCAATTATAATGCAGGTTGGAGCCTGCAATGAGAGAAGTCCCAGGACTGTAGAAATGCACAGTGGGTCAGAAAGACTGTCTTTGTTCACCACTGTTTCTCAACTTCTAACACAAAATCTGGAATAATGGCCATGTTGGAAGTACTTATTTGAGTAAAAGAGGTATTTTCAAAACTGAGATATTCAAAAAACTGCAAAAATGACCAATGTGATCAGAATACATGTATATAAAATCTAAGTGATTATTAAGACCAAACGACTTGAACAACTAGTAATACTGGTCGACCAGTCACTATGATGCACACTGACTACCAGGGGGCAAATGCTAAATGCAGGAACTGGCCCCTGGTGGTCAGTGCACTCCCAAAGCCAACCTCCCATGCCCGCCCCCCACCAGCCAGCCCTCCTATTGGCCCTGATTGGGGTTGGGGGTGGCCAGCCAACCTTTTGATGTCCCTTCTCATCCTCCCCACTAGCTGGCCAACCTCTTGCAATCCCTCACTCCGGTCAGTCAACCTCCTGTGGTCCCTCCCCTAGCCAGACAACCTTCAGTGGTTCCACCCTCCTTTCAGCCTCCTCCCTTCTCCCACTCCCACCCCCAAATAGGTTTTGATCACTAGCCAGGCCAAGGGACCCCACCTGTGTGCAAATTTATGTACCTGGTCTCTAGTAACAAGATAAAGGAGAGACAAAAAGGTGTGTATGGGTTTTGAACAGTGTGTTGAGGAGTATGGACTTTTTCTTAGGAGTAGCAGGAGCCAGTAAGACTTTTTAATCAGTAGAGGATGGATTCAGTTCATTTCACATTCCCATTCTGCAGGCATTATGAAGACTGGATCAGAGCCAGCAAGTCAGAGATCAGGAGAATTAATTAGAATATTAGAGAGCTGTGATATAATCCGCATGAGAGAGGATATTGGTCTTAAATCTGCTAGTGGAGATGGGAGTATGGAGCTATGGCTGGACAGGAAAGAGATTTGGGAGGTAAAATATATGTGACTTGGTACTGGCTGGGTATCAGCAGTGGGGTAGAGGGAGACAATGCCCTGAGCTCTGACTAGCACAGCTCTCTCAGGCAGGGTCCATGGCAGGAGCAGTGAATTGAAGGGATAAGGTGAAGAGAAAGGAATTCACTCTAGGATGGTGCTTAAAAGAAGAAAGGAAGTTTCACCAAGGTTGCTCTATATTACATTTCCCTTTGCCCACATAGTTCTAAAAGGATTGCTTATGAAAAGAGATAAATCCAAAATATGTTACTGAGGTATAGCTAGATAATTTATAGCCTTGTAAATCTAAATGCATTTCAACTAAGATGAAAATTCACAATAATATGTTAATTTTTCTAAGACAAGTATTTTGTTTTTAACATTAGAACCTATAATTCAAGGTAGTCCCAGCTGACAAAAGAATCCCAAGTGATATATTGTAATATTCATTTTATTAAAAAACATAATTATACAACTTGTATTTTGGAATAGTTATCTGTTGGAATGGTTTAATGAAATTGATTCTAGCTCTTTACATGCAGTTTCTTGTTTTGAAATTGCTTCTTTTGGAAATGTGAGGAAGGGTAAGAAGCTTAAATAGAGCTGAGATAGCAAGCTGGCCCATAAAGAAGGCATGAGTTTAAATTCTGAACGCTGAATAAAATGTCCTAAAAGACCTTTGTTTGGAAGGAAATGACTTTAGCTGTTTAGCCTTGAAGGGAATAAACAGCCACACGCATACTAATCCTGTGAACAGAGTGCCATGCTCACAGTTCCTTAGCTTTTATTCATTTCAAATTATGCAAGTCATCAAGGGAGAGCATCTCTTGCTTCTTGCAGAACTGCCAGGAAAATGCAGAAGCTACGTGCATACCACTGAAATTTGGTTTATTCCTGATTTTATATAGTTAGGTTGCTGCAAATCTCTAAAGGCAGGAGTGTAAAGGGGTCTGAGTGTGTATATTAATGGGGGAAGGAGGGAGTGTGTGAAGGGGGCTCTGATGGTCAGGAGAGGAAGAAATGAGAGATAACAGAGTGTGGCAGGTCATAAACCCAGAGCTTCTCAAATCCCCCCATGCCGGCCATAGTTTTGCATAGAGAAGCTCTCCTAGCCTCCCTGTCTGTTCACACATCAGAGTCCTGACTTACTCCATCCACTCCTGTTCTTCTTTTAGAATAGGGAGATGAAGAGGTATGAATGAGATCTGAAAATTGTCCAGTTTATAGATTGTTATTTGAACCTAGTGTTTTTATTTCAGTTTCTTCTTCTTCCAGCTAGTTTATCGTTTTATCAATACAGTTTAATACACTTTTAAAGCCATCCTTCACAGTGATCTAGCATTTTCCAGGAAAATAAGAAAGGCGCATACTGTAACTGCTGATCATAGGAAGTGATAGATGGGTTCTGCCCTTTGCTAGTCCCAAACAGATCACTGGAAGTCTGGAGGAGCAGGTAAGAGGTTGACAGTTGGGACAATGAATTTTCAAATTTATACTCTGAGCTTCTCCCACTTATCAAGAAAATTTGACATTAGAAATAACTGTAAATTAACTGCAATTGAACTGTGTGACATTTATAGCTTGGCATAATCTTCAAATGAAGAACATGTTTATTTGGTTTGAAGGTAGTTTACTCTGGATTCATCACCCTGATCTTTATGGCTCTCAGGTCATAAGTAGGTTTCTCTGAAACTCATAGAATCCTGACTTACTCAAACCTGCTCCTGCACTCTGCTTGGCTCAGTGAAGCAGAGAGGCTTAGAGGAGGAAAATTAAAATGGGTCATATGCATCTGTGTCCTCTTTGAGGCATATCACAAAAACAGCCATTCCAGAAACATCGTAAACAGTTTTACCCATCTGTCTAGTTTAATCTATTTGGGGATTAAACCTTCTGGCTTCTCAGAGTACAGGGCTGTGCTAGAGGCTTGCTCACTTGTAATACGTGTTTCCGGAATGCTGGTTACTCCAATCTAAATGATGGATCTGGGGCACTGTGTTTACTTAAGGAATCATGGGCCTCTTGATTTATACTAGGACATCTGGCTTGTTATTTTCCTGAAATCTTTGCTTAAATGGAACTATTTACCCAGAGATAAAATAACCTCTGGGTATTCATGATGCTCAGTTATTGGTAATCAGCAATCACATTCCACTTTCTGAAATATTTTTGGTTAGATGGCATTCCTTATTTTTAGCACTGGGGTTCTTCAATGTTAAAAGTATTAGAAGAGATCTACTTGAACTTCCACATTACAATGTAGTTCATTCACATGGCTAAAACTGTTTTTACTGTTCATCATTAGAACATAAGAAAAGCATTCAGGAGATGTTACTGAAAAGAATCACCATCCCTGTTTCTGTTTTTCATGGTATCATAGTTTTCTTATTAAGAACAAGTGTTGGAATACATTAAGTACAGTGTGGGGCTTATGTCTTGTCAATAGACCCTCTTCTCCTTTGACTTATCTCTTGGTTGGTAGTGATTTGCTACAAAGGGTGAAGTTGGATCCAGATCACTTTGTGAGACTAATGCTTATCAGGAAAAAGGGAAAGACTCTTGCCCTTAGAGTGTCCAATATTATTTACTGTTTGGGATTTATTCCACGAATTTCAATTTCACTACCTAAGGCTCATATCAGTGTGGCATTCAAGCTTGACCACTGCAAGCAGGGCAAGCTCTGATCAATATTACACGCATGGATTAACCAGTCAGAGAATTACAAGTAAAGAGAAACTGGCAGCAACATAAAAGTCACATGCAAATAGGTGCTGAATCATTTGTTATTATTTCAGCTTTAGAATAAAAATTGCAAATAATTTATTTCTCTACATTTTTTTATTCATAAAACACATTTAACAGAACGCTCCATTTTAAGTAAGTAAATATTGAAACTCTTTAAATAAATTCAGTTTTCCTTAGGTACAAATCTGTTTTGTAAAATTCATCCTGATATTTTAAAGTACAGTTAGAACACTAATGTACAAGGTAGGACTCCTACTTCTTTCTCTTAAATATTTGATTAAGTAAGTAGTAGTGTTAGAGCTTTTGATTCTATTATTGAGGTATGGCATAGGGAAAAATAGCTATGCTTCAGTAACAGAGAGGGAGGAATAAAAATAATATTCTTTTTTTGGTTTTTATTTATTGGGAGAGGAAGGGTGAAGAGAGAGAGAGACGGATGGAGAGAGAGAGAGAGAGAGAAAGAGAGAGAGAAAATTTGTCCTTCTACCAACTGAACCACTCAGTCAGGGCCACATTAGGTTTTTTGTTGTTGTTGTTGTTGTTTTGTTTGTTTGTTTGTTTGTTTGTTTTTTTTAAAAAAAGAAGAAAACAGCAAGCACAAAAACCAAAAGAAAAGGAATGTGATGTAATCTTGCTCTTTGGGTTTTCCCTGCCACACAGACATAGGAAACTTGCCATTGGCCCTCGGGTCATCTTCAAACCAGAGCTTTAAGAACCTATGGTTGTCTGATACCCTAGCAGCCAAGTCAGACATTCTATGAACTAAGCAAAGGGCCCATTGGAAATCTATCTCCAGTCATCAGATGTTTACTACAGAGAGCATTTTGAAGCAGTCTCAGATTTTAGCTTTCCAAGCTCATGATGAAAGGCAGAGAACATGGAAGTGGTTGGGCTTAATTTTGCACAGCTGTTATTAGAGCACCCCCTAGTCTCTGAGCCAATTTTGTTTAGAGTTTTTCTTATAGAGCTCCAACAGATTGACATTTCTGGACAGCCTGGGCATTTTCCTCTTTGTCCCATCACCAGCCATGTTGTGTCGGAACCATCACCTCAGTTACACAAGTAGCCACTCAGAAAGCACTTCTAATAGGGATGGTCTCATACAGTCCTCATATAATGTGTGCCTACTAGATGCTAGACACTATGCTAAGCTATATGTAAGCATCTCATGTCATTCTATGTGATGAGCTTGATTAAGATATAAAAATATGAGAAGAATCTCAGATCATGTCAGATGCTCAAGGTTATTCTACTATTGTATCAGCTGAAATTCACCAGATCCTGACACAAAGTAAGCAAGACCCTTATGGCTGCCCATGTATTTTGGCTCTGGAGACCTTGAGCAAATAATTTCAGTGGTCGGCAAGGTCATTTCACCGCCACCAAAGATGCCAGTGGGTCATCCTATTCCGGTCATGATGCTGATCTGGTATGCACTGTATTCATTCCACTCTGCCTTACCTGCCTAACTACCAAAGGGTGCCCTGCCAGTCCCTTCCCTTCTGCACTAAATTCATAAGACTTTTCTACTTTTTTTTTCTATGCAGGGTAACAAAAAAGTCACTAAAACACTTAAAAAATGGCTGGAGTTACCTGTTATTCACATCTTGGTGAGGGAAGTTCTTTTGGTACCCTTGAAATGTGGTAATTTCCCTACAGTGAGCTATTTCTAAAGAATTTTCTTGCCGAAACCAGTTTGGCTCAGTGGTAGAGCTTCGGTCTTTGGACTAAAAGGTCCCAGGTTCGATTCCAGTCAGGGGCATGTACGTTGGTTGCAGGCACATCTCCGATAGGGGGTGTGCAAGAGGCAGCTGGTCGGTGTTTCTCTCTCATCGATGTTTCTAGCTCTCTATCTCTCTCCCTTCCTCTCTGTAAAAAATCAATAAAAACATATTATAAAAAAAAAGAATTTTCTCTCATCCAGTCTGCATGCCTCAATATTTGAGCATAAACTTATGAACCAGGAAGTCATGTTTCAATTCCTGGTGAGGGCACATGCCAGAGTTGCAGGCTAGCCCATACTGGGGATTCTGAGGGAGGCAGCTGATGAATAATTCTCTTTCATCATGGATGTTTCTATCTCTCTCTCTCCCTCTTCCTTCCTCTGTGAAATCTACCTATCCATATATATATATATTGACTTTATGTCTAAGCTGCGTTTTTTAGTTTAATTTTCCCCACAAGAAATATTATGCTAAGCGAAATAAGCCAGCCAGAGAAAGACATGTATCACACGATCTCATTCATATGTGGAATCTAATAATCAAAATAAACTGTTGGACAAAATAGATCCAAAGACATAGAAGCATGGAACAGAATGTGGAATTTATATACATATATATAAATTTTCTCTCATCTTTTAGGGTTTCACCAAAATCTGGAAAAGGTATAAGAAGTATGTTCCTCTGGCAACATATCTCTTTTTACTATTGGTTAAACTCCAGATGTTTTGGTGAGGAGAGCAAGCTTCAGGTGGTCCAGTGAATTCTAATTCTGGATCTGAAATTCTTTTCTACACAAATAACATTGCTAAGGACTGTATAGCAATATGTATGTATGTATGTATATATGTATGTATTATGAAAAAAAGTTGGTTTAAGTGACTATCAAAAATCAAGATTTTGTTGAATTATTGCAAATAATTTCAGATGCTCTAGGTCAATGGTTGGCAAACTGTGGCTCATGAGCCACATGTGGCTCTTTGCCCCTTGAATGTGGCTCTTCCACAAAATACAACATGCAAGCATGCCTGTACAGAAATTTCATGGCCCATACACAGAAGTCCATTTTGGATTCTCAGAAGAAATTTCAGTGGCTGTACGGTTGATATTTGGCACTATTGACTAATGAGTTTGCCGACCACTGCTCTACGTAAACCATTCAGTATGTTATAATAGTAGGAATATGTTTTTCTTTTGGTGTAATGAACTAAATATCCCCAACCTGACTATTACATGTGGATGGGGGTAAGAGCTTAGAAGTATTTGATAGCAATAGTGAATAAAACTATTAAATAATAGTCCCAGTTAAATATTTTTCTGAAATAAGATCACTAAATGTATTTTGCATATTTAAATTGAGTAAAATAGAGTTACAGTTAAATGTTGAAAAATGGCCCTTCTACTTAAGATAAAAGTAGATATTTATTTGTGGAGAAGCTACCTGGTCCACTTCCCACATCCTTACCATCACTTAAAATGAGAACTTCCACCAACTCTTAGAAGAATTAGGGATAATAGCTGAATTATAGCAAACATTTTCTGACTTCTAGCTCTGGAGGAGAAAGGATTAGTTTAATGAGAAGAGGTAAACACCCATAGATCCATGTTCCTTTGCTGAGTGAAATCAATGTGCTAAGGATCACTTCTCATCGGTGGTCACTTTTTTTGAGCTCAAAGTGCTTGGCAAGGAATGAGGCAAATCAAATTTTCTATGAAATCCTCTGCTTAATTTTCTTTCCTGCAAACCAGTACTCAAACTAGTACTCAATCCACTTCTGTCTCTCAAGATATAAATACAAACTTTAGAAAGACTTTTGACTTTATGTCTAAGCTGCATTTTTTAGTTTAATTTTCCCCACAAGAAATATTATGCTAAGCGAAATAAGCCAGCCAGAGAAAGACATGTATCACATGATCTCATTCATATGTGGAATCTAATAATCAAAATAAACTGTTGGACAAAATAGATCCAAAGACATAGAAGCATGGAACAGAATGTGGAATATCAGAGGTAAGGTAGGGGAGTGTGGGTGTGTTGGAAAAGAACAACTAAATAAATTGTATGCATATACACATAACCCATGGACACAGACAGTAGGGTGATGAAAGCCTCAGGTAGGGAGTAGGGGTGGGCTAGGAAAAAGAGGTTCATTATATTTTGCTCTCCCATCTCTCTTCCCCATTTCTCTCCCCCATCTCTCTCTCCCATCTCTCTCTCTCTCTCTCTCTCTCTCTCTCTCTCTCTCTCTCTCTCTCTCTCTCTCTCTCTTTCCTCCCCTTTCTCTCTCTCTAAAATAATAAAAACAAAATTATTTTTAAAGAAATGACTTGATCAATCAAGACTAATCATGGAATTTCTGGAGATATTGATGTATTTCTTTTCACTCTTGCACAAGTAATTCTGCTTTAAATGACTCTTGTTTGTGTTTAAAACAGAAGGGAAATAGGTTGGACAGACAGAATAAATTAGATGATCAAAGTCTACATTTTTCAAGATGGTTAAATCTAAAAGATAAAAAAGTAGTTCTTATTAATATATTGGCTAAAAAAGAGGAAAATTTAAGGATGCTAAGAGGATTTGGCATAATAAAAGCTGTGATGCTTCTGGTGTAATTAGGGGACACCAGAGGTTCATACTTCTGAGATAGGGGCTGTTCTAAGAAGAAGCCAATACATCCGAAACTGGTTTGGCTCAGTGAATAGAGCTTCAGTCTGTGGACTGAAAGGTCCCAGTTTCTATTCCAGTCAAGGGCATGTAGATTGGTTGTTGGCACATCCCTGGTAAGTGGGGTGTAGGAGGCTGCTGGTCGATGTTTCTCTCTCATCGATGTTTCTAGCTCTCTATCTCTCTCCTTCCTCTCTGTAAACAAACAAACAAACAAACAAAACAAAACAAAATAAAACAAAAAACACAATAAAATATATTTTTTTTAAAACAAGAGAAAGCCAATACAATGACTTCCCTCAGGGTCCATTACCAGCACCTACACCTCCTGTGTCTGAATAGCCTCATTCTTCAAAGAGTGGATAAATCTAGGTTACTCTCATTATAGTTTCATTGGAATAAGCATGAATTATGCAATTACCTTTGTCACTTTCCCACAACACATGCAAAGGGAACCAGAAAGATAAGAGATATTTTCTCCAGAGTGGGTAGACTTGTTCAACCTTTGGAAACTTGCTGGCATGTTTTAGTGAAGTTATCACGGGGCCTCCTTGTAGCTGAGTTTTACCTTTTGGGCTGAGTCTGGCTAAGTGGAGTGGTTCCTCATTTAGACTTGGGAGAGATTCTCTTCGCTGCTCTGTACCACTAGCTTAAATTAAGTACTGTCTTATCGATGCTCCCTAACATCACTACCTTTTGGGCCTCATTTCCCCCAGTAGGGTATTGCCCCTTATCTTTTGTGAAAATCAAACACATTTTTCAAATAAAGGACTGAATGTATCAATGAGAGATGAAGTGAAAAGGAGCAAACTGTTTGGGAGGAAATTTTAGAGAGTGCCTTTGGCTTTTGTTATTTGATGCTACCTTTTTAATCAGCAATTATCATTAGACAAGCTGTACTGCAGTGAAAAGTGGCTGCTCTTTCTTCCATAGCCATGTGAACTCTGGGGGGTACCAAGGGAATTAAAATTAGAACAGAGCACACCGCTGTGTTATCTGAGCTACCGCAGCATCTCTGCTTGACATCCCACGTTGAACAAGAGACTTCTTAGTAGCTCCAAACAATTACACATGTACTTTTCCTGGTAGAAAAGGTTTTGCTGCTCTGTGTGTCAAGATTACGCTGAATCGGTATAAAAATTAAGCCTGACTTTTTTCCTGGTAGGGACCAGCCCCTCTCTTATTATTGGAACTCAGAGAATCATAATAAAACTTTGAATATAGAAAATGTTCATTTTGATTTTAGGCAGACAACTTATTCTGATAAAGAATTTAAAATTTGTCATTATAGTTTCCATAGTTACTGTCTACCTGATCACTGCCCTCTATACACTGTCATTGTAGACTATATCACATCCCCACCCCCACCATTCCCAGCTTTTGGTGTATTTCTAGCTCTTTCCATATTAAAACAACTGTATAAGGCTTTAATAGCTGTCTTTGTCTCTGATGGGATCCTGACCCTTTCTGATGTGGAGCCTTCATACAAGTATGCCATGTGGAAAATTAAACCCATGTGCAAATATAGTTAATTAGTATGGAAAGTCCCATTATCTACCACATTTCTTGCCAGCAGCTATGATTATGAACACTTAAACTTTCCAGGTCTCCTAATATTTTTAACTAGATCCAGGTCTCCTAATATTTTTAACTAGGTCCAAGCATGGAGATTCTAAAATATTCCCTTCTGCAATATTATGGGTGCATGGCAAAAGGGAATTAGTATTGGAAGGTAGTGTGTGTGTGTGTGTGTGTGTGTGTGTGTGTGTGTGTGTGTTATATGCTTGGTAGAGTTCATTGCCATCCTTTGTGGACATGAAGGTGATTTATTTCCTTCTAAATATTTAAGCAGTAGCAACTCTTCTGAGATCTTTGAAATGTTATTTAAGGTAGGCCTTGATGAAGCACTGCTTTTAAAAAAAAATAGCTCCAAAGTAAGGCTGATGTCAAATCAGCATTTTATTTGTATATTCTCTGATGGAAATTATCTCCATGGCAAACATAAAAAGAGCTCTCTGAATTATGCTGAATACAATAAGATGAGTCATTTTAATTTGGGGAAAGAGGCATAAAATGAAATGGATGTGTTAGGATAGAGCTAGTGAAAGCCAGAAACAGGCAGCGGCAGAGAATGTACCACAATGCATGTTAATATTTGGGTACAAACATACACAGTTTGAGCAGAACATATAGTAATGGTGTGTATAGGGAATCAGAGAAAAGAATCAGTGGTTTCCTTTGTGGCCAATGCTCTGACTTGCAGGTAAATAGAACCTGTCAAATATATGCATATGTGGGACTCTGCACAAATACCGATTCCCAGGTGAAGATCGAGTGCTGATATTTTAATGCTAATAACACTTGTTGCCTGGGTAATAACAATGAGGATTAGGAAGGTGTGTTTTTTTATATTTTGGTATGAATGTCAATCAGAGAAGATGGAGAAGGCTTGTCTAGCTTAAGATCCAATCGCCCTCTCCTTATCAAAAACTTAACCACTCTCAAAAGCAAGAGGATGCTCCTTTGCTCTGCACCTAGTTACACCTTGTGCAGGATGCTAATTCTGGGTCCAGTAGGTTGTGTTGCATTTTAACTTTGCTTATCATGGTCCAGGAAAGCCTTTCTCTAAAAGTCCACCTATGCTTCATGCTTCTGTTCAGATTTCATGTGAGGTTTGCAAACGTTAGACATCATAAGAAAGAATACGTAGCAAACTATCTTAAAAGGAAGGCTATAAATTATCTTAGATTTAAACTATTAAAGAGTATATTTCACTTAAGTAGATAGCTATGAAAACCCCTTTTTTAACTTTAAAAGAAAAATGCACTTACTTAGCAGGATAAATGATGTAACAGAGTGTGGTAGAAATGGATCAAAGAAATAAAATAATATACTTTATTGCACACTTCTGTTAGTGCTTTGCAGGAAATCTGTGCATATAAAAGCCTTTAAAACTGTAGTTTGAAAGACAAAGATATAACACATTGTTTGTCTTCCTAGCAGGGACAGTGAAATGATCAATGAAAGCAGGGGTGCAGATGAAGGGATCCTTAAACTGTTTTCTTTGCATATAATTTCATTTAATCAGCCCTGAAACAAAGGAGAGCATTTTTCTTTTTCCTCTGCTGTGTTATTTTATGTTATTAAATGAGATTTGAGTGAACTGAAGTAAATCAGCCAAAACCTAGCTTGGATTAGATCCCCTAAAACTTTCTTATGCTCAGATATTTTCCAGATGGTTCCTCATGTCACCAGTTTAATATCAACAGCGTGTGACATGCTAGAAGGGTATTTCTTAGACCAGTTCAGTCCCTGAAAGATAATTACGCTGTCAGTTGCCATCACCATTACTGTGAAAGCGAAGATAACTGG
The DNA here is from genome assembly GCF_014108245.1 of Pipistrellus kuhlii. NCBI lineage: Eukaryota > Metazoa > Chordata > Mammalia > Chiroptera > Vespertilionidae > Pipistrellus > Pipistrellus kuhlii. Next base: position 67,013,548 of record NW_023425562.1, read on the forward strand.
GGTAAGTGTATTAAACTCCAGCCCCAGACCGGCCACACTTTTAGATAGTGCATTTAAGCACCTTCACACATTCTTGCTGCTTTCCGTCTACTTTGCTATACACAGTGGGATACTGATATCTTTTTGACAGCAGATGCCTGCTGGCCACTTTTTGGTTATATGCTGGGGAAAAGACAAGAAAGTTTCACATGATGAAAAAGATTGTATGTTCATGTCTCTTTAAAAAGCCTTTATTCTCTGCTTTATCTCTTTTCATTTGCAAGTTGAACCACGAAATTTCATGCTACTACCCAATTTTAATTTTTTTTCACTGTAATACTAACATTATTTATAGCAAACTCTGCAACTGGACTTAAAAGCATATCATCAGGCAATTGCAGGTGTCATGTCAACAAATGCAGAATACAGAGCGGGACTAACAAATAAGAAATGCCTGCAAAATCATTACTTGAGGTGAGAACAATATTGTTTCATAAAACTGCTTTCCCACTAATTTTTAAATATATATTTTATTGATTTTTTTACAGAGAGGAAGGTAGATGGATAGAGAGTTTGAAACATCAATGAGAGAGAGACATTGATCAGCTGCCTCCTGCGCACCCCCCACTGGGTATCTGCATGCAACCAAGGTACATGCCCTTGACCAGAATCGAACCTGGGACCTTCCAGTCTGCAGGCTGACGCTCTATCCACTGAGCCAAATGGGTTTCGACTCGCACTAATTTTTAATTTTAATACAATTGCAATCTTTCAGAAAAGTTCCAGGAATTGTAGCAAAAACTGGTATATGGGATTGTTTGGTATTCTTGAAGTGATGTCTTGGGACCAAAAGCTGTAATATAAGTCATACTGTGTTTGAACTTCTAAATCAGAATACTAACCATTTTCCTGCCATTTATTGGTGCTATGGTCTCCTTCGTCTCATCTATAATAATAAAAGTGTAATATGCTAATTAGACTGGACAGTCTTCCTGAATAAAGCTGGGCTGCAAGGAAAGTCTGAGTCCTGGGTGCCAGAGGGAAGCCAGGGGACAGAAGACCTACTATTGCACTAATTTTGGGCATCAGGCCTCTAGTCTATAAAATTAAGCGACTCAGCTAGGTGACCTGAATGCTAGGAGAATGTGGGACATGTGCTTAAGGTCAGGGTGTAGGTAAGAAAGAAATAATTAATTTAGTAAATTATTACCACACTCCAGTTTGCTCTTAAAAGTAATGTATTCAATTGCTATCAATTTGCTATTTAATTGCTCTACCACTGTAAGGGCAGATGCTTGCCATTAAAAAGACAGAAGGACCTAGCCAGGTAGCTCAGTTTATTGGAACCTCATCCCATATTTAGGTTTCATGCTCAATCCCTGTTCAGGACATGTACAGGACACAATCCATTTGTGTTTCTCAGTCACATCAATATTTCTTTCTCTCTCCCCTCCTTTCTCTCTAAAAATCAATACAAATATATCCTCGGTCCCTTTTTAATAAACAGGGCGAGAGAGAAGAAACCTCTTGACCTGCCCAGTTTACCCTTTCATCATTTCTAACTTATGGCTTATCCATTGGTCAGCAAACTCATTAGTCAACAGAGCCAAATATCAACAGGTGTTTTGCAAGCCTCAGTTTGCCAACCAGGGGCTTAGCCCCTCAAAAACAAACAAACAAACAAACAAACAAAAAAGCACCTTAAAATTCATCATTTATGTGAATAAGCATCACTCTACAGCTTATCTCAAAACCTTCAGCTGTTTATCTGTATGTATCCTGTAACACTCAAAGCAGTTTTCTTGCAATTGTCAAGTAATTTGCCATAGTTATACTGTTTCTTTTCACAGTTATTCAAATATCAGCATTATCTAAAAATACTATCTGCTTACACTTATCTGTTCAGCAAACAGAAGTATGCCCTATATCTTAAATTACTCTCATCATGAAAAATAAATACAAATTTTGAAGCTAGCTATACCTTTTTTTTAAGTGCTTTTGTTACTTTACCAAGCAGATTAATGACATCAAGAAACACATTCTCAACATTTTATCCTCTTCTGCTTTAAATAGCTGGTATGTCTTTCTTCAGAAAATCTATTAAATATACTTGGTTTCAATTCACAGTTTAAAGAAAAATATTTGGATCATTTTATGAATGGCAAGTATAATTTGTTTAAGGTTTTATCATTCTGTGAATTATATAAAACACCGTTCTCTTTCATTCATGAAGAGGAGAATTAGGTCATACACTTGAAAAGTGAGAAAAAGCCCAGCTGGTGTAGAGATCTGAGCATTCACATCAGGAGAGTTTACTCCTGGAGGCTGGGCAAACGCCCCAGACAGGGCCTCGGTCTTGCCTGGCATATGGGACATGGACAGCAGCTCTCGGCACCTGGGAATAATAGAGAATGCAAATAACTCCCAGAAACACATTCAAGTTTGAGACAGATTATCACAGCATATAAAACACTCTATGGGAGAAAATCCGGGACATTCTCCAGCAGTCTTAACCCCTTCAAGACTTCCTGGAAACCTTTTCATGATTTACTTCTGGAGTGCATTACGGGATACTCTAGTGACAACATAAAGGGCGCAATGTGGCTGCCAAATTTGCCTGGTAACTTCTAAGGAGTGGAGAATTATATCCTAATGAGTCTGTTTAAAAGCAATGCACACAAATACCGATAAGAGCCAGGGGGTAGCCATGAGTGAAGCCTGCAGTAGGGTGCAGAGTTAAGGGGTGGGAGGATCATGTCACCCCTTAAAGAGCAGAGCCTGTTCCTCTGCTCCAGGTCAAGTGTGGGCTCAGAGTTATCACCTCTCCTCACCTGTCAGGAGAAGCTGGAAATTCAGATTTTCATGTGAAATTTGAATCTTAACTATTGACAAATTTAATTCAATTTGCAAAACACCTTCCTGGTTAAGCTATGTCTTTGGATCAGTGGCTCTTGAATTCTGAAGAATTAAAAAAAGACATTAGTGGACTTTGGTGGTTAAAGTTCCTCTTGGCTCTATCTGGATATGGACTTACAAGGCTCGGGACTCTGGCTTTAAGTTGCTGTGTAAAAAAATTTACCATCCCCTGCCCTTCCCTATTGCTTCCACATCAGGTCAAGCATTTGCAAGTATTTTAAAAGTTCCATTTAGATTTTCAGAAAAATTGTATACCTTTAATTCTTTGTGTTTCTTTCCAAGTAAAATGAAGATTCTAGGGTTTAGGCCTTTAGGATGAATGAGACACTTTTATACAAACATCATTTTTCTTTTTGTTGTTGTAGTAGTCAGTGAAGTCTAAATTATGCCACATAACAAAGTAGCAGTAAGTGTTCAGTGGCTCACTATAACAAACTGTTATCTCTTGCTCTCACTATATGTCTAACCTTGGTAAGCTAGTAGAAATATTCAACATGGTTACTCAGTGACTGAAAAATGACAAATGATCTACCTCTTTGTGATGATGTCATCTCAAGATATGTCTTTCAGGGACTAGATAGCTTAGGATGAGAGAAGATATGTCTTCTAAAGGCCTTGATGGCTTAGGACACTTAAGTTTTCTCCAAACATGATACTTATTTCTTTTGCTTATGGCCCTTTAGCAAGAACTAATCATGTGGTCCCAGCTGAATTGCAAGTGAGGCCAGGGACTATGAGGCAGTTCATGAGATCCTGGCTGATCATGACTGTTTCTATCATAATGTTTACCTCACTGTTATACCCTCAGATTCTTCATAGATGCCCAGGTCAGTTTCTGTAGGCATGATAAGGAAGTTATCAAAAGCATTTTTTTAGCTTAAGTCTCATGGATAAGTTTGGAAACACTCTCCAAGTGTTTAGAATTCTAAAGATGAAAGTGCTCCCATCCAGGGCTGCTGGTCTTCTTCTGTTGCCATATCATGATGATAGCATAGGAGAAAGGAGGGAAAAAAATGTTATTAAAAACTGTCATGAGAACATGACTTCCCTTCAAAAAATCTTCAAACACAGCCTCAGTCCCCCAAAATGTGGGGAAGAATAAGGAAGTAACTTCCCGTTAACTTTTCCCTTAAATGCTTTTATTCCTTGGCCCGGTGCACAAAATTCATACACGGGGCAGACAGGGGTGTCCCTCAGCCCAGCCTGAACTCTCTTCAATCTGGGACTCCTTGAGGGATGTCTGACTGCCTGTTTAGGCCCAATTCAGGATCACGCCTAAACGGGCAGTCAGAGATCCCTATCATAATCCATGTCTGCTTTCTCCCAACTGCTCCCCTGACGGCCTTCTTGATTGTCCCTAACCACTTCTGCCTGCCAGCCTGGTCACCCCCTAACCACTCCCATGCCAGCCTGATTGATGTCTAACTGCTCCCCTGCCAGCCCATTTGCCCACAACTTCTCTCCTCTGCCAACCTGGTCACATCTAACTGCCTTCCCCTCACCCCCCCTTGCAGGGTTGATTGCTTTCAATTGCCCTCCCTTGGAGGGTTAATCACCTTCAACTGCTCTCCCATGCAGGCCTGGTCCCTCTCAACTGCCGTCTCTTGCAGGTCTGGTGCTTCCCAACTTCCTTCCCCTGCTGGCCTGATCATCCACAACTGCCCTCTCTTTTAGGCCTGGTCCCTCCCAACTGCCCTCTCCTATTGGCCATCTTGTGGTGGCCATCTTATATCCACACGGGAGCAGGATCTTTGACCACATAGGGGCAGCTATATTGATCTTATGTGTTGGAGTGATGGTCAATATGCCTATTACTCTTTTATTAGTTAGAATAGAGGCCTGGTGCATGGGTGGGGGCCAGCTGGTTTACCCTGAAGGGTGTCCAGGATCAGGGTGGGAGTTCCCTTGGGGAATGGAATGGCCTGAGTGAGGGGCCTGTGGTGGTTTGCAGCTGGCCATGTCCCCCAGCTACCGAAGCAGAGGCCCTAATATCTGGGATATATTTATTTCCTTTCTATAATTGAAACTTTGTAGACTGGAGCAGAGTAAAGCCTCCTGTTCCCTCCATGGCCACAGCTGTTTCTTGTTTACCTTCTATAATTGAAACTTTGTAGCCTGGAGTGGAGACTTAGGCCTGCTAGGGCAGGCAAAAAGTTTGGCTTCTTCCTTTGCCAGAGATACCTAAGCCTCTGTGACAGCAGCCATCTTTGTTGGGGTTAATTTGCATACTCACGCTGATTAGATAGTGGGCGTGGCTTTGTGGAGTGGTGTGATGGTTCATTTGCATATTACTCTTTTATTAGGTAGGATTCCTCAAATGGTGGAGTAGTATTATAAACCTTCTATTGACATTAACCATGTTGTATGAGGGCAATATACACATTTGCATTTTGAAATGGAGTTCTATACTTTCTTATTTTATATGTACATCTGTTATCCATTTTGAGTTAATTTTTTATGAAGAATAGAAGGTTTAATTATAAATTTTGTTCATTTATTTAATTGTGGATGTCCAGTTGCTCCACCACAACTTTTTTTTTCACCATTGTATTGCCTTTTCTCCTTTTACAAAGATCACTATATTTATTTGGGTCTATTTATAAGCTTTCTATTCTGTTCAACCTTATTGTATTTTTATTTCTACTAATTAACATGATCTTTTCTTGTACTCGCTGACTTGGCAAATTATATTCAGTTCCCTGGAAGTTAAAATTCTGCTGAAGCACTTTAACCCATAAGGTCTATTTTGATCTATAATTTTAGGTCTAAGTAATCAAAACAGAAGTACTTTTACTGAAACCACTATTTTATTTTTAATATGGTACTGTTTGTACATCTGGAAGCCTGCAGATAGCTGGGAATGGTTTGGATGTCCTTGAAATGAAAAATAATCATATGGTTATAATCTCTGGATTTCTCTTTGGATTTACCCAAGTCAAGAATGTTGAGACATAAATAATTATTTTTTCATATCTCTTCACCCTAACTTGGTTCCCTTTCATATATATATATATATATATATATATATATATATATATATATATAATCTGTGTACAAACGTGTTCCTTTTAAAAAAAAATTTCTCCTTTATTGGAAACTTAACATTTACTTTGTTAAAGAAATATACCCTTTTAATTGTTTGGCAAACAGCCAGCTTTATCTTAGGTTTAAACTTTATGATTAAATGTATTTAATTTTTAAAAAATGAACTTAGTGAGCTATTTAGATTCCATAAAAGTCCATACTGGGGTAAAAAGTAAACATTGCTTATTATGCATCTTTATCTTTAACAGATTACTGAAGGTATTTATTTGGGAGATGGGGAAATGATAATAGGAAATACACAGATCAACAGGGATCAAATGGCTATAAGGCATAATAAAATGAGGATGGGAAGTGAGACTTTATTTAAACTTGCAAACATATATCGACTTAGTGTTTCCAAAGTATGTATCTTAGAACACTAAACTGCAAGGGTTACTTGTACAGATATGTTGGGGGAAATGCTGCATTCTACATTCTCCTCTTTGTAAATTAAAAATAGACATTGTGAACTTTTATGCCTGACTCCTGGACATACAACAGTGCTGGGAAGTCCTGAGGAATGAACAGGAGATGGATGAAGGAGGTCAATGGGAGGGAAAAGAGGGGACAACTATAATATTTCAGCAATAAAGATAGGTTAAAACAGACATTGTCATATCAAATTTTCTGAAAAAAAACTGTAGTTAAAAATAATAATAATAAACCTTGCTCAACTATTGTATGGGATTTAGCAAACCAATTTTGACCAAAGCATTGTTTGCAATAACAGCTATTAACATCCTATAAAAATCGCAGGACACATTTGTGAAATGTGTTAAAATCCGCTCAGCTTTTTAAAAACACATGCTTTATCCTGATAAAAATCCTTTCCACAGAATTTAAGCTCTTTCCACTTTAGTCAATGGAAAGGAAACTTTTCACATACCAATATTGATTGCAAGTATATATTCACTCCGATTTCCCAGGTAAGAGGAAAGGATACGTTTCCTGGAAACGACAACATAATCCTTGCCAAGTCCTTGCATAAATCAGTTCAGTGCTCATTATTATAAATCATAAATCCATTAGCAGGAGGATTTCTTTTGTTTTATTCCCAAATTTATAATGAAAACCATACTTGCATAATGTCTTTAGTGATAGTCTGGTGCAAAGTAAAACAGTCTATAAAATTAACCTTTTTGAACATGTAATTTTCACCATTCGTTCCTGAGAAACAGAATATGAAAAGAAAAACAAACTTCACTGGTGTTCATTGTCATCTATGTAGGGTTTAGTCAGTGTGGTAGGAACTACTGGTTAATTTAGCTAATTTCTAAGAAAAGCTGACTGTGAAATTTTACCTTATAAAGTTTATTTAGTCGGTACATATTAATAGACACTTATTTTTCATGCAACTGCAAAGTATATTATCTTTGCTACAATATATGTGTTCTTAGTTTCAAAGTAATTGCCTTTCTTTCTCATCAATGCATGGGTACCCCACACTAATTTTATATTTGAATCTGAAAAATGATTTTGCTAAAGAAACTCATTGCCAACTTACTGAAACTGATGGAGTACAAGTTTGTAGTCAGCAAACCATTGAACCAGAATGCCAGATAAGTAGAGGAAACATGTAGCCCCAGGAAGAAACCTTCATTCGAGGACCTTGTAAATGCAAGAGAAGCAACTTTAAAGTACAGAAAATTCAAATGATAAATAATGACAAGGTATCTATATTACATTATTACAAAATATAGATAATAGTATATTTACATCAATCAATTGCAAAGTACCTAACTCAAAACCATGAGGTTACTTTTCAAAGTCATCTTATTCAATAAGAAAATGAGCATAGACAAACACTGTGATCCCAGAAAAGAGTACCTCTCACCCCATTCTGATCACAGAATGACTGAATGTGTTGGCATATTTCCCTTCCATCTCTCTTTTTTTTTTCACCAAGCTCTAGACTAAATGTGTTTTTTCATGTCATTTTAAAACAAAATGAACATTATTTTTAATAGCATCATAATATACTCCCACATGGCCAACCCAGAATAGTACTTCCTTAATTAAAACAACCTTTAATTGCTGTTTTGTATTTTCCCCCTGAGAATAAAAATAGGCTTATTGTAGGAAGGATTCATGACAACCCTTTGTTTGAATACATGTTGCATGCTTCAAGATGGCAAATGGGCTAGTAGGAATATTTTCTTTAAAAAGCCATCAAAGGTTTTTCTTTCATCCCCTAATCCTATCTAATCAAAGAGTAATATTGACCATAACTCCAGCACTCAAGATGGCTGCCCCTATGTGGTCAAAGATCCTGCCCCAATGTGGACACAAGATGGCCACCACAAGATGGCCAGTAGGAGAGGACAGTTGGGAGGGACCAGGCCTACAAGGGAGGGCAGTTGTGGGCAATCAGGATAGCAAGAGAAGACAGTTGGGAGGGACCAGGCCTGCAAAGGAGGGCAGTTGGGGATGATCTAGCCTGTAAGGGGAGGGCAGTTAGGGGTGATCAAGCCGGCAAAGATTGGAAGTTGGGGGCAACTGGGCCTGCAGGGAAGGGCAGTTGGGTGGGGGGAGGACCCAGGCCTATAGGGGAAAGAAGTTGGGGGGGACCAGGAGTGCAGGGAGGTCAGTTAGGGGTGACCAGGCCTGTAGGGGAGGGCAGTTAGTGCCAATCAGGCTGGCAGGGGAGCAGTTAGGCATCAATCAGGGTGGCAGGGGAATGGTTAGGGTTGATCAGACTGGCAGGTAGAAGTGGTTAGGGGCAATCAGGAAGGCAGGCAGGCAAGCAGTTTCGAGCCAGCAGTCCTGGAATGTGAGAGGGTTCCCAGATTAGAGAGGGTGCAGGCTTAGCTAAGAGACATCCCCCGCCCCCACCCCTGTGCATGAATTTCATTCACCGGGCCTCTAGTTCTCTAATAAAACCATAGAAAGAAAACAGTCTAGGATAAAAGAGCCTAGGAATTCTGTTATAGTAGTTAATCTGTGGAATGGTAGCATTCCATGAGAAACTGTAAAATTTAGTAAGCTAAGGCTACAATAAAGAAACCTTCTCTGCTAAATAAACCTGAAATGTGCTAGAGAGATTTGCCCTGTGCCACAAGCCTGCCTCTCACACTTTGGTTCCTTGGCCTTTCTGAAATAGGCCCTCTGAAGTCCCCTCTCTGTTTTCCCTACACTGGTCTCCCCCAGTCCTTCTCCTGTCCTATACATGGAATTGTACAATTTGTTCTAATTGCCATTGTGATAATTTCACTCTCCCACTTGATTCTCGGGTTAACTTTTAAAACATAAATCCCTGAAAAGTGCACTTGTTTCTCTTGAATCTCAACTTATCAAAAACATGCAGCTGGATGTGATTTTATGCATAACTTATTTCTGATATTGACAAACCATAGACATTGGCCATATGAGGGGATCATAAGTAAGTACACTATTTCTGCAGATGTTTGGCAATGCTATTGTAACCAATTGTGTAAATTTCAAAGCATTTTGTAGACACATGGTGGCATCCCCTTTGGTCTAATGCTGCACACTTGACATTTCATAATGATGTCTTTGTCCTGAGCAAACCATACTGGATTCTAGTGAAACAAGAATGTTAGAGAAATATCAGACCTTAACACTTTTCATTACTTTAGGAAGGACTCTGGAATCATCCAGGTTTCAAAGACCTCTCTCTTTTATCACTTCTATCTTGCAAGGTAAATTGTATTTATTTGGCTTTTTCATGAGATCATATTTTAGATAAATTAAAGATGAAGTCTCCTAAACTTGACATGAAGAACACAGACAAACTCTAAGGGGAGTTGCTCAGCCTGGGAGAAGAGAAGTATGTGCCATGAAAGAGTAGGAATGCCATAGAGGAATTATAACTGGCAATCCCTCCAGCATCTCCTGGTTTAAATTTCTATCATTTCAGCTTCAGAACAGCCCAAACCATATAGGGCTTACACTTTATTGCATCAGTCCAAATACTTTTTGTTTGCCTATTGCATTGCGGTACGGAGCCAGCCTATAAGGAACCATTCTCAGTATGCTTGAAATCTGAAAATGAAATAAATTTCATAACCGGAAAATTCAGTTACTGGGCATGAGCAAATGGCTGCATTTGTTTTAGATTCTTTTGCTAGTATTCCATTTTCTTCTCATTTACCAAACTTATGGATGAAATTAGACTCAGCTGTTACTTATTTTATCACTGAGCTCCAAAACATAAGATACGAATTTCTCCTCTCCTAACTAGGGGTTTCCTTTTAACTTTCTCTTTATACTTAACCTAGAACTTCCTTGGATGTAAACTCAAAGTTAATTAGACCACTCCCAGTATTTATCCAAAACAGGTAGGTTGCTTCTCTCCCTCAGTTAGCAATTGAAAGTGTGTTGTATTGAGGAACAAGGGATTGGTAGTATTTTACTTGAACACAGGATGGTTTTATTGTTTCTTTCAAGGTTTGTTCATAAAGCTCTTAAATAAGTTACACTTTTTTTATTTGAGCTTATGATTTATATTCTATCTACATCCAATAAGTATTTGGTGCTGGCTTATAACATCATTAAAACAGAACTAGAAAGTTAAAAGTCAAGGATGGAAAGGTAAAAATACACCAGCAGAATAAGTGAACTCCTAGAACTAAGCAGATCTTTACCCAGATCCCTGCAGCAACAAAGACAGAAAGGAAAAATGATGGATTACTTAATTCTCATTAGCTGGCCTGTGTGCGCACATGGCCGGGAAGGTGGAAAGGAAATATACTGATTCATTAGCAGAGGCAATTTGCCCTACAACTGAGTTGTGAAAGGCATTTGTATTATAGCTTTTTTACAGATAACATAGATTTGAAATTATGTGTGTGTTTTTAGTGTCTGATGAAGGAATACTGAGAAAAGGCACAGGTCATAAATGTTTGTCTATATGAATTTTCACAAACTGAATATATCTATGTAAACGTCAGCCAGAATAAAAATAGAATGTCTTAGCATCCCAAAGAGCTGTGGGTCCTTTTCCAGTCATGACCCCTCCCTCTACTAATATACATACCCACTATGTTAATTTTTTACCTTTTTAAAACATTAGTGCATTTTAAAATGCATGTGTCAATAACTTACTCTGATCACTTTTAAATTATAATTTTGTTCATTCATGGTTTCATCCATCTATTTATTAGCTTATTGATCCATTCAAAAAAAAATTTCAACTCCTGATATACAACTCAAATTCGTATCTTATGTTTTGAATGTTTAGAATGTTTGGGGGCTTTACATTCATTTTTATTATTATTTCTAATTTGCATGCACTAAAATATATTTATTTTTCTTTCTCCTTCTTTACTTTTACTCTCTCTCTTTCTCTCTCTCTCTCTCTCTCTCTTGTGCATGGATATATGCATTTTGACATGGGCAAGATAAATGTAACCATCACCTCAAGCTGCATTCCAAAAAATCCAGTCACCCAAAAAACACTCCCTTCTGCTACCCATTTGTAGTCACACTCTTCCCCAGCCTTAAGTTCTGGCAACTCCTGAAGGAGCTTTACAATTTGAGTGTCCAGACAATAATGATGAAACTTTTCTCATTCTTCAAAAATTTCCCAGCTATAAATTGTTCATGCCCCTTTTTTCTATCTTTGCTTCTTCATTACACTAAAGCCTTTTTATTTTAAAAGGCCAGAGTCTGTCTGTCCATATTGAGCAAGACATGTTTCTCATCATCAAATACTCTTAGCCTTCCACCAGACTAAGTAACCTTGTCTTCTGCAGAATATGTGTGTGTGTGTGTGTGTATGTGTGTGTGTGTGTGTGTGTGTGTGTGTTTCCTTCTGAGAGGTAGCATCACTTGAGCCACAGAACACAGCAATACTGGCATTTGGATGAAGATCACTCTAAATTAGGGGTGTCGAACTCAATCAGAAAAGGGGCCAAAATCTAAAATCCAGCCTAAATCGCGGGCCGAATGGTTTACTGAACAGTCATAAACTGTCATTGTGATGGAAACGCAGCGGAGTGCAGTGATGACAGCGCGGTGCGGGCCACATTGCAAAGCCTGGCGGGACGGATTTGGCCCGCGGGCCTTGTGTTTGACACATGTGCTCTAAATCTTCCTCTGGGCAATAATGAATCCAAAGATGTAGTGGAAAAGAAATATGTAGAGCTGACTTTGGAACAACTGGCAGATCTGCCCTGAAATGCAAAAATAAATATCCTACTGTTTTTATTACTATAGCTTGTAGTATAGTTTGATATCAGATAGTGTGATTTCTCCAACTTTGTTCTTCTTTTTCAAGATTGCTATTGCTATTCTAGATCTTCTGTGGTTTCATATAAAATTTAAGAATATTTGTTCTATCTGTAAAATATTCCATCAGTATCTTGCTAGAAATTGGATTAAATGTATAGATTGCTTTGGGTGATACAGACATTTTAATTATGCTACTTCTTCCTATCCATATACATAGTATATGCTTCCACTTATTTGTATCTTATAAATTTCACATTTCTTTCTTTAGTGTCTTATAATTTGCTGAATACAGGCATTTTACATTATCAGTTAAATTTATTCCTAGGTATTTTATTCTTTATGAAACAATTATGAATGGGATTATTTTCTTAGTTTCCCTTCCCATAGTTCATTGCTGGTGCATAAAAGTGCTACTGTTCAAATTATTGTGTGTTTTTTTTTTAATCTTCACCTGAGGATATGTTTATACGAGAGGCCCATTGCATGGTATTCATACAAGAATATGCCTCCCTTCCCCTGGCTTTACTCCCAGCTGGCCAGGAGCCAGCAAGTCCTGGTTTCTGTCTGGAGCACCACTCCAGTAGCTCCCTCCTCTGCCCCTTTTCCCCTCATAGCAGGCTTCACACATCTTCACACCCGCATATGCAAACTAACCTCCATCTTTGTTAGGTTACTTTGCATACTCACTTTGATTGGCTGTAGGTGTAGCAGAGTGATAGTTGATTTGCATGTTTCTGTTTTATTAGGTAAGATTTTTATTGATTTTTAGAGAGAAGAGGAGAGGGAAGAAGCAGAGGAGGAGAAATTGAAAGAGAGAGAGAGAGAGAGAGAGAGAGAGAGAGAGAGAGAGAGAGAGAGAGAGAGAAACATTAACTGGTTGTCATTTGCATACACCCCAACCAGAAACAAACCACAACCTTTTAGTATAGGGTATGAATCTCCAACTAACTGAGTCACCCAATCAGGGCCCACTTTCCAATTTATCTGTGAGATCTAAGTTAGCATGATAGATGGATGCCATACTTAAGTGACCATGTTTCCTGAGCTTTCAGATCCTAGTATGTTTTGATAATTTAGTGGAATTTGACCCGGTGTACATCCATGATAGACTATAGAAGAAAGGCTTATACTTTAGAGGCAAATAAACAAAGCATGGATATTTACTGCTGGGTGACTTAGTATATATTAATATTCTTAAGCTGGAAATGTATTTACCTGCTTAAAGGAGATACTAATGCCCAATTATGAGGTGATTGTAAGTATTGACCGTGATAATGATGCAGTAAAGGCCTTTGCAAAATGCCTGGCATGAAGTAAATCAAAGCTCAACAAATTATTATAATGATAGTTAAAAAAACAAAACAAATCTAAATGATATACACTGAAGACTACACAAAGGGTGATTCTAATTACATGCATCATAACAACAACAAAACAAATTTTTGTCAGTAGAAGTCAAGATTGGGGTTATCTCTGGAGGGGGAGTGACTAGAAGAGGTATAAGAGGTTTCCGGAGTGTTGATCATTTTTGTTTTCTTTATATGTGTTGGCAACACAGGTGTGTTCAGTTTCAAAAAAAATCATTGAGCTGTACACTTATTAATGTACCTTTCTGTATACATTTTATACTTCAGTTAAAAGTTAAAATTGAAAAAAAAAGATGTCAATCCTGTTCCTAGCAATATGACTCCTGGAACATAGATGATAGATAGATTAGACAGATAGATAGATAGATAGATAGATAGATAGATAGATAGATGATGCTAATCATTGTTTTCCATTTAATTTTTTTAAGTTAAATTTTAGGAAACTTTAGTTGAAAATATGGAGATGGAAAATATGGAAAATAAGTCCAATATCATGCATATTTTGAAATGGTTTTGTTAAACTCTTCATATTTTTGCGAGAACTTTCCCATATTCAACGTGGGGGCAAATATGTGCCTGTATTTCTATGCATTATTTTGAGGGGTGCTAATACAGCATTAACAGCATCAGCTTGTCTGCCTACATCAAGGTCACTCACTGAGGGCTTTTCAGTGAGTTATGGGAATCCTAAGAAACCCCTAGGAGGAGTGGCCCCATTCAGCAGCAAGCTAAACTTAACAAGTTGTCCCGACAGTAATTCTTTCTCCACAATACCTCTAAGAAGTGATGGTGAATTCATGACAAAGAGTTATCTCCTTTTTTTGAGTAGTGACATTTCAATAGCTCAGAAGAACATTTGAAGTTTGAGAAAACAGACCCAAGAAATAGATATTTGATTTAGTTATTCTCAAACAATCACACTCATTTTGTCAAGCAGAGTGAAGTGAGCTAGGCCCAACATTTCATATGGGGAAGCCTGCTGCTCAGTGCAGCCTTAGCTGCCAAATTGAGGGGATCCCTCAGGATGTGTTTGTGGAATTTGCCCTGAAAAAACAAATTTCAATTCTCAGTTGTCAATCCTTTGTTTCATAAGCATACATGTGTATTTAAAAAGCCTGCAGGGTAAAATATTTGGTAATCTTCTTTTTTGAAGTCCAATGTACTAGTATACAATATAGTCCAATTTCGAAAAATCACTTAGTATAGAAATTTTAACATCGAAAAAATAGTTTAAGCAGATGAGTCTTAATCAGTATTTTCTAATAAGAATATAGATATGGAAAATATAATTATGATGATGTTAGATCTTTTTTTTTTTTTTTCGTCACAGCAGACAGCTGGAAATTGCTTATTATTAGCCTGCAAATCCTACAGAAAAATACAGAATTATTTTTAATGCTCAGCAAATTTATGGTGGTAATTATGGGTACTCGCATCACTTCCAGAATGTGAGTCTTATATCTTTATTTTCCAAGTAAAGAAGATAATTTTTGTCACTTTTACATCCTGATTATTGATTTTTGTGATCACTGGGAATCAAAACTGCTTTCCTGGTAATTTATGTGTGAATGTCATTTTGCAATGTGAAATGCTTTCTGGCCATAGATTGTTTTTATGTAGGAGAGAGAGAGAGAGAGAGAGAGAGAGAGAGAGAGAGAGAGAGAGAGAGAGAGAGAGAGAGAGAACGAACCTTATTTTCTCATATCCGAATCCTTCCACCTCCCTGTATCTGCATTCACATTCTGCCTCCTTCCTTTGAGAGTAGTGCCCCTGGTTGTATTAAAAGCCAAACAAACCCTTGTTGTGTGCTCTGGATTCCACCTGTTCCTACTCAAGGACCTCACTCTCACTACCACAGTATCATGGTGTCCTCTGTGTCTGCCACCATTAATTTACACACAGGTCTTAACAGTTCTGATCTAGAAAAAAAAAAATTAAAACTTTCAGTGGCTCCATTCACTACAAAAATCCTCAGAGAATTAGCTATATTAGTTGTCTCTCCTTCACCTCTTTTCTCTCCTAAGCCAATTCCATTGAGCTTCCAAATGCATCAGTCTTTTTTATAAATGGGACCTCCATCTACCATTTCCTCAGGCCAAGAACACTGGATTCGTTTTATAAACAATCTTAGAAGTTTTCTTATAAACTCAATCTCCAGAATGCATTTGTAATCCATCTCATTCACTGTAGTCCATTCCATCATTTCTATTGGGCTCTCAAGGCCATTAGTACACAGACATCACTGTCACCAAGACCTCTTGCTAAAACTAATGCTGTTTGGCCCTTTTTTATTTGACCTCTCTTATTTAAACTTTGTTCTCTAGACTTTTGTGACAGTACATCCTCCACTTATTTTAATAAGGAGAACTTAACAACAAAAAAAGAATGCCCAGTAGGTAACAGAAAGGGATGTATAGCATGATACATACAAAGGACCTTAGCTCACATCACTAAAACAGGTGAAAAGAAATCTCTAATGTGTTATGGTGGTAGTTGCTATAGGAAGCATTCACCTTCTTGAAGGAAGATGTTGGAATGATTAAAATTTAGAAGCTTAGAGCAGGGGCTCTGAGGAGCTGGAACCCTGACCTCTGAGGAGGGACTGCGTGGATGTAAGCTCGTAAGAGGGGTGGTAGAGATCCGGGCCTTTGAGAAGGGCTTGCTGATTGGTGCTGGAGCCGCTGAGTGGTGAGGGGGTGGCGTGTCAGTAAAATGACATAAACTACTGCTAAGACTAAGTACTGCTACAGCCAGGGTGAAGAAAAGAAACCCAGATGGTGCTGAACAAAAAAGAAAACCCAAGTCCTTTCTTAAGTCCCTGTGTTTCAGAGATTATCTCTAGTGCCCCCTAGGTTACAGCCTCTAAGAGAATCGCTGGCAAGGGATGCTAGGCTTTGGCCCTACATCACAAGCAGGGTACATATGCAAGGCTAATATCAGAAGCTTGATAGCTGGTATAGTCTCTTTCTCATTTGTAGCTCTTTCTTCTTCTTCTTCTTCTTCTTCTTCTTCTTCTTCTTCTTCTTCTTCTTTTTCTTCTTCTTCCTCCTCCTCCTCCTCCTCCTCCTCCTCCTCCTCCTCCTCCTCCTTCTTCTTCTTCTTCTTCTTCTTCTTCTTCTTCTTCTTCTTCTTCTTCTTCTTCTTCTTCTTCTTCTTTTTCCTCCCTCTTTTTCTGGCTCTGCATCATCTGCATGATATTTCAGCATTGAAATGCCCTAGGGTTTCATGCTGGACCTTCTCTCAGATCCTCTTCTATAGTGCCATGGCTTTCAATGCATTTATACCTTGATGATTTGCAAATTTATAACTACAGCTGTCACCTCTCTTATTGGTCCAAAGTGAAGGAACAATTGCTTATTACATTTCACATAAATATTTATTCCATAAACATCTTAAACTTGTCCTGTTGAAAATAGTGCTTTAGATTTCCCAACCATCTCCAAATTGCCCCTCCTACCATCTTCTCAATAACTTACACATCCTAGGTAATTTCATTAGACAAAATTTCCAAACTCATTTTATAAACTCAATCTTCTGAGTATTCTTATTAACTCACTAAAGGCCCAGTGCATGAGATTCAGGCACTTTAGGGAGTTCCTCAGCACAACCTGTACCCTCTTGCAATCTGGGAACCCTCAGAAAATGTCTGACTAATGGCTTAAGCCTGACATCCTTAGCTCTGGCACGGAAGCAGGAGAGGCTCCTGCCACCACTGCCGCTGAACTTGCCAGCCTTGAGCTGTATGACTGTGTCACACTCCCATTGACCACCAGGGGACAGCTCCTGCATGAAATATCTGTCCCCTGGAAGTCAGTTTTATGTCATAGTGACCGGTCGTTCCACTGTTTGGTTGATTTGCATATTATCCTTTTATTGTATAGGTTTTTGTAAATTACTTTTACAATTGTAATCTCCAAAATATATCTGTAACCCAACCACAGTTTTTATTTCTAATGTTGCAATTATGACACAAGTCACCACCTTTTTCTAGAATAGTGTAAAAGACTTTGAATTTGTCTCCCTGCTTCTTCACTTTTGACCCTGCAATCCATGTGTCACATAGTTTCAAAAAACTTTAGAGCCAGACAGATCCCATTGCTAGCCTGTTAAAAATCTTCTAGTAGATATTCCTTGGATACAAAATAAAATAAAACTCTGTGCCATCATCACCAGGCCCTTCACTAGGGGTCAATAAACTTTCTGTAAAGGATAGATGACAAATATTTTAGGCTTTGTGGACCAGCCAGTCTTTATCACAAGTACTCAACTCTACTATTGTGGCATGAAATCAGCCATAAACAATACATTAATGCATAGGGAAAACTCTGTTCCAATAACACTTTATAAAAACAGGCAATAGGTCAGAATTATGCTTCAGGTCATAGTTTACCAACTTCTGCCCTATCTGACTGATTATGTCATGTTATACATAACTTTTACCTTACTTCAGACTAATTGGCATTATTTGTAACCTCAAGTATTTTATATACAGTGTTCCTTCTTTCTGGAATTGCATACTTTCCTAATTGGTTTCTACTCATTGCTCAAGTGTTTTCTCACAAATGCCACCTCCTTGACCACTACAGGAAAACTGCTGCTCTCTCTTACTTGTCACTCAGCTTAGTTTATTTCAGGGAAATTGTCACTGTAAGAAATTTTTCATTTGTTGGTATCTGTTACTTATCCCCCAAATTAGCAAAAGAGACATGGTGTTTGAAATCTTGCCAATTATGTAGTATTTATTGGAGGAATTAACTAAAACTCAGAGTTTTGTTAATTTTTGTTTTCTCCTTTCTTGTCAATACAAAATAAATCCTTTGACATCATGGTTTGTGACTGACTTTTGTTTGCTTTACATACCTTGATTTGGTCAGTTAATCAACCAGTCAATTAAAAATTCACCAAGTGCTTGTTCTGTGACTATACTCAGCTAGACCCTGAGAGGTATTCATGAGTGCCTGGTATACATAAGTATATACTTGACCTTCCAAAATCTTGACATTACCTTTGACCTTGAAAATAGAAAGGAAAAAACTATTTGGATGTGTATATATATATATATATATATATATATATATATGACTGAGAGTGCTTATTTTTAAAATATAGATTTAAGCCTGGCCAGCGGTTGAGTGTCAAATAATGAACCAGGAAGTCACAGTTCCATTCCTGGTCAGGTCACATACCTGAGTTGTGAATTTGATCCCCAATAGGGAGCATGCAGGAGGCAGCCAATTAATGATTCTCTCTCATCATTGATGTTTCTATCTCTTTCCCTCTCCTTTCCTATCTCTGAAATCAATAAAAACATATTTAAAGATAAATACATAAAAATAAAACACAGATTATAGAAACATGTACAATCATGTGTATCCTTGGGAAAGGCTTCGCATTTTTAAATATATATATTTTATTGATTTTACACAGAGAGAAATTGAGAGGGATAGAGTGTTAGAAACGTGATGAGAGAGAGACATCGACCAGCTGCCTCTTGCACAACCCCACCGTGGATGTGCCCACAACCAAGGTACGTGCCCTTGACTGGAATCGAACCTGGGACCTTTCAGTTGCAGGCCGAAGCTCTATCCACTGAGCCAAACCGGTTTTAGCAGGCTATGCATTTTTTTCAAGTAGAATTAGGTGACTTCCAAAGTCCTTCTGCACTACTCAGTTTCCCTGTTAGAGTCCTATTTTTCTAAGCAAAATGGCATGCTGTAAGCTGAAGAATCCACGCACTTCCTCTTTATTTAGATAGTAACCATTGTACCTTGCTGCTGTGTGAGGGGATGGGGTAGCACCAAGGTTTGCAAACTGCAGTTTATGTCTCTTCATCTCTTCACATTCTCAGGAGAGATACTGTTCTGATACCATGTTTAGTACTAAAGTGTTATAATGAGATGCTTTCAAGGTTGAGAGTTACCTGCTAGAAAAAATCTCCTGGATTTCTGACTGCTGGAAATGGCCTCACCTTCAGCCTCTCTTCCCCTGCAATCTTAGAAAATTCACTGTAGAAGCCACAGTGGCTGAGTTGATGGGTGGTAAAGACAAAATTGTCATTTCTTGAAGTGAGAGGGGAAGGAGAGAAAAGAAAAGTAAGTGTGGTCTAATATTTTAGTTCATATCAATATGATATATTAAAAACTAAACCATAGTTTTAAAGTTTGCAAGATATAAATGAAAAATAAAAAATGAAAACTTTAGAATATCCTTAGGGTACAAAGAAAGACTTGAACTAAAAAAAAAGAGGATATAATGTTCTTGAACAGCAGGCTCAAATTTATATAAATGCTTATTTTCTTTAAATAAGAAATAAGTTCTAGCCGAAACCGGTTTGGCTCAGTGGATAGAGCTTCAGCCTGTGGACTGAAAGGTCCCAGGTTCAATTCTGGTCAAGGGCATGTACCTGGATTGCGGGCATATCCCCAGTAGGGGGTGTGCAAACATTCTCATCAATGTTTCTAACTCCCTATCCCTCTTTCTTCCTCTCTGTAAAAACTCAATAAAATATATTTTTAAAAAAGAAATAAGTTCCATATAAACTTGTTCATACTGAATAAAATACTGACATACACTTTTGAACTAAAATGCTATAGTTCTGGAGTTGACATGGAAATAAACAATCATCAAATATTCAAACATATTATAAAATCATAATAAATTAACCATTATGATATTACTTAATGTTAAAAACCCAGAAGTAACCTCCAATATACACAGTATTTAGTACATTACAAAGTTGACTTTAGTTGTTGGTAAAGGGATGGGATTGATTTCTGCAATATGAAACCTGTGCTCATTAATATTATGTCATTTGTGTCATTAATATTGTTTCTTCCGGTACTGCTTCAGATTCACCTGCAACTAGGGTGTATTGAAAACTTAACTATGTTTCTGACAACATGCTAGGCATTTCCAAAGGTTTTATTGTGTTTAATCTTCCTAGAAATCCCTCAGGCAAGACTTTTTATCTCCATGGTAAAGCAGAAGAAAACAGTCCCAGGGAGATGAACTATCTTGTCTACAGTTGCATAGCAGAATGACACAGCCAGAATTCAAACTCTAGCCTTGTGCCTCCCTATCTGGGGCTCTTCTCTGCGCTAAACTTTAAATCTCAATAAGCAATATTTTTAATCAATTCCTTTATTATATGTGTACTTTCTATTAATTGTCTTTATTTCCTTTGAGTAATTACATTTTAGGATAGTCAACAGGAGTTTTTAATTATAAACTTAAATTATTAAAATTCTTTTTAAGTATATGTGTAACTTTTTTTAAATAGGAAATTGCCTTATTTTTCAGCTCAGATTATCAAGTTAGAAGGAACCAATGGTCTGAGTGGTCTAAGTTAGGAGAAGCTCTACTCGGATGGTGTGTTTTCACAGGTCCTCAGGCAGGGAGAAAGGCTGTCACCAACTAGGGACAAGGTCTGAGCAAGTCCAGGCACAGTGGTTGGGTGAGCCCTGGATTCTCCCATTCCTGGGCCTCTCTCTCTCATCCAAGAAATGTGGAAGGGCAAAGAGGCTCTTCTCCTCCATGAAGACTGGCTCTCTAACTCTTCAGGTACACCAAAAGCCTCCCTCTGATAACCAGTGCATCACAAAGATGCCAAAAACTTGACATAGCAGTTCAATGCTTATGTCTTCATGGAGGAGGTAATGATCCTTGCTGCTCACAATGATGCTGGGCCATGCATAGCTGTCTGGCAGCTCAACCACTCATTCTGAGGAATGCCAGTGCTTTTGATAAAACAAGTATGAGCCACCTGTTAAAGAAATCCATGATTTGCTAGTGGTTTATGACTTCTGGTTTTTCTTCTTTAACCAGGATGTAGCCCTTGTTTCAGTAGGTTTATTGTGTTTTTAATTACCTCAGGGACCTATTTGGTGCCTGATTATCTGTATGACAGGAAATTAAACTAAGATTTTATCTGTCTATAGGTAACTGTGCAACCTCGCTGAACACCCTCAACCCTCCAACCTCCCGCCCCCCCCCCTTTTTTTTTTTTAATGAATCACAAATCTAGACCAAAGTGGATTTGATGCAGCACTTTAAGACTGGCTGTGATATAGAAAATATTTGATGAACATTAGGAGAACAGTCATTTTTTGTTGTTGTTAGATTGTCAAAGGTCAGTTGACTCATCATAGTTGTCATAGTGAACATCTACCATCATGGTCAAATTTAAGGTCTCTCAGGTCTGACTTTTGAGTTTTAAATCCTGGTATTGCTACTTAGTAACTGCAAAGCTGCCAAGTAACAGTCTTCCAACACTTTAGTGTTCTTATCCATGAAATGGGGATAATAAGACCTTAGAGAATGGCTGAGAATTAAATGACTTAATAGGTGTCAATGCATGTGAAGTACCTCAATGCCTAGTAACTGCTCAATAAATTATTACTATTATTATGATGACAGAGGTGAGATTTGCAGACATGCATATATATTTTTACTTAAAGCCAGCTCTGGTCTATTTCATAGAAGAGAAGAGCATTTTAAGAAGGTGCATATTTGTGCTGACATTGAAGAAAAGTAGAGGCAGAGCTGGCCTTTAGTCTGAAAATAGAAAACCTGCAACACATGAGCTGTCATCAGCCAGAAGCTCTGATCAACTTTACCCCTGTCTCCCCAGACTGCCCCAGAAATGCTAATATTAAAGCTCACAATCATAAAAGATTCCATTCTCTTCCCTGGCCTTAGCTTCCACTGTTCAACTCCTGCTGAACCTCTTAGAAATGAATTATATTGCTAATATGATCCTTTCCCAAAAACTTTACTAATGGGAGACAATGAAAGCTCTCTAATTCCCTTATTTTTTTTTCTTCAGCAAAGCTGAAAACATTATTTAGAGCCATTGACTCGATTGCCTTCATTATTTGAAATCTCGGGAATAAAATATACTAGGGTAGCAGTGGAATGTTGCCAAAATCCTTCATATACTTATGAGTCTAGGTTCATTTTTCAAAGCTTCTTTTTCTCATCGGCCTTTGTCAAAAAGATTCAAGCTTTTACCAGTAAGAAGGGAATATTAAATTGATGCACTTCAATCTTTGTAGATCAGAAGGAAGCCTTGTGCCTCCCAGAGCTAAATCTACAAATCTGAGTGGCATATCTGCGAAGAGGCAATACAGTGGTGGCGAGAGAGACACACAGGCACATACAAACCAGCCCAGGCCATGGAGATAATTGCACTGTGGTGGTCCCTGGTATCCTAGGAGTAATTACTCTGACATTCTTTATCATTGTGTGTTAGATATGATATGAAGCAATTATCCAGTTGCTTTTTGGAATATTGATGCTTGGGCCCTCTCTGCACATTATCCTCATCTCACACTGTGACCCTGCAGGACTTACTTCTGACACCTCAAGGCTCTCACTGCAGATTGATAAGGCTCTCTGCCTTAATCTTCCCTTTCTTAGGATGAGACTCGGGTGTTTACTGGTGTTATTAAGGAGAAGAACTGATAACATGAGGCACTGCCGTTTTCTTTCTCCGCTTGCAAAATTTGATTTGTATCTCAAATTCTCCAGTGCCTGGTCCCTTCTGTATATTGGCACAATGGCATTTACTGCTAATTGTAAACTACACTCATAACAAAGGCAGACATTATTGTTTTTCCCTGTAATTACTTTCAATGGTCCCTGTGTTCATAAGAGGCATTTCTAGTAAGTCCATTTAATAGTAATCTAAGGAATATGGAATAGGATTTAAGACCACATGCTCAGGTTCCCTCTGTGGGAGTAGTGCCCACAGGCATGGGAATTTCACCCTCCAAGAGGTGGTCTATTTTCTTAAGTGGGAATTGGCATTCTGTCAGTGTTCTGCTTTCATCTAAATGGCTATTTCTAGGCTCTTTTATTGGTAAATTTCTTTCCCTTTTCTGAGAGCAGATTTTTTTTTTAAATTTGGAGCATGGATCAGCATCCTCACATTTTAAATATTTTACATCGTATTCGCTTGTTTGTACCACACACACAATAGGAGGCATCTGGCATCTTTCAAAAAGGCTGGAGGAGGCCACTTCCAGATGCTGTATATGGCTGGGCCTCCTTTACCCCCATCTACGAGGTGTGTGGTGAGGTATGGTCTGGTACAGCCCACAGAAGGAGCAATGGCCAAGACGCGCTACAGCTGTGGCATTGTGGTGACACAATAAACATCTGTCCATGGGTTTGCTCAACAATGTGGTCAGCATTGCCATCTCTATGAAGAGATTTCAGAAGGGCATTTTGTAACTTGTTGAGAGCTTGGGTATTTGAAGATGGTCAGCCCTGATCCATACCTGTGATATGACCCCACTATCTTACTTCCCCTCTTGAGCCATTTTTTCATCATTTGGGAATGAAGAGGACTGTAATGTTCTTCTGCAATTGATATAAGAAGTAAGTGAAACATTGGATATAAAGCGCGTAGCACAGAGTCTGTTAAAGTAGGCTATCGCAGTAAGAGAAACAAAACTCATTTCTCTCTTTATGCTCTTCTCATATGATATGAAGCATTTTCAAAATCAGTTTTTCAGATTACTGATTTATTTTTCTGTGACATTCATTTATTTTTCCTATCCATTGTGTTCTTAATTATTCTAATATCTGTAGCTAATAGGTGTGTGCAACTGGTTTGTTTTATGTCTTATTGTTCTTGCTTATCTCCTCTGTATTTCCTTGCATTTACTTATTATTTTTACTTTAAACTTGGGGCTAATTTGAGTTCTTTTCTGGTGGTGGTGGTGCACCTTTATTATTTAATCACTTTGGTCTACAAGATCCTGTTGGGAAATCAAAGATGATTTCTTGGCAAGGCAATGAAGAAACATTAGCATAATGTGGAGGCTGCACTGGCTCTTTCTTCCTCATGACTCAGTAGTTTCCTCCCCACCACATGCATTCAACAAAATGCACATACCAGTTCCCAACAGCCTTTAGTCTTCCCCAGATGATCACATTGTTTAAATATTAGTGTCTTAGATCTATGCTATCCTTTCATCTCTCCCGCTCTTTCAGAGTCGAATTTGAGGGAAGTATCCAAAAGCCCATGTCCATTTGTCATCTTGTCAGGATCTGGAAGCACTTTAATGTCTTTGTCTTTTCCCATCCCCACAGCCTCCTCCTTTGCCCCTGGTGGTTGATTCCCGTTTGGAAAGTACACACACACACACACACACACACACACACACACACACACTGATAACACACCCAGGAGCCTTGAACAATGGAAAAGAAAAATAAACACATCTCTGATCTAAACAACTGCCACAATGTGCAACCCACAGCATAAACAGATTTCTCTAATTTTGTCAAAATGTTGTAAGACGGCATTCTTCCTGGGAGAGAATCATACCTTTTTGAAAAGTTATAACTGTGTTAGGTAAAGCCAGTCACAAAAGGACAATTGCTGACTGGTTCCACTTACATAAGATGCACTGTACTTAGAGTAGTCAAATTCAAAGGGGCAGAAAGTAGCATGGTGGTGCCAGGGGTTGAGGGAAGAGGAAAATGGGAGTTGTTTAATGGGAACAGAGTTTTAGTTTCACAAGATCATGAAGTTCAGAAGATCCCATGCGCAGCAAAGTGATCATACTTAACGCTGAACTATACACTGACTATGGTTGTGTGTATTTTATCACAATTTTTTTTTAAATTGATCTTGCAATTAGTTGAAGAAATAATTTTAAGAAACCTTATAAAAATTACAGCACTGGGATAAAACTTCTAGAAAGTAATTTAGCAATATAGTAAATGCCTTAAGAATGTCCATACCTTTTTCAGGTGTGTACCAAGGACATAATCAGAAATAAGGTCAGGGAATTGCTTGTGTGTACACTGAAGCATTATTTATGATATGTAAAAGTGCCATACTTAGTCTAAAAATTGAATAAGAGGACAAGTTAAATTAATGGTCTAATCATAGGAAGGAAAATGTAGCCATTAAAAGCTAGTTTTGAAATATATTTAACAATGTGAGGAATGCTGAAATTATGTTATATGAAAAAGTAGGATACATAACTATAAATTTGACATTATATATATAAAATAACACTGGGAAGAAATACACTAAAACATGACGTGATCATCTGTATGTTGTTGGGTTATCTGAGATGTGTATGAAATTGTCTTCTGAATTATAACTTGATGCCTCATCCAGACAATGCTTATAAGTCACTCAGAAGGGAAGACTTGAGCTTTGCCAACATAATAACCCATTTTAATAATAAAATAAATACTTAGCATGCAGTAAGCATTCTTTTGAGCTATATATATGTACTACCTTAGTAGGTCCTTCCAACCATACTGTGAGGTAGGTCCTGTTACTAATATAATTTGTCATTGTGGAAAATAAACCCAGAGCAGTCTTACAGCTAGAAAGCTGAGGAGCCATAATGCATGGACCCAGGACTCCCTGGCATTAACCCCTACTATTTAACCAGCTGAAACATTCTCAGTAAAGAAGAACAAGAAACACTGGTTATGATGGCTTAGATATTTTTGTCATCCTGTTTGGTTGGGGCAGGGCCAGTTCTTCAGAGAGCTAGCAGGTGAGGCCCTAGAACCAGCCTCCTCAGGGATAGGAGGGCTGAGCAAATGCCTCAACAGAAGGGTGTTCTACAGTTTTTGTGTTGCATCCCCCAATGGAGACAGTGAACAGTGAGTTAATGAGGAAGATTATTCAGTGTGTTAGCTGGCTAAAAGTCATGGAACTTGATAGTCTCCTTGAGAATGTACTCAGGGGCCCATGCTCATTCCTTAATAGCATCTTGACTCACTAATTAAAATGTGATGGACTTGGTCAGCCTTTATGCCACACACTATAAAAAAATCAGAATGCTCTGAGAGCTCATTTATATTATAAGTGCCCTTAAAAGTCATGATTGACAATGACTCTCTTAGCCCTTCAGTCCCCTCCCCCCCCCCCCCCCCAGTGTTTTGCAGTGCATTTTCATGGAAGGGCTTTTAAGTGTTTGGTTTATTATATGTGCATCCTATGTGCATCTGATAAAAGAGCCCGTGCATTACCAGGAAAAAATATGATACTAGAGCCGTGGTCAGCAAACTGCGGCTCGCAAGCCACATGCGGCTCTTTGGCCCCTTCAGTGTGGCTCTTCCACAAAATACTACGGCCTGGGTGAGTCTATTTTAAAGAAAGAAGTGGTGTTAGAAGAAGTTTAAGTTTAAAAAATTTGGCTCTCCAAAGAAATTTCAATCTTTTTACTGTTGATATTTGGCTCTCTTGTCTAACAAGTTTGTTGACCACTGGACTAGAGCATTCATGCCTATTAGAAGTATCAAGAACACAAACATTCCTAGGTAAAACACCCGTAAGCCTTTTGAGAACCCCAACATTGGCTTGAGTTCCTAGACTCAGCGTAGACTCCAACTATAAGTTTTCTCTTAATAGTGGTGTGTAGTTTCCCAGACTAATGGAGTGTTAAAGTGTTGTTCTTTCTCTACCACTTTGGACTAGGGCATAAGACAATGATGCTACTACATTCCCTCTGCAAAAAGTTATATAAAAGGGTTCATATAGGAAGCCTCTGATTCCTTATAGAACTCTCAAAATTCTTCTCCATACATTTAGTCTAAAAGTGTTTGGGGAAAGTCATTCTTGTTGTTTTTTGTTTGTTTGTTTGTTTTTTGTTTTGTGTGGGGTTGTTTTGAGAATAAACATTTTGTAGATGTGACATCCTTCAGCTTCAAGGAGGAGAGGTGGGGGAAATGTTTGCCTCTCACATGAAGTCTGGTGAGTAAAGCGCTAAATGGAGTATTCCCAAAACACCAAAAGCATGTATTTGCAATTAGGGAATATGTTGACCTGATTTGTGACCTCTTCCTTAATTGTGTAGAAGGTTAGAAATGTTTTAGCATACTTGTTAGTGGAGCAAAGAAAAGGTCATTGCTCTATTAGCATTAGGTATATTGGGAGTCAAATAATATGAGTGGCACACATGGACCAGAAATTGGAAAAGAACCGATGTAGGATTTTTAAAATATATATTTTATTGATTTTTTACAGAGAGGAAGAGAGAGAAACATCAAAGAGAGAGAAACATCAATCTGCTGCCTCCTACACACCTGCTACTGGGGATGTGCCTGCAACCAAGGCACATGCCCTGACCAGAATCAAACCTGGGACCCTGAGTCTGCAGGCTGACATTCTATCCACTGAGCCAAACCAGTTAGAATGGGTATTATTATTATTATTATTATCATATCCAGTGGCTCTGCTCAGAGGCATAAAAAGACCTCTCAGCAAAGAGGATCTGAAGATACAAGATTTCTTAGTCTATTTGGGGAGTAAATGATGCACCAGAGGAAACACTGTAAAAGGTACCACAAGTAGGAGGTGCCTGATGACAATGCAGGATCATGGAGTTTTTGAAGAACCCACAAAAATAATCCATAAAAACTTAACTTTAAATATTACCTGGGCCCAAGAGCAAAAAACAGTCCTTTTGGGTCTCTCTGACCTCTCCTCTCTTTGACCTAGAAGGCATTAGAAACTAAAGTTAGCAAGAAAGAGAGGAAGGGTAAGAGGAGAAGGCTTACCATAGACCATTTCCTGGCTCCCTTCTATTACAAACACCAATTGGCAAAAGGGGTATGTTGAACTTCAAGTCACATTTGAAGTTTTGATAATTATATAGGAATCAACATTCTAGACTTCAGGAAACCATACCATATCTGATGACTTAAAGTAACTTTAAGGCATTTTATGTCCTAAGCATGATCAGTAAAGACATGGAATGCACAAAATTTATTTAAGAATGAGGAAGAAAAGCCTTCTCTAGACATTTTTTTTTTCCTCAGAGGAAATGGAAAACAAAAAGTTAAGTTGATCAGTGTTTTACCCCATACGTTGTATTTGTTCAATGTTGAGGCCTGGCTGATACCATCCTGCCCAACCCTCCCACTGGCAATTCATAGCTTCTTCCTGGTGTGGCAGCTGCTCTGAAGTGTGGTGTAGTAATACCTGGAAAGTGAGATCCCACCTTTTAAAGAGCAGTTACCTGGAGCATTCATTTTGCAAAGTGGACAGAGCACAAGAGTATATATGGGTCAGGTCATGGCATCAGCATGAAGAATCAACTCAAAGTGGGCTCCTTTCCTATCACTATAGATTAGGGGTGTCGAACTCAATCAGAGAAGGAGCCAAAATCTAAAATCCAGCCTAAATCGAGGGCCGAATGGTTTACTGAACAGTCATAAACTGTCATTGTGATGGAAACGCAGTGGAGTGCAGTGATGACAGCGCGGTGCGGGCCACATTGCAAGGCCTGGCGGGACGGATTTGGCCCGCGGGCCTTGTGTTTGACACATGTGCTATAGATACTAGATAAAATATTTCCCAGGCTAACCAAAATAAAAGTTTGAAATTAACATTTTTTTAACTAAGGTTGCCAGATCAACTCTTTTATCAAATAAACATAAGGATACTCTATATTTTTACATAAGCATGTCCTAAGTATTACATGAGATGGATCCATACTAAATAATTATTTATTATTTATCTGAAATTCATATTTAACTGGGTGTCCTCTACTTTAAGTGGCATCTTCCAGTGGACCCTTCCCTCTGTTCCTGCACAGTCACATTACATTTAGGACATACCCTTTTTTAAAATAAATGTTTTTATTGATTTTATTTTTAAAGAGAGAGGAAGGGAAAGGAGAAGAGAAATATTGATGATAGAGAAACATCAAACAGCTGCCTCCTGCACAACCCCTACTAGGGATCAAGCTTTGCAACCCAAGCATACGTAATAATGTTTTTCAGAATGCCCAGAGCCGAAACTAGTTTGGTTCATGGATAGAGCATCGGCCTGAAGACTGAAGGGTCCTGGGTTCAATTCTGAAGACTGAAGGGTCCTGGGTTCAATTCAAGGGCATGTACCTTGGTTGTGGACACATCCCCGGTTTCTCTCTCATTGATATTTCTAGCTCTCTACCCCTCTCCCTTCCTCTCTGTAAAAAAAAATAAATAAAATATATATATATTTTTTAAAAATGCCCAGAGATGGTGTTGTTACTGGAACATTGTGCAGGTGGAATTTCTCTGTTGCTTGTGGAGGTGGGTTTCTTGTGGAGGTGGAATTTCTCTGTTGCTTGTGGAGGTAGGATATCTTGAGAGAAAGAATTTTTTAAGACTCCCATGGGAGAATGAGTGGTTTTTATTTGTGTAAAATTATATTCTTTGGTTTCTAAAGTCCCATTTCCCTTAAACCAGTACTGGAAAATGTGCAGCTGGGGATTCAGCAGAGCTACAAGCAACGCCATTGCCCAGAGTTTCTGTCCCATGCAAAAGCTGGGTCTTTTGTAGCACTAGGCTAGTCACAGTCCATTAGTCCATTTTGTGTGGGGTCCACATGGCCCAAAGGTGAGTGAGAATGTAAGAGCACACTTCATGCAAATAGTGTCCCATGAGAGCAAGATGGCCAAGAGTAGGGACTTCCTATGTTTATGATCTTATGTATCTCAGATTTTGAGCCCTTGCAGTGGCCATCCCATGTATGATTCACAGGCAAGCATCCTTTCTATGTCATTTAGATTTTACTGGGTGTGTTTATTCTTTCTTTGTTCAGTCCCTTCCCCTAGGATCTGCAGGGAACAGACCTGAAGAATGTTAAGCTGCAGCTTTTTTGTACAAATAGCATGCCTACATTATCTGGCCTTTTCATTGTTCCTGTCCTATAAATCCTACCTAATAAAAGACTAATATGCAAATTAACCATCACTCCCCTACACCCACTAGCCATGCCCACTGGCCAATCAGAGCAAGTATGCAAATTAACCCCAACCAAGATGGCTGTAGTCATAGAAAGCAGTTGAGAGGCTTGGATTTCCTTGGCAATAGAGGAAGCCAAGTTTTCCACCTGCCCTGGCTGGCCTAGGCCTCCACTCAAGGATACAAAGTTTCAATTATAGGAGGTAAACAAATCCAAACAGAAATGGCGGTAGCCACAAAGTGAGAAGGCTACAAAGTTTCAATTGTAGATGGTAAATAAATTCCAGATACCAGGGCCTCCACTTGGGTTGACAGGGGGCATGGTTGACCTGCAAACCACCACTGGTCCCTCGCCCAGGCATCCTATGCCCCAAGGGGTCCCCTACCCTGATCTGGGACACCCCTTAGGACAAACCAGCCAGCCCCTATCTGTGAACCAGGCCTCTATCCTATATAATAAAAGAGTAATATGCAGATTGACCATCACTCCAACACACAAGATGCCTGTCCCTGTGTGGTCAAAGATCCTGCCCCCATGTGGACACAAAATGGCCACCACAAGATGGCCATCAGGGGAGGGCAGTTGGGAGGCACCAGGCCTGCTACAGAGAGTAGTTGTGAGGGACCAGATCTATAAGGGAGGGCAGTTGGAGGCCATCAACCCTTTAGAATAGGGCAGTTAGGGTTTCCAGGCTGGCAGAGGAGGGAAGTTGGGGGCAAACAGGCTGGCAGGGGACCAGTTAGACATCAATCAGGCTGGCATAGGAGTGGTTAGGGGGTGCTCAGGTTGGCAGGTAGAAGTGGTTAGGGGCATTCAGGAAGGCAGGCAGGTGAACAGTTGGGAGCCAGCAATCCTGGATTGTGAGAAGGATGTCTGACTGCCTGTTTAGACCTGACCTAGTAAAATTGGGTCTAAACAGGCAGTTGAACATCCTTCAAGGGTTCCCAGATTGGAGAGGGTGCAGGCTGGGCTGAAGGACACCACCCGACCCTGTGCACAAATTTCAAGCACTGGGCCTCTAGTTAATTAATAACTGGGTCAATTACAATGGTAGCAGAGCTACATACTAATATATCTGTGGTGATTCTAGCCTTCAAGTCAAAATTTGGCACACATGGTTAGCAAACTGGTCTGTCCAAATAAATAAGAGTCTAAATTGTTTAAAGTGAAATTATCCTCAAATATCCTGGCCTGTGCTCACTTTTCTGGCAAGCTGGGAAACTTCTTTAGCAATGTGGTCTCAGACAAGTCACTTAACCTATCTGAGTCCTCCGCCTTGCCTCCAATCAATTGGGAATATCAGATAATTGTAATGAAAACGTAATAGGCCAATGAAAGCAAATTGACATGCAATGTCAATGAAAAAGCTTACAAATGCTACTACGCTTGGCAGCAGTGTAGGAAGCAGTATGTCTAAATTTAAATTTTTCTCTGTTGTCATTCTTTTTACACAGAAAAAAAATACATGAAAATTACTTTTTTAAAATGAACATGCAGAGGAATGATTTCTTCATGAACTCATGAGCCAGGGCTATTAGAACTACAACAAGATCCAAGAATTCTAGCTAGCCAATGCAGATGCCTTTCCCACAGAGGGCTTTTCCAGAACCCTCTCTTAGCAGTCAGACCTTTCAATGGCTCTGCTTTCTCCTTGGCTGCCAACTGTGGGTGATGCTCACAAACTGGGAATTGGCAGATGAGGAAAAGCTGCAAATCAGACCTCCATATGTGAGACCTTTGAGGGTGTCTCTTTCTCAGGGCATGGAAGCTGAGCTGGTGTCTAATGACGATTAACCCTAAGGACTTGGACTCCGTGCTCCGCAGGCCAGGGCAGGCTGGGCCACTAGAGGAAAGGCAATTTGTCTCTCTACGTGATCTTCCTTTTGTGCTGCCAGACTCCCGAGTTCATTTTCACTGGCTTCGGCACTCATTCCACATTTGCTCTTTCCAAGTTTCCTGTAGTCTGTTTTTACTTCCCTTTTGATTCATTAATTTTTGTTGTGGCTTTTGTTGTTCCAGCTAGCAAGTCAGAAGGAAAGCACATTTGACATTAATTTTGCATTGCTCATTATCAGTTCTTTTTTTAGTCATTTTCCCTTGATCTTCATCAAAAAGGCACTTGCAAAATGCAAGAAAACAAAATTCCTTCATGCATTTTTCCCCTTCTTCTTTTTCTAGCTCTTTTAATGACAAAGAGGCAAGGTACTTCCCAGAGTGCTTTAGGAAGACTAAGCTAAGGACAAAATAGTTGTGATGTCCAATACACTGAAAAATGTCTTACGGAAAAACCTTTAGCTAAGAGCCTGAGAGGAAGGTAAAGGCATTTTTTTAAAAAATCAGAAGCTCAGAGGAGACAAATGGAGCTTGATGAGCTCTTGAGATGAATGCCACAGGCTAATGCGAGCAATCAGCAGGTTTGTGGAAAATATGCTGATATCTGCAGAAAAAATGCAGTGACAGAGGAGAGCCAACTGATAAACATGGGAGCTCAAAAATACTATTGCTGGAAAAACCTTGACATTCTGATCATCTTTTATGGAACACGCAGAAGGGAAATTCAGGGCCCAGTTTTTGTGTCTGACTATTCTCCTTGTGATCCATTCATTCATTTGAAGTGTTGTTTCAGGACTCATGTAGTTCAGCTTCACCACATAGCCAGCCAGCCAGCTGGGCAGCTCCCACTAATCTGAATATTTAAACCACACAATGACAGAAGCTAGAAGAAGCATATATTGATAACTTTAAAAAATTGAATCAGGGGTTAAATGATGAAGGAAACTCAATTTATGCTATCTATTCATTACATTGGGTAGAACACTCTCACTAATAGCACCCAGAGCCTCACCGAGTTTGCAGTTGCCAGCCCCTCATCACTGGGAAAGGTGCTGGCCACTGGACTGTCCAGGTCATGCAGCACCTATCTGTTTACACTTCTCCGAAGCTCTTCTTTGGGTATTTCTTAAAAAGCCAGCATTTCTGTCATTTCCTTCTGCAGAAAACCCAAGCAGTATAAAACATCTCCACTTAATTTTGTGCATCCATTCACCCATTCCATATGGCACATGCTCTGTCAATAAATCTAAGTTGAAATCAGCAAAATAAGTTTGTAAGGATATATAAACATACTCTGTTCTTATGGATATGGTAATTAAAGGCACAATTAAATAATTGTCTCTGGGATTTTAACACCACCCCTTCCCTGGGGGACAATTCTTCAAGGCCTGGTATCCAGTGATAAGTATCACTTTACTATCAGTTGATTGTCTTTACCCATAAGCCCTCCAGGGAGTAATAACAAAGCAACAAATTTTCTGACCCACAAACACAGCACATTCATTCTTTTATTACATTAAAGCACAGTGGAGTAGGTAAATTTGCTCACAGTTGAAGCTGAACAGTTTGGGTTCTTCAATCATCCCTGAATCACTAAAGATAACCCAATAAAAACAGGGATGCACTGCTCCATCCTGATTTAAGAATGCAGAGCCCACTTTTTCTCAGTGCTGGGGCTGCTGGAGGGCAGACAGCTGCCTCTCATCACCCCTCTGGGCACTGCCTCAGCTGATAAGAATCCAAGTTCATGCCTTCATTCTGATTGGGCCATATCAAGAGATTGACAACCTGGGGGAATAAAACTCACATTCTGAACACTTATGCTAGTTTAAGATACATCTACAACCCCAGTTGTCAGTGGCCTCTGTCCAATTTTACTTCCCTCCCTTCCCACCTATGGAGGTTGATTCCCAAGAGCCTGTCAATCTTCATGCATGCATTTTAATTAAGGGTCAGTTTCATGGGTAACCAAAATTGTGACCGTTACTTTATTTTGTTTTAAACTATTGGGTTAACACATAGGAGACCTAGTGAAAATTCCTTATTAGCCCAGAAACTACAAAGAATGTACTAAATGATACCCTTCTCTGGCAAATTATCATACAATTTTATAGTTTAATCTAGAAAGCCCAAGTTTCTTGAGATGAGATTAGTAGAAAATGAGTTAGATGAGAAAAGAGGAGTCTAAGATAAAAATGCCTGTGCAATGAGGGCAGAGGTGAGAAGAGTAGGAAAGTAGATGCACACATAAAGTATGTGCTTCCAATCCCTAATAATTATTGGGAACTCTGCCACTTTACTTCCTACAATAGAATGAGGTCTTTATTAATAGCCAACCTTTAGAAGTTGTTATAGATTAACTTATATAAAATATGTCCTAGAAAATTTTGCCAATGCTATTTTTTAAAAATCTATTCTGAAAAAAAACACACAAACACACACACACACACACACACACACACCATTCTGTTTCTTGAATGTGTTTCAGTCTAAAAATCACACTAGTGTGGATGTGTGAGGAGAGAGGCTTTATTTATGGATACTTCTTTCATAGCCAATAGCTGCTTCTAACTGAAACTCAATACAAATATGACTAAATCAAATAACTGTGAATATTATACATAGAGATGTCTTGCTTAAACTGAAGCACTCATTGATTTCTCTTTGATTCATATCTAAAATTAAAAAGAAATTAAGATGTAGGGGGAAATATCGACAAAGCCATCCTCTATCAAGTGCAGTAGGAGTAGATGTAAGACTTCACCAGCAAAGGTGGTTAAATACTTCATAAGAGATGCAGATGTCCTGAGGTTTTCCAGAATTCACTGGTTATGCCAACTAGTTTATTGATTTATCTTACAAAACTGCATATTTAAGATAAATCAATAAACCAGTTGGCACATAAGTAAAATAGAAGAGAATTTCACCAAGTTTCCCTATCAACTGACAACATCATTGCAGCAGTAAATGTGACTCACTAATAGGTGTCCAACCTGCCCCTCCTTTAGAGAACACTCAAGAAAGTTTGTTTATGAATGTTTTCCTGAAAAAACAGACAACCTGTACTTTTTCAAAAGTTTGTTCAATAACATGTGCTCTTGGAACTATACTTTACAATACTTCCCCACTACTTAACATCAGGGTATAACTATTAACTCCAATAGAGTTCAGAAGTAGATAATAGCTTTTTGTGATGTCCTGCTTATAGGCCAGCTTCTTCACATCTTACCACTTCTACTAAATTGGCAAGAAGTGGCACACCAGGTCCACTGTAGGAGTACACTTACCACACAGGCTTCTACTAGATGTACTAGTTAATAATGTGGATTTTTTTCACTAGGTGGAGTTACACATATGTTGATATATATGTGATTTGATACGTATCTATTTTGTTGTATTGACAACAAGCTTCACTTCCTATGTCAAATTTGCTGAAGGTGTTAACATCATAGATGTTTTATGCTTAAAAATGTTGGATTTTGTGCCAAAAAAAGAGAATTCAATGGAAGTTTTAACTCATTACTTTATTTTGAAGAAAAGTGCTGCTGAATACTTCAGGAAGTTTATGGTGAACATGCTCCATCTCAAGATATCAATACTTGTGAATGCTAGTTTAAATGCTTTAAAAGTGATGATTTTGATTTGAAAGACAAAGATCATCCAGGTAAACCTAAAAAGTTTGAAGATCAACAATTACAAGCATTATTAAATGAAGATCCATGTCAAACTCAAAGATACTTGGTGTCAAACTTGCAGTAAGATTAAACATTGCTCATCAAACAATCTCCAGTCATTTACAAGCAATGGGGAAGATTTTAAAGGAAGGAAAATGGGTTTCACATAAACTGAACAAAAGACAAATGGAAAACCAAAAAGTCATCAGTAAAATGTTGCTTCAATGGCATGAAAGAAAGTCTTTTTTTGCATCGAATTGTGACTGGCAATGAAAAGTGGATTTCTTTTGAGAATCCCAATTGCACAAAATCATGGTTTGATCCAGGTCAACCATCAACATAGACTGTAAGGCCAAATCACTTAGGAAAGAAGGCAATGCTCTGCATTTGGAGGAATCAGGAAGGTGTGGTGTATTTAAATGAACTTCTAAAACAAAATGAAGCCATTAATATTGATCATTACTGACAAAAAAATAATCAATTTGAACCACGCTTTGATTGTAAAATGACCAAAATGGGCCAGAAGAGATGGCAAGGTAATTCTGCTTCATGATGATGCACCATCACACACTTTAAAACCGGTGAAAGAGATGTTAAAAGATTTTGCCTGGGAAGTATTAACCCACTGGCAGTATTCATCAGACCTTGCTCCTTCAGAGTACCACTTGTTCTGATCAATGGCACGCACACTTTTTGAGCAGCACTTCAAAACTTACAAACAAGTGGAAAATTGGGTCTCTGAATGGTTTGCCTCAAAACAAGACAAGTTTTATTAGGACTGTATCCACAAATTACCTGAAAGATGGGGGAAATGTGTAGCTAGTGATGGACATTGCTTTTAATAAAGCACTTTTGAAGTTTCTCTTAAAATTATCAGGTTTTCTTTGATTACAAAATCCCCATTATATATATATATATATATATATATATATATATATATATATATATATATTCATTTATTTTTTATTTTTATTGATTTTTCAAAGAGAGGAAGGAAGAGGGACAGTTAGAAACATTGATGAGAGATAGACATCAATCAGCTGCCTCCTGCACACCCCCTACTAAGGATGTACCCGCAACCAAGGTACATGCCCTTGACTGGAATCAAACCCAGGATCCTTCAGTCCGCAGGCCGACATTCTGTCCACTGAGCCAAATCAGTTTTGGCCAAAATCCCCTTCTTAACTGTTACACCTAGTATTAAGGTATGAGAATGGGCAGGAAATAGCCCAAAACAGAGTATTTCTCAGAATATTGAAATCCACAATCTCAATGCACAGGTTTAAGAATTGATCAAAATGGGCTTATTTGGTTCCTTTCCTTTGTTTCTCCTTCTTCTTTCTCCCTCCTTTTCTTCCATCTTTTCTCTGTCTTGTTTTTAATCCTGGTCATACAACAAAAATACCAATTGAGTTTTTATTTGCCTTCTTTTTAATGCATGTACTCAAGTACTGAGACGGTTTCTGGGAATAGACCCTGAATAGCTTTGTATGTAAAAGCACCACAGGGATTCTGTAGCATGTCCATATTTTAAGCACAAATTTCCCCATCCAGAAGGAAAGTACCAATGGACACGAGGATAGAATGGGGCATGCCGAACTAACCACCAATTTTTACCCATCTCTACTGCTATAGCACAGAATGCTTGTGCCACCTCTGAGTCATTATCAATCTTCCTAACCCATCTCAGTGTTTTGATGGAGGCAGATATATGGACTGAGATGGGAAAATATTCTTGCAAACACATTTTTTTAAAATTCTTTGCTCCTCTGGTTTTTTTTTCCAGAGTACCAGAGGTCTTTATAATTAGAATAGGACCAAGTATTTATTGTAGTGACACTGATAACTAATTACAACTAGTTAGCTTAGATTTACATATTTCTGTTATAAATCTCAAAAACGATGGTGAAATAAATTCACAATACATTTTACAGGTATCCACTTTTGTCCGTTAGCAGTTTGTGTTAATTTTTAAATAGTGACGCTTTTGGAAATAGAACTATAAACAGATACACTGTATTTGGAGTTGTACTAGCAAAAGGTCTTTATTTTAATCTCAGATGTCCCTTTATGTGATTTTCTTTTTGTCCTCTAAAACTAAAAGCAAACATTGAGTGATTTTTTCCCCACAGTAGTATGTCCTTTTAGAACCTTACCAGTTCTCTGAAGTCTTTTCATTTCTGTCTTTTCTCATCTTCTTGCAAGGCAGCATGCATGTAGTGCATGACCCACACTCTTCCATTGCTTCCCTGTTAGGAGAAAAGGTGCCTGGGTGAAAGGTGTGAGTCCTTCCATCTTTGAGCACTCTTGACTCTACTGTCTTGGGGCATCACTCTGTATTATATATATTTTTCATGTTTTTCCACAGTGGCCAAAGAAAGATGCACAGAGAGTATTGATTCTCTTTCTTTTGTAGGGCATAGACTATTCCAGATGGCTGCAGTTAGAAAAACAGTGCGTGTGTTGTGTGTGTATGTGTATGTGTGTTTCTCAATCCTGATGTTTCCTTAGGAGTAAACATTAGATATCTCCAGAAAGCAAAATCAAATAGAATAAATAAAATGAAATAACAATTATTTGCTAGCTCATAACAAGAATATCTACCTAATAAAAGAGAAACATGCTAATTGACCATACCTTTGTGATGCCCACCAGTCAATCAGGAGTGAATATGCAAATTAACCCAACAAAGAAGGTGGGTTAATTTGCACATGCAGGGACCAAGCAGCTGGGGGTGGGGCAGGATACTTGTTTTCTCACCATGGCCACAACACAAGCATTCCACACCACCCAGCCACTCTGGGCCTCTGCGCAGCATGGCAAGGTAGAAAGGCAGCTCTGGACAGAACAAAGGCAGTGCTGGCAGCCAGGTGGAGGAAGGCCCATTCTTGCATGAATCTTTGTGCATCAGGCCTCTACTAGCATTATAAAAGCTCAGATAAGATTTATACTTTTGTATATATCACTTTTTAAAAAGTATGATGATAATTTGGTTTTAATTTAAAAGCAATTCTTATACTGATTTTTATATTTTAGACATAGATGTGTCTTTTTCCTTATCTAATTACATTAATACTATGTCTAGAACTTCCTGAAACTCACCTCCCATCATATCCACTAAAAACATTTCCCAGTTCTTAGAACATGTCATTGCCAAAACCAGTTTGGCTCAGTGGATAGAGTGTCGGCCTGTGGACTGAAAAGTCCCGGGGTCGATTCTGGTCAAGGGCATGTACATTGTTTGCAGGCACATCTCCAGTGGGGTGTGTGCAAGAGGCAGCTGATTAATGTTTCTCATCGATGTTTCTAACTCTCTATCCTTCTCTCTTCCTCTCTGTCATACCTTTTTTTGTCATTTAAGGGTTCTTGTTTTAGTGTCGTTATTTTTTTAATTAAACTTATTGGGATGAGATTGGTTAATTAGATCCCATTTGTTTCAAGTGTTCATTTCTATGATATATGATCTGCATATCATGTCTTATGCCCACCACCTATTTCTTAATTGCAAGTAAATTGCAATGCTTGCTGGTATCTCTTCTTGGAGTCTCCTCTGACAAGTCAGTTCAGAATGTCCCAAAGTGAAGAGATTTCTTAATTTTTCATTTAAATATGTCTCAACCTGTCTTGTCTCCCCATCTCTAATTTAAAACTCTGGGCTGAAACCAGTTTGGCTCAGTGGTAGAGTGCCGGTCTGCTGACTGAAAAGTGGGTTTGATTCCAGTCAAGGGCATGTACCTTGGTTGCGGGCACATCCCCGGTAAAGGGTGTGCAGGAGGCATCTGGTCGATGTTTCTCTCTCATCAGCGTTTCTGGATCTCTATTTCTCTCCCTTCCTCTCTGTAAAAAATCAATAGAATATATTTAATAAAAGTCTTTGTTTGGATTCTTATAATCTTTTATTCCTTATATTGCAAATGCTTCTTACTCGGTTGCTGTGTCTCTAGCTTTATACCAAGGATCTATTCTCCAATGGTGTAAGCCATCTTAAAAATGCAAACATACCATGATACTTTTTCACTGGATATTTTCACTGTTTCACTGTTGACACTTTAGCAGGGCACATAAGGGTCAGGATGACTATATCTTGACTTCTCTAGGCTAATCTCTGGTCAGACTATACTTTTGATTTATCACACACAATAGGCCTTTTCCTGCCTCCATTCCTATTTTATTTGTGAGATGCTGTTTTTATCCCTTTGAATGACTAGTTTTTATCCATCTTTCAGAACTCAATACAACTTTCAGCCTTCCCAAAGCCCTGAATTTCCTTCTCCTCTGACTTCCCAAGTCCTCCTAAATATTTCAATATTTGGTGCTTGCCACTTAAATACATGTCTTGGGACTCATCCCACTAGGTTTTGGACATCTTGACAGCAGAGCCATCACCACTTCCTCCTAGCACCCTCAGCATCCAGTCACAAGTATGGGTCAATTAAAACTTCTTGAGTGCATGAGCCAAAGGAACCTTACAGATTAACTAGTAAAATGACTTCATTTCAGAAATTAAAAACTGAGGCACAGGAAACTGAAGGAACATGCCAGTGGCTAAAGGTTAATTTTGTAGCTGAGGAGAAACTAGGGCTCATATATTCCTGTTGGCTTCTAACACATTTTGAGTTGTGTAATTTATTCATTTTCCTTAATTATCTACATTTGGGAATATTCCAGTAATATTCCCTCTCTCTCTCTCTCTCGTTATTTTATTTGTTTGTTTGTTTTGTGTATGTGTATTTTGTTATTTTTATTTATTTATTTTTTTTGTTTGTTTGTGTGTGTCTTTTCCTATTCACACTGATTTAAGTGCTTGATACTTTGATACCATTGGCCATTTCCTTCCATATTTATTCTGCTCTTGATTGGACTCTTCCATTGCTTCACAATGTTGTAAATCTCAGGCATTCTGCCTACTAAATATTTTTGTAAGCCAACCTAATTATAATACTACTAGAGGCCCGAAATTTGTGCAAGAGTAGGCCTTCCTTCCCCCAGTTGCCTGCACTGGCTTCCCTCTGGCACTCGGGACTCAGGCTTCCCTCCAGCATCCAGGACCCGGGCTTCCCTTGAAACCCAGGCTTTGTCTGTAAGGTTGCTTGATCAAAAGGATGTCCAGTCTAATTAGGATATTATGATTTTATTATTATAGATATGGCACATTTCTTTGCACGGTATTATAAATGTGTTTACTGATTGAAATCAGTACTTAGAGATTGACTCAAAGAAATGTTACATGAGTGGAAAATATGTAAACAATAGTATTTTGGCATTACATGACAATGGCTTGGCCCATCATAAGTTAAGAGAGGAAGTAAACTAGAAATCCTCTGCTTCACATACTTCTTACCAGGTATAATGTTCTTTGACCTTGTTTATATGCAGTGTATAAAGTTGTATTTTGGTTCTATTAGATGTGCACTAGAGGCCCAGAGCACAAAATTAGTGCACAGGGTGAAGGGATGTCCCTCAGCCCAGCATGCACCATTTTTATTCTGGGGCCCCTCAAGAGATGTAAAAACAGGCAGTTGACATTCCTCTCACAACCCAAGACTGCTTTCTCCCAAGTGCTCGCCTGCCTGCCTTCCTGATTGCCCCTAACCGCTTCTGCCTGCCAGCCTGATCACCCCTAGCCACTCCCATGCCAGCCTGATTGATGTATAACTGCTCCCCTACAGCCTGTTTGCCTCCAATTTCCCTCCTCTGCCAGCCTGGTCACCCCTAAGTGCCCGCCCCTTCAGGGTTGATGGCCTCCAACTGCTCTCCCTTGCAGGCCTGGGCTCTCCCAACTGCCCTCCCCTGATGGCCATCTGTGGTGGCCATTTTGTGTCCACATGGGGGCAGGATCTTTGACCACATGGGGGCAGCTATCTTGATCTTGTGTGTTGGAGCAATGGTCAATCTGCATATTACTCTTTTATTAGATAAGATAGAGGTCTGGTGGGGACTGGCTGGTTTGCCCTGAAGGGTGTCCCAGATCAATCAAGGTGGGGGTTCCCTTGGGGTATGGGGTGGCCTGGGCAATGGGCCTGTGGTGGTTTTCAGGCCAGCCATGGACCCCCCTACCCCCACCCCAAGTGGAGCCCTAGAATTTATTTATCTTCTACAATTGAAACTTTGTAGCCTAGAGTGGAGGCCTAGGCTGTCCAGGGCTGCAGAATCTTGGCTTCCTCCATTGCCTGGGAAACCCAAGCCTCCCTCCTGGTCTATGTGGTGGCAGCCATCTTGGTTGGGATTAATTTACATACTTGCTCTGATTGGCTGGTGGGCATGGCTGGTGGATGTAGCAGAGTGGTGGTTAATTTGCTCTTTACTATTTTATTGTCATTCAAGCCTGTTATAATCCTGTTGTCCCTTTATGATTACTTCCTATTTCTTCTTCCTCATTTACTCCTGTGATTGATTAGAGTACTCTTTGTACTTTCTCCCTGACATCTCAATGAAAAGAGTGCATTTCCTTGCACATAAATTTTGTGGTTGGCCTTGAGACATAATCTGGTCAATGGACTGTTAGGAGATATAATGCAAACAGAAGCTTGAAATGGCTTGACAGTTGAGTCCTGCCATTGTCCTGGGATGATGTTTCTCTGGATAGCTGTTATTATTCTTGCCCTTGGTCCCAGAAAAAGCACATGTGGAAAAAAATCTGGGGCCAATCTGCATTAAGGAGCCAAGTTTACCTGGACCCTG
Source organism: Pipistrellus kuhlii (assembly GCF_014108245.1). NCBI lineage: Eukaryota > Metazoa > Chordata > Mammalia > Chiroptera > Vespertilionidae > Pipistrellus > Pipistrellus kuhlii. Next base: position 67,055,988 of record NW_023425562.1, read on the forward strand.
AACTTGAAGGAGTTTCCCAGAGAAGTTCAACTTCAATAAACCAGCTGCCAGGCATGAATAAATGCCCATTATTTAAGCGACTGACTTTGGGGTGGTTTGTTTTACAGAAATAGATGACTGATACAACTCCTCCCCCTTGATTATCAAATTTAAAAGTCTTAAGCCTTTTCTCTTCACAGTCCTTACATTCTTCCCTTTCTCTATTGTTGTGGGCTTTTAGAAGTCCCATTTGATGCTAAATACCTTTTGCTTGTATTCATTTACATTTACTTTCTTCAATTTTTATTCCACTTCTTTCCCCTTTATTTGGTTTCCTACTTCCTCTTGAAATATTTTACATATTATTTCATTTTTACCATTTTCTTCTACTGCTCACTGAGTTATTTACCTTCTTGTTTCTATTCCTTTTCGGTATACTCCTGCCTACCTGTGCTCTTCCTTTTTATTTCTTCTTATGCCCAGTCCTTGTGGGATGATGGGCCAACTCCATTCTGCTCTTCTTTCACCAACTCTGTTCCTCCAGAAGGAGAAAGGAATATTAACAAATAGTCTGAAATCTTTCCTTGAAAATTCTACTTTGCTTTTTGGCTTTAAGGTCCACCCACCCCCAGCTGCTGAGATGGAGCTCATTAATTTCATCCCATCTAGGATGTTTCGTCTTTGAACAATGGGGGAAAAAAGAAGAGAATGTGGGATTTGCCAAATGTGGGAAGGAAGACCATGAGAGCTTGTTAATGTTATCTTTGTTTTCTGAAACAAGATTTGGAGAAAACACAGTATAAGATATATCTATTGTATCAGACTGAGAAAAAAGCTTCTTATTTGTCTTGTAAAATTCTGAAAAGGTGTATGCTTTCTCTCCATTAGCTCACAGCAATATTGAAGATGTATTTGACTAAACTGGAACAAAATATCAGCCTAAGATGCCCAGAGGCTACTCAATACAGACATCTGTATGCTTCATCCATATGCTAATACAGAAAATTTATTGATAGTATTCACATTGTCCCCAGTAATCCTCTAGAATTCTGTTGTAGGACCAGCTTTCCAAACTACTCAGGGTATGACTGTCCATCAACTAAGAATACTGAAAGAGATAAAACTAATGGGAAATTCCACTGTAGGCACATGCCCAGTAGAAACAGCAGGAGGTGCTTCTACTTTGAGGCATGTGCAGTAAGATTCAAGATGGGGACCATAACAGGGAGGAGTCTGATCTGGAAAAAGGATCAGATTGGTTAGGGGGTGGGCTCAGCACACAAGTCCAAGAAGGATTGGAAAAGATATTTACTGGTTTGAAAACCAGATATAATATATTCACAGTTTAACAAAGGCCTCTCTCTAGCACACTTTTGTCCATGTGCTTGTCACAGGCTCACTCTCCATAGGAATTATGTGGGCCTAGGAGCCAGGCAGTACCCATCTTGGGCTCCAGGGTTGACTTCAAGTATGGGCCTGGGTGTGGCAGTTCAGTGCCAGGTAGAACATGGCCAGAATAGAGGCTAAGTTAGCTGGAAGGGGACAGAAACTGACCTGGACCAAGCTTTGGCATAGACTAAACTGATGGCACAGAATTTCTGGACCCCGGCCCTACTTCTGGGCTTGATCAAAACAATGCTGGACTTTTTCCACGGTGGTCAGAGCTGAACCACCTGGCTGGGAGTGAGACATAGACTCTGGGCTTCTGGGGACAGTCATTTGTGTTTGCTGCTGCTTCAAAAAACCTTACCACTATACCTCAACCTCCTGAACCTGGACCCCTGAAATGCTTTTCTCCAGGTATTGCAAGAACCCCATTTTCACAGCAACACTATTACTTTCCTCTATAGCATTTAATCTATGTAATCTTTTACAAATCCCCAGTTAATGAGTTTCATGGAATATTGCCATGTGAAATATTTCTTCTTCTGTCTCCTTTTTTTCTAGCACTCCAGAGACTGCCCAAAACACAGAACAAGCATTCTTATTATAAGAGTTTTTCTTAACATAATCTATTTGCTAGCTCCTAGCCCAAATATTAAGTGGGCAGATCGAACATACATTTTCTGGGCAACCTCATTTTGAGATGTCCATTTATTTTCCCTGTAATCATTACCAGTGTATTCCTTCCCCTAAGTGGGAGCACCATCTCAGTTTCCCAGAGCTGCCCTAACAAATTACCATAAATCAGGAGGATTAAAACAACATAAATTTTTTATTTCACAATTCTAGAGACCAAAAATCTAAGATCAAGCTGCCCTCTGGGTTACTTTCTTTCACAACCATCCTAGCTTCTGTGGGCTGCTGTCAATCCTTGGCATTTCTGGGCTTGTGACTGAATAACTCCAAATTCTGCATTTGACTTGACATGGCCTTCTCTGTCTGTTTCTTCTCTTCTTTTGTCTAACAAGGACATTTGTCATAGAATATAAGGCCAACCCATGTATTCCAAGATGATCTCATATGGAGATCCTTGATTTAATGACATTTGAAAACAATGGTTTTATTCCTGATATGGTCACATTTAAAAATTCCATATGGACATATCTTATTTTTAAATATGTTTTTATTGATTTTGGAGAAAGGGGAAGGGATATGGAGAGAGAGATAGAAACATCAATGATGAGATAGAATCATTGATTGTCTCTCCTGTGACCTGACCAGGAATTGAACTGTGACCTCCTGGTTCATGGGTCAAAACTCAACCACTAAGCCACATTGGCTGGGCATATGTATTAACTGGGCCATCTGATTCAACCCACTCAGATACCTTGTGAGTAGACCTCATTGTTTTATCCATCAACATTTCTCTGAATTTACCACATGCTTTGGTCTTGGAGTTAACCAGAAATACCTCCTCAGCTGTACTTCAGTGCAGTCTCTATCCTTTGAACTATTTTGGCAATGGAATACCATTGGACCAGCATAAATGGATTGCTCAAGTCTGAGACAGAAGAGAATCAGGACACTGCAATTTCAGAGCAATGGAGAGTTAAGACCTTCACTGATTCCACTTGACTCTGTTTCATTTTCTCTTTTAGCAAAACAAACAACACAAAACAAAACAAAACAAAAACAAACAACAACAACAAAACAGGTTTTCCATCCTCAGCAAGTCATGGCCATGCTGGCCCTTGGATCTCTTGGATAGTGCTTTCTATGTTGCAGTTCTAATAGACTCCTCTCAGTCTGTACACATAAGAACACACTGGCCATTGTTGACAGCCTGCTCTGTGCCACACACTGCACTTACAAATTACATTTTATTTTAATCCTCATAACAAACCTTTAAGGTAGAAATATCACTTGTTTTATGGATGAGTTGGCTCCATGGTCAGCAAACTGTGGTTTGTGAGCCACATGCAGCCCTTTGGCCCCTTGAGTGTGGCTCTTCCTCAAAATACAATGACCTGGGCAAGTCTATTTTGAAGAAGTGGCATTGGAAGTTTAAGTTAAAAAAATTTGGCTCTCAAAGGAAATTTCAATCATTGTACTGTTGATATTTGGCTCTGTTGACTAATGAGTGTGCCGACCACTGAGTTGGCTGAATCTCAAAGAAGTTACACAATATAAAGCTGTCCAAAGGTAACACAGCTAGTAGTTCATGGCAGAGTCAGGACTGGAATCTTACCCTCTGATCTTGTTGTCCAGACATTTTTCATGACTCTTCCATGAAATATTATGTAGTCACTTGCTAGCTTGGCATATATGCTTTAATTATTTTTTTATACCTCTGATTTTCTCAGCAAGATTTTTAATAGAGGTCCAGAGCACTTGCCAAGCACCTACTGGGTGCCCTGTCTGTCTTGTTACTCCAAGTTGATGCGCATGAAAGACCACACAGTTATCTCGGCAGGGCAGTCACTGGGCCCAGCCCGAGGGATTCACATTCCAGCCAGCATCCCTCCACACTTTACTGTGATTAATTCTATCTGACTCTGATTACTCCTTCATGCTGTGACACCCCCTCCCTAGGCACTTACATGCTAAGGTTATGCTATATTCATTTGCTCTTGTTGAAATATTGCTTTGCAACTGCCTCTAGACAATTTCATTTCATTTCTGCATCCATTGTAGGCAGAGTGTTAAATCTGGCAGTTTAAGCAGTTGCTCGACACTATTTATAAGGCCCTGAGCAATTCCTAGAGTCAGGCACACTGTAGGGATTATGCATTGTACCTGAACATGCATTATTTTGCGTGTGTTTCTGTGTAGTGAGCACTGTCAGACACAGCCTGTGGCTTTTTTTTCTCTTTTATTTATTGCTTAGCTATCTACTCTACCTGTCTTCTCTTGCCTCTTTGGAATTCATCATCTAGCACTTTCTCTCCCCACACACACAAGTGGCCATACTTCCCACAATGAACTAACTTCACAGTGACTAACTGGTTGAGTAGATTCCCCTACAGTTTTTGAGAAAGATGCAGATGTTTGTAAGAATTAGGCCACAGCACATTATTAGTAAATAAAACCCATTGCTTTAATTCCAAGAAGAGTCAGTCTTGTTCCAAATGCTAGAGTATAGCAAACAGCTATTGCAAGATTCTTTCCTGTTGGCTAGGATTCTTGTCTCTTGGCTGTTGCCCAAATCTGAATAGTATCTTGTTCCCAAGATTTTACTTCTGGCCTGGTTGAGAAAGTGCTCTAATCTAAACCGTCTGCCTCTGTTGTGTTGTCTCTTCTGGGAGATAATGGTCCCTGATGCTGTTCCCCTGCCTCACTTTCGACTAACTTTGCATAATGCACATTGCGGTATCTCTGTCTTTTCCTGTGAAGGCCTACAAAAGCATGGGTGATGGATTAAACCCCAGACTCTACTAGAAATATCTTCTGCAATGAAGCTCTTTCAGAAGTAACATTTAAAAGAAAAATCATGTATTCTTAGGACAGGTAGCAAAATAAATGAGACTGCAGGCTTGCAAGGTCTACAGAAGGATGCTCTCCTGCCAGAGCTTCAGCTATTCATCAGGGGCAGTGGGATTAGAGCCACGGAAGTTCTAATATCAGAGAAGATGAATAGAAATGATGGCTCTGTTGTTTTCTCCTAGTTAGTTTTAAAATGTGCTATAGAATGGGCCTTTAGACAAAAAAAGAGTGAATGCAAGAGAGAGAGAGAGGAGAGAGAGTGAATATGTAGAATTTTCTTTAAACATGGCAGGTTTGCCAAAACCGGTTTGACTCAGAGGATAGAGCCTACACCTGTAGACTGAAGGGTCCCAGGTTCGATTTTGGTCAGGGGCATGTACCTTGGTTGCAGGCATGTCCCCAGTAGGGGGTGTGCAAGAGGCAACTAATCAATATTTCTCTATCATTGATGTTTCTAACTATTCCTCTGTCTTCCTCTCTGTAAAAAAATCAATAAAATATTTTTTTTAATTAAAAAATAAACATGGCAGGTTTCTGGCTCTAGAAAATTACCAATTAAATGAGAAAGACAGTCAGACAAACAGACTGCCTAACAAGCAGACTCACATGGGCAGCCAAATGAAGCTCCAGTATGTTCTGTTACTCACAACCAGGTGGAGTGTGGTGATTTCCAATTCTAGCCCGAGTACAATAGCCCAATGGTTGTCATTTAATAAGTGGATGGGAGAAATCATTTTCTCTGTGGCTTAAACGGTAAAATATCCAGCATTATCTTCAGAAAGCTATCAAATGAAAATGCATATTTTCTGGGAATTAAGGTGCGCCTCCTTTATTAGTGTGATAGTGCCCTGGCCAGTTGACTATATTAAAATAACAGTCATGCTAACCCTGTTGCACTTTCTGTGTTCATAGGCAGGCAGCAATTAATGGCTTTAAAGTTTTGCATCCTCACTTTATCTTTTCATATTTGTTAAAAATTATTAACAGCTTTGTCTGCCTATTATGACAGCTCTCTCTTCATTGGGTCTTTTATTGGCATAACAGCATTGCAGCATTATATTTTGGTTTGTTTAATAGAAAAGAAACTCTCTTCCTTTACACTTATTTGTACCTGTCTCTCATGCCTTTAAAAAGGTAGATAGGCCCTAGCCAGTTTGGTTCAGTGGATAGAGCATTGGCCTACGGACCAACGGGTCCTGGGTTTGGTTCCGGTAGGTCAAGGGCATGTACTTTAGTTGCAGACTCCTCCCTGTCCCAGGCCCTCATTGGGGCTCTTGCAGGAAGCAACTAATCAATGTGTTTCCCTCATATTGACTTTCGCTTCCATTCTCCCCCACCCTAAAAAAAATCAATAGAAAAATATTTTTGAGTGAGGATTAACAAAATAAAATAGATAAAATAAAATAAAATGTAGATAGATTGGGAGGTGTAACAGAATGATTAAAAACTAAACCTCCTTTTTTACCTCCCTATATACACTTGAATTTAAGTAACAAAGGCTTTTTGTTTATTACTATATCGTGTTTTTTTTTCTTTGTATCAACCACGTTTAAAGCTTTAAGATATTATTTCATTTAAGCTTCACAATAACCCTGAAAGGTATTCACAATGACCCACTCTATTGATGAGAAGATGGACGTTTCTGGAAGTCAGTCTGGCATAAGGTCAGATAGCTGGGATCCAAATCCTACTTTAAAGTCTTTGATCCCACCCACTATAGGCTGCTTTCACACAGTGGAGACTGCCTCTTAGGAACCCAGTTGAGAAGAATATAAAATAATGGCATCTGACCATTTTTCTTTAAAATGAATATAGCTAGCTGAATACAGAAACAGACAGACTGATGATCCAAATGATGCTGCTCTGTGTATGGATGTCTGCCTGCTGTCATCATTATTTGTAGAGCTAGTTACTATTAGTGACTATGCCTTAGACGGCAGAGGTGCAGGAGAGCTGGGAAGGAGTTGCTCTCATTATAAAAGCCTCTCGGACTGCAGAGAAAAGCCAGGCCATTAGGTACACATTGTTGCTCTTTAGTTATCCACAGGAAAGCCTGAGTTTAAGTCCAGCTCACTCCTGCTGTGTGACCTTGAGGAAGCCTCTTTCATTATTGCCACATTCCGATAGATGAAAACGAAAGAAGATAAATTTTGTTTGTTACCTAACGTAAAGTAACAAACAAAAAGAAGGCATTCAGTGAAAGGTAGATTTCAAAGATTCTGATTTTGTTTCCGATTACTTGTTTATTCTTTCATTCCTATGGGTGAAAATAAGCATTACTCTTTCTCTGATAATTTTATCCCATACCCAGTTCCCCCAGCTACTCCTGCAGCTCACTGAATTTCCAATCCCCCCCATCTGAAAATCTCTGCAATTGCAATTTATTTTATAATTGAAATAAGAGAAAACATGCAAGCTGCCCATATGATATCACCTGTGAATGAGCACATGGGGCCATGTGTTCAAGGTATCTGTTCCTCCAATTGTCAGCACAGGTGAGCTATTTGCATTGGCAACACCATATATGGTTGCATTTTAAGTTAAATTAGGATAACTATCACTAAATATACATTATGCAACATTGAAACAAAAAAGTATTGTGCATATACAAGGTGGTTTGCAGGTGCCTGGCAATGCAATTTAAGGCAGAAATGGCCAGGTTATTGGAATATAACAAAGAATGGCAAAGCTGGAAGAGATTGATGTATCTTAATGAACAAATCAGTGCGTGGGGCCTCCTGATTCTGATAAGATGCAGCATGATGGGTGTTAACATTTTATTAAGTTGCCAAGATCTTTGTCAAATTGATATACCCATGTCTTCATGCAAGAGAAAAACAAATTGTACAATTTAAAATTTCTTGCCAGATCATTCTTACTTCTAGATTTAAAAATAAACTTGCACATCTTTTGTTTTTTTTTTTTTTTTTTTTTTTTGTGTGTGTGTGTGTGTGTGTGTGTGTGTGTGTGTGTGTGTTTAAAGCACATTCTCCAGGTTGTTTTGTTTCTTTCATTTGCTGAAATTATTCTGATCCCTTTGTGTACTGTGGCGGTAATGGGGATTATCACCAAAATATGCCTCTGCTTCTTACCTTCCCATCATCTCCAAAGGGCAGCCAACAGGAAGGTCTCATGATTCTAAGGAGATAACTTTCCATGGTGTACATCAAGGTCTACTCAGAAGCAGGAATGCCTATCCCATCACTATATTAAATTGGAGTCCAGGATGAACATTCTTTTTATTTTTAAATATTTTTATTTATTTCAGAAAGGCAGGGAGAGGGAGAGATAGAAACATCAATGATGAAAGTGAACCATTGATTGGCTGCCTCCTGCACCCCCCACATTGGGGATCAAAGCCACAACCCTGGCATGTGCCCTGACTGGGAATCAAACTGTGACCTTCTGGCTCATAGGTTGATGATCAACCACTGAGCAACAACAGCTGGGATAGAACATTTTTTTATGAAAGAGCCTAAGAACTCATCCTCTAACCTGAGGAGATCACCCATCTCTTCCTCTAAGGAAGACAGAAACTTCTGGCACACTATTGACCTAAAACATAAAACATTAAAAAAAAATTTTAAAAAAATTAAAAAAAAAAATATTGAGAGAGATAGAGATAAGTGAAGGCAAAAGTCATTTTCAGGTTTCTAATGAGCCAAATGATAAGATGGGAACACTTAATTGTTCAGGAAAAATCCAGAGTAGCCCCAAGGCTAAAGAGATGTAGCCAGCACACAGGGTCCTCTTGATATTGTTCAGGGTGGGGTGTGGGGGGATGGACTCTGGCAGGAAGGCACCAAAATGGAGATTTCCAAAAGTCATCCATGAGAGAGCCAGCACTGGAGGCAGCTAGCCCAAGAGACCAGACCAGTGAAATATCAGCAGAAGAGGTCAGCAAAGAAGAGGCCACAGCCCAGCCACCACATCCTTTCATCAGGCTCAGGAAATGGCTACTCTTTTGCATCTCCACTTTGAGGCCCTCATGTGCTTAAACCAACCCTCTATCCCTCCCCACCTGCCAGGTGACCCATACATGAGCTCTTGGGGAAATTAGAAATGGCACTCAAAGAAGAAGGCAAGGAAATGCCTGTGAAAAGCATAAGAGCCTACAATGGAAATTTTGAACTGTGATATGGAAATATAATTTAATTTAAGTGAAACCTTCCAAAGAGAGATTGTTTTTAAATTAGAACTGACAGAAAGAAATTACCTACTAAAATGGAATATAAGTGTCAGCTCTACACAGACCATGGGCCCAAGAGCAAAGCTGGTATCGGCTGTGAGTTAAACAAAGGCGGCCTCATTTGGACCTCTCTGGTGCCTGTAGTAAGTTCCCACTAAGTAAGCTCAGCATTCTTTATGACAAAGTAGGAATCCAAGAAGTCCCTTTACATTCGTACTGAAACCTACTCTTGGACATGTGCCTAGAAGCTCATTACTATTAACCTGTGACCTCGTTCTTCGCCTTCAGCAAACCCCTTGCTCTGATATCCTCCCCGAATGTGACTGTACTGGCTGCCTGCCACACCCCCAGATGCCGGTTGGATTTGTTCCTTCCCTGTGAATTGCTTGGCTCTGACTTTAATTCTATCCCTGACTCAATTTCCTCTCTTCCCTCTACGCAAACTTCTCTGCTATCCCTGAAGCTAATAAAATTTCTTTTCAGGCTCTAATGGGAAGCAATATGTACCCACGGTATTCTGGGCTCTTTCACCAAAGATCCTGCAATCTTTGCCTCCTGCCATTTGCAGTAGCCCATTTTGATGGAGCCTCTAATGTTCCACATGGCTACTGGAGTTGCGTATCCATGTGGGCTTCAATTTTATAAATCCATTCTTCCTGGCTGCTAATGCTATTCCTTCTAGTCAGCCTGGGCGTTTCTGATCTCCAATGCACAGGTGAGTATCTGTGTCCCTAGTAGTGCTAAAACGGTGACTTCTCAAGGGTATTTTGCAGGATAATTCTTGCTGGGCTGTTTTTGAATTTAAGTTATCAGACTTTGTGGTTCTTTTCTGGTCATTTTTTTTTTTTTTACTAGTGTTTGTTTTATATTGCTTTCTACCAGAATATTCTCAGGCTCAGTTGGGCTGGTGAGCTTGTAAGAGTAGATGAGGGACAGCACAGGCATGGATAGACAAGACAGAAGAATGAAAACTAGTTTGGTTTGGAACTAAAATTTTCTCAGAATAACTAAGGAGTGGTTATAACCAATGGCTGGTAGCTGAAAAATATACCTCGTTTTTCAACATTATTACCAAGAAAAGGTAACAATTCATATGAAATGATAAATATGACATACTTATGAGTATAACTGAACAGTTTTTAAGACTGTTAGGAGTACAGATGTCATATATTTGTGACAGGAAAATCCCATCTTATTTATCATCAATTCTTTCCACACTTAGTCAATGTTTGGATTCTGTGCCAGGCATTGTAATAAGCACTCAAGTTACAGAGGTAGGAGACATGGTGTTTGGTCTCACATTAGGAAAGAGAATAGCTCATTCACTGAAGGTGTTTAGTGCAATGGAGGACATTTATGCTGGTTGTGTTGGGATGAGGACATTCAGGGAAGGCTTTTTAGAAGTGAATATTGAAGGATGGAGACAGGAGTTTCAGAAACAAAAGACAAATGGTGCAGGCTTAAAAAATAAGCAACATGTATTGTTTATATAGGCATGAAAGAGAGAGTGAATGAAAAGTGATATAGGAAAGATAGGTAGTGACCAGATCAAGTAGCTTTTTTTTTTTTTTTTTCTTAGAAATTAACATGGTTTTTCTGATATCTCTAGAGGGCCATCAATAATTTTAAGCTGGGAGATGGTCAAACAATTTTTCATCCCTGGCTTTGAGGTAGAAATAGGAGTCTACTAGGAGGCTGATGTGGCTATTAAGGATGGAGGTGATGATGGGCTGAATCAAAGCAGTACTTCTGGGATGGAAGGGATCCTAAGAGATATAATGACTGCAAGGATATGTGGTATAAGGATGAGCAGAAGGCTTAGAAGAAGAACTCTTTCTTGGATTGGTATGCTAGGTGGGTTGAATACTATCTACTGAATTAGGAAAAAATCAAATAACTTGGGATGGAAGAGAATGAGATGGTTTTGTTGTTGTTTGGTTGGTATTTGCTCACTGAATTTGCATTCAGGCTCAGAGCCTGGCGACATGAACGAAGAGATGGCCATTTTGTGTCTAGAGCTCAAGAGAGAACCATCCAGGCTGGATATTTTGAGTAAAAAGAAATAAGGGCCAAAGACAACATCTTGTTACTTGACTTAAATAGTATCTACCTTTGAGAGTAGTAGGATAAATTTGCATAATACTATGTTAGGTTCAAAAAGACAATTGTGCAATGGCTGTTAGTTTTTATTAATATTTATATTAATTTGTTGAGGATGGAGAAATGATTTAATTTACTCATAAGATTTATTTCTGAATTTAGATGTGGTATCTAGATATATTGCCAGAGACTCTCTCTGGAGGTGCCACACCTTTTATGAGGTGTTCCTGCCATCACCCACCAGAGGACAAAACCTATTAAGAGCATCAAACTTCTTTTGATAACATCATTTTCAGTGTGTTGATATTTTTTAAATGAGGACAAACTGAGAAAAGTTGAGGAAATATTACAACTAGTAAGAATAATACCTGAAAATGAACAGAAAAGAAGCAAAACAGTTTTTCAAAGTTTTGGGAACATGTTCTTCAGGCCAGGAATGGTTGCCATCAGTTTGACTGTAGAGGTTACACAAAAATGCTGCCACTCTTAAGGGAAAACTAACTGGCATGGAAGTTATCTAGCTCAGATGGGGACATTCTGGGTTACAAGAAGGTCATGGGTACCTGGGGATATCAACATGTTATCACTATTGTAGAAGTCAAGATGGATGTTTGGGAGAACTTTTAGACTGCATTCACATTATTCTGTTTGCGGTAGAATAGTTTAACCCATTGCTCTTTGCTCTCATTGATTCATGGCCACCTGTTCACTAGAAGTTTATTTCAAAGTATTTTCCCCACATGCTTGGGGAAACAGACATGTTTCCCCACAGGTATTGCATTTGACTTCAAGTAAAGTAAGATTCCTAAGATCTCATAGACATGAACAACAGTGTGGCAATGGTATGGAGAAGTGGGGGGAGGTTGGAAGATGACATAGAGAAGAAAAATGGTGATGAAAAAAATAAAATGAAAAGATTACTAAGTTCAAACTTGACATGACTACTGGATATGGGAGGCATTGTTTTTTTATTCTGACAGGCTGAAAGGAGCCTCAGGGTACACTCATTCTTCCAGAACATCTTGCCCAGGCTATGCAGAGTGCAGGAATTAGCTTTTTAACCTCTACATGTATTGAAAACTATTTAAAAATATAAAAACTCATTTTAAACAGTTTGAGAATGGCCCATTGCAGAAAATCTATAAAATGAATTCATACAATGTATTCATTTCTAGAACTAACATTGGAGCTAGCAACTTATTGAAAATTGGAAAAGAATTATTTGCATCTGGAGAGGGTGTTATAAATGCAAGTTCTGGTCTTTTCATGTCTCTAATGTCCTTAGTATTTGGCTCTAAAGTACTGTTTTTTATTTAATACTTTCACACCACATCTCAGATTGCTTCTGCCTTCTAAGGAGATGGAGAACCTCTAGTTACTTAAAGGAACGGAGAGAATGGGAAAATATTACCAAGGAGATTCACATGCCACACCAAGCCACTCAGGTTATACTTTTCATGGATGGATGGAAGTTGCTCCCCCAAGAATTTATGGCATTTAAGAAAGATTTGTCCAAAACAAGACCAACACTATGTTTGGGAAGAAAAAAAAAATAGACTTTTTTTTTTTTTTTTACAGTGATTGTGCTTTGGTTTCTACAGTAAGAAGGGCTAAGTTTACCTCTTTGGCTTTGTTTGTGGTTCCCAAGGAGAGACTTCTGTTAAAGATTCATGTGAAAGTACTTGCCTTGGGCAGCAAAAGAAAGGGAGGGAAGAAGTGGCATCCATGGCACTGTGGCCTTGCGTAGCAGGAGAGAGCCTCAGCCATGCAGCAGGTGCTGGCAGTTGTGACTCAGGAAGGTGTGCACTGAAGTGGAAAGGTCAAGGAGATATAGACTTGGCATCAATAGTGTCTTCTTTGAATGGAGCAGTTGTTTCATTCTGAAAATTCATAAAAAACATGCTCTTTGCTGCTTTGAGTTTGGCTAATGGTGCATAACATCATTCTTTTGATGAAACAATTCAAACTTGTATGTTGTCATCATTGAAAAACAAGCTTTCTCCAAATAAGTATAAGGAGGTATTCTGCAGGAGAGCAAGCTCTTAAATGGGGAATTTTTGTCTGTTTGATTTTTTCATATATCATGATGGCATTTTGTTAATTCTTGAGCAATATTTTATTTTAAATTTGGTATCAAATTCCATCAGAGAGAAAATTTTAGGGCTATGCATAATCTAAGGACCAATGAGTGAAACTGGTCATATGGCAGTAAGAAGAGAACTGTGTGGTTGTGTGCACGTACTTGTGTTTTAATATAAATTTCACCTGTGTGAAAGGAAAATAGTACTGAATCATTGTTAAATAACCAGAATGCAAACAAATATAAACTGTCTTCAAAAATCCAATTTTTGTCACTAAATTTCCTATAGATAGGCATAAATAACTGTGATAAAAACATATTCACCAAGAATGTTTATCTCTTATGACTGCATTAATGCTTGTATCCTATATATGCAGTGTTGATAAATACTTGCTGAATGAATACATGAAAGATTGAAATTTGCTTTCTGACAATGCCTTTTCTGAGGTTCAGGCCATTGTTAGTGAGAAGAGAGAGAATGACAGAGGAGAAATTTGTAAAGTAGGGAGAGGATAAGGACCTAAGAATTAATTTATTTTAAAAAGTATAAATACCTTTATCTGACCCAGGCCATATGCTGGAGGCGAGGTGCATAGATGGAGAGAAGATAGAGAATTTGCTATTAGTAAGCTACTTGCCTTGTAAGGTCACAATCTCAGAAATCTTGTTTAACTCTGTTTAATAAGTCATATGCCTATCTTTTTTTTTTTTTAAATCATGAATACATATGTAGAGATAAACATACATAGTTGTGTGATATTCAATAATACTATGTGTAACTTATGTCAAATATAAATATCTGGCTTTAATGAAAACCTATTGTCATCAATCATTTTAGTCATTATAGTATACGGTAAATAAAGCTCTGCTATGTATATTGAATATATACATGGACTGAAGTCAACAGCCAAGGCCCACAGGCCAAATCAGGTTCAATACCTGTACTTATAAGTAAATTTTACATGCTCATTCTTTTATGTGTCTCTATAGCTGCTCTCCCACAAATAATGACAAATAGTGGCTGAGTTGAGTTGTTGTAGGGGAGACCAAATGCCCTGAAACTTGAAATATTTTTTGTCTAGCCCTTTAAAGAAAAAGTTTGCTAATCCTTGTCATAGAACATTATTATATAGTACAATACTTTTTATTTTTAAGTATGGATACCATCAGTTAGGTTATTTTTCCTAAACATAACATATATATTAAATTTAACCCTGCAGAACCCAGCCCTTTATAGGTCATAAATCAGTTATTTCTTATACATTGCTACTCTAAATAATTTCTAATATTTGATCATCCTTTCTGAAAACTCATTTGGTATGCTTATTTGTACATCTGACAATTTGTTATTTATATATTTTTTTCATTTCTTTTCTCTATCCATTAGAACATATGGGATGTCATATCAGCAGTAGGTGAATCTAAGAAACAGAATTTTTATACATTGGTTAGTACTATTTTGTCCAAAGCCAAATGGGGGGAGGAAAGAGGAAAATGATCAATGCTCTTTTCTATAGAGAAGCATTCACAGGTAGAGAGGACCACAAAATAATTATGAAATAAGTAAACTAAGAAGACCCATAGCCAAGGGATGTGCAGGTAGGCACAGAACATATGGCGTTCAGGCACCTGCATGCAGATGTCCAGCTCTAGAATATTACAAACAAGTTAGAGATGGCAGTGTAACTTTCAGTGTAAATGAGTAAGGAGATAGAAAATAACTATTTATGTAATGGTAAAGGAGATTGACTTAATTCACCTTGGAAAATAAAATGATGAGATGGCTTGATATACTTTTATACCATTTAAATTCATTATGATATAAAAAGTCAGCACTTGATAACTTATAAAAGCATATACAAGATATAGAATGAGCCAAAACCGGTTTGGCTCAGTAGATAGAGTGTCGTCCTGTGCATTGAAAGATCCCAGGTTTGATTCCTGTCAAGGGCATGTACCTTGGTTGCAGGCACATCCCCAGTAGGGGGTGTGCAGGAGGCAGCTGATCAATGTTTCTCTCTCATCGATGTTTCTAACTCTCTATCCCTCTCTCTTTCTCTCTGTAAAAAAATCAATAAAATATATATTTTTAAAAAATATAGAATGACTTGGTAAGAAATGGTTTGGTGGCAAATGACAGAAACACAAGAAGAAATAGCTAAGGCTAATTTGTACCTTTAGAGCTGAAGCATGCAAGGAGGATTTGAGTAACCAAGTCTTAGAAATGAGTGGCTCAGATGGGTGTCAGGAATTACTAGAATAAGACTCCTGAATTCCTTCTGAATTCTTTCTCTAGTTCTTCTACATGACCTTTCTTCTCTCTTATTCTAGACATAGCGTTAAGCATGGCACCTGATAGCTTTTGAAATTTATTGTATTTCAGATATCTTTGGTCCCTAAAAAAAAAAAAAAAAAAAAAAAAAAAAAAAAAAAAAGACTGATCTAAAGCTCTTGTTATAATCTCAGGGAAGAGAAAATCTTGGAGAAACAATTTATTGACCCACTGTGGGTCAAGCATCTACTCTAGGGGCAGTATTATTAGACTAGTGAGTAATGTTGATAATATTGTGCCCCTGCATAAACCGTAGAGATGGAGGAAGGAACATTTAACTGCAAAAAGAAAATTGGCAGACAATTCTAAGTGACCACTGCATTATTTCTTTATCTTCACTTGGAAAAAAAAAATCTGTGAAAAAGAGCTCAGTCTGTAACATGAAGCATTGAGGTTAGAGAGAAATAAGATTATTCTGACATTAGAGCTTATTTTATACTGGGATATGTTACTGACAGAAGCAGTAAAATATCTTTTCTTAGAGGTTTATAAAAATAGATGTGATTTCTCATCACTTGAGATATAAGTAATTTTTAAAAATGGATTAGACACACAAAAATTTTGGTTGATGTGCAGACTGTTGACAAGTCCATGCCCCTTTTTTCAGTAAATTTTGTGCACTTTAGATTTTTGGTCCAATTCAACAAATAGTTATTAAATTCCCTCTAGCTGCAAGTCATTTGGCTTAGACCTAAAGGCTTTGCATTGTGTTAGGGGTTCAAAAAATTACAAATGACTGTAATATGTAGTTGTTTAAGGCAATTGTCACAGAGGAAGTCCAGATTCATTGCTATGGAGTTAATTGCTAGGGGGGAAAGTCTTGGAAGGGAGGGAGAGCAGAGAAAATAAAAAAGACTAGGGGAAAAAAAAAAGCTAGGATCATCTATGGAAGACCCTAAATGCTGAGTTTAAAATTTTGTTTCAGGAAGATTAGTATGGTAACTTCGTGAGATATAAGATGCCACAAGAGAGGGGCAAAAGGTGGAAGATATATTTGAAGGTCATTACAAAGGCCTATCTGAGAAATCCTGAGTAAGTGAACTGGGTGGGGGTAGTAGAAATAGAAAGAAGAATATTGGTGGGAGAGAGATGGCAAGGATGTATTCTACAAGGCTCACTGATTAATGGGGTTTGTATATTTTATACTTTCAATATACCAAATATTTATCAGAAAATGGCATTCATTAATTTCCTAGTTCCTTAAGATTTTAGACCTTTATTTACATTCTGGAGGCCTGATGCATGAAATTTGTGCAAGTGTAGACCTTCCTTTCCCCAGCTACCAGACCTGCTTCCCTTTGGCAACCATCAGGCACCCAGGACTCGAACTTCCCTCACCACCCTGGCTTTGTCCAGAAGGTTGTCCAGAAGGATGTTCGTCTAAATAGCATGTTACACTTTTATTATTATCGGTGTATTTAAGCCTTATAATGATAGGCTATCTTTTATCCTAAGTTTTCATAGGAGCAAAATGAGAGAGTACTTGAGTCACTGAAGCCAAGCTGCTGATATTCTCCAGAGTAGGACTTTGAACCTAGAATGTCTGGATCCAACACCTATGTTGTCTCTATTGAAGTGTGGTGCAGAAAGGATAAGGATGAGAAAACAATGAAGGTTCAATCCGGGTGGATAGGGAGGTGTTCCAATCATAATTTAATGCCTAATGAACTGCTCAAAATTTAGTAGTTTAAAATAGTAGCCATTGTATTGTGGCTCATCATTTTGTTGATGCGGAGTTTGGATAGGGTTGTCCAGGAATGTCTTTCTATTATATAAGATATTGACAGAGGATACTCAGTGGTATTCAGCTGGGAGATGGGCTGGTCTAGAAGGAGCAAGACATCTTTATTCACATGCATTGTACCTTGACAAAGATGACTGAAAATCTAGGTTAAGCCAAACTGTCCAACAAAGCCCTGCACATGGTCTCTCCAACATGGAGGTATCAAACAATCAATAGATTACTTTTGCCTGTTGTGGAACTTTATATAAAAGGAATCACGTAGTGTATAATGTTTGGGTCTGGCTTCTTTGTTTGGTTCAACATTCTGTTTGTTAATGTACATTACATTTTGTTGCATGTACTTGAGTTCATTCTTTCTCATTACAGTATTGTATCACTTTATATGCCATACCACAATTTAATTATCTATTTTACTAATAATAGGCATTTGGGTACTTTCCAGTTTAAGCTATAATGCATAGAGCCAGTACAAATATTATTTTATTATGTCTCTGTGTGAAATATATTCACATTTCTGTTGCAATAGTATGGTAGTAGAATCGCTGGGTCACAGAGCATGCTATGTCAGCATTAACATTTTTTCATAGTCTGCACAAGTTTGCACTCTTGCCAGCTGTGTATGAGAATTTCAATTGCTCTGTGTCAACTGGTAGTAGCAGGTCTTCTTAATTTTAGCACTTTTGAAGGGGTTGCTTTAATATAGATTGACCTTATCTAGTTTTCTGCCATTCAATCATTCTCTGCTTAGCTAATTCTTTATGCTTTCCTGACAGATTAAGGGAAATTGTTGTCTGATTATTCCATTTAAGTCTCAATTTTCTTATTCCACTGGGGTATATAGAATCTCTCTCTCAAATCTCTACTGAAGCCTTGAGAGAAATAATTCAAATGGATCTTAAACTGAAATGACCTCTTCTGACATCTTTTTGGTGGTTTATACACATCTTAGAGCCAAATGACATTCACTCTCTCTTGCTAGTCTGTTCCTATAATCTCAATATCCATCACAGTACAATTAAATATGTGAAAAAATATTTTCAAGTGATAAATTTGAATTTTGGGATATTTTTAAGATTTTTAAATCCAGTTCAACTTTATCCAATATGTGTGTGTGTTGTTGCTTTTTAAAGTAAGAGACTTAAGAATGAATTTGGGGTCAACTTTCAATAAATCAAAGAGAAAATAAATTATGCCTGGGAATACAGATGTAGTGGAAGATATCTCCTCAAATTGCAAATGCAAAGAAGCCACAGCTATACATGCCTCTGCTAGAATGAATGTTCTGAAGTTACTTTTTTATGTGGGAATGGTCAAAGTATGTACTTTTCTTCTGAAAAACCTTGCCCTTTTATTTTCCTTAGTTCTTCACTTTCTTTCCAGGATAGGGAAATCTCTTGATGCAGTAGCCAGCTCATAATGAGGATGATGATGATGATGATGATGATGACGACAACGACTATGATAATATAGAGGAGATTACTCTTTTAATATATTTTTGAGTATGAAATTAACTGGGTTAGGCCCAGCCAGTTGATCCAGTGGTTGAACCACCACCCATTCACCAAGAGGTTGCCAGTTCGATTCCCAGTCAGGCACATATAGGTGTTATAGGCTGGATTCCTGGTAGGGGGATGGACGGCACCTGTAGGTGGCAGGTGATCAATGTTTCTCTGTAGTTGATTTTATTAAATCTCTCTCCCTCTCTACATTCCTCTTTCTAAAATTTAATAAAAACATATTAAAAATTAACTGGATTAATCTTTCTATTGTACATTACCTTCTAGAAAGTTTTGATGTATAGTGATCCTCAGAGCAAAGATTTAGAGGAAGCTAGACAAAAGAGGAGAAATGAAGTAGGCAAGATGACATAGCAAGAGATAAGACAAGAACTCCCTATTGCCTTCATATGCCTTTCTTGGAAACCAGTGGTTAACTTTGCTTGGGCTTTCTGCAAAAACATAGTTCTGCATCCAAACTTGAGCAACTTTGAGTTGCTTCTCCCCCTTGGAAATAAATAAGCCCTGACTTGAACAGTCCCTTTAGAAGACATGTCATATCTTAAGGTAATTTTATGACTCTCTCATCTCTGCAACTAGATTATAAAATCCTCAAGGGCAGAGATGTCTCAAATACATCTTTGTACTTTTCCTTGTATTTAGCACAAAGTGGAGAAATGTCATGTTATCCTGCTGATTAAATCCATTAAGGATTCAGGTTGCATAACTCTGCTAATGGGGAATGGAGAATAAATTCTACAAGTGAGTTTAATGTTCACAAAACGCATCAACAGCAAATGTAGATGCCCTTTGGCGATGCATGAAATGTAAGGGAGAGAGTGGTCTTTTTCCAACTCTTTGTGAATTGCCCATAACTAAGTTCTCACCTCAGGGGCAGAATGCTATGTGGTTGTTCTCATATAGATTCTTTTGCAGCCTTGGTTTGGAACCACCTACTGAGCTGGAAGATCCAAACTGGGACAGGGAGTTCAAAGAAGGGACACAAAATAGTTTCAACAGAACTCCAAGTTTATCTGGGGCGAGCTTCACCTGTGGAACACAGAGGAATCTGCTCAACAGAACATTGTGGATATGACTATAAATTTCACATAGTATATTACAGGGTGGTATGCCTTTCTGTATACATCACTAAAAATCCATTTATTGAACAAAGCTATATTCAAGGCCAAACTGTGATTCATTGTTTTAAGACTCTCAAACTAACCAAATGGGAGCGAGTACTGTGTGAAGACATATCCCTCCACATATAGGAGGGAAAAGAGATACTACCAAGTACTTCCACAAAGATATGTCAGTCCATTTCAGCTCCTAATACATTCTCATGAAACATTTAGTAAAAAAAAGTCCATCTGCATGCTCCAGTGGACTAATATGAAGTGTGTGTTCAACTAGTGATACTAGGACCAGAAGAATTAAGTTTAAGGACCGGATTTTAGTGTCATTGATTATTTCTTTGATGAGTAAAAGCAAATTTATTTTCAATGATTATCATTTTTTTTCATCTAGGAAAAATTATTTTTAATCAAAACACATTCTTCCAACTCTGTTTTAGCCCCTAGAGAGTCATCATGAGAAAACAGAGAAGGGATATTGTCTGGAACCTGGGGTTGGGACTTTTGGTAGGAGTGAAGGGTGGGGAAACTCTTAAATTCCTCCACCTTTGCACAGACACACTGTGTCTTTCTCACTTGAAATGCATTTGGAGAGGCAAGACTTAGTTACAGAAATGTTCCTTTTACTTGACACAAAGCATCAAAAGGGGCTGAACAATGGCTCCAAGGCACTGATTCCCAAACTTGGCTACATATTGGGACCACCTGGAGATCTCTGTAAAATACTCATGTCCAGTTTTCACCCCCAGGCATTTTTACTTCCTTGATCTGGAGGAGGAGCTGCACATGGGGATTTTGAAAAGTCTGGCCTGTTTTGTGGACTGTAATAGAAAAATATGTTTAAAACATCAAATAAAAATTAAATTTTAAAGAAATGCTTACTCCATGCATACACTGTGTGAAGCCATAGGCTATGTTCTGGGAATACAAACAAATAAGAAAACATATCCCTGCCTGTAAGGAGCTCAACAGTTTCATGGTGAGGGAGGCCAGTTAGAAGGACAAACAAATGTAATCCAATTATAACCCAACAGAGTACAAAATAGTGTAATATAATACAAAATTAGACATTGGTTCAAAGCAGGGAAACAGAGAAAAAGAGGAGACTAATGAATATTTCACAGAGGAATTTTTCAAGTATAAAATAACAAATGATTGGTATTTTTGAAACTTTAAGGACAACGAGAAGAGAAGAGCAGGGCATAGGTTGTATGAAGGAACTCAGTAAGGGCTTTATACCTTGCTGAATAACTTGGGACTCTGGGTAAAATCAGCATCTGTAAATGTGGTCTTAGTAATAGTCCAGTGAAAATCAACACAGTTATTTTTCCTTCTTCTCTTCCTTCCTTCTTTTATTCCTTTTACCTGTCCTTCTTTCCTTACTTTCACCCATTTTCCATATTCATACTTACATACTTATTTAGTGAGGCCCTTAAAACTTTGCTTTTTATTGTTAAAATGAACAACAAGTTTCAAAGTCAAAAGTGGTTTTTCCACTGAGTTTACTTTCAGTTTACTCTGATTCCTAACTCATGCATCACTTATGGTTTTGTGGACATTGCATTCATATTATTTATTTTTCTTCTCCCAGTTGGAGAGATATGGAGGTATTATAATAACAATGACTAGTGCATTCAATTTCAAAGTTATACTGAAAGGGAAAAAATAATGAGATGACTGGAACAACTACAAGAGTCACTATTAACACAATTTACTGTATTCTCAAAATTAGATCTAAGGTAAATACCTAAAGTAAGAAAACAGTTACTTTCCAATGGAAGTTTAAGTGATGATGACAGATGAATGTGAATCTTACTGTGGGACTTCATTAGTGTGACAAGCAGGGAATAGCACATTTATCCCCTGAACTAGAAAATGCCATTCACAATAGTAAAGTATAATCTTAATCTTTGATTTGGCTTTTATCTTGAATGGAAATATTAACAGACAACAAGTATTTTGATTTATTCATTTTTGGTGAGGTAGGAGTTCTTTTATCCATGGCAAGTCTCATTAGTCATTGTCGCAGCATTCTTTGAATTTTTTTGTATCATTTCATATGTATTTACTATTCCTCTGTCATGATCTAGTTATTACCAGGACTACATCACTATTAATAGTCAACACGTTATTTTGAAATTGAACAAGCTAATATCAACAACCCATACTTTTCTGGGTTATACTGAATCTATTATCATAATTAAGTTAGTGTTTTAAATGAATGCTTATTTTTTATTACTCTGTAAGGCAAAATATAATTAGATGTTTGTCTAAATACAAATGGTTTAGAAGCTTTTACTCTGTAAATGGTTTTACATGACTCTGTCAAGAAAAAATTCAGCTTCTTTAGCATGTTTGTTGAGTCAGGACTTAATGATGTTACTTTTATTTATAAAACTCAAAGAATTTATTTCGTCTGCTTCTTTAGTTTCTCGGTACCATGGATCCATATTCTTTCTCTTTCTCCAGCTTAATGTCTACTAGATTTTCTTCTTCTCTGTTTGCCTATTACCAATGGATTGTTTTTTAGGCCAATCACAGAGCAGAGAGAACAAGAAGGATCAATAGACAGATAAAATGTCATTAGTAGATCTTCATACACTTTGAGGAGAAGATGAAAGAGCAGTTTGAATCACTGATAGTTCTGCTTTATCTGCTATCTACCCATTTGACATAATGTATTATTGGCATGGATAATTGGAGGTTCATAGGGTGTGATTCCATATGTGTATCATAAAGAACAGATGTAAGAGCTGATTTCCTGTTTGAATTGTGACTTGAGCACCGAGCCATGGATTTAATCAGAGAGTATTTATTTATTATTCATAAACCTTCTCTAGTCTGAATCCATGTATTTGTTTTAATTCTGAAAGTGACTCAGTATTCAGGGCTGATAAACTCTTCTGTTAGGATGTTAACCAGGGAAGGTTGTGTGTCTGATCCCATATGGTCCAATTAGTGTTAAAAAAAAAATCCTGTAAGTGGTTACAGATTGCAGTACCACAAACCCAAATCACTTACTACCTTAGGGGGTTAAAATTGTTACAAACTGTGTGCCAAACTGTTCCTATGGCTGTGATAATGGTACCAAGAACATGCTCTATTGATAGTAGAGACATGAGCTAGGAGCAATATGAGGTATATTCTCAATTAGCATTCAGCATCCATGTCTACCTTTTTCTATGGGATTCACTGTGCCACAGGACTTGAGAGTGAAAGACCAGCTTTTCATATTCCTTTGAAGCTAGTGTTCTAGCCAAAAAATGTGCTCTGTTAATTAGACTCACTTGCATGAAATTTGAAAACAATGGATGCAGAGGTCAATTTCTTGCCGCTGTCCCTGCTGCTGAGTGTGGTGCAGAAATGAGTGTTTTAAGGTGGTAGTGGCTCTCAGCCTCAGCCTCATGGGTGTTGGAAGCAGTTATTGCAATCACAGTGATGGCTTTAATAGCTGCATTTTTTGTGTCTATGACTTTTGATTCATCACCCCCTTTAG
This sequence comes from Pipistrellus kuhlii, assembly GCF_014108245.1. Lineage (NCBI taxonomy): Eukaryota > Metazoa > Chordata > Mammalia > Chiroptera > Vespertilionidae > Pipistrellus > Pipistrellus kuhlii. Next base: position 67,079,403 of record NW_023425562.1, read on the forward strand.
AAATTTTGTAGGGAACTCATCTCCTGCACTAAATACCATTGTGCTTGAAATACTAGGATCCTGTTGCCTGGAATTAACTGTAACAGATACGAAAAGAGAATAATAGCCACAGAAACCATGCTAGAGTTTATTGGGCATCTACTAAATGCCAGCCAAGTTGAGCCTCAGTGAGACTGTGTAGCTTCAGAGCCAGGGAATGGCAGAGCCAGCATTTGAATTTGGATCCCTCTGTTTGCAAAACTACTATACAAAGAGCAAAAACTTTGATATATCTCTTGCTATTAAAAATTAAGGAAATTTCTAATGGCTGGAATAACTTATAAACCTAATATAGGATATATGATGTCACTGACTAAAACAAAACAAAACAAAACAAACAAACAAAAAAACTGTAAGAACACATGATTGGTGAATCAGAAAAAATATGTGCACTCTTGATTACTTATTGGAATAGCTACCTCACTGAAGCAATTCTACATCAGCCTGGTACCTGGGATACACAGATATAGGTCAAGAGCAATTATTCAGCCTATCACATTCATCCATTCTATTTTGTTTTTCTTTTTTTAAAAAATATATATATATTTTATTGATTTTTTTACAGAGAGGAAGAGAGAGGGATAGAGAGTTAAAAACATCAAAGAGAGAGAAACATCGATCAGCTGCCTCCTGTATAACCCCCACTGGGGATGTGCCTGCAACCAAGGTACATGCCTTTGACCAGAATTGAACCTGGGACCTTGCAGTCCACAGGCCTACGCTCTATCCACTGAGCCAAACCTGTTTCGGCTGTTTTGTATTTCTTATCACAGCATCGAGGCTGGCAATGATTGCCTTAATGGGTTAGGTTTCATGCTTCAGTGCCCCTTGATGCTTTTCAGAAAGTTTTTCATATTTCTAAATTTTCAGAGGCTAAAGTGGACTCTGGAAAGACAAAGTGCCTCCTTTGTCTGGGTTTTTCAGCCACTGTGGCCCAATTTAAAACAAAAGGCAAGGCTGTGGGAGGGTGATATGCTTCCCATTGTCAAGAGAGACAGGGCTGAGCACACAGCCCCTTTCAGAAGTAAGTGGGCCTGTGATCAGCCCATGGGAGTATGCAACCTGAGGTCACAGATGCAGAGGTGAAAGGATTAGAGACAGGGTGTCTGAAGAGGTCTGATTGTGGGGGTCAAGTGAAGGGAGAAACTAAAATGGAAGTTATAGAGAGGTAAGGCGGTTTCTAGAAAGAACTGCCTAGAATGAAAGGTTGCCCCACTGGTGGGGTCCTGAGCACGGTGCACTGGCTGTGATGGACAGATGCTGAGGTGATTCAGTCCCTCGGAGTGCACAGATGCCTTCCTTCCCTGTGTGTATAGAGCATTCCCTGGGGAGGGCTGCTTATTTCCTTCCTGACCCCTGGCTCTGGAGGCAGTCAGCTTAGATTTAAATCCTGTCCGCATTATACACTTGTTGGATTATTTTACTTCTGTTCTTCAGTTTTTCCATTTGTAAAATGAAAGAAATAATAGTTCTATCTCATATAGGAAATCGAATAATTGAAGTGAGGTAAGTGGAATTATCAACTTATTCTTATTGGCTCTATGCTAATATTGCAGCTCCCAAACGATTGAGTGAGAAGAAGTGGCCTTACACTCTCACTCTAAGTCTTAAGAACCGAACCCAAGAATCTGGTGGCAAATATTCAGCACAGTTTGGCCTGGCCAGTGGATTGTCCCACAATGGCTTTCCTAGTGCTTGGGAGAGAGTCCAGATTTCTTCAGGCACTCATCTCAAAACCGCTAAGCTGAGAATGGGGACCTAAGGCAGGCTCATTACATTGGTGAACATTCAAGAAAGGAACAGAGATCATGGACCCAGGTCAGATCAGGGTTCAGTGCCTTCATGTGCCCCCTCCATCACTCCACAATGAGGGAAGGATTGGGGAGTTGAAATTCTGATATTTTTTAGATCTCAGCCTCAACCAGAAATCCTATTCATTCTTTTTAAATTTCTTAACAAGAAAACAATGATTGCCTATCTTTTTGTCTTTGCCTAGTAAGTAATCAAAGTTTATAAAAAGTCTTGGCTTACTTTGGCAGTTAGGTTTACTACGTCCAACTGTAATTAAAGATTATGTTATGGCTTTGACCTCCTTTAGTAAAAGAGAAATTATGGGAAGGCCCAGATATTTTTATTAGGTTTGTGTCCACTGAGTTAAAGCACATAACTGAGGACCCTTGGAATGAGCCCTGCATTCTTCGTGCCACCTGGCTGTCAAACAAGCAGGGAGAATTTGGCTCTGGCATAAAAAAATCCTCAGTTTTAGGGCATGGAGCTGCATTCTGCAGGAAAACATGGCAACGTCAAGCTCCGTTACTTCCTTCCCTCCTGCCAACTCTCCATGTGCCTCCTTTCTTTCCAGAAGAGGGAGAAATAAAAATATCTTAACAGAAATAGAAACCAGTTATTTTATTTTTTTTCTAACAGGGTGCACCACTCAGTCAGCTATACCAAATATAAGATTGCTTGGCATGGGGAAGAAATAACTACTTGTGCAAGCTAAAAATATTCATGGAATGTGAAAATCCTGGGGCATCGTTTATATGCACATCAAAAAAGAATCCCAGGCCATTGGACAAGGCAGGCAATCATCATGGAGGGGCAGTGTGATCCAGGGCTGTGGGTAACAGCCTGCCTTTGTCTTCAATACTGACTTAACAAGTTCCTGGATTCCTCTTTTGACAAATCCACGTTACTAACAATAACCGCTATGGCCCAGAGCTATTAAATCATGATAGTAAAGCACTACAAAATCAAAACTCTTCTTAAGAGCTGATGATTATGTGGAAGAGAATAGCATGCTGATTGGGGCAAAGGGGCCAGGTGGTTAACTTTTCATGGTATAAAAGATGGTAAAGACTATATGATTTGTAGGCCAGTGATGATTGTTTGGAAATTTTCTCAACTCTAGCAAATACCAGGTTTAAATAGTTTAAAGTCAGTGTGTGTGAGAAGATAGCTGGTTGACAATCTCAGTGGTTTTGGTATGCCAATTTTGTTTCCTGAAAGGCTGAAGCTGCTGGGCCGCATGGCTTGGTGGTTGACATCAACAGACTAGTATGAATTTGGAGATCACAATTCAATTCCAGATCAGGACACATGCCAAGGTTTTGGACTTGATCCCCAGTGTATGGGGCATAAAGGAATCAAATGATCTGTGATTCTCTCTCATTGATGATGTTTCTATCTCTCTCCCTTGCTTTTCCACTCTCAAACCAATCTGTCCTACCTAACAAAATGCAAATTAACCATCACTCCACTACATCCACCCACGCCCACCATCCAATCAGAGTGAGTATGCAAATAAACCCAACCAAGATGGCTACAGCCACAGAGAGAAGGAGGGAGGCTTGGGTTTCCCAGGCAATGGAAGAAGCAAAGCTTTCCCCACATCCTGGCCAGCCCAGGCCTCTGCTTAAGGCTGAAAAGTTTCAATTATAGAAAATACACAACCCCCCCAAAAAAAATGGCTGCCAGCCACAGAGTGAGCAGGAGGCTTGGCTCCACTCCAGGCTACAAAGTTTCAATTGCAAAAGGTAAATAAATTCCGGATACTAGGGCCACCACTTGGGTTGCCTGGGCGTGGCTTGCCTGCAAATCACCACAGTCCCCTCACCCAGGCCACCCATGCCCCAAGGAAACCCCTACCCTGATTCAGGACACCCTTCAAGGCAAACCAGCTGGCACCTACTCGTGCACCAGGCCTCTATCCTATCTAATAAAAGAGTAATACACAGATTTACCATCATCCCAACACACAAGATGGCTGCCCCATGTGGTCAAAGACCCTGCCCCCATGTGGACAAAAGATGGCCACCACAAGATGGCCAGCAGGAGAGGGCAGATGGGAGGGACCAGGCCTGCAAGGGAGGGCAGTTGAGAGGGACCAGGCCTGCAAGGGAGGGCAGTTTGAGGAGATCAACCTTGCAGGGGAGGGCAGTTAGGGGTGACCAGGCTGGCAGAGGAGGGAAGTTAGGGGCAAACAGGCTGACAGGGAGAGTTAAACATCAATCAGGCTGGCATGGGAGTAGTTAGGGCATGATTATGCTGGCAAGCAGAAGTGGTTAGAGGCATTTAGGAAGGTAGGCAGGCGAGCAGTTGGGAGCCAGCAGTCCTGGATTATGAGAGGGATGTCCAACTGCCCATTTAGGCCCGATCCCATTGGAATCGGGCCTAAATGGGCAGTTGGACATCCCTAGAGGGGTCCCAGATTGGAGAGGGTGCAGGCTGGGCTCAGGGACACCCCCCACCCCTGTGCACAAATTTTGTGCATGAGGCCTCTAATATAGTATATAAAAGACTAAGCAACTGTCTGACTAGTATCTATGACATATAATAACCACCAGGGGCCAGATGCTCAATGCAGGAGCTGCTGAGCTGTGGTGACTTGGTGACAGCAGCTCTCTCCAGTGATGTACCTGGGAACTGGAGAGGAGGGTACCTGATTCTGGGGTGCACCACCTGAGAACCAGACTCTCATAATTCTGGACCCTTAGGGGGATGTTAGAGAGCCAATTTCAGCCCAATCCTTGCAGCCAGGCTGAGGGACCCCATCTACTGGAGATAACCCACTCACTCCTCAGACACCCTTCTAGCCTCAGTGCTGCCCCAGGTGCAGCTGGCTGGGGAAGGATTGAGGAAAGTTGGCTCCAGAGCATGTCCACTCACCTTGCCCAGCCCCATCCTGCTGGCCAACTTCTAATTAATTTCCTTTCAATGTGCAAGAATCCATGCACCTGGGCACTAGTAAAAGTATAAATAAAATAATAAAATAAAATAGCTGAAGCTAAATACTTCTGGAAGGCACCTGTGAAAGACTTTGGAATGTAAGAAAGACATCAGTGGTGAGGCCTCAGGGCTTGTCTCTGGCTGCCCTAAAGATGAATCCTGGGCACAGAGTCAGGAACACATACAAATGAGCCTTCAATGGAAATACCTCACAGCAGAGAGGCTGATAGAGTGCTGAGTGAATAATAAAAAATACAATAAAAACCAAATCTGATAGGGATTAAAGTGTATGCAAAGAAAGTATTTCAGAGGAAAAGGAGATGATGGAGAGAGTTGGGCCAGATTGAAGAATTTATAACCAGAGCAGCTCATAACTTGTATTACTTAATCCTAGAAGATTTGAAGGCTCTGTGAGAAGGCAGTTAGATGAAAGCAAATTCAATATATTTTCTCTGAAATTTGAAGTCACCTGTGTTCTGTGACTGTCTCATATTCCCACTTTCTGGTCCACCCATCCTCAACACCAAGGTGGGAAAACCCTGACCTTATGCAGCCATCTGCAAATATGCTATAAAGAGGCTCCACTCACTTGGAGGCAGGCATGGGTCTGAACCTTCACAGGCACATACTCCTCACTCAAAGTAGCCCTGCCACGCCATACTCAGAGGTCTCTCTCCAGCCCATGCCCCCTTCTCTGATAGTAATCCCCAGGGGGTTGTGCCCTCTAGCCATATTTGTTCAGTGGAAACTCAGGCTCTTCTCCACAGATACCAGTGTGTTGAGTAGACAGACAGTGATAGGGAAGATGGAAGAGATAGAGAGAGAGAGAAAGAGGAGGGGATTTAGGGGGAGAGACATGGTGAAGGTGGAAGGGGAGGAGATGGTGAAAGAGACACAGAGGGAGCTAGAGTGAGACAGATGCAAGAGACAGTAATAATGAGTGAATGAGACAGTGAGGGAGTGATACAGAGAAGGGAGGAGGGTGAGAGAGAGAAAGAGAGAGTCAGGCAGAGAGTGAGAGATACAGAGCAAGACAAAGACAGTGAGACACACACACACAAGCAGTGTGACAGAGTTGAGAAGAGGTCAGGGGGTGGCCAAATGGGTTGCTTAGATGATTTCTCTGCTCTGGGAGTATGCTTGGCCATGTCTGCAGCCCTGGGTCATGTCCTTCTACCACTACAAACCCAGAAGCCACTAGCACCTTTGCTCTGCCAGCCATTACACATGCTACAGGCAGCACTGCCCATGCAGAGAACACAGCCAAGTGGCTTTCCTAGTGTTGTTGTCTCCTCACTCTTGCATATAGCCTTCCTCCATTCTTAGAATGCATTGGGGGCACCTTAAAGGACAGACACGTTGTACTAAGGGCTGCCCTTCCCATCAGACTCTCCATGAAGCTCAGGAGCCTTCATTCTCTTCCCCTAAGAAGGTTCTTTCCAGGGATGCTTCTGAGTCCCACATGTAAACACACCCTGGTGGGGGCCATCCTGCTGGGTGTACAGCCATGTGGAGTTGGATGAGCAGGGGCTCTGATCCCCAGAATATACCTCACTGCCTATTCCAGGCAGATTTGTGGGAAGTTTCTTCTTTAAATCTCACATTCAAGACTTGCTCCATTTCCTCCAGGTCAATGCGCAGGATGACCTGGTAGCTGTGCACATCAATGTTCTTTTACAAAGAAGCCATCCTGCCAGAGCAGGTTTATTGACAAAAAAAAAATGCATTGAACAGACTGATTGTGGGGGCTCAGAGAGGACCCTTCCCTGTTTTCTTAAAGGTGTATCCCTTCACTTACAAACCATGCTCCCTTGATCGCCATGTCTACTCTCTCCTCATTCTTAGCTTTATTCTTTCTCTTCTATTTAACTGCTTCTCCCAGACCTTCACCCTTGCATCTAAGTACGTTAGTGTTGTTTCAAATCAGAATGGAGTAGAATGTGTTGGCATTAAAACAAATGCATCCAAGTCAGCTGAGAATTAATTGTACAGATTAATGGAAGGGATTTCACTGACTAGAGGGAGAGCCTTGTCTCTGGAAATTCATGCCTTGACAAATTTCTGAAATTCAATGGTCTTCACTGGACTTGTGTCCATTCATCATCACCCAGAAGCATAAGGTATTTTTCCTTCCATGGAACTTGATATAAAATGCAACAGTGGCTCCATTATTAATAAGGAAGATGTACAGACAAAATATAGACTGGAGGGTGCTTTGGGGTGTATAGTGTCTTTGTTTTTCTGACAGACAAACCTCTCCACAACTCTTTGCCTTTTTCAAAGACACCAATATGTTTGGGAGTTAACTCCAGTGAATAAATGGCTAGCCTTGGAGGAGTAAAAATATATTATATTTAAATTTTATTATATTGTCCAAGAGGTGTCTTTTGTCTTCTAATAAAAAATAGCTCTAGCCACTGTCGAATAAAATTTTCTTCCACATATTCTTTGTTTACTAAAATTATTTTTAAAAAATCATTGTGAATCATGAACAGGATGATTCACTTTAACAGAAAATATGTATGTGTAATAGACACACATATACATATTTCAGTTTCCTGTTTTCTAAGTTATTTGAAGATGGCTTTGCTGCAACAGTGCCTTTTGGTGTAAGAAGCCCTAAAAATCCAGAGATAATTTTCGAAAACCTGTTTTCTTCCGTCTGCTCAGTATTTGTGGGAAACAAGAAAGAAGAGCATAAAGAAAAGCAAACTTCCCCAAGCTTACAAAAGATTCTATATCTGGTGATCAAGCAAAGCACAAAAATAATAGAAGTTTCAAACCATTGCAGCTCATTTCTGGACTGTGGCAATAGTTCAACATCCTGTCCTCATTTATTTCAGAGAAGAGAGATAACATCACAGCAAAACAATCCATACAGGACCTCTTGCACAAACAATTACAAGCATCATAAAGCAAGCGGGCCTAGAATCGATCCTGGCAACCATTTCCCAATCTTCTTTAGCTTTACCTATTAGATGGTTTGCAGATTCAACCTTCTGTGAGTGTTCTTTATGGCAAGGTATCAATTTCCCCAGGTAAGAAATGACTGTACCCCGTTTCCCCTTCAATAAAGCAAAATATCATGTCATTAAGTTGTTTTTCTCTCTGATTTGTTGTTATAATAAAATAGAGAGTGGAGGAGGGAATTATGTGCCGTGTAACTGACACACACACACACACACACACACACACACACACACACACACACCTCCCAAACCAAACATAAAAAATAGTCCTTTCTGTATTTTTTTTTTTGTGTGTGTGTGTGTGTGCACTCCATTGAATCTTCACTTTCCTCTCTGAAGCACATGTACTCTTCCCCATACACATATACACATGCATGACATTTAATTGGGCACAGATAACAAGGCATTACTTGTGTTTTTGCTTATTGGCTTTCACATCCATCAGCAGCCAGAGCTTGAGGGATAAGGGACTACCTCACTGGATTTAACCACACATGGACCTGTACCAGTACAAACTCATAACACCTGGCTGCCAACTAGATATCTTGTTGTGATATTTGTTCACTTAGCTTTCACTGGAGAAGAAAGTTCTCAATATTGCAAAAAATGAGTATAGTAACATGTGGCAGTGCTTAATTGCACTAATCATGGATTTTGGAGTGAGCTGGATTTTACTCTCATGAAGTATATTTATGGATACCTCCTCTGTAAGTTGTTCAAGATCCAATATGATTTTTTCTGTGACTACCTCTATCTTTTTTCTGACCTTCAACCTTGTTCTCCAGGCTGTAGCTAGAGAAATTTATTTTGATTCCATAGTAATTGTCTTTCTGCTTCAATGTCTTCCTTAAACTTTCCTCCACCTGAATTGTGCTTCCTCCAAAATATATGCCTGATTCTCTTCTTATTATTGCAATGATATTTTAAATGTCATTTCCTCAAAGACACCATCTTTGATCACTGTAACTTACCCTCCCTCATCCAACTACTTTCTATTTCATAACCTTTTAATTGTTTCTATGGTAAATTACTCTCTGTCGAAGAGATTTTCTTCATTGCATATTTAACATCTGTCTCTTGCATGAAATGTGATCTTTTAATGGACCAGACTTTGCAATCTTATTCACCATTGTTTATTCAATGCCAAGGAGAGGTTTGGAGCAAAGTATGTATGACAAATATTTAATAAACTAGTGTCCTGATGCACGAAATTTTACATAGGAGGGGGGGTGTCCCTCAGCCTGGCCTGCACCCTCTCCAATCTGGGGCCCTTTGAAGGATGTCCTACTGCAAGTTTATAGGGATCAGGCCTAAACCAGCAGTCAGACATCCCTCTCACAATCCGGGACTGCTGGCTCCTAACCGCTCACCTGCCTACCTGCCTGTCTATCTGCCTGCCTGATTGCATCTAACCATTCTGCCTACCAGTCTGCTCACCCCCACTGACTCCTGCCACCAGCCTGCTTACCCCCAAATGCCCCCCACCAACATGATCACCCCAACTGCCCCCTGTGCCAGGTTTCTCACCCCCAACTTACCCCCCCAGTTGCCCTAATCTTCCCTCCCCACTGGCCTATTCAGCCCCAACTACCCACCTACTGGCCTGCTCACTCCAAACTGCCCCCTTTGCTGTCCTGATCACCTCCAACTGATCCCCACTGATGGCCACGTGTCTCCGTACCTTAGGCTTTTACAGCTCCTCCGCTCTTCCTTCTGGTTTTCTCCTTGCTTCTCATTGCAGAATTTTCTGTCAGTCGACTTTCCTGTAGTTCTGGGTAATGTCCATTTTATATTTTAGCTGTATTTTATTGAAATTGTTGTGTGCGGCTGCGGTTAGGTGTTTACCTGTGCAGCCATCTTGGATCCTCACCAGGTACACAGGATTTAGAAGGACACATCAGACTGTAAACTGTTTGTGATTATGGATGGCTCTGTTCTTTGCTTGTTTTTTCAGTTTCCTATATATGCACATGTTAACTTTTAAAAAAAAAATGTTACTTTAAAAGCAAAAAAAAAAAATGTCTTGGTCCCTTTAAGAACTCAATAATAGTCTTCACAATATTTTGGATTATGTTTCATTGGTCAGAATATAGATACATGTTACATTTTCATATAAGACAAGCTGAAAAAAATCAATCTATGGTGCATCTAGGGTGTACTGCCAGATGTGGCTCAGATGGTTGGAGCATCATCCCATACACCAAGAGGTGTCAGGTTCAATTCCTGGTCAGGGCACATACCCAAGTTGTGATTTCTATGGTCTGGGTACACGCAGGAGGCAGTTGATAGATTTTTCTCTCTCACATCAATGCTTTTCTCTCTTTTTCTCTCTCTTCTTCTCTCCAAAAATCAATTAAAAGAAAGTAATTTAGGGCAACGATATACATACCTAAAACAAATAAGAGGTTCTGTTTCTGAGGAGGAAAGGGACTAGTCCTTTGTGCTACATCTCTATTGAATCTAGCAGAGAGAAAAAAATGCCCAAATTCACACAACTAATAGATTACAGAGCTGAAATGGAATCCTAGGTCTAGCATCATTGCATTCTCCCCAAAGCATCTAAATGTCCCAGATACACCAGGTAGTATAATTGCTCTCCAAGTCGCTCTAGAAAGATCCATGGTAGACTATAAAGCTAGAATTCAATTCTCATCTCAATTTTACGGCCCCAGATTTCAGGGAGGATCCTATTGATTGTCAGATAGACATTGTAGGGTGCCTGCATTCGCCCAATCCCTTCTCATTTCATTCAATAGCCCCTCCCTTTCTCTTTTCTTATATAAATATCCCCTATTCTTAATACTAGTAATGATAATAATACTTTCTATTATTTTTTTAATGTATTTGTATTGATTTCAGTGAAAGAGGGAGAGGGAGAGAGAGACTGTGAAACATCAGTGATGGGAGAATCATTGTTTGGCCTCCTGCACACCCCCAGTTAGGAGATTGAGCCTGTAACTCAGACATATGCCCCAGCCTAGAATCAAACTGTAATCTCCTGGTTCATGGGTCGATGCTCAACCTTTGAGCCACATTGGCCGGGCAATACTTTCTATTCTTAATTTTGCTTTTATTTACTACTCTACTGAATGTTTTCTTTTTATAAGAATCAGTTCATTCAATTCCCATAACTGAACCCATTGCAGACAGGGTGCTCAGGCTTAAAGAGATTAAGTAATTTTTTTCAAGGACACCCAGAATTTGACTTCAAAGTTAATTCTTACAAGTTTTCTCCAATGGAACCATATTGCCTTTGGTACTTTCATCTCCACTTTCTCCAAAATAATCATGTTTAAAAGTACACCTTGGTGATTCAGAATAAGTGATTATCTCTGAGCTGAAGGGAAGTTTGTGCCTTATTTTGTTGTTTTTATTAAGTAAACTCTACTCTTGCTATTATGTTTCTTGTGCCTGAGGCTTGACAACCTCTATTTGTCTGGAAGCCAGAAGGTCTTGCTGGTCTGATAACAGACCTAGTTTCTCTATCCTGGGATGTTTTAGTCCTGTCTGGGTCAGGAGGGAAAGGACAATCAATATGCAAAGTCAGGGAAGAAGCTGAATTTCTTCTAGGAATGTCATACCAGATGCCCTTCCTGGATATAGGTGGGTCTTCAGGTTTCTTGTGATAGAACTTGCTTACTAATGATTTGATTTTGATTGTGTGTGCATTTTACCTGAACCACCAAACAATTGGCACACTAGAATAGTGGATAATTACCTCCTACCTCTGGTGACTCAGAGGCAGAAATTCACCATGTCATTTAAGATCCCCAAATCCTTCATTCACTGCATAGATGAAGGAGGAATTTTTTTGTTTGTTTCTGTGTTCAGTCACTTTGTAAACATCATGCCATGATAATGAATTCTGCCATGTCATTTTTCTCCAATTATCTGCACAATTCCAGGGATCCTAAGATGGTGAAATATAGATTGAAGATAGTCTAAAACATAAATTAAAGAGTTTTTTTTTTCTCTGTATAACTAATAATTTTCTTTTAAAATTTAGAAATGCTGACTTCCTCATCTTACTTGGAAAATCTCTGAGTTTTTTTTAAAAAAAAAAAAAAAAACAGAAAAACAACAAAAATAAAAAAATAAAGAATCGGGCAGAGAAAAGGCAAATATTATGGATATTTATATATTTATGTATAAAAACACTCTCTCTTTTAGAAATGTTTTCATCATGGATAAAGTAGGTGAGAAGAATCTGAATTCTCTAGGGAAATGTCTCTCAAAATTTAAGATATCCTGCTCTGTTAAATTGGACTAAGTAAGGTGGAATTAATAAGGCAAGCCATGTAAATATATAATATGTGGTATTGAAGACAGGCTAAATGAATGGTTAGGCCTTTATTTTTAAGAAGCATATATTTAATGCATTGTTCTCACTCTTTTGGCTTTGTTACACTTGGTTGGATTAAAAGGCAACTTAGCAGGCAAGCTCATTTTGAATCACATAACATGCTATATAATGGTAGGCATGACTTTCAAAAGCATTATTTACTGTTTACAAACCCATATTATGCAAATTATTAAAGAATGCCTAATATTCCCTTATATTAACATTTTTAAGAGGCACTAGATCTATACTACTTTAACTCCTCCTGCTCCTCCTCCTCAGCACTTTTTGTATGAATCACACTGGATTGCCCCACATTTCTGAACTCTTAGGGTCACATTATTTATTATTCACACTAGAGACCCAGTGCACGAAATTCAGGCACTGAGTGGGGAGTGATCCCTCAGCCCAGCCTGCACCCTCTTCAGTCTGGGACCCCTCAAGGATGTTCAATTGCCCATTTAGACCCAATCCCACTGGGAAGTTGGACAACCCTCTCACAATCCAGGACTGTTGGCTCTCAACTGCTCACCTGCCTGCCTTCCTGATTGCCCCTAACTGCTTCTATCTGCCAGTCCAATCAACCCCTAACCACTCCCATGCCAGCCTGATTGATGTCTAACTGCTCCCCTGCCAGTCTGTTTGCCCAAACTTCCCTCCTCTGCTGGCCTGGCCACCCCTAATTGCCTGCCTCTATAGGGTTGATTGCCTCCAACTGCCATCACTTGCAGATGTGGTCCCTCTCATCTGCCCTTCCTTTCAAGCCTGTTGCCTCCCAACTGCCCTTCCCTGCTGGCCATCTTGTGTCCACATGGGGGCAACCATCTTGTGTGTTGGAGTGATGGTCAATCTGCATATTACTCTTTTATTAATAGGATAGAGACTTGGTGCATGGGTTGGGGCCAGCTGGTTTACCCTGAAGGGTCTCCCAAATCAGATGGGTGTGGCTTGAGTGGAGTGATGGTTAATTTGCATAGTTCTTTTTTATTAGGTAGGATACTCTTCCCAGCATGACCCTAAAGTAAATCAAAGATGAGTTCAGAATTATTATTAAACTCATCGCAAAAATGCTAGTGTATCATCTAAAAATCTGATGTCAGGACCTATACTGGTCTTATAATGACACCACCATGTCGCAATAGGAACTAAGCCCCCTAATGAGCCCTAAACATGATTTTCTCTCTACCATAAAGCAAGAGAAGAATTTCAGATTCATGACAAAGACTAGGTAAAAAATTTGGTAGTTAAAATGGTAGCTTGTGCTGGGAAGTCTTCATATACTGGTATTAGCTCCTTTAATTCTCAAAACACTGTTTTTGAACTGGGAGTTATTATATGAGCTGTTTTTTACAGATAAGGCAGATGAAGTTTATAGAATACCTGAAGGAAGACTTGCTTCGAGTTTGTGCAGAGTAATCTAGCAGGGAATGTATAGATGACCTGTCTGGGCTCAGTGACTCTGACTTTATTGGAATCTAATATCTAATCAGTTTTCCTGAGGGAGGAAAATAAAAGGATCACAAAAAAGCTAAATATCAACTTTTCTTCCTTTTTGATAAAAGACAAAACATAACAAGTTCTATGTAGTAGGACATTTTTCTCTGCTTTTGGGTTTCTGTAAAAGAAATTGTTATGCTATTTTCCAATATCTGATTTTTTTATTTTTCTTTTTAACTACTCTTTTTTTTTTTTTGAATGGTTTGGCTGAGTTCTTTCTCTCTTTTTTTTTCTTTATTGATTAAGGTATTACATATGTGTCCTTATCCCCCCATTACCCTTCCAATCCCCTACTCATGTCCTCACCCCCCTGGTGTCTGTGTCCATTGGTTAGGCCTATATGCATGCATACAAGCCCTTTGGTTGATCTCTCCTGTAACTACCTTTTCTTTCTTTGATATTTCTCTCACACTTTTGATATCCTCTTCAATTATATTCTTTTACTTGGCAAACACTCATAGCCAACTAGTCAATCCGATGTGCTTCTGATTTGAACAAATTCTTTGCCTTATGCTGGTCTGAGAATGACAATCTTTGTCCCGGTTGTAGAACTAATGAATACATACTTTAAAGTTTTTTTGGTTTTCCACTCGGTTATTATAAAATAATGTCAAAATTAAATTACATGCTTATTTTCTAAACACCATTTAGAAGTTAAAGTCAATGATACTGATGTAATAGCATAAAAAATTTGGGGGGGGTTATTTTTTAGTCAGTGGATTTAAATGTAATCTAACATGAAAAAGAAGTGTCAAAAAATGGGAATCAAAGAAAAACCTATAAAATTTATACATATCTCTGTCTTCTCAAAGCTCTATATTTTTTAAAATATATTTTATTGATTTTTTACAGAGAGGAAGGGAGAGAGCTAGAGACATCGATGAGAAACATCGACCAGCTGCCTCTTGCACACCCCCTACCAGGGATGTGCCCACAACCAATGTATATGCCCTTGACTGGAATCGAACCTGGGACCAGCTGCCTCTTGAACACCTCCCACCGGGGATGTGCCCACAACCAATGTACATGCCCTTGGCTGGAATAGAACCTGGGACCTTTCAGTCCACAGACTGACGCTCTACCGCTGAGCCAAACCAGTTTCTGCTCAAAGCTCTATATTTTTGACCATATGAGTATTATCAGTATACCCTACCAGTGAACCTCCCATCCTTTTAGATGGGAGCATTGAGCCTTTTTATTTGCGTTTGGCACATACACTCTCTCTTTTCTTACAGGGTTTTGTTTATTACTTTTTGAATTGAAATGAATGAAAGTTATTTTAGCTGGAAGCATATTTTTGAGAATTTCATGACACCATTTAGGAATCTGAAAATAGTCAGTCCCATGGTTTGGCTCTGAGACCATATTTGAGGAATACCAACTTTTGAGGCAAACAATATTTCTTCACAGCTGGCCCCAATGCAGTTATCATGCCAAATCCAACTATGCCACAGTAGATCTTTATGCCAATGAGTTCAGAAACACAAATCCAATTTAATTCTGGCACAGAAAAGCAATAACTGTTTAAATTGGATTTCCATGGAGTTTGTTCTTATTAGACTCGGCATGCAAACTGCTTTATAGACATTTATTATTTAATTATTTCTAACAAAGGATCTTATAGACCCAACATCTATAATTAATTGGGAATGAGAGCAGAAGGGGTCTGATGCTAGCCAACATGTACTCTCTGACCCAGAACTTGCACTAAGAGAGATATCAGGTTTGTAGCAAACACTGGGTCTTTGGCAAAAGTCTGCCTCATTAAATTCAGCTTTGTAGTTTTATGCTATTAATTTAGGGTCTCAGGTGTACCTGCCCATCCTATCTGCATCGCACACAGGGTCAAAAGGGGATGGCACCCAGCAAGTGTTTCATCAGTGGTTCAACTATCAATTCCTTCATCCCTTCCATTGTGTCTACTCTTCTTCTTCTTCCAAGGCTTATCCCAAGGACCCCCACTCTACATTCTTCCAGAACATTTGTCCACCCCTTGTTTTCCATGCTTTGTAATGATTGGTTTTATCCCACTTTTCATAATTTTTACTTGCACTAATTTCTTTCACTGATGAAATAATTCGATAAATGGTTATGCAAATGAGTTGCTGGGTATTGGAATGCTTAATTATATTTCTATAATTTCTTTGTATTGTAGTAGGAACCTTCCAGAAAAACTTTTTGTCCAATGGCTATGATGGTGGAAATGGCAGTCCCATAGAGGTTAATAGGAAAGAATGATGGAAATAGACTAATTACGTTGCCATGGGAGGTCTAGCCCTCCATCCCTATTTCTTCTGCTTGGCTCAGAAAGTTACAATATTTGATAATAATTGTAATAAATTACATCTAATTTTTAGATTCTATAAAGTCATGTCAGAAGCAAGCACTTATTTATCTGTTAGTCTTAGATGCTCTATGATAGGCACAAAAGGTAATTCTCACAAATTCAAGAGTTTGGAAATGTTAGTGTTCTGACTTTTCTTGGTTCATGTTTTTAATGAGAGATGTGTACTTTGCGTGCATTTATTTATATTAAAATTAACTATTCTTTCATCTCTCACGAAGATTCTCTCTTCTTCTTTAAAAAATAATTTTATTGATTTTTTACAGAGAGGAAGAGAGAGGGATAGAGAGTTAGAAAGATGGATGAGAGAGAACCATTGATCAGCTGCCTCTTGCACACTCCCTACTGGGGATGTGCCCACAACCAATGTACATTCCCTTGGCCGGAATTGAACCTGGGACCTTTCAGTCCACAGACTTTCTATCTACTGAGCCAAACCGGTTTAGGCTATTCTCTCTTCTTAATGGTCATTTTTGTCATAAGAGAACAAGAATGTTTACTACAGCAGAGATATACTACATAATAAAAAGCTAATATGCTAATTAGACCAAACAGCAGAACAATCATCCAGACAACCTTTCAGATGAAGCTGGGGCTGAGAGGACCAAGGCAGCTGGGGCTGCTAGGGCCGAGCCTTTTGCATGAATTTCATGCATTGGGCCTCTAGTAGAAATATAAAAAATAAATAAAAATTTGTGCTGAGGAGTGATTGCTGGGTGAGTGACTAGCTTCACACACTAGCTGGGTGAGTTTATGTCAGCCTTAACAGTGCACACTTCCCACACTTGGGCATCTGTACTTCATCAATGACTTCATCAAGGACTTTGAGTTCAATAATAAATATGGGAACTCATAGATGTTAAATGTGTGAATTCCAGGTGTTTATTTTTATTGATTTTTAATTTTGTAATTAAATTACTTAGCTATGTGACCTGAGAGCTTCATCTGCTCTTTCTAACCCCAACTTCCTTACTCATAAAATTTGTACATTAATGACCAGAAATACTATTTCCTTAGGGTTGTCATGATGTTTAAACACATTAATGTAAGTAATCTTCATAGAAGAACAGGTAACACATAGTAAATGATAAATATGTTATTACTGTTGTAACACTAACACTATAATTAATACTAATACTACTATCATAATGATTGTGTTATTGTTAATTGGCCTGATAGTTGCATCATCTCCTGTGGTATAATGCTAGTAAAGAAAATCATTGAGGTTGGAAAGATCTAAAAGAGATGACATTGAAAAAGACGAAAGTATAAGAAGTCTTAAATTCTAGTTCCAACTACAGACCCTAGACACTGTTCAAATCCTAAACTACTAGGTAGATGTGGCCAAAAAGTTAGCACCCTCTTTATATGTGCACATAAATTGCATGTCTTTATTGCATAAATAATTTTTGGTCAATTACTCTATTCATGATACTGTAGCTGATAAAGAGGTGAGAAACACATGGTTTCTGTTGTCTGGAAGAAAGAAGGAAAAATATATAGTCGTGTCACTAAAGTCAATATGCTGTATGTGCAAATATGGGCAGAATTCATTGTACTGTAGATGAATTTTAGGGTTATATGCAGGGTCAGTAGAGCATCAATCACTCAGTTTGAATGTGAAGCAATTTGATTCAGTTGGAATAATTATCCTTACTAAATTCCATCACTTCATCATATAGTTGTCCCATAAAAGTGTTCATTATCTCCATAAATCAGTATAAACTTACTCTAGGCTGCCATGTGGAGCTTCAGATAGGAAGTCAGCATTATCACCTTTAGGGGGCCTATGGTTGCTAATAGTCATATATTTGCAAGGACTATAAGAGATTCACATTCTTGAATCATTTCCCACCACCCAACAGTGCTCTAGATTAAGTTATAAACATGGGAATCTACAGAAAGAGAATCCCTCTTTATGGCATTGGCTCAAATCCCTATTCTGTGTTCATTCTGGAGAACTGGTGAAAGCCTTGTGATCCTCAGCATTTCTTTGGTAGTTGAGAATAAAGGGATGGAGTTGAAGTCAACTCTTTCCTAAATTCCACTGGAGATTTCCACCCTAAATGTGAGGACAAGAAGCAAGCAAGAAAATATAGGGAGGAGAAAAAAAAAAAAAAAAAAAAAAAAAAAAAATCACCTATCTCCCTCAGATGAGGGAAGAGCTGCCATAAACATCCCACTCTAGATCTCATTTCCTGGTTATGTTTTGCTTTTCAAGGTTGATAGAGTGGGAACTCCCTCAAACAGCACATTACTCTGTCTCCATCTCAGGCTGCCAGTTGCAAAAAGAAAGACAAAAACCATTAGCAGGTAGAAAATCACACATAAAGCAGAAGTTCTGTGAAAGCAACAAGAAAGAACCGTAAATATCAGGAGCAGAGAAATTAGCAGGCAAGTTCCTCCTGATAGAATTTTCACCTTTTCCCATAAAGACCTGCTCAAAAATGGAGGAAGTAGGTGAATGTCATGATCGCCCCCTAGAGTTTAAAATGTGCCACTACCAATTTCTCTTCACCGAAGGCACATGTGTCAAACACAAGACCCGCGGGCCAAATCCGTCCTGCCAGGCCTTGCTATGTGGCCCGCACCGCACTGTCATCACTGCACTCCGCTGCGTTTCCATCACAATGACAGTTTATGACTGTTCAGTAAACCATTCGGCCCGCGATTTAGGCTGGATTTTAGATTTTGGCCCCTTCTCTGATTGAGCTCGACACCCCTAAAGGGGAGGAAAATGCTTGACTTGTGAGGCCAAGGCTCAGAGAATAGGGGATTTCAGAATTCTTTGCAAAAGACCACATGCCGCAATATATATCTCCCTCTTCTTCCCCAGCACCCTGTTACTTTAAGTGCTTTTATTTTCTACACAATGTTTCAACCAATTCAAAGTACCACCTTCAAAATGAGGGGGATGGGGGGGGAAGATGATTAAATCTGTCATCTACACTGGCCTGTGTTGGTGGGGCTGGGATGGAGATGACTCCTTGGGCATCTGTTTAATGTTACACAAGGAAGAAAAGGCAGTTTATACATCTGTCTCTTGCCCTTTGGCAGCAGATCAGAAATGCCATAACGTGTGAGGATGCCAATTAGTACCACTTGTAGCCTGATTTGCCATAGGGAGAAAATGCTGACCAGATCTCAGTTTGTCCCTGCGAGATGGGACCCATCCTTCACTGCATGTACAGTATTAAAATGTGAAAGCTTCACTGTAGATAACGAATACCTGATTACCAGCTCAAATGAGAAGGTGGAGGTTGCCAAAAGGAGTCATGTGACTGAACTAAGCCTTGCATTAGGCAGCAGTTAATAGAGATGCTAAGTGGTCAGATGTACAGAGTTACTTCAGTCACTTGAAGGATACGTCTTTAAACATAGAGTGCGCGCGCTAGTGTGTGTGTGTGTGTGTGTGTGTGTGTGTGTGTGTGTGTGTGTGATACATATGTGCATTGTGCATACTAATGTGTGTTGTGTATTCATATGCATATATAATGTGTATGTATATTTTTGGTTGTGTGGGCTTGTATGTCCAGAGAATGGGTAATAGTTTAACATTTACATGTGAAACAAGACAACCATGATAAATATAGAGAATTAACTGACATGCACACATTCACGTTATTTAATAGGTAGATATTTAGGAATTTTATATTCACTTTAGTTGTCCCACTTCTTTTACATCCTCTTCCCCTTTCTCTTTTGATTTAACGATTGAATATGTGTATGTCAGGACACTTGACAGAGAGTAGTAATAGCCCTAGGCTTTGTTTGAAAAGTGGAATTTTCACAAGCAGTTTGGGGTTTAGATGTGGGGAGCAGAAAATCCTGGGCTTTAAAATAACTTGAAAAGTTGCTCCCCTAACATGAAGGTTTGAAAGAAATTATTCATAGTCTTCCTTGGACTTTTTAAACGTTGTGTAAAATTACACCACCTACCACAAGAGAAAAAAATTATATAGGAAAAGTCATATCAACATTTCTTAGAATGATGTATATTTAATGTCACAACATTCTATTATAATTTCATCTGTCAAGGAAAACATATGCTGGAAACTTTTGGAACCCTCTCCCCTGAACACACACATACATTCTCTCTCTCTCTCTCTCTCTCTCTCTCTCTCTCTCTCTCTCTCTCTCACACACACACACACACACACACACACACACACACACACGCACACACTGGGGTCTGGGATGCTTGCTCCTGGCATAAATCAAACAAAATGAGCAGCTCAAAAGAAGAAAAAGTAATTTATTTCTCTATCTTTGATCTCTGCTCTTTCTCTCTCTCTCTCTCTCTCTCTCTCTCTCTCTCTCTCTCTCTCTCTCTCTCTCTCTCTCTCTCCCACACACACACACACACACACACACACACACACGCACACACTGGGGTCTGGGATGCTTGCTCCTGGCATAAATCAAACAAAATGAGCAGCTCAAAAGAAGAAAAAGTAATTTATTTCTCTATTTTTGATCTCTGCTCTTTCTAATCTCCTCGTTGTTAAAAATGAAATCTTTACCATCACTTAATACCAAATGGGCATGTAAGAAAGATAGCTTTACAGGTACCACCTGCATTTAAGAAACTTCTCCAACCATCTTGTATTAGTAGTAACTCTGATTGAGCTAACTCTCCTATTGTTTTTATTTCAGACACATCCCTTTGTAACATGCAGTGTGGGGTTTCCGGGTTTCAGTGATGGTAGAAAGTCATGATGCACAATTGTTCTGGGGTTGCAGTACTGAGGCAACCTAACTTTAAGCAGATAGTCAGGTGGTCCTCCCCTAACTTTAAGCAGATAGTCAGGAGTAGGAGGCCTCTCCTCTGATAACAGGGCTAATTATAATAGTTGGTGAAGTAACATACAGAGTAAGCTTGTGTCAACTCCAAAGCCTTGAACTGATGAAGTTGTACCCTGCACTCTTGAAGCAGGAAATGTAAACATGTGCCAGTTATGAAATGTGTGAGAACAAGAACAGGGATGACTATGATTGTTGTCTCCCTCAAGTATGACATCCAGAGCAAAGCTGTATCATATCACTCACCTTTTCGTGAAGCCAGTGTTTGTATCTTGCCGAGCACTATCTTGGAATCCTGGGTAAGGGAACAATCAGAATCATCTGAGGCAATCCTGGAACCAGTGCTGCAACCCCTTTCATATGTGTCCCATAAGGGAAAGCTTCAGTGTAAATGGAAATCAGCTGCCAGAGGTCCCCACCCAAGGCTCTGCCACAGGAATGGGGTGCCTGAAGGTGTTTTCTGGGCCTGGCTGTAGACTCAATGCCACACACTTGCTCTCACATGGCTAACTTATCTTCACTTATAAAGGACTAATAAAGTACAGATGAATAAATTAATTATACATAATGGCTCTGGCCCTGCCTCTGAGAATGGATCTTGTTATTAAGGAATAGTAGAGAAAATTAAGGAATCACTTATTAAAATGTGACTATGAGCTTTATTCCCAAGGTTTTACTTGCTTCCTTCTGAACTTTTCCAGAGGATTTGACCACAGGAACTCACTACAGATAGAGCTGAGCAGCTGGAAAACAAGTACTTTTAAAAAACTTGTTGCATTTTGAGTAGGTTTTGTGGATATTAAATAGCTTTTCTTGGGTTCTTGATGCTCATTATTTATTCCTAACTGTTATGTTAATAAATACAGAATTTTTAGGAATCACCAGTGAGTGATGGAAAGTAACAAACAGTACTACCAAGCACCAACTTTTTATTTTATTTTATTTTAATGAACATTTTAATGTTATGTATAACAGAACATTATGAATACAATGGAAACAAAGTTTTATCAATTAAATTTTTTTCAACACATAGTGGGAGGTAATAATTTGATACCTAAATTATAGTATTTATTTTTTTTAAATATTCCTCGTTAGAGGGTGAAACAATTTTGCATTCCAAACTCCGGTATCATGATTTCTCATGTGAGCTTAATGCAGAATTACAGCAGAAAAACAAAAACATTGTAATTAATTTCCTTTATTTGTCATTAAATCAATAAAATCTTTGACTGCTACAGGTCTCCTTTAATTATATACATTTAACCTCTCTCTATTGGAACCATATTGCTAATGCCTTATTACCCACACTCAGAACCAAAACAAAACAAATACTGTATAAAACCTAAAAGCCAACATTGCTGAGTTCCAACATTTATATTTAGCATGTGGGTCTTAATGGATTTTTATCTTTCCAATTTTTTTTTACAAAGAGACCAAAAATATAAAAAATAAATATTTTTTTTTCTCTTTTGACTGTTGCTAATTGGTAAATGGTGGCTACAGGGACAAACAAGGAAGGAAGCCTTGCCAAGTTAACCACTGCAAATTGTAAATGATGACTGCTAAAACAAACAAAAATACTGGATGTGTTTTTGTTTTTTTGTTTTTTTGTTTTTGTTTTTTTTAAGAAAACAATAGAGCAGTTCTGAAAAAAATATATATATATTTTTAGCCCTAGCTGGTTTGGCTCAGTGGATAGAGTGTTGGCCTGCAGACTGAAGGGGGTCCCAGGTTCCATTCTGGTCAAGGGCACATGCCTGGGTTGCAGGCTTGATCCCCAGTAGGGGGCATGCAGGAGGCAGCCAATCAATGATTCTCTCTCATCATTGACATTTCTGTCTCTCTCTCCCTCTCCCTTCCTCTCTGAAATCAATAAAAATATATTTAGAAAAAAATATTTTTCCTAGTTCTGCACAGTATAATCCAAGCACCAACTTTTAACAACGACTTTACTGGGTGCCTCTGCCTTCTTTCACGTTAGGGCACAAAATTCCATTGTTGTCCACACGAGGACTGCGCATCACACTTAGAGCAAAGCCTGGAGTGGTGTTCTAAGTGATTGCTGTGCATCAGTCCAGGTATGATCTTCATGCAATCTCTCATTTGAAATAAGGCCAAAGAAAAGGAATTTCAAAAAACATAAAATGAATCTATTACTTGGTAACAAAATAGAAAATGTAAGTAGCTGTATATAGTTCCCAATTCAGATGTGTGATAAACCCACCTTAACATAAATTATTTTTCCATTGTGCTTAGTTGATGTTTCATAATTCTTTCCCTAAAATAATGTTTGCAAGTTTACTTTTAAAAAAGTAAGAAGAGACTATAAATGAATGTTAGAGAAAAGTAAGGAATCATTTATTAGAATACGGCTATTTTTAAGAAAAGCAATATATTGTAAAATCAAGATTTTTCTATTTGATTTCTAAAACTTTGCCTCTTCAATTTTCTGGTAAATTTGCTTGACATGGAAAGGAGAAAAGAACAAATAATTGCAGGCAGGTAAGACTAGAAAAGAAAGAATAGGAAGGAGAAAGGAAGAAGGCAGGAGGAATAGCTGAATAGATGTGCATGAATGACAATAGGGGAGATTTTGAAATCATCTAGTGCTGAGTAAAAGCAATTACAACCAGTAAATAAACCCATTTCTCCTGTATTAGATTATGCCTCAATTATCTGGTAAATAGGATTTAAAAAAAAATCACAGTAAAATCCATTATTTCTTCTTTTGTTTTGATTCTTTTGTTTCTCTTGCTTTCTTTTTTTCTTTTTATTTTTTTCACAAGAGTTAACGCATAGGCCTTACTAAAGACATGGCACAGAGAAATCTAATTCAGCTGTGTTGCTGGGGAAGAATGAAAGCAGTTCCAAACACCTGTGGTTGGTTTTCCTGAAATTGTTTTTCCTTAAATCAATACCAGTGTAGATTAGTCAGTTTTCAGACATTCTTTACCAAAAGTAAAAAGATACTTTTAAAAAGAATTCTTTAAAATATGCTTAAACTCCAAAGATTTTTTTTTAAAAAAAAAGTAAAACAGCCCAGCCAGAGTTGGTTCAGTGGTTGAACATCAACACAAGAACTAGGAGGTCACAGTTCAATTCCAAGTCAGGGCACATTCTCAGGGTGAGGGCTTGATTTCCAGTGGGGTGGCATGCAGGAGTAGCAATGCATTATTCTCTCTCATCATGGATGTTTCTAGCTCTCTATCTCCCTTCCTTTCTGAAATTTTATATATATATATATATATATATATATATATATATATATATATATATATATTAAAACATATCAGCATCTATATTGTGCTCAGGTTTTACATAGATTACAGACAAATGGACAGCATATCAGATGCTAGAACTCAGACTCTGTTTAATAATTCTAATAACTAGATTTGTGCTCCTAGGTAGATCAAAGATGATCACTAGATTTTTTTTATAACCTTTATTTTTTCATTTGTTAAAAGGAGCTAATAGCAGTTCTAGCTTTACAGTGTTACTGATTAAATAATAATAATAATAATAATAATAATAATAAAATAATAATAATAAAATAATAATAATAAAATTAATAAGAAAATAAATTTAAAATTGCTTCTTTAAAATAAAAATGTAGGCAAAACAAATGTATTTCTTTTACTTGAGCATTTCTATTTTATTCTGTGAAATTCATCAAATCCTATATAGACTGATCAGTACTTGACCAGCTCAATTTCTCTCATGGGATCTCAGAGCTTGCTATTTGAGTATGCTCATGGAGAAATGGGGGAAACCATTTAGATATTTTCACATGATTTTCATAAACTTGTTATTGCTTTGCTTGTATACAGTTGATTCTTATATATCCCGTTTTGTGTTACTGACACTACATTGCTGTCTGTGGGCTGGAATCATCCACTGAATAAGAAAAGCATTTATTAGTGGATCTTAATGTTTGGGGGTCTCTCTATGTGTGGTCTCATCTAAAACCTTCTCTTCACATCTTTGACCAGAGGTGGAGGTGGTGATGAGGTGGGTTGGGAGATTTAAAACAATTCAGAAGAGCTCCAATGAGCCATGGACCAGCCAACATTGTATTAGTGTCTACCTGTTATCATCTGACCCAAACCTCACTGTATACACACACACACACACACACACATACATACACACTGTCCACCTGCCCTTTGCCTTGTTTACATTATCTGCTTTCCAAAGAAACTTTATTTTCCCAATGGTATGTGTTTTACATGATTCCGCTCTGTGAGGGTTCTGCTTGACACCTTGTAATGTACCTTTCCCAAAGCCCCCACTACAGCTTAGGCAAACACAGACGTGTAACTGTCTGGAAATTACAGCCAGGATTCCTACTCATGAGCACTGGAAATAGTTGTACTGTGTTATCTTGACTGCTTAAATGTTTATTGAGGACAACCACCCCTACATCTGCCAAACTCGCCAGTCGACCTACTCAAGTGGAAAGAGTTTTTACAAAGATACCCCAGTGATAAGACAGTTCAATTCAGGATTCCTCATGTTAGAATGTCACCAGAGGACCCACAACAATGCTAGTGTCATATTGATTCACCTGGCCAGAAAGGGACTAGAAAAGGGGATCAAGTATGCTTACATAGATTCTCAAGACACTTAGTAAAATATTTTCCTCCAATTTTTAACTATCAAGGTTTAAATCCCAATTGATCACAGATACAAATGTGTTAGCAAGCCTAATAATATTCTGAAGAGCTAAATATAGTTAAATGTAATGTTCAGTGGCCAACTAGACTTGTATCTCACTGTGCATGATCTTAGAAACCAATTTTAAAAATGAGAACACAAAGTAGATTATTCAGGTCTTGGTTTGTAAGTGTATGATACCTTGGTTATATCTAGCTGTTTTTATGATCAGATCTAAACATCATATAATTTATTGTTGGTGCATGCCTGTCTTCTACAGAAATTAGATTTAAAAACTGGCAAAATAGCAAAGACTTTCTGTTGCCTCTTATTCTTAGGATTAGAACATAGCCTAGACCAGTTTGTCTACCTACTTCACTATCCTTTCTTGCTCCTGTGTCTTCTACCCCAACCCCCCTTCTTTTAGTCCTTCAAATGTCTCCACAAAATCAGAGGATTTTTATTTCTTAAGTTGTCTCAATTGCATAGAATGCTTTTCTATTTCTTATGTGGATAGCTCCTACTTATCCTTCAGATATTATGTCAGGGAGGCCTTCTCTGCTTCCAGATGAGAAAAGAGTTTTTCTTTAGAAATAGTTGTCCATCTCCCATAGTTGTTATTAGAAATGCAGGGTTGCTTCAGTAATATTTTGATTACTGTCTATCTTTCTTTCTACATTTAAAGTTTCACAAGGGAGGGCAGGGGCTACACTATTTTGGCTCATCATTTTATATCCCCAGAGCTTCATACAGTGCTTGACATATAGTGAGCATTTAATAAATATTAAGTAAATGACTAAATGAATGGATCATTGAAGGTAAACGGGTTTGAAGAAAAGATAATATGAGAGAAAAGGGAAGAAAAGAAAGAACAAAGAACGGGGAAAAGGCAGGCAATTAAGACAGGGAGAAAGGGAAGAAGAGAAAGCAAGAAAGAAAGGTATTAGTGTAATATGCTTACTGATTTCAAACCATAGCATTTATGTGGTAGGAATCTGTTCTTTAATTTTTTTGGAAGGAATAGATGAAAAATAAAAGCTTGAAAAAGTAAGCATCAAACTGTTTTCATTTGACAGGTCGTTAATTTAAGCAACTAATTTTTCTCCAACAGATCCTCAGTTGAGAAAATTTGATGATATCCATGCACACAAATTTTCCCACTGAAGCACAATGACATCTGAGAAGACAATGTAGTTTTGCAGATTTATTTAGCAAATAGAAAAGGTCTCTAAAAGTTCTTCAAAAGTGCAACAGCAGGAATTTGGTATCAGTAATTACATGCCATATCTAAGGCTTTTAATTTCCTTGAGATGATATTTCTTATGATCTGAAAGCTTTTCTCCCTTCCCTGCATCAGATCTTATTTTAACCTACTGATTGAGCCTCTTTATTTTCACTTCCTGCTGGGAAAATAGATGCTAAAATGTGTGCAATGTCGCATTTACTTCAAGGCATCATGGGGTAAAAATTGCAGGAATCATGGGCATCGACTGTGACTTTTTACCCTAACTCCAGACCTTCATTAGCAGCTCAAACCATTCAGGCTCATGAATACTATGTATAGTTGATTCTATTATTTTTATTAAAAACATTAAGATGGTTTTAACTTTAGTTTATACTTGGACTTTTGCAAAATAATTATATCTTTTTGAAAACATAATTTTAATTTGATCATCTTTGTGTTGTGCTAATATTCTTGGCAAATCTTTCAGAGTCTGAGGTAGGCAATTCATAGAATAACAATTCTGCCTGGCCACTTACTACTTCTGAGAATTTACTTGTCATGATTTAAACCAGTGGTTCTCACTACAAGTTATTTTTATGCCCCAGAGGGCATAAAATCTGTCCGGTTTGGCAGGAGGAGAATGGGGCCACTACTGGCATCTAGTGGGTAGAGGCCAGGGCTACTGGGAAACATCCAGCAATGCATAAGAGTGCCTTCCACATCATTGTGTTAGCTGGGTGGTATTTAAAACATTTAAACTGCAGTTTTCCCCTCTGTGAAACAGGAGAGTGATAGTACATGCATTGTAGCCATGTGGTACAATAGAAATGAAAAAATGCATGCCATATTCTTAGTGTGATCTATATAGAGCTCATGAGGATTTTATATATTGTTATGAATATAGTTATCTGATCCTTAGTGATTTGACCCTTGTTTAACTTTATACTTTTTATCTTTTAAACATTCTTTTATATTTTTAATAACACCTTACCTTTTCCTACTCTCTATTCTTTTCCATCTAACAAACTTCCTGCGCTGAACCCACACTGAGTTTAAATGTCTCTATACTTCTAGCCACTAGACTAGTCTTGAACACCCAAGGAATCATCTGAATTCCTGGTTTACCCCATTTCAGTGCACAGTTCACATTTCACTGAATTTGATATTATTTTTCAGAGTGTGATCTCTGCACATGTGTTAATAATATCATTATTAAATTTTGTATTCATGAATTCCACCCAGAAATCTATATCCACCCAGATACATCAGTATTTCTGGGAATGGAGCTAAGAATATGGACATTTAGCTCCTGAATTCATTTGAAGCCAGCCATAGTAAAGCATGAGAACCACCATACTAGGTGCTGAGTTTCAGAAGGGCTGTGATTCAGGCTTATTTCCCTTTGGATTATTGGTGCTCAGCATGGTGTCTAACACATGTAGGAACTTAGTAACTATGGCGCTATTTGAAAGAATACAAGAGTAGTATTAAATAAAAACTTCAATCCTGCTGTAGTCTCTTTTTTATTTCTTCTATTTTGTCTTTTACCTACTGTACATCTCATTGTTGTTGATGTCTTCAAATGTTTACCTAATCAAAAAAAGGTATATTTACTCTTGTTTCCTTATAAAATAAGGCTAATAAGCATAGATACCTAGAGAAGTTAGACAAAATAAGCAAAGGAAGAAGTAAACTGCATATAAGACAAATCACTCACCTAACTTCCAAAAAGAAAGCCAAACTCAGCTCATGTCCCCTCTTCCTTCAAGGGGTGCTGCTTCTCTGGGAGACAGTGTGTGCTGGATGAGAATGAGGGGGATGGATGAATGGGGACTGAGCATTGCTAGACCTTTCTATTCTTTAAGAACAGCCAGAATATGGTTTTCACATGGAATCGCTAATGTTAAATGTCAGCTACTAGTATAAAAATTAAACAAACAGACTCACAAATACCCTTTGCGGTGTTCTAAGCCAACCAATACACAAAAATGGCCTTTCTTCAGTCTAATGGCTGCCACTTTCAGACTCTGCTAACCAAAGGTTACCTGGTCCAAAACACACTTAATATAAAAGAATAGAACAAGTAGCATTTTCTCCACTCTAAGTGCTAATTCCAATGAGCCCTTTTCTTCCCAGCAAGGCTATCTATCACTCCTCAACATGCCAACTGTTAGAACAGAAAGAGAGCAATAGCAGTCAGTGCATGTGGCTCCCATGTGAGCTGAAGTTTAATCACAGTGGTGTGTGTAACGATGGCTCCACAGGTGCCCCTGTCTCTGAAAAGCTTGGCTGTGTCCCCTAAGATATAACTCACAGCCTGAGGTGAGGAACAGGATATAAATCAGTTGGTCAATCTTTCTGCATCATAAATCATGAGTGTGGCAGTTTAGTAATTTAGATCAGCAGTAAACCCTGGGACTAAATTAAAGAAATCACCCTCAGTTTGCTTGTGCACCTAGATTAAACAGTTGTGCCTTTCCAAGAAATATGGCCAAGAGTTCTGGGAATATTCAGACAAGCCTCACTTTGTTGAGGGGGAAAAAAGGTGGGGAGAGCAGAAGAGAAATAAAACCTTCAGGTAAGACTTGAACAACAGAGAAAGTTAGACAACAAGAGCAAGTGCAGGCTGCAGGGTGAGCAGAGGCAGGAAACGTGTTCTCTTCTTAATGAGACCTGGTTCAAGCAGCATAAAAATATTTCTCTTTTATACATAGTTGAAATCTCAACATTGGGATAATTACTTTGAGTTTAGTCAATGTATGACAGCTATTGTTGTGTAACACCTCCGTAAACATCAAAGACTTAACACCACAGTCACTTATTATCCTGCATGTATCTAGGGATTGCCTGAGGTTGGCTGATCCAGTCCAGTCTTCCCTCAATGGCTCTGCCATCACCAGTGTGTCCAGCAGTGAATAAAACCTGAAGGCTATTATCTTCATCCATGTTAATCTGTCTTTTAATTAAAGAGACAATGATGTAAGGCTTGACGCCTCTCTGTGATTGTGCTCAGGACTGTTCCTCATGTGCCTATTCTGGCAACTCAGGCTGAGGAACAATAGCTAACCAAGAGAAGCTCTTCTATGGTGATGATGGCAGAAGTACCAGATATTCAAGTACACGTTTTCTGCCTCTGCTTGCATCTCTCCTGCTATAATCCCAACAGTCATAGCAAATCACAATGGCCAAACCTAAAGTCAGGATGTGGGCAGTATAATCTGTCTTTAGTGGGAAGGACTGACTACACAAATGGGGTTCAGGATTAGGGACAGTTATTCATTCTACCATAGGCCATGTTTCCAAGTGTGATGTGGTCAAAGATGATTGTATGATTTATGTGAATATGACATTATAGAGTTGAATTGAATGAGGAAAACAGGTATTAGCCAGTGCTAGACAGATGTTAAAGGTTTACACAAACAGAAACTTTCTCCTTAACATCATTCAAAAGCTTTAAGGGAATTACAATGGGAGATAATTGTATTTGCTGTCCCGGTGCTGTCTGTTTTACTTCTAAAAGATTGGTGAGCATTTGAGCTAATGTTCAATCCACTCAAGCTTCATCAAGACTTTATA